>NC_030427.2:2240000-2900000 GCF_001660625.3 Ictalurus punctatus
GCCTCCAGAATGACGGCTGAGCTTAAGATTGGCAAAATATGTCGCAGCAGTTGCATTCGTCAAATAAACTATGAGCAATTAAGTAGTGCCAATGAGATAATTACAGCAATGCGTAATGTCCAATAAGCTCAAAAAGAGTCGGACTCCTCGCACACTTTATTCTACTTGGCCAATCAAACACAATTATGAACTGGGATTCTGATAGTTGTGCGCCTTTAACTCACTGTGTAGAAAAATGAGGTCAGCTATATAGACAACAATGTTCATTACGTATTTAATTACTTCGATTGAGGTCATTATTAGAAGTAGTAGTAGTAATAGTAAAATACCTACAACCTACCTTCTGTTTTAGGCGGCGTGTGTTGTGCTGGATGGAACATGACTGCCCTCGTGTGGCCAAACTCGGGAACGGCAATTTCCCAAAAATTGCAGTATTCTCTTATTAAGCTTTTAATAGCGGTGTTTATAAGTCTATATTTGTATTATTTGGCAAATAGTGGGGTAAGAAGTAATAGATGCTATGGACATTCATGTTTCTCTCACCACTGGGGCAGAGGTGGCTTAGTGGTTAAGGCTCTGGTTTACTGATCAGAAGGTCAGGTCACCATATCATGACCCTGTGCTCTGACCCCAGCTTCCTGACATGTTGGGGTATGTGAAGAAAACAATTTCACTGTGCTCTACTGCATATGTGACCAATAAAGACTCATTATGTAGACTTATACATGACATTTTTAATTCTAAAACAGCTGCTAAACTATGTGCAGACTAAATTATGTGCGGATGTAAAAACAAAATGCTAAACACATTCTCTATTTGTGTGTGTTTTTTTGTACTGTATGTGTATTTCATCAGTGTTGCTATGAGCTTATTTCTCGTAGAATAATAATAATAATAATAATAATAATAATAATAATAATAATAATAACGCAGCTCATCTGTGTTATTACTGTGCATTGTCTAGTTTTCACGTATCAAGGACAATAGACGGAGCTTCTGAACTGTTTAACAGCATTATTATTATTATTATTATTATTATTATTATTATTATTATTATTATTATTATTATTAGTTGGCCAATTATTTTTTTGATTAATCGTATGGGGTGGAGCGAACTTTCAGTACCATTTGTTTTTGTTTATTTAATATAAAGTCCACAAACTGAGTGTAACAAATATAAACTTCACAGTAAAACTTTACACAACTGTTTGTACAAAACAGAAAAGAACCCAACACACACACACACACACACACACACACACACACACACACACACACACACACACACACACACACACACCAGAATATATATTATTAATTTAGGACTATAGTTTAATTCGGTGCTTTTTGTGCATCTATAAAAAAAACTAATGCATAATATATATAAAATAAATATATATATATATATATATATATATATATATATATATATATATATATATATATATATATATATATAGTCCTAAATGAATAATAAAAACTCACTTTCATTGCACCTTGTGGTTTCTGTTCCTCGGTGTCTTTAGACATTATTTTACTTTTGATCATAATGTTTGAATGAGACATTACAGATCTTACTCGCGCTACACTCTGTATCAGCGCGTCTACACCGCGCGTGACCAGCAACGTGTCCTCGTTACTAACATGTCACTTCCGACAGAATTTACACTGCAAGCGCGCAGATACAGCATATAATGACAAACTTAAATTAAACTAAACCTTTTGAACAGCTTGCACCAGTTTCCCCTGCCCCTTACACACAGTGGAGCATTTTGGATATAAACATAAGTTCAATTCAATTCAATTTTATTTGTATAGTGCTTTTTACAATAGACATTGTCTCAAAGCAGCTTTACAGAAATATATAAACACGGTGTACAGATATTAAAGGTGTGAATTTATCCCAACTGAGCAAGACACTGAGTGGCGACGGTGGCGAGGAAAAACTCCCTAAGATGTTTTAAGAGGAAGAAACCTTGAGAGGAACCCGACTCAGAAGGGAATCCATCCTCATCTGGGTAACAACAGATAGTGTGAAAAAGTTCATTATGGATTCATATGAAGTCTGTATGGCGTTAGGAGCAGCCGTAATCACACGAGTTGAAATTGATGTTAGATGCTCTGTTGTCATCGATAGCAAAGTAAGCAGGATAATTGTTAGTGTAAAGAAGATTGTACTGCTATTCCTCCTAAGGCCACATCGACTGGAGGGGTGAAGAGAACATATTTATTCATTCATTTATCTTACACAAAATTTTATTTTCATTAATAGTTTGTTTACGTACACACACACACAGACACACGCACACGCACACGCACGCACGCACACGCACACACACACACACACACACACACACACACACAGTCGGGGCCAAAAGTCTGAGAGCACTAGTGGGAAATGTTTCTATTTTGCATGTTTTTATTATTTAATTTTAACATTTTCATTCGAAATTGTATTATTGACTACAACTTCAGTAAAAAAAAAAACGGAGAATCTTTAAAATATTTACAAGAGATTCAGAGTTTCTTAATGTTTACAATTGCAGAATTAAAAGAATATATAAATATCCAATATATTAAACATTTACTTTCTTTGTTTTAAATATTAATAAATTCTAACCAATTTATTTCAAAATGTAAGAGAAAAAAAAATCCAGATTTTCAATGTGGTCTCAGACATTTGTGTGTGTGTGTGTGTGTGTGTGTGTGTGTGTGTGTGTGTGTGTGTGTGTTTCTGTGTTCTACTATACTGTATTCTTACCTTGCGCAAAAATATATATACATTATAGGAACATTTGATAGGTTGTGTTTTTAATCTATAAAAGGTATTGTCTTTTTAAATGATGACAATTTACAAGTGATATTAAATCAATCATAGTGCACTGTAAAATTAGATTTTTTTTAAATACTTGAAATCAGTTTGATACTTGAAATCAGAATTTCTTACCTTCTTTGACATAGATCAGAAAGTCATTTCTTTGACCCTTTAAACTCTGACCTGTCCACTTGGTGTATCACTAAATGGTTATTTAGTTTATTTAAAAGGCAAATGCACTTTGTGTTCTTCAAATGCAAATAAGTTTGACTCAAACGACAGTCTACAGAAAAGTTTAAAAAAACATGAAGCAAAAAGCTTCCATTTACATTTTATACATACATAAATATATACATATATGATATAGGTATAGGTTTTATCCAGCGAGATAATTGATTTATGAATCAATCAATGTCTGATTCATAAAAACTGATGTACAAATGTGTGACGCAAAAGCAAAAATGTCAGGCTAAAACTGATGTGACGGATCATCCAGCATTCCCTTTAGTCATCTGATGATACATTTATTATAGATTCTCCTTCAAACATTGTTTAATTGACTTTCAGAGTTAAGAAGTTTTCATTTTTGGCAATGAGACACAGAATCATTACTGTGACAAAACATTAATAACTTCTCCATTTGAACTGTTAAAATGTGCAGATTCATTGTATTTCAATATGAAACTGTTCTCAAAAAATATTAGACACCAGGATAATATTCATTAATAATAGCACCTAATATTCATTAGCATTGAATTTATTAAAACACTGTGCTATTCTATCACACACCTTTGAATCATGTTAATTTAAATACTATAGTTATAGCACCTGTCAGTGCCAACATCCCCACAAGATTTCATAATGTAATGGGTTTACATTAATACTACATGAATTGATCACGCTCACTTTATATAATTCAATCTTGTAATTAGAAACTTGTGTAAATTAAGCTTAGCATAAGCAGTGAAATCGTGTTTTGATGAGAAATTTAATATTTCTTTGTAAACTATAAATCATATTTTTTCTCAAATTTAGTCTACCGCATGTTCCATGTTTTGTTGAGACATTGTAATTGTAAAGCGACATTGGTTATGAGTAAGGAGCTATATAAATTACACATATTATTATTATTATTATTATTATTATTATTATTAATAATAATAATAATAATAATAATAATAATAATAATAATAATAATAATAATGTATTTATTTATTTATGATATATTTTAACTGTTGAAGCATATGTAATTAAATGGTGATTTCAGTGGTGGTAACACTGTATACAGTGCCTTGAATCCAATTTCAGGTGTTTTGGGAGTTCTTAATGATCTGTTTTAGGAAAAATAGTATTTTGAATACATTTTGCATTAGGCTACTCAAAGCAGCTGGAGTGCCGATCTTATTTGCTTCTGCAGGATGTGTTTGAAAAAGAACTTAACTAATTCGTGTGGCAGCTGCGCAATGCATAAAATCATGCAGATACAGGTAAGTATTTCAGTAAGCTTCAGTTAATATTCACACCAAACATCAGAATCTCAGTGATCTCAGTGATGATGGTATGAATGTTGGTGCCAGACGAGCTGGTTTGAGAATTTTAGAGGCTGATCTGGGATTTTCACAGACAGCAATCTCTTGAGTTTACACAGAATGGTGGAGAAAAACAAACAACTTGTTGATGACAGAGGACAGAGGAGAATGGACAGACTGGTTCGAGCTGACAGAAAGGCTATGGTAATGCCTTGGTATGGTATTGTAATTCTTTACAAGTGTGGGGAGCAGAAAACCCTCTTGCAACATACAATACGTCTAGCCAAATGAGGTGGATAAGCTACAACCATATTAGGTTCCACTCCTGTCTGTGAGCCAAGAACAGGAACCTGAGGCTAGAGTGGGTGTGGACTCACTGGAACTGGACAGTTGAAGCATGGAAAAACATTGCCTGATTTGATGAATCTTGATTTCTGTTGTGACATGTAGATGATAGGGTCAGACATTGGCATCAGCAGCATGAACCTGCCTTGTGTCAACAGTCCAGACTGCTGCTGGTGGTATAACGGTGTGTAGAATGTTTTCTTTCTATTATGTGATCCTATGTGAACCTTTGCTTTCAGCATATGGTGTGAACCCCTTGGTCAGAAATAACCGAAACTAAACATTTTCCCTGTTTTTACTGTTGATCAGTCCTGCACATCGGCTTGTAAGAATTTTAGCTCGTTTCTCAGTACAGAGCAGCTTCAGCTCTGGAATGCTGGTGATTTTCCTGACATGAACTGCTTGCTTGAGGTCCTTCCACAACATTTCTATTGGATTAAGGTCAGGACATTGACTTGGCAAATTCTGAAACATGAATTTTATTCTCTTTTAACCATACTTTGGTAGACCCTTATGTGCTTTTTGTGCTTAGGGTTGTTGGCCTGCTGCATGACCCACTTTCTCTTGAGATTCAGTTCACAGACAGATGTCCTGAAACTTTCCTTTAGAATTCACTGTTATAATTCAGAATTCATTGTTCCATCCATTATTGAAAGGTTCTTATAAGTAAGGTTCTTATGCTGGAATGTAGTGTTTGCTTTCTCCAAACATAACACTTCTTATTTAAACCAAAAGGTTATATTTTTCCACACAAAACATTTTTCCAAAAGTCTTTTCCACGTAATCATTAGCAAACTGCAGATGGACCGCAATGTTCTTTTTGGAGAGCAGTGGCTTTCTCCTTGTAACACTGTAATTCACTCCATTGTTGTTCAGTGTTCTCCTGATGGTGAACTCATGAACATTAACATTAGCCAATGTGAGAGAGGCCTTTGTTTGCTTAGAAGTTACCCTGGGTTCCTTTGTAACTTCAGGGACTTTTACATGTCTCACTATTGGAGTAATTTTGGTTGGTTTCTAATAAACATACTAGGTTCTCTTTTTTTGATTAAATTATAGCTAATAGTAACTAGTGACCTAGACGTATTAGGTGTAATTTATGCACTAGTCAAATATTAACCCCACCCCATCCAGTTAATAGTTATAGTTGAAATGAAGCTATCTGGCAGCCCGACATTCAGGTCTCCCCCTCAGCACTTACTGTAGAACAGCGGTGCTACAGAGGCGCAGACCACATGCCGATTCTCTCTCTCTCTCTCTCTCTCTCTCTCTCTCTCTCTCTCACTCAATGTTCCCTAGTTTATAACTTATAACCTTGGAACCCAAAGTTTCCCCCTTTTTAATGTAACTTAGTTCCATTTAATTTTGTGCCAGATCAACAAAAAATCCTCCAGTATGTTTATCCCTGAAAAGAAAATGAAACAGAACACACACACGCTGCTTGTATAATAGAAAACAGTTGACCTGTGTTAAATGACTCAATGTTTTTAAGTCTGTTTTTACATCTGTTACGCTTCCGCCGGTGGATGGCGCTGTGTCGTCGAAGCGCAAAGACTGCTGCAGAGCGCGCGTGCACGAGACTCTGACATATGGACACGCGCGGCTCGTTTGTTTTGATTTACTTCCTGTCCAGGTATTGGCTTATGTTCGAGGGTGTGTCTTTATTTCTCCAGGTGTCTATGCTTTAGATAATTATGTTGGTTATTTAAACCCCTCGTGTGGCTGCGCACTTCGCGCAGTATTATAGTTTGTAACGTTAGTAGTGTTTAAGGAGTATAGCTTTAGCGCTGTGTTAGAATGCGTGTAGCATGCTAGCGGTCTCAGTTCCATGTTCTGTTTTCGAGTAATGCCTAGACTGTAGTTCCATGGTTGATCCAGCTAGTCCTGTTCAGCATAGACCGCGTTTCTTGGGTTCTGTTAGTTTGTTTATCAATAAAGACGGCGCTCCTGCGCTTACTTCCTGCTAACTGTCCTGTGTCGTTACATCATCACATTCCTGTCCAGTGAAGTGATTATTTGGTGATAATAATAATAATTTTTATTATTATTATTGCAACATAGTACATGCGGTCATGCACATTAGGGTTAGTGTGCTACATGGGATACACAATAGTCATTACAAAAGTCATTAATGTACTTTTTGAATTCTAAATGAATAGTTCAATTCATATTTTGCAGAAACTTACTTTATCTAATTCTAAAGCATCATTGTTATATTTTATTCTATCAAACAGTGAGATGGCAATATTTTGATCGGTGTAGAAGGCCTCACTGGGACATTTGGCTTACATATTGGTAGACATGCAAATTTAAAAAATATATACATGTAGGAAACACTTAAGAGACTTAATCTATATGTAACAAG
Source organism: Ictalurus punctatus (assembly GCF_001660625.3). Lineage (NCBI taxonomy): Eukaryota > Metazoa > Chordata > Actinopteri > Siluriformes > Ictaluridae > Ictalurus > Ictalurus punctatus. Next base: position 2,247,055 of record NC_030427.2, read on the forward strand.
AAAATGTAGGAATGGGATAAGCTGACTTAAACATCTAGTTATCTAGTTGGTGGCTGTGCTCAGGTGGTAGAGCAGGTTGTCTGACTCGAAGTGTCCTTGGGCAAGACACTGAACCCCAAGTTGCTCCTGATGTCAAGTTAGCACCTTGCATGGCAGCTCTGCTACCATTGGTGTGAGAATGGGTGAATGGGAAACACTGCTCAGGTTAAAAAGCACTATATAAGTGCAGACCATTAGTTATGTCAATATTTGTGTAGGAAAGTTCCTCATATTCAGAGTAGGGCTAGGCAGGTGCTCAAGTTGCTATGATTTAATAAAGCAGCATGTCAGTTACATTTATATTTTTAAATAAGAAGTCATTCACAGTGCATATACACTAAAGAAAACAGTCACCCACTATTTATTTGATTGCACATTGTGCTAATCTGTGTCACATTTTTTATTAAATTAAAGAGACCAGAATGGGGCGCATGGTGGCTTAGTGCTAACACGTTCGCCTCCCACCTCCAGGGTTGGGGGTTTGATTCCCACCACAACCCTGTGTGTGCGTAGTTTGCGTGTTCTCCCTGTGCTGCTCCCCCTGTCCAAAGACATGCATGGTAGGCTGATTGGCATGTCCAAAGTGTCTGTAGTGTATGAATGGGTGTGTGAATGTGTATGTGAGTGTGCCTTGCGATAGACTGGTACCCTGTCCAGGGTGTACCCTGTCCTGTGCTCTATGATCTCTGGGATAGGCTCAAGGTTCCTGTATGATAGGAGATGTAGAAAATGGGGGTGGATGGAAACGAGAGTGAAATTTTATTATCCTGAGTATCCAGTTACACAAATAGGAGAAGTGAGTTTAGATTTGGCTAAATAAATCATACTATCTAGAAACAAACAAGTGGGATATAATCAGTGGTTGATTTTAGACACAATCATTCCTGATATTATTAATAATTCTGCTGTTGGTTTGAGTTGAGCACTGACAATCAAATTAAAAGAAGATGAAGCTAGCATTTAGTGGTTTGGTTTTTTTTTTGTTTGTTTGTTTTGTTTGTTTGTTTTTACAGTGGAGTGATGAGAAGAAATCCTCAGAGACTGCTACAGTGTCCTCCCAGGAATCCATGGCTAATCATAGGCTGAAGTGTTTCAGAGACATTCTGGACATTTTTTCTGTTTCTGAAAGCAGGACCTCGCACTCGTCGCGCAGTACTGGCCATTATCTTCTATGGAAAGTAGCTAAGGTTTGTCCAAAAAGTCGCTAGATATGTCGCTAGATGCTTTAAAAAAAAAAAAAAAAAAAAGTTGCTAAAGGGGTCTGAGAAGTGGACCGAAGCTGTCCCTGTTAAAATGAATGAGTGAACGGGAGGAGGAGGAGGGGCTGCAGCGGGGAGTCATATTTTGAGTGAAAGGATTGTATTCGTGTTCTTTTGAAAATAAACCCTTTAAAGTGATTGTTATTTTTTATTTATTGATGTTTTATCATTCAAGCACTTTTTAACCACTTTTTTAACATTAAAAAAAATATTGGCTATTTTCAAGGTTTTCCAGTACTTAAATTTCCAGATGCCAAATTCAAGCACCTTGTACAAACCCTGTGGTAATAATTTTTCATGGATACATTTCCCAAACAAACAAACTAAAAAACTTCTAGTACTTCTAATTAATAAACCTATAACATCAGTTAGCTAGCATTTTCAAGTGCTAAACCCAAACCTCACACATTTGATGTTTTTTCTTTCTTTTTGTTCTTTGAACACTTCTTCTTCTTCTTCCGCTTCTTCTTCTTGTTGTTTCAGATATATTTCTGCCACCTGTAAGTCAGAATGACAAAATTCTTGACTGTAATATCACTCAGGTAAAAGAAATAAATCAATGAATTAATAAATAAGTAACAGTAAACTGATTTTCTGCAAATTTCATGGAACTATTAATAGACATTTTAGTGTATTTAATACAAATTATATCACACTGCTGTTGCACTCTGGAATCTGATAGGTCAGAAGGTCTGAAGGTTGCAATTCATATCTCAGGTTTATATTAATGTGCTCATTGTAATAAGTTATCCTTTCTATGATAGCAAATCATTCACAGAGACTTCTCTGGCAAACATTCCACATAATCAAAGTCTAATAATAAACAGATTTGTGCTATACTACTTTAATAAAAACTTTTAGTCGTTGATATGGTGAAGCTATCTATAAGGAGGTGTTTATTTAAGATTTATGGAAAGAGACTCGGGCCACAGATTTCTCCAGATTCTGAATTTTTTCATGATATGACGTGCTGTAGATGATGAGATATTCATAGCCTTCACAATTTTACATCGAGGAGCATTATTCTGAAATTGTTCCACAAATTGTAGATGTAGTTTTTCACAGATTGGTGTACAGAGGCCCATCTTTACTTCTGAAAGACTCTGCCTCTCTAAGATACTCTTTTTATACCCAATCATGTTACTGACCTGTTGCCAGTTAACATAATTAGTAGCACAATGTTCCTCCAGCTGTTTCTTTTTAGTAACACTTACTGTTCCAGCCTTCTGTTGCCCCGTCCAAATTATTTTGGGACGTGTTGCGCCCATAAATTCAAAGTTACCTATTTTTTTCCTTTAAATGCTACATTTCCTCAGTTTACACATTTGATTTGTTTTTTATGTTCTACCGTGAATAACATATGGGTTTATGAGATTGCAAATCATTGCATTCTGTTTTTATTTACATTTTTCACAACGTCCCAACTTTTTTGGAATTGGGGTTGTAGTACTTCCTCCCATTACCCAGGAAAGTGAGATGTTGCTGTTTACAAATGTCAACATGTTTTTGATAATTATTGAGCATCACACCAAAAATTAATTAATGAGGACTGTTACCAAATTTCTGAAGCTAGGCCAAACATCCTAGCACTAGTTGGCAAAAGTTAGTTTAGCATTTTTTGCTATGTGCCAAATTTGGTCATACAAATGGAGCAGAGCTAAGATCAGATAGCTGTTTATGAGGAACTGTATGTCTGATCAAGCTGAAATTTGATATGGTAGATATACCGTATGTGCTAATCTATAATAGATTCTCATGATGACTTAATTACTGAAAAAAAACATGCCTGTCATTGGCCAATCAGATATCAGATAATTGAAAATTTTCCCATTAGGTTATTGCCACAAAACTTGAATAGAAAGTTCAGGGATGGACCTCCTAGTATCCAATGCAATCTCGCTCAAATTGGCTACCTGGGGCATGCTGTTCATGTTTATAAGGGTTCATGTTTATAAGAACCAAAATGCCAATTGAGCAGAATTTGCTGTGCGCTTTCTGCTAATCTGTAACTGAATTACTTCAAAAATGTCTGCCTTCTGCCAGTCAGCTTTCAGCAGGTAGGTTACACAACTAGCATTGAGCCATCATCACAAAATGTGATATGCATAAGTATGTTCACATATGGTCTCTTTATTGTTCTATGAATCTTGACAAGAACTGGCCACTGGGAGTGCTATATGCAGGGAGTGTTTGGACAGATTGCCTCTTATCGCTATATTACTATTATTATTAGCAGTAGAAGTAGTTGTATTATTATTATTATTATTATTATTATTATTATTATTATTATTATTATTATTGCAGTAGTAGTACTGATATTTCCTACCGTTTTTTAAGTTTCATTTTCCACCTCTGGTTCTGTAGTCCAACAGATCTGACGCACTGAAGGCTGGGCATTGGCAGATATCGTCTATGATGAAAAATTAGTATTATTTATTTATTTATTTATGAATCTACCATACATGTCATGAACACAAACCTTTTGAATAATTTTGTCCCTCACAGTAGGGTTCATAAGATACTCACTGATGTTAAACTTCAATCTCAGAAATGCCCTCTTAGTAACAGGCACTAAAAAAAATTAGCAATGTTGATATTTAGTAGCTGTTGTAAAACTTAATTTGACTTCAAATGTATATGAAATTGTGAACTGGATATAAAAGTGTAGCCTGGAACCCCATAGACTTCCACTTCACAGAGTGTGAGAGCCTGGATAACATTGGGAATGATGATGTTCACATAACGACCCCTCATGTTGCAGGTGTAATTTGCAGAGGCACCAGCAGGGATGCTAGAGATAACAACACATCTGCAGGGGGAGAGAGAGAGAGAGACTTTGACTTTTAAAATATAATTTATTCTACAATTAAAAAACCTTAACATACAGAACACATTGTTTTAACAACCATTACCAATTGAAAAAGAGATTCTCGCCTCTTATAAGTCACCCCTTTGTTTACACACCATTTCTTCTCAAACATCGGAAGATCACCATTCATTTGGTAAAATTCATACTTTAATCTAATCCTAGACTCAACCAAGGCCTTAAATAATTTAACCATGTTTACTTCTTTCCCTTCTGATCCCATTTTGTCAGCCTTCCAAACGGCTAATTTTGCTTGACCGACCAAAAAATTCGAATAGGTACAGATTTCCTGCCTGTGGCGAGAATATCTACCCCCATAAATAAACCCTGTTTTCAAGAAAATGATCCCCAAACTACGAAACATTGTATACAATAGATTAAAGAGCGGAGATAGTTTACAACATTCACAAAAGACATGAAACACAGTATCGAGTTCATCACACAAAGTACACAGTGGAGACGGTGCATATTTACATTTAAACAAAAACACTTTTGTTGGTAATGCACAATGTAAAATCTGCCACTGTAAGTCACCAGACTTTTTTTGGTAGAGGGTTCTTATACAATAACCGCCATGAAGGTTCATTATCTCCCGACTTCAAGAAATGAGTCCTCCATTTTGTATGCCTCCTCCCCCTTAGATGTCTGACAAAGTCGGACTTTACACAGGAAATATATGCATTTTGTTTGTTCACCATGGAAAACGGAAGACTTTGCAAGCCTTTAAAGGATAACAACATGTTTACATTGTCTCCATTGTTAATTTGAGCTACCTGTGGAGTTATGTACACTTCTGGAAAAAAAGACCTTTGTGTTACCACCGGACATAAACTTGGTTATATATTATCCCACAAACATGCAGGAAAAGATGTTTTCAAATCCTTTAATATGTTCCCGACTATTCTCTATGATCTACCAGTAATTTTTCTAGTTAGATTCTGTACTGAAAAACATTCTCTATTCGACAAGTCAAACAGGTTTCCAACTTTAGTTATCCCAGCTAAAACAAAGTTAGAAATTTCGGTGTTGGATATAATGCATTTTTTTAGAAAACCAAGGACTGTGCAGAAGTGGTTCATCAAAACCAAAATGTTCTTTCCGCTCCGACTTAAAGTAACCCCAAGCTTCAAGAACCGATTCATAAAACCTTATCTTAAACATGTCTTTTACCACATTTCCCGAAATCAGAAACATTTGTTTATCAAAATCCATCTTGTTTTTTCCACGTACAATGGCAAGGCCAAAGCTAATCCATGGTAGAGACTCCGACGAGTAAAGCAGTTTTTGGGCAGTCTGCAACCTCATGGATTTCACCTTAGAGGCAAAATGAATTAATCCCTGACCGCTATCAATTGTAGGGAGACACAGTACCCCAGGGGGGAAGCCAATGATGACCACTACAAAAGAAGTCTACAAAGGCTTTTTGAAGTTGTGACAAAAGCTCTTTCTGAGGGTCCAACACGGTTAGACGATGCCACAGCATTGAGGTGGCTAGATTATTCACCACCAGCACCCTGCCTCTGTAGGAAAGCTGGGCTTGAATCCACTTCCATCTCTGGAGCTTGCCTGTCACTTTTTCTACAAGTCCTTCCCAATTCTTGTTCATGTGCTGTTCAGTCCCAAAGAACAGCCCCAGTATCTTAACCCCCTCTTTATTCCAAGGGTGCTGATGTGGAAGCTGAGGTGGATTTTGGTGTGACCAATGGCCTAACAATAAAGTGTCAGTTTTCCCCCCAATTGATCCGTGCGGAAGAAGCACTCTAAAAGATGTTGAGGCATGAGGTAAGATGTTTAACATCGTCTTCAGATCTAATGATCACTGGGATGTCATCTTTATACGCGGTGAGTTTCACCACTGCTGTGTTTGAAAGGTGAGATGTTGGAACTGTAAATCCTTGCAGCTTCTCTCTCAGCATCCTCAACATTGACTCAATGGAAATCGTGTACAAGAGACCAGAAAAACTACACCCTTGTGTCACACCTCTACCTACAGAAGAAGGTCTGGTCAAAATTCCATTTATTTTCAGCATACTATAGACATCTTTATAAAGAAGCCTTATCCATGAAATAAATTGATTCCCAAAGCCAAATCTTTCAAGTATTTTGAACAGGTATTCATGGTCAAATTTATCAAAGGCTTTTTCTTGGTCCAAACACAGAAGACCAAGATCTAATGTATGCAGTTCCGTTAAGTACACCATGTCCCGCACAAAAAAAGATTGTGAAATATAGATCGCTAGGGTACACAGTAGGACTGATCTTCATGGATGATGGACGCTATAGATTTTTTAAGATGATTTGTCAGAGTTTTAGACAATATTTTATAATCAGTTCCTAAAAGAGAGACCGGTCGCCAGTTCTTCAATAAACCAAGATCTCCTTTCTTGGGTAAAAGAGTCACTACAGCTCTTCTACAACTGATGGGTAGGATATTTGACTCAAAGCTTTCGAGAAACACCTCATACAAATCCTGACCAATGAGGGACCAGAAGGCTTTATAAATTTCAGAAGTCAAGCCATCCAATCCTGGTAATTTCCCCGAAGATTGCTGCTGGACAGCTTCCGTTAACTCCTGAAAGGACAAAGGTTTCTCCAGCTCTGCTTTATCTTCATGTCCAAGATGCGGCAGTCCATCTGAAAGCAGATTAATTGCTCCAAGGTCACATGGTTGTGCAGTATATAATTCTTCATAAAAAGATAGAGTTTGCAAAAAAAAAAAATTCTTTTCCGTTATTTCTTTCCCATTTAACAATTTAAGATGATTTATATTATTTTTTCTCTGATGTTCTTTTCCAATGAAAAAAAGAAAGTTGTTGAAGAATCCATGCTGTTTAACTGAAGATATCTTCCCAGTATGGATGTACTACGACTTATCTCTTCATACAAATTTTTCAAAATCATGTTGTACTCGTCAAGCATTTTTGCAGTTTCCATCTCTTCACCATCACTAATGGAGCTGCTTAGCTTCAGAATCTGCTGTTCCAAAAACTTAACCTTTTCCTAGTTCAGTCAGGTGACTCCTTGTGTATTGTTGGCACAAGAGCCGGATCTGTACATTTCCAATATCCCACCACTGGCTTAAAGTATTATACTGTGATTTTCTCTCTCTCCACTCTCCCCAAAACTGAGCAACTAATTGTACGAAAACTTTATCTTGCAATAATCTATTATTAAAAGCCAAATCTTATAATATGTGTTACTCTGCGTTATGGTCATAGTTACTGCAATATAGTGGTGATCCGAAAATGGTGTTGGCGAAATATCACTATTGGAAAATCTTCCTCTGTCGTTCATCTGAACATAAAATCTATCGAGTCGTGCACCGGAAACTGTATTAGAATTCATTTTCACCCATGTATATTGTTTACTGCCAGGGAAAGCTTCTCTCCATACATCTACAAGACTATGAAACTGAACAACGGTTTTGAGAGTCTCAGACGAATTTGGATGAGGTTCAACATGATTCCGATCCATAGTGTAATCAAATGTACAATTAAAATCACCAGCTAAAATTATTATTCTATTCTGCGAAACTTTTGAAATAACGTCTTTTACTTTTTTAAAAAAAGAAGCTCTTTCTGCCCCATCATTCCGAGCATAAATATTAATAAGAGATTGCGGTAACTCAAAGCGTAAATTCTATAATTTGCATTCTGCCAGGTATAATTTCTTCAGCTCTACTGTCTTGAATTTGTAAATCCGATGAAATAAGAACTTCTACTCCGGCACTCACGTTTGAATCATGGCTCACTGAGCCATTGCACCTCATTGTCCATATATGTGTGTGTGTTTCTTGCAGAAAAACTACACTTGCTTTTTTCCAACTAAAAAAATCGAACAAAGCGAATAATTTTTCAGCACCACGACATCCATTAATGTTCAAAGATAATAAGTTTAAGGATGCCATGATGCTGACTATTGAATAAATGACGAATGACATCGCAACACAGGTCTCATTATCTCCTCTCTTCATTACAACATATTCAAACCTTCTTCGCCTTACGGTTAATCATGACTTTTACCTTTGTTATTATTTTCCTGAAGTGATAAAGCTTCTGAATGCTAAGCTCTTCGTCAGTTGCTTTATTCATCGCCATTTTACACGACACCAAAAAGCGCTTTAAATCAGGGAAAAAAGTCTCAATTTGTGGTTTCCGAGCTCCTTTAGTCTCATCTAGAAAGTCATTAATTTGCTTTAATGTGTACAGTCTAGCGCTGAGAGACTCTGTTCCTTCAGCATCATCCATATCAGAAAAACTCTCTATGCTCTCTAGATCAACATCTGAGTCATTTTCAGAGTAAGCATACTCTGAACTCATGGTGGACATCTGAGTACAAATATCTACAGCTGCTTCACTTTCACCATCTCCTTTATTACTTTCTATTTCTGTCTGTTCTTTTTCTGATGGTTTATCATGTTCATTTACTGTCTGAGTCAATGTTTCTCCACTACTTGCCTGACTTACCCGCTCCTCGTTGTAATCATGATTTTCTACATCTCCTGCATCAGGATTCCCTTTAGGTGCTGTTTTAACATCTGGAACGAGATGGTTCTCTCTATGCTCCTTCACTTTGGAACTCTCTTCCTCCTGAACTCAGGGAAGCCCAGACTTTTGGCATTTTTAAAGCTCTTCTCAAGACACACTTTTTTAAACTTGCAATCGACTGCTGATGTCTTTTTCAATTGTTTAATAATTATTTTTATTAGTATTAATGTTGTTATTTTTATTCTTATTAACCTTTATTTGTTTTATTTTTCTGTGGACTGTGATTTTATGTACAGCGCTTTGAGAAGCTGCTTTAAAGGCGCTTTATAAAATGAAGTTTTTTATTATTATTATTATTATTATTATTATTATTATTATTATTATTATTTTGTCTGGCATGTCGCTCGGTTGTTTGAAGATTAGACGGTCTGACATGTCCTAGTTCTCCGCACAAAAACACAGCATATGATCCGAACTAAAAAAGATTGTGTAATGTTTGCCTTCATTAATCAGCTTTACAGCCAGATTGAGCGGATCCTGTTGTTGATTCAGAATCATGTTCGTAAATCGCCGAAACGACACAACGTGCTTGATATCCGGATTTTTCAGACCGAGTGGAATCAGCTCGTGTCATTAATCGCGAGTCCGCATTTAACCAGGTCATCTACCATCTGAACCTCAGCGAGAAAAACAACAACAGCTTTATTCATCCTACAAGCTGACTGGATATTTGACCACCGACCTGTTCACTGACTGCAACCAGCACATCTTCCACAGATACGGAGTCATCAGGTGTACATTTAAATCCATGTCTCAGAGTCAAGCGTGAGAAATCTCCCCTTCACCCCATTTGTCAAAGTTTTCCGACCGAAGTCGGCGCTCAAAGAAGTTTTATGTCTAAGATTAATCTTTTTTTTTTTTTTTTTTTTTTACATGAATCTTAAAAAAGAACTAAGAAATTGATTAAAAGTAACAAACTCTCAAAAGTGTGCCGCAAAACTCTCGACTCCTCCCACTACCCACAATCCTGAGAGAGAGAGAGACAGAGAGAGTGAGAGAGAGAGAGATAGCAAGAGAGAGAGACAGAGCGAGAGAGACTTTTTTTTACTTTAAGACACCTTTAATGTATTCAGTTTTGGTATATCTACATATCTACATTTTTAAAATAATTATTTTCATTTTTTAAAAAAGAAGAAGAGAGAAGAACCCCCTCAGACCCCCCCACCCCCACCCCCACCCTCAACCCAGAAAACCCCAACCCTTTCAGTTCTACTACAAGTCCATTGTAGTCATATAGTGTGCAAATGTCCACAGTGCTATTCATATTATAGCTTTTCTTGCGGCTGATGTCCATTTTCTCAGTCTGAACCGTCTCCGTGGTGACAGCACGCCCAGGTTTTCAGTTTTTATTGCTTGTTGTGCAGATTGAATTATTTTTTTTCCCTGCCCGAGAAGTAGTTAGTTAACAAGACGTTACGATTTCCTTTTGTTAAGTCTAGAAAACAGTTTAACTGTTCTTTGGTGTACAGTTCTTCAGGTTGTTCTGAAAAGTTTGAAGTAGGTGGGTTACCTGATCCTGCTTCATTCACCTCCTTAAACCCTGCCTCTGATGCCCATATCCCCAATCTGAAGCATCTCGTTGGTGACAGCACGCCCAGATTCTCACCTGTTGTTGTGTGCTCCACAGATTTTATGAATTTTTTTCTATCCGGAAAGTAGTTTGTTAGTACGACATCATCTTGTCCTAAAATCTGCTCCAAGAACCAGGTTAACTGTTCTATGGTGTAAAATTATCCTGGCTGTTCGACCACATCCTCCTCCATGTCTGTGAGGGGTTCTCCTCCTGTAGCTCCTGCGCTGTGGTCTGGTTCTCCTGCATCACAACACTATGTTGTGGCTGTTTGGAAAACATAAAGGTAGTCGGCTGATCTAGGGTGACCTCTTCCTCCCCCTCATCATCATCTGTAAACTGTTTTTCTCTACCAGCTCCTGTGCTGCTCTCTGGGCCCGAGTCCTCCTGAGAGAGAAATAGTTTGTATATAATGTACCCTTAGTTTTGACAGGTATAGGTCAAAGGTCAAAAAGATACACATTCTAACTCTCTATATCTAGATCAAAGGTCATGATCATAAAAATATTTATAGTTATGTTAAATCTGGATCACATTCATTGGTGACAGAAACGTTACCATACATGGTACGGCCATGTGTTTTCCACCCCACACACGTTGCACACATGTTCTTTCTAACACTCTGTGGTAGGTCATAAAAATATATATAGTTATGTTAAATCGGGATCCCATCCATTCCTGACACAAATGTTACTATACATGGAATGGCCATGTGTATTACACACAGACATCCAAACAAAAATATGACACACACAAACACACTTTATTTTCACATTATTTAAAAGGAATTTAAGTGTTATTTACTAAATTACCATAATTATGAACACAAGTTGTTAAGTTGACAATCATTTTTAAAATTACGTTTCTCCCTTTAGATTGTCTGCAGTAGAATGCAGTCTTTTAAACCAGGAAAAATGACTGCCTTTAAGTTGTATAACAATAGTAAGTAAAATCCAGTGATTTACATTACAAATCTCATACATAACATCTCTGCAGGATTTATAGACGTTAAAGCACTGAATGAAATGAGCAATATAGACAAAAAATAAACACTCTGTGTCTACTACTTTTATCTCTCTCATAGTACATTTACATTTATTCATTTAACAGAGTGTTAGAGGACCTGTAGACTGCACAAATACTAAGGACATTACAATTTATCATTTCACTTACAATTAAGTTCTACTAAAGCAATGAATTTGGGGCATGTTCTCAATAGTGATATGACCAATAGTGGACTCGTGTATAGGCTACACCTGCTAATACATTTGATGGACTATTTTGCACTACTACACGTAGCTAACGCTAGTCATATTTAGCAGTGTAATTTGAATATCTACTCTTTAGTTTACTGTAGCAGTGGATAAGAAGGAAAACATTTCATTTGACAAATCTGCTCATCTAGAGAGGGCTTTTCATTTGTGCTATAGGAAAGATAAGCATGATTACATTTCTGCTTATTCATGTAAACCTCAACTACATTGTGTAATCTAATTTCATGTATTGATACATTTTTTATTTTATTTTTAAAATCTTTTGTCATTCGCACACGTAGCCTTCTAGCTCCACAGCCTTTGGACTGTGGATAGTAGATAAAAGTAGTAGACACAGTGTGCAATATGTGCAATGTTCAGTACGTCATATAATAATAATAATAATGAGTCTTTATTGATCACATATACATTACAGCACAGTGAAATTCTTTTCTTTGCATATCCCAGGTTGTTAGGAAGTTGGGGTCAGAGCACAGGGTCAGCCATGATACAGCGCCCCTGGAGTAGAGAGGGTTAAGGGGCTTGCTCAAGGGCCCAACAGTGGCAGTGCTGCCCCCATCTTGAATTATATTACCGTAAATACTTAAATGTGCAGTCATTTGTTTCTTTTTTTCACTTTTTTATTCAATTCCTGCTTATTCAGGCTCAGAGTCATGTAGGCTGCATTGAATTTTATTTTCAATTCCCTCATCTCTTTTTCAGTGACTTTATCACTAGCACGTTGCACTGCTTTCACGATTGGGGTGGCACGAGGGGCAGACCTAACAATGACACAATCCCTGGCGTTCTCATGTTTTGTACTGTCTCCATGCTTCTTTACGGTTTCTTTTTTAAAATGACTCGAACTGGTAATGAACTCTGTTTTACCAGCAATATCTTGTCCTGCTTTAGCACAAAAGGTGCAGTACATTTTCCCTTTGTCATAACGTAACCAGGCGAACTCATGTAGCCAAGCTGATTTAAACTGTCTTGTCGGGATGAGAGCCGCAGGGACGGGAGAAGACTCAACTCGCTGCGCTTGGCTGTCATCATCTATAAAAGATTGCACACCGATTGAAACGGGCTGGGATGACTCAAATGTCACTTGGGAACTTTCACTGGTCGAGTTGGTCTCAACATCGTCGGTATCTGATGTAGAGGAGGCAGGGTTTGGACAGGCAGGGGATGAGGAAAAAGTCTGATATTTTTCTTGTCAGCTGACTAACGTTAGTTAACTACGCAGTTAGCTAGCCTACATATAACGGATAAATTCACATTCTAACAAACTAAACCACATCAAACTAAATTAAACACCTTTAATAAAAAGGCTCAGGCAGGGTTAGGTTAGGGGATGACTCAACCCAACACTCAACCCAACACTCAACCCAACCCAACCCAACACCTCCCACTTGGTGTGGGAGGTGGCACAGGCACAAAACCTTGTCCTTCATTCTGTATATATTTCTCTATATGTATTTAACATTCTATGAGAAAATATCAGTTGTATAAAAAAAATGGAAAAGAAATTATATATATTTTTTAATCTATATATTGTGTTAAAAATGAATTCTGCCACTTTAAAAAAAATTAATTTTCATGACTCATGAAAATGAATCACATGTAAATGAATCACATGAAAATATATCACTTGAATATGAATCTCATGAAAATGAATCATATGTAAATGAATCACATGTAAATGAACCATATGAAAATGAATAAATAAAGAAAGACTTTTTAAAAAATCGGCCCAAATGTAAGACGTTTTAGGTGAGGTTAACTATTGGGGGTTGGAGGATCAGTTTAGAGAACATATTATTTGTTTCTGATGGTTAAATTCAGGGTTAGGGTTGGCCCCTAAGTTTCAACATTGGAAAAAGGAGTTTTTATTGGTTAAAAATTAGGTGATTAGAGTTTATTGTTTGGGTAAACCCCTAGATTTCAAGATAAAAAATGGTTTTAATGGTTGGAATAGAAGTTCTAATTGGGCTTAAGGGTACTGAATCTATGTTCCCCATCCCTATTGTCCAACTTGTACAGACGAAATTTAATCTGGCTCAAATTTAGGGCCGAACCAGGAAAAAGTTCCATTAATTTTGTCCATGTTCCCTCTCAGATCCTTCTTCCTATTGATTACTCCCCTCCCCCCTGAGAAGAAATGCCTTTCTCTCTATTAATATATACCCCCACACACATTTTATATATAATATTATATTATATTTATATTTTTGTGTCACGATATGGAGGTTGAGACGGATGCAAGTGCAGATTTTTCAAGTTTAACAAAGAACTAAACAAAATACAAAAGACACTGACATTGAGGCAAATCACTGTGGCAAAGACTAAACATAAACCAAAGAGAAAAACACAGCACCAGGGACAAAGGTAAAGAAAGACAAACGTGAGACAAAGAGTGCAGTGAAAACTGTGGCTAAATACACAAGTGCTTACCAGGAATGTGATCCAGGTGCAGGTGGTCATGTGACTGTGATGCAGTGGCTGCTGGGAACTGTAGTTCAGATTTCCTTCTCTGATTACATGACATAATGGTGAATGGTGTAATATGTGGTAATGTACGGGTATTACTCTGTGTGTGTGTGTGTGTGTGTGTGTGTGTGTGTTTATACAGAGGCTGAATGTGTTGGCTACTCTGCTTCAGGGTAACTTACCCAAAATACATCAGAGCATCATCACAGCTCTCATTACCGTGGATGTCCACGCCAGAGACATCGTCACGGAGCTCGTCAATGAAAGGGTACAGACGGCTAAAACCTTCTCTTCAGAGCGAAGGGAATCATGGGTGTGGTCAGATCTGATTGGTCAGAAGGTGTTAATAAATCTTTTAAAAATAACTGCAGCTCTGACAGCAGTGCATATGCAGATCAGTTCCCAGGTTTATACAGTATGAACACACTCATTATAAACTATCCACGCTATATCGTCAGCGAGAATGCCCAATTCGTATACAATGAGATTGTGTATATATCACATGTCTTTGTGTATGTGTTCACGTAGGTGGACTCGAGCAGTAACTTTGAGTGGCAGAAGCAGCTGTGCTAATACTGGGACGTGGATCTGGATAAGTGCGTGGCCAGAATGGCTCTGTATCAGTACGTCTACGGATATGAGTACCCGGGAGCCTGCCTGCGTCTGGTCATCATCCCACTCACAGTAAAGACGTGTTAACAATACGTTAAGAATTCATAATGTAGTGTAGTGCATGTTATTATAATAACATTTATTTAAATACTATGCGTAATGCATTACGGAGGCTTTATAACATGCTTCGAATGCGTTTATCGCTCGTTATAGGCGTGTGAAAGAGTGAAGTCTTAAAGATACGTTTGTGTGTGACCTTTCCATCAGGAATGCGTTTAACGTAAAAAAAAAAAAAATCTTCTTGGAAATGACATGCTTGTGCTTGTTTGTGATGGTTTTTAGGACCGATGCTACCTGTGTCTGATGGGTAACACCTCGAATAACGTGTGTAGAAGGTGTGAGCTTGATCCTTTCACCGTTAGCCAGACAGAGCGTCTTGTTGATGTCCAACACGGGGGTAATTTTCTCAATCCACAGGCACATCCACAGGTACGTCACTCACCACCCACTTGTGCGTGTCGGCGATGTCACTGCAGAGGGACAGTTTGATGGCACTCCACTCCAGTGTGAGAGGGTCGTCTTCACCATACAGCTCGTCCATGCTCACTGACTGCGGGTTGAGCACGTCGGTCTGGATGGGCTTATAGAAGGGATTCACCTCGCAGCCCTCTATCTCGTGGAGGGTGCGCAGTGCGTCAGCGAGGGCACGGTACGCCGTGGTCTAACTGCCTCTTGTAGGGCCCACCAGCAAGACGCCCTGGTGCACCAGCATGGTCTCGTACAGCTGGATCACATTGGCGGTCATGCTGGAGACGGGCTGCAGGGAGCGGGCGCATAGAGCTGCCTCGATGTTCGACTGAAGCACGCCGTAGTCATGCTCGGGGACGCCCACACCAGGAAAGAGGTCCGACAGAATACCGTTAAACGCACACAAGAAGGATTGGATTGACTCGATTGACACTAGGTTCAAGATTTTCAGATTATGGATGTTCAGATGTTCCAGGATTCTTTACTTTCATCTGGTATAACATTACAAGGTGCTAATGTTATATACTTTAAATGCTTTAAAAAAAGTTATATTAGTATATGATTACAGCTTTTTAGTTGCAAAGAATTTGCAAATGTCAGTTAATTGTATTTCCTAATTTGTCCTGGAATTTCCTCCTAGTGCCTGATTCCAGTGATCCTGTGATAATGACCTTTGATACTCCATATGTAAGCTTTGGCGTTCTTTACTATTTATCAGTTTATTTTATTTTAAGTTCTGCGTCATCCTTGAGTAACTTGGGCAGGTTGGAGTATCGTAGCGCTCTAATCAACACCACGTTCTCACTCAGGTGTGGGTTCTCTCGCATCAGCGACCTGGAAAAAACACACACACACACACACACACACACACACACACGCGCGCGCGATTTATTCCAGCAAGACATCTGTTACATTTATAGATAGTTTTAATTAACAATTTAGAAAAAACAACGGATGAATCTAATCTAATCTAATATGTTCACCCTGTTCGTAGACGGACATACCCGGCCATGACGATAACAGAGTTGATGACTCTCATGCTGAAGTCGTAGTGGTCCTGCCGGGAAAGCTGCTTGCTGCACAGCTTATACAGCTGAATCATCTTCTTCGCCAGAGTCTCACTGGACTTGAAGCCCTCAGCTCACAAGTCCACCTACAGCAAAAAAGACAACGCGAAACAGTTCTGTAACACCCCAGAATACATCCATTATTGCGTTCATTACATAATGTAATGAATGACGGCACCCGAGCACACCTCTGCGATGACGGCGTGGTCGGGCACAATCATGGAGACGGATCTGAAGCGGGCCTCCAGGTTGTCCCGGAGCTCGGTCCTGCCTGCGTAGCCTGGGTACATCGTGATTAAGGCAGCTTCCTACAAATGGAAGCAAGGGAAATGATAACGATTCAAACCCTTGCTAATATTCTGAAATCGATTGCAACACTGAATGAGTCTGTTCCAAGAATCGATTCAGCACAAATCTCGAATTAAAGGTTAGGGGAACAACCCGCAATATTAAGTACATAGGATCATTATCATGATTAACAGGGCGATTCCTAATACCTGGTGTCAATTCGTAGATACCAGGTAATGAGAATAGAGTCGATTCAAAGGAATCAAGCTTTGGAGTCGACTCTATTGTCATTGTGAATATGGAGTCAACTCCAAAGCTTGATTGTGGGGGAAGCATGACTGAAGAACCTTGATTTCTCAGTTTGGGAACAATCCCAAAGAAATAGTCGGGAGACGCAGAGCGTTTGGCATCGTTGTGACAAACGCTGAATCTCACAGCTTTTTTTTTAGTTTTTAATTACTCAACAACTAAGACACAAACCCCTTGTTTATTCCTTCACTTTCATCTTTCACTACTTTTTTATTTTACATTTTGTTCTGATTCTTTCCCCCTGAATGTCTGGCTAGAACTTTCTGGAACTGGGAGCTAATGCTAAATTTAATGTTCTGTTAGAAAAGACAGCTTGATGTGTGGTTTCATTAAATTCATTCAATTTAAATATCTTGTCTTTCTAAGAAAAACTGCTGATTAAGCAATGCACTATACCATATTCATGAGAAAGTAGAATGTTGTATTTGTTATTTGACGTTTGTGTAAATTCAATACGTCGTTTTCAGCTAGTGATTAAAGAATTGGTTCATGAGTCATCTTTGTCAGATATGCTGGTGGCGCTTTCTGATTTTAGTCATTTAACCATTCAAAAGAGTTATCTGTGTGTGGAACAGTTTTGCATTGCACCCGCGAATACCTGCAACCTGGAATGGAAAATAAGATTCATTTTGTTCCAACACATTTTTGTTGTTGTTGTTGTTGTTGTTACTGTTATTGTTGCTCCAAAACTGAAAAGTGTTACAATGGAAGCAGAAGTAAGTGTAGCTTCTTAAATTGTGTAGTTTAATGCAGTGTTTTTCAATCTTTTTTGAGCCATGGCACATTTTTTACATTGGAAAAATCTTGAGACTCTGTAGCCTAATACAGTATATATAATTACAATATAGTTTCTCAATTTATTTATACTCACTCAGTGTGAAACCTGGGCCTGCTTAGATGAACATAAAGCCGATATCCTGGCAGGAATTGAAGAAAGGCATACACGAAGCTCTTCAGCAGCTTTCAGTCTCTCTCTGTTTTTAGTTTTTAGTTTTTATAGCAGTTAGGCTTGAAAAGCTCAGCTCACACACATATGTTGTGGAAAATGGGAGCAATGTCAAAACTTTGTTGGCCGGAATGGGGAATTCCTTGGCAGCAGTCAACCAAAAACTGTCCAAAGGAAGTTCAGCAAATCTTAGCTTTACACCACGATCTTGTTTCAGTTCAGTTAGTTCCTCCTGCTCCTGTAAAGTCATGTCCTTTCCAACAGCAGTCAAGGCATTCAATGGAGGCTGAAGAGAAATAAAATGACAACTTCTCAAGAGTTTACAGATGTTTACCTATTACCTCGCACAGTGCAGCAGGGTGATCTTGCCACTCCTCTGTGAGTGGGAACATCTCAAGGTTGGCACTTTGCACATGTTGTTGCCAGAGGTGCACCTTTAAATGGAATCCATTTATTTTATCTCATTTCGGCCTTGCATCCGTGTGTCCACCCGGACGAACATTACATTACTCTGGCAGTCACTGTATTACAGCACAGACACTCAACAATGGCTTATTATTTAATAATGATAAAATAATAATGATAATGATGATGATGATTAGATAATAATGAATAAATTTTAATAAAAAAGAATTTTAAGACTAAGTGAAATTGGACAATTTCTCAAGCCACGCCTGACGATCTCTCACAACACACTAGTGTGCCACGGCACAGTGGTTGAAAAACACTGCTCTACGGTATGTAGACTGTATTACATGCGTGTTGAGCAGAGAGGAGATATTATAATATTATACAGTATCTGGAAATATAGTGTGTGACTGCTGCTGAAATAAGGAAGAGACTTAGGATTCTCCTTTTCAAATCTGAAACCAAATTGCTGAAGCATTGGTGGTTCAGTGGTAGAATTCTCGCCTGCCACGCGGGAGGCCCGGGTTCGATTCCCGGCCAATGCAGACGTGACTTCTGAAAGTTAAGCCTTCACCAAAAGAACATTACAAGCCTTATCATTTCTGCCCAAACTAGACCAACTCCATGCTGCTGAAATATACAAGAGACTTAGGATGCTCCTTTTCTATTTTGAAACCAAACTGTTTAATCAGAACAATACTTAATGAAAAGCACACGCTGCATTGTCCTTAATCCTTTAAGATAAGCATTGGTGGTTCAGTGGTCAAATTCTGATCGACCACGCGTGAAGCCGGGGTTCGATTCCCGGCCGACTCACGACTGAGTTTTAAATATTGAGCCTTCACCCAAAGAACTCTACAAGCCTTATCAATTCAGCACAATACTTACCTGGAAAGCGCCCTCTGTGAAGTCCGGGTTAGGTTCCAGGCCAATGCACAACTGAGTTTTGGAGACGTTTGTGTTGCTTGTGTTGCTTCACCCAAAGCACTTCACAAGCCTCATCAATTCCACCCAAAACTAGGGTAATGGACAAACTCCATGCTGCTGAAATATGGAAGAGATTCTCCTTTAGAATTTTAAACCAAATTGCTGAAGCAGCACAATACTCAGCTTTAAATCACACTCTGCGAAGTCCATGGATTTTTAAGATAAGCATTGGTGGTTCAGTGGTAGAATTCTCACCTGCCATGCGGGGGCCAGTCACACGTAGGTATAGAGCGCTGACTAGCCAATAGAAAGCGAGGAAAATCCAGGAGGAGGGACGGACGAACCTAACGTAAAAACATCCGTTCAAATATTTATATTATTTTATCTGTTACATATTGTATCTATGTAATTTTTTCAAAGCGACATTTGTCAACATTTACTATTCCGATACTCTTTCAGTGTGTAAAATTAACTGTTAAAGAAGAATGTGAAATTAACAGTTTGTCAAAATTAAAATAACTATCTAAATAATATATGCAGAGTGTGTTACAGTAAGTTATTGAAAATGTATTCCAAATAAGGACTAAGATTTTAAAACATTTACAAATACAAACTAGATAAAACATTTACAAATACACAGGACAATTTTGTTTTGTTTTTTTTTTAAATACAATGTTGTCTATACACAATTCCACAATGGTAGAGAGAGAGAGAGAGAGAGAGAGAGAGAGAGAGAGAGAGAGAGAGAGAGAGAGAGAGAGAGAGAGAGAGAGAGAGAAAACACAGAAGACGTAGAATGAGATTCATGGACAACAGTATTACACAGGATTTGTAACTGTTTACCAAAATCCAACCTTGTGCTTGGCTTGCAATCAGACATGCCATGCACAGACCTTAAATACTGTGTTTCACAACAAAGTTATTTTCTCTTTTCAACAATCCACCTCTCCCTCTCAGCCTCATAGAATGAGGACTGCTGAAACTCTGCCCATGCCGTCTCTGCATTCATTCCCTGTGCCTGATACAGGGAGAGCACTTTAGAAGGACAGTAAATGTATTTGCCTGCCGCTCCAGGGAAACCAGTGTGGATATGAGGGCTATTGGGTCCTTGTTTTAGTGGCTGGTGGCAGAACCTGCACAGATGACCAGAAGGCCCTCTGCAGAGTATGCCTCAAAGACTTTCCTGGAGCAGTAGAAGTATTTAACATCACCAGCCTGCTAAAAGAAATGCACAGAGGAGCCATCACCCAAGTAACGAGAATTTGGCTGACCACAAGCTAAACAGGATCTAATTTGTTTTTTTGGTGTCTTCTCAACTGCTGCCTGCGTCAGAGGTACGTCTTCAGGGACACCACTAGCAGGTGGATTGAACGGAGCGGGAGGCTGTATTGTTCCTGACCACATCTTCTCTTTGAGGTGTTGACTTCTCTTGCAAAGAAGGATTGTCTTTAATGCTTCTTGCCTCTTCAGATGAGCCCCGAAGTAAATCACCTGATGGGCCTCTCCTGAAGGACACGTTGATTCTCCCAGGGATTTTTTTTTCTTCATGCTGATGACCTGAATAGTACCCATAGATATGAACAATTAGCATAAATAAATATATAAGAAGAATTTACTTAGTTATGCATTATGTTTTGTAAAGTAAAATTATGGTAACTGATTCTTTTAAAATAACTTGACAGGTTTCATATTAGAGTAAAAGATCAATGACCCAAAATTTAATTATACAACTATTGAAAAGATACACATCTACTCTAATATATTCTAACTTAATCTAACATAATTGTGTGATCTGCTCACTTGTTACCAAAAGACTTTATTTTAAGTGTGTTTGACTACTGAACAAACAGTAGACAATAGAAATGTCACTCGGCATACAAACGTATAATGATATTCCTGAATTGACCCTACATATATAGTTTAAACCATTCAAATGATATTCATAATATACCGATGTTTCTTTTGAGTAAATAAGCAATTTTGTTATTTATAAGTCGCTTTGGTTAAAAGCATCTGCTAAATGAATAAATGTAAATGTAAGTGTACAGTTCACTTTACCTACCGCCTAAGAGCGCTTTTTTTCTCAGGTAAAATGATGAATGTTAATCGCTGTCTGGGGGAAAAAGAAATAAACAAAAAGAGATGAAAGCCGAAAAAATAAAGCCGATAAAGTATTAACTGGTTTACGAGGTAGTGGAGGCAATTCAAAATATAGATCTTCAAAAAAAAAAAGAAAAAACAACACCAAGCTTCGGAACGGCGCCATGGAATCAACATGTGGCAAAGATATATTATTAAAAATATATTGCATCCGTAGTGATAAGGACTACTACTGAGAATTAACTGGAGTTAAGGATAACTACTTTCTGCTCTGGGAAAGTTAAGCAGAACTACTTTCAGCTAACTACCCTGGCAGCAGTGGGATTTGAACCCACACCCCTGAAGAGACTGGAACCTAAATCCAGCACCTTGGACCACTCAGCCACACTACCCCAAGCTGGCAAACAAGAAATCTGGCATGGGCGTGACAAATGGACTGTTGTGAGACTCAAGTGCCTTTCACTTAACCAGCTCTGCCGGGGACATCTAACCATTTCCAGCTGAAGACAGAGCTAAGGCGTGGTCTTTTGGACGTGATTCGTCTAGGCTTAAGACCCCATGGTCCACGGTCACATCGGTAGTGTTTGCGGAAGAGCTCTTCTGCTATGACCTGACATCCCACTTATGGTGGTGCTTGAAAGTTTGTGAACCCTTTAGAACTTTCTATACATCTTCATTACCAGGACCTAAAACATCATAAGATTTTCACACAAGTATTAAGAGTAGATAAAGAGAACCTAATTAAAGAAACCAGACAAAAATATTACACATGGTCATTTATTTATCGATGAAAATGATCCAATATTGCATACCTGTGAGTGGCAAAAGTATGTGAACCTTTGCTTTCAGTATCTGGTGTGACCTCGGTGTGCAGCAACAACTGCAAACAAACATTTCCAGTAACTGTTGATCAGTCCTGCATGTCAGCTTGGAGGAATTTTAGCCCATCCCTCATTACAGTACAGTTTCATCTCTAGGATGGGGGTGGGTTTCCTCACATGAGCTGCTTGCTTCAGGTCCTTCCACAGCATTTCTATTGGATTGACGTCAGGACCTTGACTTGGCCATTCCAAAACAGTGACTTTATTCTTCTTTAACCATTCTTTGGTAGAATGACTTGTGTGCGTAGGGTTGTTGTCTTGCTGCGCGGCCCACTTTCTCTTGAGATTCAGTTTACGGACAGATGTCCTCACATTTTCTTTTAGAATTTGCTGGTATTATTCAGAATTCATTGTTCCATCAATGATGGCAAGCCGTCCTGGCCCAGATGCAGCGAAACAGGCCCAAACTGCAATGCTACCACCACCATTTTTCAGAAATGGGATACGGGTCTTATGCTGGAATGCGGTGTTCTCCTTCCCCCAAACATAAGCCTTCTCATTTAAACCAAAAAGTTCTAGTTTGGTCTCACCTGTCCACAAAACATTTTTTCGAGTAGCCTTGTGTCTTGTTCATGTGATCTTTAGCAAACTGCATGCAGGAAGCAATGTTCTTTATGGAAAGCAGTGGCTTTCTCCTTGCAATCCTGCCATGCACACCATTGTTGTTCAGTGTACTCATTATGGTGGACTCATGAACATTAACATTTGCCAATGCCAGAGAGGCCTTTAGTTGATTAGAAGTTACCCTGGGATCCGTTGTGACCTCGTGGACAATTACATGTCTTGCTCTTGGAGTGATCTTTGTTGGCTGACCACGCCTGGGGAGGGTAACCATGCTCGTGAATTTCCTTCATTTGAACACAATCTGTCTGACTGTGGATTGGTGGAGTCCAAACACTTTAGAGATATTTTTTTAACTTTTCCAGCCTGATGAGCATCAACAACTCTTTTTCTGAGACAAACTTCCTTTTTTTCATACCATGATACACTTCCACAAACATGTGTTGTGAAGATCAGACTTTGATAGATCCCTGTTCTACAAATAAGACAGGGTGCTCACTCACACCTGATTGTCATCCCGTTGATTGAAAACACCTGACCCTAATTTCCCCTTCAGACTAACTGCTCATGCAGATGCCAACAATGTCTGCACCATGCACGCTTCCTTTACAGAATGCGCTTAAGCAAAGTCTTTACAAGAAAAATAGGATCCAAACCCACATGGGCTGTGCACAGCAGATTGGCAGTTCATTACCTTAACCTCTTGCTGACATAGCTCACGCATATGAAATTACATCCCGGTGTGTGGAGCAATAAAGAGGTTTCGGTGCAGGTTCTTTGCCCCTGTCGTCTGGACTACGGAATGCGTTCTGCGTTGACGGACTTCCAGAGACGCAAGAGCCTTACAGCAGCTGTGGCCAAAAAGCATAGAAATTGCAAAACACATAACCACAGTGCTAGCTTTTCACATTTCTCCACCCTCTCTAGTGCTAGCTCAGGGACCTGTACAAAGCTTCCTGTTTGTAGGCGTGAAACAGACTGCAACAAAGCCAGACATTGCTGGAAAGAGGAGGCAAAATGACAAGTTTGCGACGAGGATGGGATTCGAACCCACGTGTGCAGAGCACAACAGATTAGCAGTCCATCGCCGGCATTATTTGCAGGTGCCTTGTACAGTAAGACAGGGTAACTAATACTCAAAAGCTTGTTTTGTGTGTTAACATGTACAGTAGATGGACATATTTCTTCTGGTCCTGTGTGACTGCAGAATGTAGTGCAGTTAACACAGTAAATTTCCTTGGATGCTCACTTTTAACTCGAGGAGGTCACAGTTTGCCCAGACATCTTTTATTTAAATCTGTCAATCTGTCACCCACACGTCATTCTGGGGGACGAAGAGAAGGAAGCTGGACAGATAAATGTATTTATTATTGCTGTTTCATCAATCCAGTGCAGAAAGAAGAAAAACAACACAACTGATTTAAAATAAAAATATAGAAAACAATCTAATGTAAGGTTCTGATCCGGTTTGCTTTCAGCAGGAAGGCTGTCCTCTTTCCTGTTGCTCTTTCTCTTCTATTAGTCCATTTGTCCAGTCCGAATCGGTTTGATTGTTTGATTCGTTTCGAGACGATTCGGAGTCAAGTAATTTTCTAGTGAGAGTCGCACACTTCCAAACGAACTAGACTGAGATGAGTATTTGATTCTCACTAGAAAGTGATTCGACTCTGAATAAACTCGAAATGAATCAGTCAAACTGATTCAGACTTGATAAAAGGACTATGAGATGTGATTAAGATATATATTCCAATGTTTTGCTTTACAATTCCACTGTGTGTGTGTGCGCGCCTGTGTGTGTTTTTCAGGAGAACGAGAAACTCTGACACAAGAGTACATCCTGACTATTGGTACTGTGTACACATCAACATACACACGTCTCCATGCTGGACAGCTCAGGAGCTTTCACACACAGTGCTAGGAATATCCCGGGACAGAGAAACGCACCTCCTAAGTGAGCGAGTTTAGCGTCAACCGGTGAAATTTGCTGTAGCGTGAACACTTTGCCTCTGTGAGCTTCACTCTCTGTCAGGTTCACTGTAATTAGACATAAAATGTGCATAATTATTTTGCATACATTTAGGATTTAATGTTTTTTTTTTTTTAACTCTTCGAGGAACAGAAATTATCTTTTGAGGCAGCTTCTTCAACACTACCTGCTCCGTTTGACTCAAAAATGTAACGACCGGTTTCAAAAAGTCACAATGTCTTCAGTTCATGTGATTTTACTGCTGAATTTAAACAGGAAATGTGAAATATTTTTGTTCCTTTATGTTTCCTCTACTGTCTTTTTGCTTTGATCTTGAACACAGTTGTATTTTTTTTTTAAAGAATACATAAATGATCATTCTATTTCTCTCACTTTCCTTGTCCTAATTGTCCTGTAGTTGTGTTGTGCTTCCCTTTATAAATGCATCATTGATGGCTTTAAGTAAGGTGAAAGAATAGGATGCAGTTTCCATAATGCAAATATTAAGAAATCATGAAGAACTAATGATACACGGATTTATAACAGACACGTATATGATGGAATGGAACTCCCATAATGCACCGGGGCAAAAAAAAAGGAAAACATAAAAAAAAAACACGTCATTTCTAATTAGTTATTGCAGTAAATGATGTTATATTCATTACAGGTCTTTTGCCTGTACAACTGTTCAGAAGAGTTTGATTGAAAAGTGTTTCCATAATCCGTACCATAAATAGTATAACTACTTTTTTATTGTTTTATTTATTATACAAACCTCCCCCTCAATGATGCAAGCCCAGCCCTAGAGACAATTCCAAGACAGCTTCCATATTGAGTGAATGGTGGAAAATTTGTCTACATCTAGAAGTGATTGTGAAACTATAGTAGTAATCTGGCTCAGTGTTACGTTACGGTACCTTGTCAGGAAGCAAGCACGGGTGGTGCTGAAACAGGAAGGCGAGGGTCACGCTGAAGGCAAATACGGAAGACAGAAGAAGGTCAGGTGTTCGGGCGAACAGTCAACAACGGGCAAGGCAGGTAATCATGGTCGAGAAACGAGTACAAAGGCTTGGTGAGCGTCAGAGATGAGAATTCTGAGCGTTTACTTCACGAGCTAGTACTGCACGAACTTCCTCTTAAATGCTGTGTTAGTGAGTGAGTGCAGGTGTCCGCAATCAGAATTCCGGAAAATGTGTGCGTGTCTGGGAAGTGTAGTCCTCGTCGGCCATGTTTGTAGTTCGCACTGCACTCTGGGAACTGTAGTTGCGAGTTCGCCATGAAGTGACACTCAGGGAATGGTGGCTTGAGCCCATCTCCTTTCTCTACCAGATGTTAATCATTTATTTCTTTATTTGTTGGTTGACTGTTTTGTTTTTGCTATGCAGTATAAAAGACCAAAGTGGTACGTAAAAAAAAAGAAAAAGAAAGAAAAAGTCAATTACATTTATAACAACAACTACAACAACAAAAAGTCAAATGGAGATGTACATTGCTAAATTTTCAGTTCTACTTCGTGAAAAAGTAGGAGCGTAATAGGTTTTAATACAGTTTATAACTCATATCTATCTCTAATCAAAGCCTACATCTAACCAAACATTCAAAATAG
This sequence comes from Ictalurus punctatus, assembly GCF_001660625.3. Classification (NCBI taxonomy): domain Eukaryota; kingdom Metazoa; phylum Chordata; class Actinopteri; order Siluriformes; family Ictaluridae; genus Ictalurus; species Ictalurus punctatus. The sequence goes on from NC_030427.2 coordinate 2,273,275, forward strand.
TAACTTCCTAAGTCTTGAGAATGTTTATCAAGTCAGTGAAAAATAAAGCATTTCATTAGGACATCACCAGGTTAAATAACAGCACATAAAACACTTAATCCTAGCATGAAAACTAGCATTGGCTTTCTGTTTCTAGCTGCTACGACTCATTTATATAGGTGTTACGTTCTCCAATGTATTTATATTTGCTCTATGTGCCATTTGTGTGTCTGTGCCGGGGGTGGGATGGGTTTCTTTTGTCTCCTCCCCCTTCTGTAGGCCCGGCACATGCATGCGTCACGTTCCGGCTTGCTAGTGGATGATCACATCTTGTCCACGCCTTCTCCGGCCTTGTGCGCTAGGATTGGTTGGCTGCACGTTTCCGGAAGTGTACTTAAGCCTGTAAGGATGGTCTGTTGCTCCTTGCGGACTTTTACAGCGTATCGGCTGCACGGAGCGCCACTAAGCGAGACATCAAAAAGCTGCTGTATGAGGAGCTTGTAAAACAGCGAGTCATGCTTGAGCCTACCGAGGCGGGTGTTGCATCACCGGTCAGTGGTTCCGAGGATTTGGCTGCAGCGGAGGCTGGGGCCAAGCCCGAGGAACCGACGCGCATAGATCCCGCGGTAGTAGACTCTCCATTAGAGGAACCCATGCTCGCGCTGCAACTGAAGAAACTTGACCTTGTCGTCTGCAGTATCAAGCTCAGCTACAGTTCCACACACTGGAGCTGGAAACCAAGAAGGAGATAAAGCTGAAGGCGCTGGAGTTAGAGTTGGCGCTGTGAAATAGGCCAGCTCCCGGTTCACCTGCGTCTCCTGCACCTGCGCTTCCTCTACCTGTTCCTCAGTCATCGCCTGTGCTAGAGCTTGCGCCTCGTGGCACCTCGTCTGAGAGTCCTGCTGGTTTTGATGTTAGTAAACACATTGCTTTAGTTCCTGTGTTTAGGGGAAGTGAGGTGGACACCTATTTCCCTGTGTTTGAGCGCATTGCTGCCACTCTGCAGTGGCCTAGAAATATTTGGTCTTTATTGCTACAGTGCAAGTTTGAGGGAAAAGCTCAAGAAGTTCTGCTCTAACGTTGGAACAAAGCTTGGAGTATGAGGCAGTTAAATCAGATGTGTTACGGGCATATGAACTTGTCCCTGAAGCTTACCAGCAGAAATTTCGAAAGCATGCCAAAACCACCAGCCAAACATATGTTGAGTTTGCGCGTGAAAAGTCTGCGTTCTTTGATAAGCGGTGCGCCGCAGATAAGGCCATTACTTTAGATCAGTTAAAAGAATTGATCCTGCTGGAAGAATTTAAGACCTGTATTTCTGACAAACTTGTGGTTTATTTGAATGAGCAAAAAGTCTCTTCACTCGCTGATGCTGCCGTTTTGGCTGATGAGTTTGTGCTCATGCACAAAACTGTATTCTCCCCTCCGCGTGGTGATCTTTCTGATCGCAGCTACAGCTCCAACGCTCCTGTGAGCGCATCTAGAAGTGCTAGTGAGTCCCGTGAATGTTTTTACTGTCGCGAATCTGGTCACCTCATTGCTGCTGGTCCCATTTTAATATGCAAAAATCGACGGAACGCACAAACAGTGTGGTTTTAGTGCAGGTACAACGACAACACTGACAGTTTGCATTCACTTTCCTCAGTTGATGCTGCATTTGAACATTTGAACCCCATCAAGCTGACAAATGCATTTGGTACATCACCAAAATTGCGTAGAACGACAACCTTTTCGATTACAAAAGCTACATCACTGCAGTCACACGGAATAGGGTCCATCACGTCATCCACAACTGTAATGATTCCAACAGTCACGCCCTTGATTGACTCTTCTTCAGAATCTGTGCGCTGTATTAAAAACAACAACAAACTTTAAAATGTGCTTTCACACATACATCCTCACAAGCGCAGCGACTTAAGAACAGCATGAGTGAATCGATCTTAACTTTACTAGTTATCACACAATGCATTAATATTAGAAGGTGGTAAAAAAAATACAGTACAACGTCCTGAAATTTATCATCTGTCATGAAAATAAAATAAGGTAAAATCCATCAAAATATCTGGAAATATCAATACATGGACTTCTGTTATCAGAATATCTTCCAACATCCCTTCTTACTTTCCTCACAGATCTCTAAGAACTGAGATGGATTCTCCCGCATGGACAGTGGCAGCCCCAACTGTACTGCAACTCTCTTCCGTTTATTTGATGCCTCAAAAGTACAAATGTTTTATATTCAAATTATGCAGGACAAGAGAAATAGCAAGAAAGGAAATGACCACAGTATTTACAAAACAAGTACACTTGAAATAAACCTACTCACATTTTAATCCAGGCTCTCCAGTATGGCACTCCTTTCTGCGATGTCTGCATGGCGCCTTGAGCGGTACAAATACAGCAGCTTTGAGGCGTGTTTGTCAAGACCCTCATAAAAGAACTTGCTCAGGTCCATCGACACAAGTCTGGTGAATTCTGCGCTGACATTCAGTCATTACAGAACATCAAACAAACATAACACAGAAACATGTTAAACAACACTGAAAAAAAGGCATTTGAATTTTCACAGTGCGGGTCAAAGGTCATGAGGTTCCATTCCAAAGTACTACAGCACTGCTGCCAAGTCCATAAAGTTACATTTTACTTTAGGTAAAAGAACAAAAAATGCAAGTTTAATATTTGTTTCATATTGGGTATGACAAAAAAGACAAAGTTACTTCTGTGCCTGAAATAATTCTATGAAGAAAAGAAAAAAAAGTAATTCAAAAATGTAATAAACAGTGTACACAAGCAAGAGCAGGACCAAAGTAATAGATTCTCACCAAATCTCTTGATATATTTCATGGCCAGTGGTTCATATACATATTGATATTGTAAGCAAAGCTAATGAGGGAGTGTAGCAATGTGGCTCGTTTTACAACAACTACGCCACCCCGAGGAAACGGTTAAAATAACCCAAATATAGACACACAAATACGTTCCACTTAGAACAGGCAAGAGGGATGGGTTTCCATACAAAAATACATTTTATTTTGAAGTTAAAAAAACTGGCCAAAAATTAAGCAGCCTCAGAGTGGCAACGTGGCTCCGTGAGGGGGGGTGGGGGGGCTATACCAAAACGACTGCACTCACTCAGCCTGCCTTAACGCATGCAAGATCAAGGACCTGGCTGTGGATCAGGTGGCAGAGCGGGTTGTCCACTAATCATAGAGTTGGTTCGATTCCCGGCCCACATGACTCCACATGCCAAAGTGTCCTTGGGCAAGACTCTGAACTCCAAGTTGCTCCTGATGGCAAGTTAGCGCCTTGCATGACAGCTCTGCTACCACTGGTGTGTAAGTGTGTGTGTGTGTGTGTGAATGGGTGAATGAGACACAGTGTAAAGCGCTTTGGATAAAAGGGCTATATAAGTGCAGATCATTTAATACTCACGACGGCACATACGAAAATCATATGATAGCTTCTTTATTATGATAAAGTATTCTTTAATAGTTGTGACAGCAGCAGCTGGCGCTCCGACCGGGGCTACATTAAACTGCCATGCTACACAGATGAGAGCCCTGACAGCACACCGCATCAGAAAATTACAAGTTTATATATATATATATATTACGTTTAAAGACTTGCATACTTAAACAAACTGCTTAAAATCTAAGTGCAAGCATAGTCACAAATATTAACACAAGCATTCAGGAGTAAAGTAACTCAGAGCAATGATGAGTTATCTTTTCCTTTGTTGTTTTATTAACTTTAACGATATTATAGACAATGCATTGTAGTATACGACTGTTTTCATCCATTTAAGATAGGACTTGGCCTGTAAATTTGTTTACTTGACCACTCACCTGTGTTAACGCAAGCACACATCACAGAGCACGCGCCCACACAGAAAGCATGCGGGTGCCCGAGTCAGACAGTTTAGTGATGGGAAGTTCGGATCATTTTAATGACTCGGATCTTTAAATCTCGTTCAGCAAAATGAACTAATCTTTTTTTTTTTTTGAGTCACTTCGTTCATTTCAGCAGAATAAAATTAAAATGTCACATGTTAAATTCAACACATCTAGGATTTATGCAAACGTTGATCACATTTGGAATAAAAAATAAACTATAGGCTAATGCAACCAAGGCCGAATTATGATAAACATAAATTTTTATTTAATTACATAGCATTAGGCTACGCAGTCTGTTAGTTCACCTCACCTCCCGATCCGAGTTGTTCTTCTTTTGTCACGTCACATTTGATTAGTTCACGTCTCAAGTCTTCAGGTTCGAGGCATTCATTCATCATGTGACTGCCCCATATTCTGAAGGCAGTGGGGCTGTGAAGTGAACCAAAGACTCCAGAGGTGAACTAATCAGTTCTGTTTCCGGTACAGAACCTGTGGGGATGTGGCTGCGCATACGCGTCCAAAAATGAACAAATCACTCTCTGAGACAACTCGTTGATCCCGAATCATATTAAAGATTCGCTCAAAATGAACGATTCGTTCATGAACGACACCTCACTACACAGTGCGCGAGCACTTAATTAAGTTCTCTCTCACGGTTTTTGCTCTTGTAACAGCACACACTTCCTGCTCTGTATTCTCGCATTCACATTAAAAAAGAAATAAAATAAAATAGATAAATTAACACTGAATGCGGTGCACACACACATATTTACATATTGTGATATGTATCAATATCTTGGAGGATAGCTTATCATGTCGCCTGTGAATATCTTCCTCAGGCTAACCTCCCCGCTGATTTTTGCAACTCATGGAGAGAAATTGTTGATATATTAAACATGTATTAAGTGACTAGAGGAAATACTACGTAGCTAGTTTTGTTTCGTTACTTTTATAGACATTTAGCTTTAGTTCGCTGACTAGCAACAATATAATAAGATTAGCCAAACTATGTGTGGGTTAGCTGCGGTTTAATTCCATGTAGAAACGACGTAAACAATACTTGTATTGTTTTCTATTATAAACAATATACTATTATATAGTACATGTTGTTTTTACAAGTGATGAAATCAATATGAACAAATATTTACTTATCAAATTTGACAATGGTGGAAGATTTCAATCTTGCCCTACAACATCTATCGTCTTCTGTCTGCTTCGCACTTCACGTTAGATCTCGTGATGAATGTTCAGAATGTAACATCATTGTTGTATTGATTCAACATATGCTTTTCAGTTGAGGTGACAGAAACTTGTTAATTCAACTCACAAACTAGTGACAGTGAAAACGTAACATGTTAAGTTGACTGAAAAACTAAAAAAAACCTATTTGTTGTGTCAACCTAAATATTTACTTGGGGACAACTTAAACTCAAAATTATTATTATTTTTTTTACAGTGTATGGTTTATCTTCGTTCTGAGGTGGTGTCTGGCTTGCAGCTCGACCTCAGTTGCCAGTTAAGGGAGTTTTGTTTATTTGCAGTAATGATTTAGCTGGTGGAAAGGTTTTCCATTGACCTGTTTTAACAGACGCTCCCGTGTTGCATGAGAGTGATGAGCTTTTGCGTGAGTTTCCCTCTGTCTTCAGTTCCTGTGTAGTGACACGTGCCCAAGCTCACAAAATGAAAGGTGCTGTTGATATTTCAGACTCTTTTATGTGTAGTGATGATCCCTTGTTTGAAAATCAAGATTTGTGTTCTAGTCCTGGGGTTCTTCCCGAATCTAAAACTTCTTCAGTATCTTAAGAAGAGTGTGGTAAATGGGGTGTTGGGCGAGAACAGCTTGTGGCTGCCCAGAAAACAAATGTTTCGCTCTCTCACTGTATGGCTGCTGCTGTAGATGGGGCACAGTTACCTCAATGTTGTACTGTGTATTTCTTTGATGGGGATGTATTGATGCGTAAGTGAACTCCCTCGAACTCTGAGCATGATTCGAGGTCAGTTTTTCAATTTGTGCTTCCAAAACCATACCGAACCCAGGTGTTGAGTATTGCCCATGACCATTATCACGCTGGTCACCTTGGTGTGAGGAAGACATATGACCGTTTAAAGGCATTTTTTTTGGCTTGCTATGTGGTCAGAGGTTGCCAGGTATTGCCGCACCTGTCATGTGTGTAAGGTTGCAGGGAAGCCAAATCAGGTCGTTCCCCCTGCTCCACTTCAACCTGTACCTGTTATGGGAGAACCTTTTGAAAGAATTTTAATAGATTGTGTGGGTGCGCTTCCTCGAACCAAGTCTGGTCATTCATACCTACTAACTTTGATGTGTGCTGCTACTAGGTGCCTTGAAGCTATACCCCTGTGTAGCATAAAGTCCCATGTCTTCTCAAGTTTTGTACCACTTTTGGTTTGCCAAAATACATCCAGTCAGACCAGGGTTCAAATTTTATGTCTTCCCTGTTCAGGAAAGTTATGACACAACTGAATGTGCGTCATCAGGTTTCTAGTGCTTATCACCCTGAGTCCCAGGGTGCATTTGAACGCTTCCACCAGACATTGATGTCTATGCTTCGGACCTACTGTTTAGGTCAGGGAAAAGATTGGGATGAAGGGATTCCTCGTTATTGTTTACTATCCGTGATGAGTCACTTGGTTTCAGTCCTGCCAAGTTAGTCTTTGGGCACTCTGTTCGTGGACCTTTAAAGGTTTTACAGGAAGAGCTTGTCTCCAAGTCCGGTGAAACCCCCAACTAGGAATGTCCTAGATTATGTTAGTTCCTTTCGTGAGCACCTACATATTGTTTTTGAGTTAGCCAAAAGTTCTCTGGCATCCTCTCAGGCCTGTATGAAGGTTTGTTTTGATAAAAAGGCTGTGGTGCATATATTTCAAGCGGGTGACAAGGATTTGGTTTTACTGCCATTACCCGGCTCTGCTCTCCAGGCTAGGTTCCCAGGTCCTTATGTTATTGAGTCTAAATTGAGTGATACAGACTATGTTGTGAAAACCACTGACTGGAAATGAAAGTCTCGTGTGTGCCATGTGAATATGCCCAAGCCTTATATCTCTCGTGCTACCATGGATGTTGGCTCTTCACTTACTGTTGTCACGTCAGTAGCTGCTGCCTCTATGAGCGTGCCACCATCTGAGTATTCTCCTGAGGTGGATGGTCTCAGTTTAGGTAGGGCTTGTTTTACCTGTGATCAGTTACCAAACTCTGAATGACTGGCAAATATCCATTCTAAACTTGCGCACTTGTCAGAGCCAGCCCAGGGTGATTTAATAAGTCTTTTAAAGAAATATCCATTACTTTCTTCTGATACCCCTTCTCATACCACTGTCCTCAGACATGACATTGATGTGGGTAATAATACTCCAGTTAAACAAAATGCTTACAGGGTTAATCCCACTAAACGTGCCATTATGACAGAAGAAACAGACTACTTGCTTGAGAATGGTCTTGCTGTGCCTAGCTGTAGTTCCTGGTGCTCGCCCTGCCTACTAGTTCCAAAGCCTGACAAAAGCTATAGGTTCTGCACAGATTATAGAAAAGTCAATGTTTTAACTAAAGCGGATTCGTTTCCCCTCCCAAGAATAAAAGATTGTGTTGACCGAATCGGAAATGCAAACTTTGTCACAAAACTGGACCTTCTAAAGGGTTACTGGCAGGCTCCACTCACACCACGTGCATCTGAGATTTCTGCATTCGCAACACCAGACAGGTTCCTCCAATATACGGTTATGGCTTTTGGTCTAAAAAAATGCTCCAACTACATTTCAGTGGCTAATGGCACAGGTATTGGGAGATGTAGAGAACTGTGAAGCCTACCTCGACGATGTGGTCGTTTTTACTGACATCTGGGATAGTCAGGTATTTGTGTGTTAGCCCATGTGTTTGCTCGTCTAAGTTATCACTGTATGGGTTTAGCTGCTACAGTGCAGTGCAGAGTACATTATCTGTCCTTATGCTCTGCTCATATCATTTTCATGAAACTTATATATATTCACAAACTCATATAGATATTTACACAACTTGTTTTCCTGCTCAGCATGAGAGGATGTTACTGTTTCAGTTTCAACTCATTTACTGGTTTAAAATAAAGCAGCATCCATTTTTCCTCACACTGACTGTGTGAACTTGTGCTTGGCAGTATTTTCCTGCACACCCTTCTGATTGGCCTCGCCTCTGTTCACTGAAGATATAAAATTACAAGCTGTCTTCTTTTATTCATTTGTCATAGGAATTTGGCATATGTGTTCAGTTACGTAGTGACAAATCGCTCCAAGGTGCAGAATTATTCAGGGCTAAAGAAAAGATCTTTGGGGCTACAGCCCTGCATGCCCAGCCCAGTTTATGCCCCTATGCTTGAGTTTGTTTTTGGATGAGAGTAGAGGCTTTTTTCTTGAAACCCTTCCAAACAACTTGTGGTGATGGATGTAGGTGACTTCGGATTGTAGTTTTGGAGACTTTCTGACCCCAAGACACAACTAACTCCTGCAATTCTCCAGCTGTGATCCTTGGAGATGTTTTGTCCACTCGAACCGTCCTCTTCAGTGCGTTGAGACGATATAGACACACGTCCAATTCCAGGTTGATTCATAACATCTCCAGTTGACTGGAACTTCTTAATTATTGCCCTGATGGTGCAAATGGGCATTTCCAATGCTTCTTCTATTTTCTTATAGACACTTCACATTTTGTGAAGATCAACAACTGTTTGCCACATATCACAACTATATTCCTTGGTTTTACCGATTGTTTACATTTATGTTTATTCATTTAGCAGACGCTTTTATCCAAAACTGACTTACAAATGAGGAAATACAAGCAAAGAGATATTATATCAAGTGGAGAACAATGCAAGTAGTGCTACTATACAAGATCTTTGAGGTCTAGAAAAGCAAAGTGTGCAGAGTAGAGGTGTAAGAGCCAGAGTATGTAGTTTTAATTAATTTTTTTTTATTAAGGATAATGTGGGGTTGGCATTTTATGGGTTGGTTAGGTGTTCACGGAGGAGGTGGGTCTTTAGCTGTTTTTTGAAGATAGTGACAGATTCTGCGGTCCGGATTGAGGTTGGAAATTCAGTCCGCCACTGAGGGACAGTTAGTGTAAAGGTTCTGGAAAGGGACCTTGAGCCACGCTGAGTAGGCACTACTAAGTGTCGGTCATTAATCGATCACAGATTACGTGAGGGAAGCTTCAAAGACAAGTGTTGAGGTAGGGGGTGCTGTTCCAGACAAGGTCTTGTACGTGAGCATCAAAACCTTAAATTTGATGCGGGAGGCTCCAGGAAGCCAGTGGAGGGAGATGAAGAGGGGTGTGACATGGGTTCTTTTGGGCTGGTTGAAGACGAGGCGTGCTGCTGCATTCTGAATCATCTGAAGGGGTTCGATGGAGCTGCTGGGAGGCCCGAGAGTAGTGCATTGCAGTAGTCCAGTTTTGATATGACAAGAGCCTGGACTAGTAGCTGTGTAGCCTGTTCGGTGAGATAGGGTCTGATTCTCTTGATGTTGTAGAGAATGAACCTACAGGACCATGCAGTTGTTGATGTGTGGTCTGTAAAGGTCAAGCTGTCATCAAAAATCAACCCAAGGTTCCTGCCTGTCCTGGGTCATTGTTATTAATGACTAAGGGAATGTGGCCTATGTGTTACCTCATATTTATACTATGGAAAATATCTTTAAAGTGCAAACAATATGTGTAACTGACATTTGGATATGTTAATGAAGTGAATTCAATATGTAACAAACATTTAGAATTATTACTTGAGCATTATCGTATAATCAATATTAGTTAAAAAAAAAACATAATCTATATGTATAATCAACAGTTAGAAGCATAATCTAAATACATAGAACAATGTTTGATCAGGTTCTATTCTGAGTGGATTTGAGTTGAATGAACTCTGTGTTTCAGTGCACAACAATTGTTCTTCTGTATTAGCTGTCTCCTGTCTCCACAGCAATAAAAACTGGCAGTAGATATTCGCATGCGTGAGTAAATAACTTTGAGGCAGATGCAAATTAGGGAGTTAGGAGAGGGCCTCGGGAAAGGAGGTAGATATCAGCGGGGACAACCGATAGAGACAGACAGATGCTCATTGAGGCCTAAGAATGGAGTCAAGGTCAAGACACACAAGCCTGTGTGAAACCTTTTTTTGTAAAAGAAACCTTGTCCTCATGAAACCTTTTCAAGAAAAACAACTAACTGTGCATGTTCCACAAATTTAAGATAACACATAGACATGAATATTTAATTGTGGCAAAAGAAGATTGGTCTATTTCAACGAGGACAGGCAAAACCCCACCTACAGAGACTATGCTTTGGAGATAGGTATATAAAGACATGTTTGTGTATGCATAAGTCAGACACTCTGCAGACTGTCACACTTTATTGATTTTCAATAAAGTTTATTTACTTTTTGACATCTACTAAACTCTCTGTCTCTGAAGTTTTTGACCTAGGCTAACCTTGACCTTGATTTTATTCATGACAATACCTTCTTTGCTAATATTTACCAAGGGTGCCAATATTAGTGGAGGGGGCTGTAAATATATTTGAATAGGTCATGTAATTAAGTACAGTATTGAGGTACTTCTTTGAGGTAGGCCTACTAGTTTAGAGTATTTCCATTCCAAGAACATTTCAGACAGTATAACATCTGAAAATTAGCTCCACCTTTACAATCTGCAATTTTAAAAGGATTTTTTAAATGAATACATCCACAATTAAAATTCAGTAATTTAATTACTGAATTGTGCATAACGCATATTTATATTTTTGTTATTAAGCAGGTTTTGTTGCTTATACTTTTGTATTTTTACTTAAGTTCAAATTTAAATGCATGACTTGTAACAGTATTAATTCAATGTTGTACTCTTGTAGTTAAAATATCAGACTACTTTTTGCACTACTGATATACATACAATCGAATTGAGGTTTTACTTAGGTTTTAAGTTAACTGCATTAATAAACGTCAACCTTTCTTTATTTCAAACACTCTAAGCCTGTGAGTCAGAGTTGAGAATTGGAGAATATTGTAATGCACATTTAGCTGCCTTCAGTGAGGCCTTAATTGGTAGCCACGCCTGAAGCCCGGAGCGGTTCAGGAGAAGACTGGAGTGGCTGGGATTTCATCATAATCGAGGCGCAAGTCGATTTTCACAAACCTTTACAGTGCAGGTAAGATTTTATGATCCTCACTTATGGGTATTTTTATGGTAAACATGTAGCTTTTTATTTTTTCAGGGAGGGGGTTGTTTTAGAGATCGTGGTATGCATATGGAAGCTATCGGTATGTCAGAGACTCATGGAACTTTCAAGATGGACTAGAGTAAAGTTTAAGGACAAATTGACCGAGTATAATCAAGACAAGTCAGTGGACGGATTTGTTCCTTTACAACGGCTTCTCTGAAAAAATGAACAAGTGACCAAATTATATAAATTATATCCATACATACTCTGTATAAATCACAATATGTGGTATATCATTATATTTAAGGTCTTAATTGTCATGTAAAAAGATGAATGACTTAGTAAAACATTACTGTATTGCCTTATTGTTGCCTGTGATTGGAATTATTTTGTTTAAACTGATATAATGATGTAATAATTTTTTCAATCTTCTCTTTGGTGTCCAGGAAACGATGGAAGAAAGTTCAACAGAGGTATTTGCCTTTACAAAATCTTTTGAGCAGTTGTTGGTAACTATAATAAAATCTTAAGGAGGAATTTTGCAAATGAAACAACATAATGTGGTGATAGAAATTAATCCCAGATCTGGAATCATTATAAGTTAAGGCTAAGATAATAACTGATTGTAAGATCCAGTGTGATTGTTTGTAGAAAGTACTTAAACTGATGTAATGCTGCTAGATTAGATCCTCATGTCTGTTAGGACAGCTACATGTATGTAGGTTACAGTGGAGAAGTTCTATTTTACAAGTGGTGGAGATAAAAGTTATCAGCATGGTAGATGGTTGCAACTGTACAGTTTCATGGCGTCCCTGCACATTAATAGAGTTATAGACTAGGTTCAGTCTCCATGATGAATTAATACTTAATAGTCCAAATAGAAGACTAATTGTATGTTATGCACAGTCCAGACATAAGACCTCAGGTATCTGGACCATTCCATAGGCTCTGTGCTTTAGCACATTCGATTTGACATTAAATAATGGAGATTATATTAAAGGTTCTATATGTAAGAATGTGAAGCAATTTAAATGTATTAAATACTTTGAAAGATGTCACCAGGATTCTGTTTGTACCCTTCATTCTTTTTCATCTCAGTTTATTGAGATTTTACATTGATTTCCTGTGAGTTATTGAGTTTATATAGTTACTTTGCTTATTAGTTTTATTTTATGCTAATCATATTCTGAGTCTGTTTTTAAAAATAAGAATAAAAACATTTATTTAGTGATGAAAAGAACCATACTGAGTATCAAAAAAGAACCTGATGAGGAGGGATTTTTTTTTTTAATGTATGTGTATGAGAGAGAAACATTATATTATACTTACAGTATCTCACAAAAGTGAGTACACCCCTCACATCTTTGTAAATATTTGATTATATCTTTTCATGTGACAGCACTGAAGAAATGCCACTTTGCTACAATGTAAAGTAGTGAGTGTACAGCTTGTGTAACACAAAATATTGACACTTTGGGCCCAATTTGGACATTTTCTCTTAGGGATGTACTCATTTTTGTTGCCAGCGGTTTAGACATTAATGGCTGAGTGTTGAGTTATTTTGAGGGGACAGAAAATTTACACTGTTTCACTGTTAAGCTGTACACTCACTACTTTACATTGTAGCAAAGTGTCATTTCTTCAGTGTTGTCACATGAAAAGATATAATCAAATATTTACAAAGATGTGAGGGGTTTACTCACTTTTGTGAGATACTGTATATGTGCAGTTCGCTTGGCTAATAGCTACACACAGAGAAACAAGGGTTTTCTGAATGTTAGAAGCTTTAAACTCTTTTAATGTTGACCTTTATTTTTTCATGCTGAATGTGCTGGAACTCAGAGCCTGAAGAACAAAACATGCATTTTAATCTCATAATTGTAGTTTTAGACTTTACAATTTAGCAAGTTTGAAGCTGCTTAAGCGACTGAAATATTCCTGCACAGGAAATTAAAATGTTATATCCTTTTACTTAATAAAAGTGGTCAGCTAAGCCCGGTAACTGTTGTGTTAATTTTGTAATGTACTGTTATAATACACATTTACAATTGACTTTGGTTAGTATCAGGAAGTCGGATAGTCCCTCGTCAAAATAATGGTGGTGAAGTGTCTATTTAAAGTTAGACTTTAACTCATGATGATTATACTTTGAACTTGCAGCTGGACGATATTCATGAGGAACCAGAGAGTGATTCCTTGGAATCTGAAGTATCCAGCTGCGCAGTATTAGACCCAGATTACAATCCAGATCACAGTACGTCATCATCCAGTGATGTGGAAGATTTGAGCCCAGACAAAGGTTCATCGCATAAGAAACTGTCCAGTAAAGAATACCTTGAAGGTCCAGACACAAATTTGAGTGATGATGATCAGCAAAGAGGGAAGTTCACCATTTAAAAACAAAACAAAAGAAACTTAGAATTTATCTGAAAAGACACAAACAACTCGAGATAAACAAAACAAATAAAGGCAAATCAACTGTGACCCTAAAAATTTGTACAAAAAGGGAAGACCATAAACGAGCACTGGACAAAAGACATTATTGCCTCTACTGTGGCAAATCACAATTAAAGATCTCAAGGTATTTGGGGAGAAAGCATATCGAGGTCAAAGATGTGGCATATACCTTCAGCTTTCCATTAAGATCAAAAGAAAGAAAGGGTCTTCTGGAACAGCTATGCAATAAAGGAGACTTTAAATACAATTCCAAAGTTCTGGAAAAAAGCAGAGGACATGGTGACCTGGAAGCAGCCGTCTGATAAAGCTTCTCTTAAGGACTATTTGCCTTGCCCATATTGTTTTAGAATGTTCAGGAAAAATGAGCTGTGGAGACATCAGTCCTCGTGCAAAACTACCAAGTCATGTGTGACTGATGAATAAATAAAAACTAGACGGGGGAGAGTACAAAGTCGTGCTGCATGCCTGCTTCCTATAGCAGCTTCCTCAGATGAATGTCAGAGCATCATCATAATGAGACAAGGTGATGTGTCCTTTCACGTCAGGAGTGATTCTTTGGTTTGTAAATACGGAGAATCACTTTACGCAAAACATGTTCGTGTGAAGTCTAAGCACCAGTACGTTGCATAAAAAATGAGGGAGCACTTACCCAAATGAAAAGCTTACAGCACCTAGTATTCCCATTCAGTCTCCCAACCAAGTACTAACCAGGCCCAACTTTGCTTTCGAGGTCAGATGAGATGATTTAAAAAAATATATATATATTATTAAAAGTATTCAAAAATTCCATTAATTCCATTATATTACAACATAAATATTTTTCACATTAAAATCCATCAGAATGTATGTATATTTTTTTAACAATAAATCCTAACTTCATAAACATTTATTATTTAGATCCATTGTAATATTTATTTTTTATGGTATGACTTTTTTTAAACCTACAACGCTTCTATTCCTGTAATGATAAAATTACCCTTGTTGTCCTGGCACTTTCCATTGTAAATCATTAAAAACCTTACATACATCTGGCGTAAAAACATTATTATAATCATCCATTTTATTTTCTTGTTTGGAAAAAAAAAAGCATTCTACATATCTTTCCACTTTTCTTTTAAACACACTCTACATCCATTACAATTTTTCTCTTTGAAAATTGTTTTCTTCTCTCCCATATTGCACTTTTTATCAACATCACAAGCAGATTGATCAGTTGTGGTGGTGTGTGTGTGTGGGGGGGGGGGGGGGGGGGGGGGTTGTTTCCTTTTTTTAATAAAAACACTTTTTATCCACTCCTAACATCACCTTGTTCCATTCCATGTCTTTCTCATGTTGTTCCCCTCTCAGATGTTCAATTATTCTCTTACATTTCACATTAAAATCTTTCAATTCTTTGCAGTGTAAAAACACTTCATCATTACATACTTTACATGTTGCACTTTGCTCCATTCCTATTTTGTTCAGTAGGACATCTGTAAATATGACTTTATATCTGATAAAATACTCTAATTTAGGTTCTCTAACTTTTGTTTCTATGGTCATCCCTTTCATATTGTTCCATATACTTTCTTCTTTAAGATCTTTTGAACTTCTGTTGCCAGTACTCAAATTTTTTTTAACTCCATCTCTAAAAAGGCTATAAAACATTTTCACTGTACATTCTTTAAAAGCACCCAGTATTTCTCCCACGTTCACATAGACCTCTCTTCCTGTTCCCTGATCTTCCATGTTTTCAGTTCTTTTTATCCACTCTTTGGGTATTGCTTTTTTGATCACATCATACTTTTTTTAATTATTTTATTATTTTTTTTATTATTATTTCTTGTATGCTAAAATCCTCTTTCACCTACTCAATTGCATCTTCTATACACTGTACTGGTGAAAACCCTTCTTTAAATTCATATAAAACATCTCTAACCCTTGTGATTCCCACCTCCCACCATTTCTTTAAAAAAAAAATCCCTTTTCCTTGATTTAAAATGTTGCTGTTTAAGAATAAAGGCTGATGTAAAATGTTCTCTCTGCCTCTGGGATTAAAATGTACATTGGTTAAGAATTTCCCCCAGGCGCTCATCATTTCCTTATAAAAATCTGGTAACCCTTCCATCATCCAGTTCTTTCTTTTCATCCATAAAATATTATCTCCTGAATTAAAATTCCCACATTTACTTATAAAATATTCCATTGTTTTTTTCCATGCTGCTTTATTTTCATCCATAAACTTTTTTTTTTTCTTTTTAATTATTTTCAATCTCAAACTGTTTTTCCTTTGCTAAGCATCTATTAAACCCAACCCCTCCCCTTTCCACTGCACCTATTAAATTGTTGTATGTGATTCTTGGTGGCTTTCTGTCTCATAAAAAATCTAAAACGTTTTTCCAGCTTTCTTTCTGCCCACAACGGCATAGATGACACATATAAGGTATACCGTAACTTTGACACCATCAACACATTCAGGATTAAAATCCTCCCTCTTAAATTAAGAGTCGTCAGTTTCCATAAATTCAGTCTTCTTTTCGATAGCTCCTAATGTCTTCCCTCATGGTTTCCCTCGCTTTCTTTTCATACTTCCCAATTAAAACACCTAAGATCTTTATTTCTTGTTTCTTTGAAAGTAAAATGATTTGTTAAATCTGTCACACCTCCAAATCTCATACTGTTTTTTCTTCATTTACTTAACCTCCTGATCCCTTAAACATCTGTACAATTTCCATGACCTTTTTTTAACACTCTCCATTTCTTTTACTATCACAGTGGTATCATCCACATATTGAAATATTTTGTCCTTTTCTTTACTTCCTTCAACACCTATTCCTTTTATTTTTTCTTTTCTTGTTTTATGGCTAGTCCTATTGGTTCTGAAACTAGTGAATATAAAAGAGCTGATGGTGGACATCCTTGTCTTATGGATCTTTTTATTTTAAAACACTGTGTTAAAAACCCATTACATTTTACTCTCGTTATCGCCCTTCTTCTTTGTCCGGCCTTTTCCCATATCTACTTGCGGTCGGCTCTCCTAATCTTTTGTCTCCAGATTGCTCTGTTCTGGGTCGTTGTTGGGTCTATATTGTCTCTAGCGAGGTCTTAATTTATAACATTCTTCCATCTTAGGTGAGGTCTTCCACGGCTTCTCTTTCCTGTACCAAGCTCCAGCACTTTTTTGGTCATGTGGAATTCTGGTTTTCTCTTCAGTCAGTTTTTCAGGTAGTGCTCTGACTTTAAAACTGCCCCTGATATATTGGTTTGGAACCTTATCTCGGCGTGTCACTCCTGCAGACCATCTCAGCATTCTCATTTCATTTACACTTAGCTTTTCTGTCTGCTGTTTTTTAAGTGGCCAGCATTCAGCACCGTATGTTAAAGCAGGTCTCACAGTGGACTTGTAACTCTTGCCTTTGATTTGAACTGGTATTCTTTTATCACAGAGCACTCCTGTTAAACGTCTCCATTTCAGCCACCCTGTATTCACGCGGCTCGTGATATCCGCGTCAATAGAAACATCGCTAGATAGAATGCTCCTGAGGTATTTAAAATAGGTGACGGAGTTTTGGTGCGAAATTGTGTAATGTTAGTTACTGTTTGAAAAGTTGCAGTACATATATTCGGTCTTCTGTCTGCTTATAACTAAGGCCAGCATTTTCCAGTACAGCTCTCCAATCTTCCAGGTGTTGTTAGAGTTCTTTTTGGTCTTCGCTGCTAAGGACGACATCATCTGTGTCGAGAACGTCCCAGGGTGTTGAATGTTGCACCTCCGCCGTTACATAATTCATCACCAATTTAAAAAGTAGGGGGCTGAGTGCCGAACCTTGATGAACTCCTACTTTCACTTTCAAAACAGTCGCTGATTCCTGCTGTGCAACGCACATTAGTGGTTGCGCCTTCGTACATGTCGGCCACTATATTGATGAGACATTCGGGCACTTTTTGCGATCGTAGAGCTTGCCATACTAGTGGTCTTGGAACACGGTCAAAAGCTTTTTCTAAATCTATAAACACCATGTGTACACCATTTCATTTTTTGTTGTCTCTATGCTTTTCCAAGGATTTGAATTGAATGTATAGCATCGGTTGTTGATTTTTCTGCAACAAATCCGCACTGGTTTTCAGTGACCTTAGTTAGATGCATCAATCTTCTATTTATTACCCGTTCCCAAATTTTAAAGGTGTGTGATATCCATTTTAAAGCCCTGTAGTTCCTACAAAGTCTTATGTCACCTTTGTTTTTGTACAAAGGTACTAGGTAGCTTTTTCTCCATGCAGTTGGAATGCCATCATCAGGAAATTTGTTGAACAAGGGTTGTCAGGAAATAAGCTCCTGGTTCTCCTAACCTCTTCCAATTCTGATGGTATGTCATCAGGCCCAGTGGCCCTGTTATTGGCCATTTTAAAGACTGCTAACTCTTATTGCGCCTCTGTATAAAATTCTAATACATTCAGTAAAGTTCTCTCCGAAACCGAAACTCTCTTTAAAACTCCAAATAAATAATCATGTTCCACCCTGTCAAAGGCTTTTTCAAAGTCTAAACTAATTACATAGCCTTCTCTGTTTCCGATTTTCATGTACCTGATCATATCTTTTATGTTTATTGTTGTCTGCTATATATTTTCCTTTTACACTGTACAATAGATTTGTTTTAATTATACATTACTATATGCATTACTACTTTTAATCTGTTGGCTAAAATTTTTGCCAAAATCTTTAAATCGGTGTTGAGCATTGTAATCTGTCTGTAGTTATTAAGGTCTACCCTTTTCTCCTTTTCTTTTATAGATCAACTTCATCAATCCCATTCTTTGATTCATCTCTCCTTTCTTAAAAACCTCTTCATATACTTCTTTTAAGGTGCTAGTTCTAAAATCCTTAAAACCATATAAAACTCACTCCCCAAACCATCTATCCCTGGACTTTTCTTTCTATTTTATTCACTTAAAGATTTTTGATCTCTTCCTCTCTTATGTCTTGATCACATCCTTTTTTATCTTCCTCTCCTACTTTTGTTTTTATTTGCTTCAATAGTGATACTTTTTCTTCTTCTTTTACTCCATCTCTAATGAATAGCTTTTCATAATATGCTTTTATTTCTTTCAAAATTTCCTCTTTTTTTGTACTACTTCTCCATTTTCCCCTTTTGTTTCAGCTTTCTCCTTTCTAGAGCTAAAAAATATTTATTTTCTTCCTCCACCATATGCTTTGCTTTGCTGTGCAACCTCGCACCTTTATTTATTTTCTTCCATTTCTTTCAATTCTTCCTCTATTACTTTTAATTTTTGTATATCTTTTTCTTTCTCATTTAATTCTTTTCCCCATCATTCCCTTGTTTCTCTTCCCTTATTCTTTTTGCTTTTCTGTATTTGTCTGCAATATTTTATTGTACATTTTTTCAATGCATACTTCATTTTCCCACCATATTCTTTTATCTTCCACATACATTCCATTTTCTTTTTCGTTTTCAATGATATCTTTTATCTTTACAACATATTCTTCATTCTTTAAAACCACTGTGTTTAAGACCCATACCCCGGCCCTCTTTTCACTGTACTCCAGTCTATTTGCATAAAAAGTGGCTTATGATCACTTAGGCTTGTTTCTTCATACCTCATCCCTTCTATAAAACCTTCTATGTTCCTTGTACATAAAACAAAGTCTATTCTTGTTTTGCACATAAAATTCCTGACTATCTGCCTCCTTGAGTATTCTTTTTTTTTTCTTTTCATTCCTTTCTCTCCATATGTCAATCATGTTATTTTCTTCCATCGGTGATTTTAGCTCTTTTCTCCCAGTGTCAGTTTTAAAGACCATTCCCTCAGCCATATCCAATTTACTAAACACTGTATTAAAATCCCACATTATAATTACTTGATTGTGCTTCTTTAAAAACTCCCTTAAAAACTTAAAATACTCTCTCTTCTCCTGCTCCCCTGCTGGTGCTTGTACATTGACCACCACCACTTTCCTCTCTTCATATTCCATCTCTACCACCATACATTTCTACAACTATCATACTCAAAGGCTACCTTATGCTTTATATTCTAATTTTATTAGTTCCCAAGTGTGGTTCATACCACCAAGGTCACTCCCTGTATTAACAAAGGTGAACTGTCAGGAATTTCTTGCCAATGGATTTTGTGTTTATATACTTCGTTATTTTGCTATTTACTGAATGCACTTCATTCAATTCGTCGGGTTTCCAAAAATTCTGACAATCCTGACTCGGCAACCTACAGCGTAATGTCCAAAATCCACAGGTGTGAAAGTTTGCTCACTCAAACTCGGGATTCTGACACTCTGACATAAGCGTTTGCACATTTGCATTTTAATTAATGATACAGTAAACACGTGCATCAAAACCAATCTTATAAATTAGATGGTAGCAGTAGTAATATAATAGTAATAATAGTCCGAGCTGTTATTTCAGTTTAACACACACATGCGCACACACACACGGAAGCCCAATCAGGTGATACAGAGTCCAGCAATTCACAATTCTCTCACCTGTTCATCGTCGTCATCGAGGAATCGGATGGTGCTCATTCTATTCGTGGCTCTGTTGTCCCACGTGTCGTCAGCCACATCGTTCACGAGACTCTCCAGAGCGCCAAAGCGTGCCAGGTTATCAGAACCTACATATACACACACAGACACATTCCAATATCACGATCACTATTTCTGACTATAAATAGTTATTTAAATCACTATTTCTGACATTTGATCTTGTTTGGATCAACTCTAAAATCTAATATCAGTTCATCTTCTGTGTACAGTCACGATTCTATATAAATCCTACAAAACATACTACCTCCACCACCTAGTGGCTTTTAATTCCCTCAGTTGTAATATATTGGCTGCCTTGCAGTTCTCCCTGTAGTTCTGGCCTTGTTTCCCACTGAAGTTAAGCAAGGTTGAGCCTGGCCAGTACCTGGATGGGAGACCTACTGGGCAAAACTAAGGCTGCTGCTGGAAGTGGTATTAGTGAGGCCAGCAGGGGGCGCTCACCCTGTGGTCTGTGTGGGGCCTAATGCCCCGCTATAGTGAGGAGGGATACTATACTGTAAAAACAGCACAGTCTCTTGAATGAGACGTTAAACCGAGGTCCTGACTCGCTGTGGTCATTAAATATCCCAGGACACTTCTCGTAAAGGAGTAGGGGTATAACCCTGGTGTCCTGGTGAAATTCCCCCACTGGCCCTTCTCCATCATGGCCCCCTAATAATCCCTGAAAACCCCTGTGACCTGAAAATGACTCCAGTTTAAACAATGTATTCTTGAGTCATATTGAATTCATGCAACTGCACCTGCCAAACATGTTTGTATGCAAGTGTGGGAAGTAGATTTATTTATTTATTTTTTACATACAAGTCAGCGTGACTATGAATGCTGACTCTGATCACAATGAAAAGTTGCAGGGAAATAATAATGGCTTTTGCTGGGTCATTCATATCTGCATTAGCATTATGTGCAACATGCTTATGTTACTTAAAATATGCCAAACCCAATTTACATGCCACTTACTGCTGTGTTGTACCCATTATTATGTTTAGACAGAACAAATGTTATAGGTGTGTTTATATATTTTCTATATTTGTATACAGGGTCCTGATCTGCCTTTTCAAATATCAGTGCCCCCTGTATATTTGGGGAACAAATGGTACCTAATTTGGAGTTGAATTATTCTGGGATTTACCCCTAACAACTCAGGCTTACAACTGCCTAACCTGTTTCCAGACAAATCAAAAACATGCAGCTCTGTAGCCTGTGAAATTTCAGGGATGTGCGTCAGACGGTTGTCCCTCACACACAGCACATTCAGACTGCTGCAGCCTCCGATCTGTGAAAATGGAAAAAAATAGATGCACATAAACATGTCAGAAGTAATAGCTCTAGAGAGGAAAGCATTATTATAGGAGCTTGGGAGTTGAGTGGAATAATATGGGGGAAATCAGTCATGACCAGGAATTAAGCTCTTACGGCTCTAAATGTTCAGGTTCTTGAGAATCCCAGGCTATTATTAATACAGTCCTGAAAGAAAAACTGGAGAAAGCACAGGTGGCAGGCATTTGTTTGTCTTGATATGTGATCTATTTTACAATTGAACAAAAGGATGGATAAAAGAATGCACGCGTGAAAAACAGCACCCCTGTAACACATGCAAGTCTCGGTGTGGGATCTATACGCTGCTAATGGGGCTGACAGCGGGGCCTAATTTTAGAAGCAATTAGTGGTGATCTATAGCATGGCATTAATGGACAGCCAGACAGCGACAAATCTACCTTCCAGTGACTGAGCCTGATATTATATTATATACACAGAGAATATAAACAGTAGGTACACCTGTAACCCGATCTCAACATAATAACACAGCAGGAATACATAGAGATACGTGTTCAACACTCATTTCCGTTACCTGTAAGGTGGGGAAACTTCTGTCTAAGACTGGGCAGAACAAGCAAACAACAAATCTCATCAAATAAAATGTATTATAAAAGTAGGTCAGGAGTGTTAAGAGGATTTAAATGCATTGCATCTTACACCACCACACCTTGTACTTGAAAAAGTATCATCTTGGGGCTGCGTAGCTGCAGACCGGTCAGAGTGCCCATGCTGACCCCTGTCCACTGCCGAAAGCACCCATAATGGGCTCATGAGCATTAGAACCGGACCATGGAGCAATAGAAGAAGGTGACCTGGGTTCATGAATCACATTTTCTTTTACATCATGTGGATGGCCAAGTGCGTGTGTGTCGTTTATCTGGGGAAGAGATGGCACCAGGATACACTATGGAAAGAAGGCAAGCCGGCGGAGGCAGTGTGATGCTCTGGGCAATGTTCTGCTGGGAAACCTTGGGTCTTGGCATTCATATGGACGTTAATTTAACATGCACGACCAACCTAAACATTGTTGAAGACCAAGTACACACCTTCATGGCAACAATATTCCCTAATGGCAGTGGATTCTTTCAGCAGGATAATGAGCCCTGCTACATTGCAAAAATGGTTCAGGAACGGTTTGAGGAACATGACAAAGAGTTTAAGGTGTTGACTTGGCTCCAAATTCCCCAGACCTCAATCCGATCAAGAATCTGTGGGATGTGCTGGACAAACAAGTCCAATCCATGGCAGCCCCATCTCGCAACTTACAGGGCTTAAAGGATCTGGTTGAGAGTTCCCAAAAGCAGAAATTAGTGAATATATTAATCAACTAGTTGACTAGTCTATGAAACCCTGTCCGATATACTCAAATTTTGCAAGTTAATATAATAAAAAAAAAACAACAACACAGGCAGACAGCTGGTATTTTAAGCTAAAATGTTTAAAACTAAAAGGTACCTGGTACTGTTTTTGATAACAGAGACAATGTTGACTACAAACTTTGTCAATGTTAAAACAGTTGAATCTCAAA
The DNA here is from genome assembly GCF_001660625.3 of Ictalurus punctatus. Taxonomy (NCBI): domain Eukaryota; kingdom Metazoa; phylum Chordata; class Actinopteri; order Siluriformes; family Ictaluridae; genus Ictalurus; species Ictalurus punctatus. The sequence goes on from NC_030427.2 coordinate 2,296,191, forward strand.
TGTCATATGTCGAGTAGAGTTTATGCTTTACAACTCCATTATGTTTGGGAAGTGGAAGCTCAGTGATTAAGACATTGGGCTTCTGATCAGAAGATCGTGAGTTCAAATCCCAGCACCGCCAAGCTGCCACTGCTCAAGGGCCCACCAAGGCACTTAACCTTCAACTGCTCAGACATATAAATGAGATACATGTAAGTCGCTCTGAATAAGCACGTTTGCCAAATGCCATGAAAGTGAAATGTAAATGTAGCCTATGTCCTTTGTACAGGAAGCCATCTGGCCCTCATAGCGCCAACTAAAAGACGTCAGATTTGATGTGTTTACGAAATGTAAAAATGAAAATCTAAATATCAGCAATAAGAAAATATCCCTGTGAGTGAATAAATCAAAATGAATCTGAAACGTGTGTGATGAATTTGTGACGTTTCCGTTTATATCCATAAGAAAAGCTGCATTTGAAGAGTTACGCCGACAGATAATCTCACTATAGTGATAAGAAAAGAAATATAGTGCTTTATTCCCAGAATGGCGATAATCTGTAGGTACTCCTTCTGCCATCTTATTGGACATGTGACTAATGTGACTAGTCATGCATACTGATCTACTTTCTTAATCTTATGCCTCTGGCATTTGGGCTTGTGGTCAGTAACACAGCTTGGCCTTTCAGAAAGCCTTAATCTTCTGCTACAAACATTAAAAAATGTTTTTAAATGATCCCACCCACTGAAAATCAAACTGTGATGATCTGTTTTCACTGGCTGGTAGTTAATTCTTTGTTTAGTGTTTTGAGATGCCATGTAATCAACCATGTAATGAGATGATTACTGCAGTACCTGCAAAGAGCAAACAGCAAACACAATTGGTTGAGAATTCACTGTAAATGGCTGGTAAGCCCACCCGCGGGCCAGAATGGTGAACGTAAACTTGTGGAGCGTAAACAAAAACTTTTAAAGCGTAAATGAAAACTCTGGCAGCGCATTCATGAACCGTGATTAGCCAAAAGGAAGCTTGGAAAACCATGAATTACTTGAAGACCATGTTATGTTTTGGCCTTTTTCTCTCTCACTGTATATTTTTGTTTATTTCTTGAGAAGTTATGTTCAATAATTTTGGCACAAATTTAATTCTATACTGACAGGGCCATTTGAAGATATTGATCTGAAGCCATTCCTTTGTTAACTTGGATGTGCACTTTGGGTCGTTATTGTACATGAACTCAAGCATTCTTTTTCTCATCTTCAGTTGTCTAACAGTGTCCCAAAGTAGACTGGTGTTAGGATCTACCCATGATTCCCTCTATCTTGACTAGAGTCCTAGTTCCTGCTGAAGAGAAACAGCCCCATAGTACGATGCTGCCACCACCATGCATTTTCTTTTTCTTTTTCCATAAAATGATGAGATTTGTGTTTCCACTTAAGGCTAGAAAAAGATCTGACAAGTTATCTTGACTCTATTTTAACAGGAGTGTGTAGACTTTTTATAGCCTCGGTAGATTGGTATACGTGTGAGGCACACACCACACATGCTGTTCCTGGCTTGAAATGCTACGGATTATAATATTCATAATCAAAACAGTACATGATCTATACTTCAGCCTGTACTGTGCTGAAGCATGTTCCTGGCTTGAAATGCTACAGATTATAATATTCATAATCGAAACAGTACATGATCTATACTTCAGCTTGTACTGTGCTGAAGCAAAAAAAAAAGTGTTCTTAAGTTAAAAAAAATAATAATAAAATTAAATGTTCTAACTGCCACTGAGCACAAGCAAACAGATCAATGAAACTTAAGAACCTTATTTGATCATATGCAAAGTCATGTCATTCCTGAGGTAAAACAGGAATAATGCTTTGAAGTGCTTGCTTGTCCGTTATTAAAATCATCCAGTCATTTTCAGGTTTCAGCTCTGTGCTTCATGCTGGCACTTTCAAGTAACTTTGTAGGCTGAAAGCGATCGCCACTAAAAGCAGGTATGTTGAGTATCACTTCAGATATGGAACTGTTCTGCCGCTGACACTAATTAAGTCTCCGTGGATTTCTATGAAACCGGACTTTTCTTTATGAAGTTAAAAAATAAATAGAAAATTGTGCTGTTGTAGAGTTTCGAGAAAAAGAAATTATTCATGCTGTTTGGAAATACAGTGTTATACTGTGTGTATATATGATATATATATATATATATATATATATATATATATATATATATATATATATATATATATATATATATATATAAAGTTGATACCATGGTGTGGTATAAAAATAAAATGAAAAAAATTAATTAAAAACTCTCCTGGAGGACATCCTCCTCTGGCAGATACTGGCAAAAAGAGAGAGAGAGAGAGAGAGAGAAAGAGAGAGAGAGAGAGAGATTTTAGTTATCCTAAACGCACACACACCCCTTGTACTCTGAAAGCAAGCATTAGTTTAAATTCACTGATACGTTGTCAGGATAAAAAGATTTATTAAAAGCATGAACATGTGAATAATTATTAGTGACATTAGGCTACATTTAGCTGACAGGACACGGGCTGAATGGAGATGCATGGTGGTCCATTAGGAGGTAGTTTATAACATTGCAATGCGTTAGCATCATTAACAAATAGAGAGAGATAGAGGGGGGAGAGAGGGAGAAAGAGAGAGAAAGAGAGGGTGGGGGGAAGAGAGGAAGAGTGAGGGAGAGAGTGAGGGAGAGAGAGAAAGAGAGAATGGGGAGGGGGAGAGAGAGAGAGAGAGAGTGGGGGAGAGGGGGGAGAGTGGGAGAGAGAGAGAGAGAATGGGGGAGAGTGGGAGAGAGAGAGAGTGGGGGAGAGGGGGGAGAGTGGGAGAAAGAGAGAATGGGGGAGAGTGGGAGAGAGAGAGAGAGAGAGAGTGGGGGAGAGGGGGGAGAGTGGGAGAGAGAGAGAGTGGGGGAGAGGGGGGAGAGTGGGAGAGAGAGAGAAAGAGAGAATGGGGGAGAGTGGGAGAGAGAGAGAGAGAGAGAGAATGGGGGAGAGTGGGAGAGAGAGAGAGAGAGTGGGGGAGAGGGGGAGAGTGGGAGAGAGAAAGAGAGAATGGGGGAGAGTAGGAGAGAGAGAGAGTGGGGGAGAGGGGGAGAGAGAGATAGAGTGGGGGAGAGGGGGAGAGTGGGAGAGAGAGAGAAAGAGAGAATGGGAGAAAGGGAGAGAGAGAGAGAGAGAAAGAGAATGGGGGGGAGAGGGGGGAGAGAGGGAGAGAGAGAGAAAGAGAATGGGGAGAGGGGGAGAGTATGAGAGAGAGGGGGGGGGGGAGGGAGAGAGAGAAAGAGAGAAGGAAGAGAGGGAGAGAGAGAAAGAGAGAATGGGGGAGTGGGGGAGAGTGAGAGTGGGGGAGAGAGAGAGAGAGAGAGAGAGAGAGAGAGAGAGAGAGTGGGGGGGAGAGAGAAAGAGAATGGGGGAGAGTGGGAGAGAGTGAGAGAGAGAGTGGGAGACAGAGAGGGAGAGAGAGAAAGAGAGAAGGGAGAGAGAGAGAAAGAGAGAATGGGGGAGTGGGGGAGAGTGAGAGTGGGGGGGAGAGAGAGAGAGAGAGAGAGAGAGAGAGAGAGAGAGTGGGGGAGAGAGAAAGAGAATGGGGAGAGGGGAGAGAGAGAGAGAGTGGGGGAGAGAGAGAAAGAGAATGGGGGAGAGTGGGAGAGAGTGAGAGAGAGAGTGGGAGACAGAGAGGGAGAGAGAGAAAGAGAGAAGGGAGAGAGAGAGAAAGAGAGAATGGGGGAGTGGGGGAGAGTGAGAGTGGGGGAGAGAGAAAGAGAATGGGGGAGAGTGGGAGACAGTGAGAGAGAGAGTGGGAGGCAGAGAGGGAGAGAGAGAAAGAGAGAAGGAAGAGAGGGAGAGAGAAAGAGAGAATGGAGGAGAGGGGGAGAGTGGGAGAGAGAGAGAGAGAGAGAGAGAGACTTTTTTAACTTTTAAATTGTCCTTTTTATTCAGTCATTTAGATTCCTCCAAAATTTAGAGACATGGTAGATAATGAAAGAAATTCCATTGATACATAAATAAATAAATAAATAAATAAATAAATAAATAAATAGAAATTTTAAAAAAGTGTAGAAAAAAATAAAAATAGTAAAAAATACATAAAATTGGCAGGAAAACAAGGTAAAAAGGAAACTATTTCACACCCTGCTCTTTTTTTTTTTAAATTAAACTTAAAAGTCCTGCACCTACAGAGCATAAAACCTCCCCAACTGCCCAAACTTCCAAAAATTCCCGCAGCCTACGAGTCATTTAAAAAAAAAAAAAACACATTCAACTTTGAGTCTAGCTTTAACTAGTGCAGTTAGCAGTTTTTCCGCCTCCTGAGTGCCTCCTCCCTGCATTTTGTTTTTTCTTGAAAGCCAGATAGCGAGCTTGGCTTGGCCTATTATAAAATTCAGTAGAAACACAGCTTTATTTTTTGGAACGTACTTTGGCCCATATATGTAAAGGCTTTCTGCCCGTGTAACGCCCAGCCCTCTGCACCAGGCTCTAAGTAGAGAGAACAACCTTTGTAATCTTCGACAATGCAAGAACAAGTGTTCTACTGTTTCTTCCTCGCCACAGAAGAGACACTCCCTGCCCCTAGCGGGGTCGATGTGTGCCACGTGTCTGTTTGTGGCCACGGCCCCATGCACTATCCGCCACTGAAGATCAGCTGTGCGCTTCTCTATGGGCGGTTTGTACAGGGACCTCCAGCATCCTCGTGGGGAAGAGTCCGGTGCCAACAGCCCTGACCAGTGTGACTCTTTCAATCCTGTCAGAGCACCTCTGTGCCCAACTTTGATACATGTTTCATACAGTACTTTCTTCGAGGCGTCCTCCAAAGTTGTCAGTGTCGGTGTTTTAAAGGATAAAAGAGCTCCTTCCTCTCGCTGATTCCCCTCTACTGCCGCAGAGATTCGTAGAGATGAAATGGCCTGCTGGTTTTCCTCTCGGTCCTGCCCCAATGCTTCCCTGAAAAGGGAGGGCAGTGCAGAGACCACCTCTCCCAACAGTCTCTGCATGAGGCGGCACGACAGTACCCCCGTCTCAGTGCACAGTTCGCTAGCCATCTTCCATCTGTTTCCAGCCCTCAGATTCTTGATTTTTGTGAGTCCTGCTCTCCGTAAGCGCTGTCGAAGATATGTTGATTCTAACATTTTGGACTGTATCACTGAGTTGTAGAACAACGGCTCTTCTTCTATGTTGGGAAAAAAGTCTGCACCGGTCCTGCTGATGTTCAGTACTGAAGACCAGGTTCTCAGGACAGACTGGTAGAAGGTTGTTGTAGCTGATAGGTCCATTTCCTTCAGATTCAGCACGAATAGGTGTTTATCGTACGCCAGGTCTTCAATGCGCTGAAGTAAGGCACAGGCTGTAATCTAGCTAGATGATTTTTTAAACGGTATCTCTTCCTTTGGTCTAGCTCCTCGTAACTTGCTGTACGTTGTAACTTTACTGCTGAAGCAATAAATTTTTCAGTATCCGAAAAAAAATCCTTGATCTCAACCTGTCTGCTGAATGTGTCATCCAGAAATCCCACAATTTCAGTTAGTGAATAGAGCTCTTGATCTTCCCCCAACTGCGACCCACTAATGTCTGCGATATCGGAGAGGTTGTCATCCTGGAATTCCTCCTCTTCCACTTCCTTCTCCTGCTCTGCTTGAAGACTTACTGACTTCTCACTACTGTCTGCTATATCCATGTTTTCTGACCCCCCCCCTTCTACCCCCCATGCTATCTGACCCTCCCCCCACTGCTGTGCCCCATTTTCTGTCTGGCCCCCCCACTACTGCACCCCCCATACTAGGTGACCCCCCCTCCACTGCTGCACCCCCGGTGCTGTCTGCCCCCCCTCCACTGCTGCACCCCCGGTGCTGTCTGCCCCCCTTCCACTGCTGCACCCCTGGTGCTGTCTGACCCCCCTTCCCCTGCTGCACTCCCCATGCTGTCTGCCCCCCCCACCCCCCCTCCACTGCTACACCCCCCATGCTAGCTGACCCCCAGTGCTATCTGACCCCCCTTCCACTGCCGCACCCCTTGTGTTGTCTGACCCCCTTACTCTGCTCCGTTTTTGTGCCTGTACTATAGATTCCTGAGTTCTTTCTACTTCTGGGCCTCTCCCTCCAGGAGTCAGCTCGTCTGACCCCTCTCTTAGTTCCTCCCTTGTTTGCTCAGGTCTATCAGGTCCATTACCCCCGCCGTGGTTTGGTCAGTGTCCTGTCCTCCAGCACTCTCTGACTGCTCTACACTGCTCACATTAACCTGCTTCTCCACCCTGACTCCTCTCGGCCCCGCTTCCTCTCTGTCTTGTTTCTTATGTGGACACGCAAACTTTTTGTGCCCAATGTCCCCGCATTCGAAGCACCTCATGCTCCCAGTGTTGGCGTACAGCATGTATGACTTTCCCTCATGCCATACTCTGAATGAAATATCCAGCGTGGGTTCATTCAGAAACATGAGCACTGTGCGCCTGAAAGAGGTCACGTGCTTCAGCGCGGGGTATTTACAGTTTAACGGAACCGTTCTCACACCGCTCACTATTTTACCGAAGCGAGACAGCTCCCGCTCGATATCCTCATTAGGGATGAACGGCGGAATATTCGAAACCGTGACTTTAACTGTTGTAGCCCTCAGCGGAGTGACGGAATAAAGCTCTCCACTTACCTTTATTCCGTTTTCAGTCAGCTGGTGCATGAGTTCCCTCTCCTTCACCAACAGCACCACGGCCTTGTTCATTCTCGATGCCGCCACAATGTTTTCACATTTAATAAGCTCCCCTACCGCCATTAGCACCTGCTCCACCGAGACCTCGGAGCTCACCTCACACCGCACCCCGTGACGGAGTGAGAGAGGCCGGGCTCCACTGCTCAGGTGAGCCGCCATCCCTACACCCCGCCACGAGATCAAACACTCCCCGCAGCAAAAAAAACAACAACTAATAACACCGCTTCCTTGATAATACTATCACACGCTCACCCAGTTATTGTGCTCTGAAATTCCAAGATGTAAAGAAAGAAATATATCTATATAAAGATAGAAAAAAGTTCATTCGCTCTCACACCACGCTCACACACCACGCTCGCTCACAAACTCCCAGCATGCACCAGAGAGAGAGAGAGAGAGAGAGAGAGAGAGAGAGAGAAAGTTTGTAATTATCACTTCATGGGGACATCATCATGTTTACACAGCAACCTCATGGGGACCAAAAACATTATGGGGACAAAAGTCCATGTCCTCTCAGGGGTGATGCATTGAAAAGTGTTGAGGAGGCTGTAAACAGATGCCTCACAAATTTTTATCTTTGGCATATAACGCATGATCTGGACAAACTGTGTGTGTGATCGGTTTGGTCTATGTCGCCCCCTTTAGTCTGGAACCGGTATTTATTGGGGGAGGGGCTTGGCCAACCACTTCACACACGCTGCAAGTCTAATTTATGCAAATTATGGTACCACCCACTTAGAAAAGGACTGTGGCTAATCTGCATATGCACATTAGCGGATTAAAAAGCTTTAAAACAAAGAGGTAAAATGTTTAAAGTTTTGTTCAACTAGGCATTAATATTGATATTTGATTAAGTTAAAATTAACAGAAAATGTAAGTGTACAAAAAGTGACTGGTAAGTTAAAAGCCTAATTAGACTGTTAGAAGGTTAGATTGTTAGCATAAGCTAAACATTAATAAGTTAGAACAGATAGTTATCATGTTTTCCAAATAATTATAAGTCTTAATAGTAATTAAAGTTTGAGTTTTTAAATTTTCGCACAGCGAAATGACACTTTTTTAAAATCTCTAAACAGTAAAACGAAATCCTTAAGTCGGGTTATGGCGGAGTGTAGTTTTTTTGACTGCACTAATAGTTCGTAAACAACACACAGGAAGTAGGAAAAGAACTACATTTCCCATCTGCCCTGGCTGTCACAGGCTAATAGCACCAGCTGCTTTCCATTGCCCTAATGAGTGATTCTACTGCGGCAACGAGACCAAATACAACGAAAGGTAAGTTATTATTATAATTTTTTTTTGCAGTTTATAAGCTTGTAATTTTATTTCCCTGCTTTAAGACTTTATTTATAATTGAATCGCAATATTAAAGTAATTGTTATGCTAGCGGACTTTACTAGCCAGAGTTAGCACACACTTTAACCAATCCAGCACATTAGTAAGTACAATAAGTTAATAAAATGAAGTTAATATATTAAATAGACTTTGGTGGCTGTCATGTCATGTGAATATTTAGTGTTATACCGACTTCTGTAACTAGCTTCACCATGTAACGGATAGTTCGGTTATAAATAGCAGAGTCAGGCTTCCTAAATAGTTATCGATCTGAGCGCTGGATTGAGTTTAAAGCCTCTGAAATCGAGGACAGGGTGGACAGTAGTCTGGACCGAGCCGAGCTCATTAGTTCCAGTTATTAGTTTGTTATGAATCTGTAAAGCGCTGGGCGGTGGTGTGATGTGCTTCGATGTTGTAACTACAGCGCGCTCCTTTTATTCTGCGTCTCTAAACACCGCAGCTGAGCTGTGATCTGTGTGTAGAACAGGTTCTCACTCAGCAAAGTTATTAGCAAGCACGGATATGGTTATTTTCTTACTCAGAACATCACTAGGGACTGAAAATCTCAATATATAAACATTTTCTTTAGAGGTAAAATGGCACGAAGGTGGAAGAAGAATAATTATAACTAGACCAGTACATTTCCTGAAGAAAATGTGAGCGGTGCTTGCCATGGTGAAATCGGGACAGGGCGCCAATACATTCAAGAGCCGCCCGCGTAGGGTGCCAATACTTTCGAGAGCCAGACAGATGGGGCGCCAGCATTGTTAGAGCCGGTTGTGTAGTGCGCCAATACTTTTTAGAGCCAGCCGTCAAGGGCGCCAGTACTTTTGAGAACTGGCCGCGCTGGGTGCCAATACTTCTGAGAGCTGAACAGATCGTGTGCCAATACATTTTAGAGCCGAACGTGTACGGAGGCAAAACTTTTAGAGCTTTCTCCTTAGAGGGCCAATACTTTCGAAAGTCAATGCAAGTCTATGGGAAATTTTCTGATTTTGAGCTTCTGTAGCAGGAATTCCGGCATTCCGATCGCTTATAAAAGTCATAGCACACTTCTCCTCAATAAGCCGATCAATTTGACACCTCACCCGTCGATCTCCGACAAAAGGTGCGGGACTAGTTACGCTTCAAAAAAAAGTGGAATAATAATTATTATAATAATAACTAGAACGGTACATTTCCTGAAGAAAATGTGAGTGGTGCTTGGGTGTAAAATTCAGATTGGGCGCCAATACTTTTGAGAGCTGACAGTGTAGGGCGCCAATACTCTCGAGAGTCGGACGAATAGGTTGCCAGAGGGGTTTAGCATGATGCTCGCATGTTTTAGCATCATGCTAGCATGTTTTAGCATCATGCTAGCATGTTTTAGCATCATGCTAGCATGTTTTAGCATCATGCTAGCATGTTTTAGCACATTTTAGCATCATGCTTGCACGTTTTAGCATCATGCTAGCATGTTTTAGCATCATGCTAGCATGTTTTAGCATCATGCTAGCATGTTTTAGCATCATGCTAGCATGTTTTAGCATCATGCTAGCATGTTTTAGCATCATGCTAGCATGTTTTAGCATCATGCTAGCATGTTTTAGCATCATGCTAGCATGTTTTAGCATCATGCTAGCATGTTTTAGCATCATGCTAGCATGTTTTAGCATCATGCTGGCATGTAGCTAGCATGTGTTGGCACTGTACTGGCCGTGTATGTTTTCTATATAAAGTCATAGCACACATCTCCTCAATAAGCCGATCGATTCGACACCTCACCCGTCGATCTCCGACAAACGGTGCGGGACTAGTTACGCGCCGAAAAAAAGTGGAATAATAATTATAATATTATTATTATTATTATTATTATTATTATTATTATTATTAAGTATACAAGGGAACAATAGTAGTGCTTTTACAAGCACCACTAATAAAATGATCCATAGAATTAACCTGCATAAAGAATGACAATGTCTGCATAGTTTTTCTTCAAAGTGTACTTTCATTGTACTTGAAAATTGCAGTTGTAAAGTATTTGTCCACTTAAACATTTGCATCTGACCGTTAACAATAAAAATTCTGTGCAGAGCTATCATATTTGTAGAATTTGATGTGCAATATTCGGTCACTGAATACTTCTCTCTTTCTCTCGTTGTGTATTGAGTATTGATGCTGCAAAAGAAGACGGATCTTTTGCTAGGCTGGTTAATGATGACCACAAGCACCCAAATGGCAGAATGCAGAAGACTGAAGTGGACGGAAGCCCACATCTTGGTCTGTTTGCTTTAACAGACTTTAAAGAAGGTGATGAAATTACCTACAATTACGGAGGAGGAGTCTGGCCTTGGCGTAGCAAGGTATGCAGGGTATCTCCCTCTCTGTTTTCACAATTTAAAAATTATTAAAAGATAAACATTGTCTTATCCGGCAGTGTTGCAATTCATTTTTGTTGCACAACTAATTTTGTGCTTGTGCATTAACAATAAAATTAGACATTATTGTTCATCTGATCTGCTTCAGGTATTTTACTGCCACGTTTAAGCATGAACTACAAAACGTGTGTGTCTGAATGCACCGTAATTATCCCAAAGTCTTCCAAAGTATCCCATATCTAACCCTGAAATCACAAACTTAATTCCTATAGTGAAATAATTATTGTTTTTGTTGTATTGAACAGCATATTTGTTTTCTGTTACATAATCTTGTCTGTTAATAGTTACTATACGGAGTCCCCACAAAGCATGTTTTATTCAGGTGTGTGAGGGAGTCTTGTGATAGCTGAATAGATATGTGAATTTAGAACAGTGTCCCCATAGGTCACTTAAACCTGTTTAAATATGCAGATTATGGAGGAGGACACTGCTGAGAGCAATGGCCAGGAGAAACAGCAGCCATCACAGTCTACACCTTTTCTGGATCATAAATATCAGAATTGTGTAGTTTGCTGGCACTTTTAATCCTGCCTTTCAATCACACCTCTCCATAATTTCCAACATAAGCATCCCCTGGGACTCAGTAGGTTCCCTACTGCATCTTCTCCAAGAAAACTGAGTACTCTTAGATACTATTTGGTACATATGCACAAACTGCAGTCAGAGTTTTCATTCGTGAGACGTGAAATGTAAGTTCCAGTCTGTAAGTTGCCAGACAATAATTTCTGTCGGGTGTAAGGGTGTGTGTTTGCTATGTAACTAATGTTTATTCTTACATTTAGGTGAAACATCTACTCTGAAAAAGAGGAAGGCTCAGGAAGGAAATGAGGTCCATGCAGTGGAGAGACATATGAAGACCTTCATCATGTCATGTTGTGTCCCAGGGAAGTTGGTCTGTGAAAACTGCATTAGATCTGAGTCTTTATATCTTAAAGATAGAGACTGGCAAAGTGTCAAATTCTATGTCTATAACTGCACTGTAGCTTACAAAAGAGATATAAACAAAGATTAAATAACACTTTGATAGTAACACTTTACATCTATATTATAGATACTGTACATCATAACATCTGTAGTAATGCTTTAATAATAAGTTACGTTACACCTCTAGCCTTTTACTTTGTAATGAACCACTCAGCATTTACTTCATAATAAACTAATCAGGAACAAATCAGGCATTTAAAATATCCATTAGAATCTTTACCTACACCGTTATATTGAATTAGATCAAATTGGTTTGGGCCGCCTTCTTCCAGTGGGTCCTTATGCAGGTGACTGACAAGTTCATGAGTAAGCCTATTGGGCAATAAAAGCTTCAGTGTGCTACCCATTTACATGTTTAGACTGCCTGGAATCAAAATTAGCTACCTCAACATATATTATTAAGTTGTTACTGTCACTTTTTAGCTTAGTCAGTTAAGTGGATATAGAATAAAGAAAAATATTGTGTTTATGACATTTGGTTGTGTGTCTGTGTTTGGCTAGTATCTTTATTTTTCTCAATATGTTTAACTTTGAGCTGGCTATATGTAGTAAGCAGAAGTGTTATGTCAAACTTGAATGAGTCCAAGTTCATTCATGGCACATGTGAGCTTAGTGGTTGTGCACTTTAATGGGCAAATATTTGTTGACTTTTACAGTAAAGAAGCTCAAGACTCAAGTTGTCTTTATAATGTTGAATAGACAGGGTTTTTTCATCTGACTGACAATTTTTCACTTGATTAGAGATCCAGACCAATAAACAAATCCTTAATGTAGCTAAAATATCAAAAGGATGAGTTTCTTTGTCATTTTGACTTGCCAAAATGACTGGGGATAGTGTTAATTTGTGATGCATGCCTGTGATAAATAAGTGAGGTTCAGTACAGCTAGCACCTCTACTTTTTTTTACAATTAAGAACAACTGTTCAATATAATTTCATGAGAAGCTTAAACCTTAAAATAGAGAAAATACACATCATATCTGCTTTACAGACAGCCCTCTAAATTAGACATACTTAGTTTTTAATTTTGTATAAATTATTCTAAAGTTAAATTGACAACTTTGTTTTATTAAACCATGTCCCCTTGTTGTTATATAAACTACCTGATCTGTGTGTATGCAGATTAACTATCTAGTGATGTCCCCTCTACAACATGAAAACCAGCTAATTTGCTGTGTATGCAAATTAGGTCCCCATTAATGATGAGTTCTTATGTCCACATTAGGTGTGAAAAAACCAAGCACAGAAATTTTGAGATTTAAATCCAGAATTTGAGATGATATGTGTTCTCAGGCTTAAATTATACATGCCTGATTTTTTTCATATCTGTAGGACCTCAGGAAAGTGGTGTCCCCACAATACATGGGTGGGACTACTGACCCCAGAATGTTCTAATTACAAGTGTGTGTGTGTGTGTGTGTGTGAGAGAGAGAGAGTGTGTTAAAGGTACAGGAGCAGTCTGGCTGTGCAGCTACAGTAAATGTTAATAATAATAATAATAGGACGTTATTTAAAAGCTCATACAGCTGATGTGATTTTTATTCAGTAGTTAATTTAACATGCTATGCTAACATGTAAACAATAAGATATTACCTGACGTACATTTTACACTCAACATTGACTGTTTCTGTTCTATTTCACCAACAAAAATATTTCCAAACAAAGCCACAGCAGGTCCTGCTCCTTTTTCCTCCTAATTCCCTCATTTCTCCACGTTGGGATTAATAAAGTATTATCTTATCTCATCTTTTGTTCAAATGGGAGATTTCTTATTTATTTTGTTTATTTTTAAATAGGAGACTTTTTAATACTTTTATTAAAAATGGCTTCATGTTTCAATTATAATGAAGCATTTGTTCAAACAAAAATGTTTTCAGTCCGTTATGGATCATTGTAACTGATGTTGTTGTTGTTGTTGTTGTTGTTGTTATTATTATTATTATTATTATTATTATTAATAATAATAATAATAATAATAATAATAATGCTGATGTGGTGTCCTGTCCTCTGACTTCTGTGTGTGAGACAAACGCACTCATATTTCTGTTACATGGGAAACTTTAGGTGTATTATGGCTGTGTGTGTGTAAAAGTATCCCTAGGCATTAACCTCTTCTTTCTAAAAACAAACCAATCTCCATCGCCTTCATGAATTATTCATATCTATATGATACCTTACATTTGTGGTGCATGCATTGTCAGTTGGATTTTCTTAAAGGTTTTATTGGGACACGGTCATTTTTTGCAGCGCATTTGCAGATTTCCCCCTTATACCTTAATGACCTTCTGGCTTTAGTCCCAGCCTGGTACACTTCATCCTGGAAGTCTGATCTGTTACTGTGACACTGGTATTGAAGCTTAAAGGGCTTTGATTGGAAACACAGTTCTGGTGAATGTCTAATTGCTCATTTATTGCCAGAGTAAAGCTGCTTTAGACAAAACACACGGTTCTTCTAACTCCGTTTACACAGGACATACAGAGATGCAGAAAAACACCTGATGTTCAGTAACACATAGACGTCTTCTAGCTCACTACACACTTACAATAGAACTTGATTAAAACTCTTCTGTGCTTTTTCACTTTCACACCGACCTTGTTTGGTTTGGACCGATCAGACTTTCTCTTTAGATTGGATCTGGTGTGGGATTAGTTTACAGGATGAAAGAGGATTGTCCTCGAGGACGGATTTCCAGTTAGCAGAAACATCATAATAATCCCTCTGTGCAGATCAAGGGATACGTCCTGTTTATAACTTTAATCCCTAACAAAAAATGTGTGAATATTTACCATAAACAAACAAACAAACAAATAAATACATAATGCATGCACTGTGTGAGATGGATTTCCAGTTAGCAAACTAACTCATCAACTTACTACACACACACACACACACACACACACACACACACACTCTCACACACACACAAACACGCTCTCATTCACACACACACTCTCTCTCACACACACACACACTCACTCACACACTCACTCACACACTAACACACTCTCACTCACACACAGACTTTTTTTTACATGTACTTCCCTTAAAAATGGTTTCCATTATTCAAACAAAAACCCTTCTGTTTTCATTTCAATAATAATAATAATAATAATAATAATAATAATAATAGTGCTGATGTGGTGTTCTGTCCTCTGATTTGTGTGTGTGAGAGAAACACACTCACATTTCTGTTACATGGTAAAGAGTAAGTGTGTTATGGCTGTGTGTGTGTGTTTGAGGTCAGTGTTCTGATATATCATCATTTCTCCCCCAGGTTGAGTTGGTGTTTTTTCACAGCGGAAAGCTGTAGAGTTCTGTCCTCAGTTCTCAGATCAAACTCCTCCAGACTGAGAGAATTGAACCTGAGTGACAATAACCTGCAGGATTCAGGAGTGAAGCTGCTCTCTGCTGGACTGGAGAATCCACACTGTACACTGGAGATACTGAGGTACACACACACTCATACACACACACACACTGTACACTGGAGATACTGAGGTACACACACACACACACACACACTGTACACTGGAGGTACACACACACTCACATACTCACAAACACACATCCAGTTTCCATCTGTGGTGATTGTAATTGTAGTGATGTACAGTGCATCCAGAAAGTATTCACAGCGCTTCACTTTTTCTACATTTTGTTATGTTACAGTCTTATTCCAAAATGGATTAAATTCATTATTTTCCTCAATATTCTACAAACAATACCCCATAATGACAACGTGAAAGAAGTTTGTTTGAAATCTTTGAAAATTTATTAAAAATAAAAAACAAAAAAAGCACATGTACATAAGTATTCACAGACTTTGCCATGACACTCTGAATTGAGCTCAGGTGCATCCTGGTTCCACTGATCATCCTTCAGATGTTTCTACAACATGATGGGAGTCCACCTGTGGTAAATTCAGTTGATTGGACATGATTTGGAAAGGCACACACCTGTCTATATAAGGTCCCACAGTTAACACTGCATGTCAGAGCACAAACCAAGCCACAAAGTGCAAGGAACTGTCTGTAGACCTCCGAGACAGGATTGTATCGAGGCACAAATCTGGGGAAGGGTACAGAAACATTTCTGCAGCATTGAAGGTCCCACTGAGCACAGTGACCTCAATCATCCATAAATGGAGGAAGTCTGGAACCAGCAGGACTCTTCCTAGAGCTGGCTGCCCGGCCAAACTGAGCGATCGGGGGAGAAGGGCCTTAGTCAGGGAGGTGACCAGAAACCCGATGGTCACTCTGACAGAGCTCCAGCGTGTCTCTGTGGAGAGAGGAGAACCTTCCAGAAGAACAACCATCTCTGCAGCACTCCACCAATCAGGCCTGTATGGTAGAGTGGCCAGACGGAAGCCACTCCTCAGTAAAAGGCACATGGCAGATCACCTGGAGTTTGCCAAAAGGCACCTGAAGGACTCTCAGACCATGATGAAACAAAGATTGAACTCTTTGGCCCGAATGGCAAGCGTCATGTCTGGAGGAAACCAGGCACCAGTCATCACCTGGCCAATACCATCCCTACAGTGAAGCATGGTGGTGGCAGCATCATGCTGTGGGGATGTTTTTCAGCGGCAGGAAGTGGGAGACTAGTCAGGATCGAGGGAAAGATGAATGCAGCAATGTACAGAGACATTCAATTCAATTCAGTTTTATTTGTATAGCGCTTTTTACAATAGACTGTCTCAAGGCAGCTTTACAGAAATATCATCAGCGTATACAGATATTAAAGGTGTGAATTTATCCCAACTGAGCAAGCCACTGAGTGGCGACGGTGGCGAGGAAAAACTCCCTAAGATGTTTTAAGAGGAAGAAACCTTGAGAGGAACCCGACTCAGAAGGGAACCCGTCCTCATCTGGGTAACAACAGATAGTGTGAAAAAGTTCATTATGGATTCATATGAAGTCTGTATGGCGTTAGGAGCAGCCGTAGTCCCAGCAGTCTGGAATTAAAGAAGATTTGAGCTCCATCCAGAGGCAGAAAGGATCTGGATCTCTAGTATCTCCATAAATTCGTGTGGGGCTCGGTGAAAGGAGAGAGGGAGAAAAAAGATAATTATGACTGCGAAGTAGTAGAACAGAATCTAGTCAGGGTAGGCTTGAGTAAACAAATACGTTTTAAGCTTAGACTTAAACACTGAGACTGTGTCTGAGTCCCGAACACTAATAGGAAGACTGTTCCATAACTGTGGGACTCTATAAGAGAAAGCTCTTCCCCCTGCTGTAGCCTTCACTATTCGAGGTACCGTCAGATAGCCTGCATCTTTAGATCTAAGTAGGCGTGGCGGATTATATAAAACCAAAAGGTCGCTTAGATATTGTGGCGCGAGACCGTTTAGTGCTTTATAGGTTAATAAAAGTATTTTATAGGTAATGCAGGATTCCACTGGGAGCCAATGCAGTATTGATAATATCGGTGTGATATGGTCGTATCTTCTAGTTCTAGTTAGGACTCTAGCAGCTGCATTCTGGACTAATTGGAGCTTATTTATATTCCTACTGGAACATCCAGACAGTATGGCATTACAGTAATCTAATCTAGAGGTGACGAATGCATGAACTAGTATTTCCGCATCATGTAGTGACAATATGTTTCTTATTTTAGAAATATTTCTGAGATGAAAGAAGGCTATCCTAGTAATATTATCTACATGAGCATCAAATGATAGGCTGGAGTCAATAATCACTCCAAGGTCTTTAACTGCTGCACATGATGAAACAGAAAGACCATCCAGAGTAACCATGTGATCAGAAAGCTTACTTCTAGCTACACGTGGGCCTAATAAAAGTATTTCTGTTTTATCAGAATTAAGCAGAAGGAAGTTAATTAACATCCAATGTCTAATGTCCTTTACACAATCCTCAACTTTACTAAGCTGGTGTCTATCCTCTGGCTTCGCTGAAACATACAACTGTGTATCATCAGCATAACAGTGGAAGCTAATTCCATGTTTACGAATAATTTGACCTAGGGGTAGCATATATAAAGTAAAGAGCAGTGGGCCTAAAACAGAACCCTGTGGAACTCCAAAAGTAACCTCAGTACGCATGGAGAAATCACCATTTACATCTACGAACTGATAACGATCGGTCAGATAAGACCTGAGCCAGGAGAGGACTGTTCCCTTAATACCAACAACATTTTCTAATCTATCAAGGAGAATAGTGTGATCTATAGTATCAAAAGCTGCACTAAGGTCGAGTAGCACAAGCAGCGAGACACAACCCTGATCGTAAGTCAGTAGAAGGTCATTTACTACTTTAACTAACGCTGTCTCTGTGCTATGATGAGGTCTAAATCCTGACTGATACATTTCATGAATGTTATTCCTGTCTAAGTACGAGCATAACTGCTGTGTACAACCTTTTCTAAAATCTTAGAGATGAAGGGGAGATTTGATATTGGTCTATAGCTGGACAATTGAGATGGGTCAAGATCAGGTTTTTTAATCAGGGGTTTAATAACTGCTAATTTAAGTGATTTAGGTACATAGCCAGTGCTTAGGGAAGAATTGATTATATTTAAAAGTGGTTCAATTACTCCTGGACCAATCTGTTTAAACAAACATGTAGGTACGGGATCTAGTATGCAAGTTGATGAATTGGCTGAAGAGATTAATGTAGCCATACCATGGACACTGACACGCCCCCATACCATGGACACTGACACGCCCCCATACCATGGACACTGACACGCCCCCATACCATGACAGACGCTGGCTTTTGGACCTGATTCTGATCACAGCTTGGATGGTCCTTTTCCTCTTTGGCTCGGAGAACACGACGGTTGTTTTTCCAAAAACTATTTAAAATGTCGACTCATCAGACCACAAAACAAGATTGCAATGTGCTACTGTCCATGTTAGATAAGACCGAGCCCAGAGAAGTGGTCGGAGCTTCGGGATAATGTATGGCCTCTGCTTTACATAGTAAACCTTAAACTGCATCTGTGGATGCAGCGGCGAATGCTGTCGACTGACTAAGGTTTACCAAAGTATTCCCGAGCCCATGTCAGGATCTTCATTACAGACTCATGACGGTTTTTAAGACAGTGACGTCTGAGGGAGCGGAGATCACACGCATTCAGAAGTGGTTTTATGCCTCGCCCTTTACGCACCGAGATTTGGGGTTGTGTAATGTCACTACATGATGCAGAAATATTAGTTCATGCATTCGTCACCTCTAGACTAGATTACTGTAATGCCTTACTGTCTGGATGTTCCAGTAGGAGCATAAACAAACTCCAGTTAGTCCAGAATGCAGCTTCTAGAGTCCTAACTAGAACCAGAAGATACGACACATCACCCCGATCTTATCCACACTGCACCGGCTCCCAGTGAAATCTCACACTGATTAGAAAATACTATTATTGACCTATAAAGCACTGAATGGTCTCGCGCCATGCAACTTTGATCAAAAGATGCAGACTCTCTGATGAAACGTTGAATAGTGTTTTTTGTAAAATGATGTTGAAACACAGACACACACACACACACACACACACACACACACACACACACACACACACACAGAGATATTTAAAATAACAGAGAATGCCACACAAGTTATTATAATTTATGAATGTACAGTCAAAGATTGAACATTTACATTTAGACAGCTTTACCATAAAATGGCAGTTGATTTGTGTAAGTGTGTGAGGAATAGTCTGTAATATATCACACAGACGTGTGTGTGTGTGTGTGTGTGTGTGTGTGTGTGTGTGTGTGTGTGTGTGTGTGTGTGTGTGTGTGTGTGTGTGTGTGTGTGTAAAGGCATTAAATAAATGTTTTTTTTTATTTTTTTTATTAGTATGCTAGATGTAGTATGCTAGAGTACGAGGCGTATGAGTTCCACTCTCCTCTGTGAAATCCACCTTCATCTTCTGTTTCTCCATCACTGCCTCCAGCTCTGTTGCCTTTCTGACATCCTGAGAAAAAAACACTCATCATTTATACACATCATTAGCATGTGTGTGTGTGTGTGTGTGTGTGCGCGTATGTGTGCGCGTATGTGTGTGTTTACCTCCAGCCGTGCCTTCTGTACGGCAACTTGTCTGTACACCCTCGCTCCTTCTTCAGGAATGACAGCACGAAGTTCCTCTTTATTCAGAGAGAATAGCTGAGCGCCTGTTAACACACAAAGACACTGTGTAGTCCTGCACACACACACACACACACACACACACACACAGAGAGAGAGATATTAATAAATTAATAGATAATAATATTTTATAAAAATATGACAAGAGGCAGTGATTCACACAGGCCACTATAGGGAGCCGGAGCACAGACTGCCTTTTACTAGACCATTAAAAATAAAGAGAATTAGAGTCACACCAGTAACTTTGTTCCAACAAGAGTAACACACACTTTCTGTCAAACTGTCAATCAAAGTAGTGTGTGCTGATTTATAGCCCTTTGTACTTCTCAGGCCGACATTTGTGTAAGTGAGCTAATTTATGACCGGGGTGGGGGGGTAACCCTATCGATTGTATCAGTGGGTCAGTCTAGCTCCTGTGTGTCTGGGCAGTGGTGGAGAGGGGTGTGTGGGGGAGTGGCCCCCCAACAAAGGTGTTCATGTTAATGAGTCTGTTTGTTTCTTGTTTTGTTTTTTTTTGTTTTTTTTTGTTTTTTTTTTTGGGGGGGGGGGGGGGGGGGGGGTGAAATACGTCTGAAAAGCGTATCAATGGTTAATATGGGGATGTGTTACTGTGTGGCGTTATTTCATTTGTGTAAACACACTGTTAGAAAAGCATGATGTTTGAATGTGTACATATATGAGTAGAATATTTGTTTGTGAAATAAATGAAAACAAATGTAAATGTACTGGTCTAGTTTATTATTATTATTATTATTGTTGTGTGTGTGTGTGTGTGTGTGTCTGTCTTATTATTTCTGTGTCTGTGTTATTATTTCAGACATCAGATGTTTCTCATCTATATTAAATGTTTTCTACACATTTGATCATTTTAGAAAATGTTTGAAGGATTTTTACACGCACCCCTGCTCTCATCAGACAGAACCTCGATTGGGAAACACTGGGTTAGTTACTCGTCTGACCAATGTGTTTAACTTACTCTCCATCATCACTTTTATTCTGAGTAACATTCATTATTCACACAAAAACTACTTACACACCAATCCTCACTAATATCAGGATACTCGCTCTCATTAAGGGAAAACCAGAAAAATACATTTCTGCAGATATTTCAGTAAACTTACTCAGCGTATGAGTTCTGCTTCTGTATCTAATGATCTGCTGAGTGTTTCTAGCTCCTGTTATTTTATTTTAGTTTATATATTTGTATAGAGCTCTGATAGTTGTTCGTGCACAGCTGAATGAAGTCACGAGATAATAAATGAAGGTAATGAAATGATAATGTGTGTGATGTAGATTTTACCAGACTTTTAATTCTGTTCTCTGTATTTGCAGCGTTTTCAGGCTTATACTTTCAGTATTTACAGGCCTGTGCTCGATGGATCAGAAAACTGTCTGAAAACAAACCATATCTCTGTGTGTGTGTGTGTTTATTACCCTACCTCACTGCCCCTCCCCCTCTGCAGAATAAACAGGTAGACAGTGAAAGTGAAAGTCAGAGTCTACATTTTGTGTGGAGGGGAAAATACAGCATTTCAGGAGTAAAAACGCAGTGAGTATCTACATCTAAAGTGTTGGCTCGAATTTAGCCTATTACCCAAAAACATTTAAAATTCAACTTAGAAGCCAATACTCACATCTACCTCTGAGACCAGTTGGAGATAGAAAAAATACACCAGCCGTGAGTGAGAAGAAGCAAGGGTCCAGCTTTATTGTTCCATTCCACCACACGAGATCCACACCGATGAGAATTCTCAGAAGTGATCCCCCTACCCTGAGCTTAAGCTCCAGTATTTATACTGTATTTACACACTAGATAACCCATAGGTTTCCAGAAAAGGCCCACTTACCCATAGAATTGAAACCCGGGGTTTTACTTTACACATAAAATCAGAACTCAGGCATTTCCAACAACCCAGGAAACAAAAACCCAGAGTTTCTATTTACCCAGGTTTTCAAAAACCAGGGTTCTCTTTTACCTAGGTCTTCAAAAACCAGGGTTCTCCCTTACCTAGGTCTTCAGAAACCAAGATTCCCATTTCCCTAGGTAATAAAAATGACGTAAGCAAGACGACTAAACAACCGGGAGGGACCTTGGTCTTATCGTTATCTCGAGGGGGGGGGCAGCCACCCTTATAACCGGCTCTCTTCATGGTTCTCTAAAAATTAAGGCTTTCCTCGCGAGACGAGAATCTTCACCATCTGAATCATGAGTAAGTTATATTTTCCTTTTTTCCCCGTACTTCTCATTTATAATTTATTTTCATATTTGCACTATATTTCTTATTTTATATATATTTATACTACTTGAAAAGCGGTTTACTGTACTTCCAACTTCTTAATATCATTACAGTTCTACTGTCCTGCATATCCTACAATTCTGTTTTTCATAGAGTTTCTCTATTACTATAAGATTCTATTAAAGTTATTCATGTGTGTGTATGAGAAAGAGAGAGTGTGTGCGTATGTTGTGTCTACTTGCCCGCCCTTGACTGTACGAGCATGTGTGTGTGTGTGTGTGTGTGTGTGTGTTTTAGCACTCCTCAGCTCGTACACTTCTTTCGACTATTTCGACTAATAACCCATAAAGATCTTTAAAGTGTTTTACCAATTTATCCACTTCTGACTAAAACCGCTTCTGTATGTCTAGGTGCCGGTGCCCGTCGTCAGTCCCTTCTCTCACCGTTACTGGACCTGGATCTGGATCTGGACCTCCCTTATGTTTATTTTATGACATTTTTTATCCACAACATTTCCCCCTCTGAGGCTATGAAGCCTCATACAATACCTTAATTAAGCATGGAGGAACTGATTCTGCCGCACCCCATGGCCGTCCCCCGCTAGCTGTCGGAGGATTACTCTAACGAAGCCATAATCCCGCCCGTCGTCCCCGTAATCCAATGGGTCCCCTACATTAACCACTTCTACGCAACACCGATCCGAATAGGAGCTGAGGAGGTTTTGTAGACCTGGTGGGAGACGTGCTAGTGTTGTGCGCCCCGGGGTCTCATAGTAGATTGGCAGCTGGAGAATGGGCCTTAGGACCCCCCTACATCCACTTTGCGCCGGACATGTGTAGATGTACCTAGCCATAACTCTTAACCCTTAACTTACTTCTCCTTTCAACTATGTATATATATCTCATTTCAAATCTAACTACCTTGATTATACGTTTGTTTGCCTACATCGATTATAAGTGTGATTAACCGAGTTCCCCTAATCATTCATTACTACTACTATTGCCGTACGTATAAGTACACTACAGTAACTAACTACTTGATCTACACGTCCCTATCTTTCTCAACTAGGCCTGTCAGCCCACAGTTTTGTATTTGTCGGGACTTGCAGATTCTTGCTTCCCCTCAAAAACCAAACCCCAGTCTTTCGCAGTCAGGGGTGGGCGAAAAAACCTCCTACGAGGGAAAAATTCCCACCCGGCCAGCACTATGTGCTCGGCAGCACCATTATACTTTTCTGTGCCTGATTGCGTCACATCACAAACATTTTATAACATTTTATAACAATACTTGACAGTCTGTTGTATGCAGTATCTCTCTGTATGCTGGTTGTCTTCAGCTCAAGCACTTTACGTACTGTAGAGAGCCACCCTTTGGGGAGAGGTTAGGCTAGCACGTACACCCAGGGTATGGATCTTCACATCTTCTCATCCTGTCTGCCACAGAGCAGACCCCCCGTTGACGCTTCGTACCGGACCTTCACGTGTTCCCCACCATCTCGTCATTGGAGGATTGAGCATCCTCCAGGGGTTGCATGTTCTAGTCCGCTGCTGCCCTGTAGTCAGCCTTCTCTCGCGGCTCCGGGACTCCCACCTCCGGGTGAACACCTCCGAACACCTCCCCCCGTTGAGGCGGTGACGCCTCACACATAACACTGATAACACTGTACTTAGCTGTGTTCCTGTGAATAGATAGCTCCATACATAATAGTTAGTGGTCTTATATATGTTTTTCGATTCATCTGCAATTACTCCAGCGGCCGTCCATCATAAGGAACAGACACAGACATGGGTCGACCCGTAAGCATTTCATGCGGTGTTAGATACATATTGCTGTTAGTCTGCATGTGATAGGTCATTAGTGCAAGAGGTAGAGCATCTACCGAACTACGTTTAGTATCAGCACAAATTACATCAAACACAAATCAGGGTGTGCCAGACCTATCCCTGGTCAAGGAAAAAAATAAATAATTTTGAGCACACTTCAGGTGATCCTCCACCGTTTCCTGCAAGTACAGAGATCATTCCTCTACCTTCCCCCTCGCACACTGGCTAAGATCATGGCCAGCTGTAATACATACAGCAAGAAGCGCAGTCAGAATTCAATTAAACTATTTGTTCGATAAGTGGCGTTCCAATTTTTTCCTAGAACCTCATTGCATTCAAACAACTCCAAACAGACGACACAATCCATGGGCCTAAACGTCAGTATTTATATTATTTTTTATATATATATATTTTTTTTAACAATTCTACCCTTAACCAGGTTGCATTCTTTAGTGATAGACTTCAATTCAGCCAATTGGGCAGAACAGGGTGTTCATAATGTTTGTGTAATTTCAGACCCAAAACTTCTAAGCTCAAGGAAATACGAATTTCGGCTGGGCAATCGTGAGTGTTCTCAGTGACTGGCTCCACAGAATTAATTACACCATTACAACACTACAGTTGGTGAGTTAGGCACACTAACAGGTTTAAGAATGTAAGAATTTTAGTTTGGGTGGTACATAGATTAACCCCATATCCCCATATCCTGTTCTTTCAAAATAGAAATGACCTGGTGTGATAAACGTAAGATCGATGTGTGAGAGAGCAATTTTCCCAATGATCCGCATTAAGAGAGCATCTCCAGCCTGGCAATCCTTGTGCCACCAAATCCAATGTTTTCAATACATAAATTTCAGCCCTGTAAGCGCCCCATTCTCCTGAGCCGGGACCCCCCCCAGCAGCACCCAACCCCTTTTCAGTCACATGTAAGACACAGTCTTTGTTGTAGTTTGCCAGCCATAGTACAAGTGCAGAACATAATCCATTTAATGTCAGGCTTGTCCAAAGAACACCCGGATCTCAGGATGTTGTCCTGTAGTGAACAATCAGTGATCCACTGCAGACCATACTTGATAACGTCCAGGAACATTTGTTGTGCTTTTATGGGGCGGAGGATGACCCCAATCATGTCCTGATGGCCTTGGGAGCGTGCAAGGGAGTCTATGACCACAGAGGAGTACACCACAGGGGAGCCCACAGCCCCCGAAGGAGACGCTTCCAGGTGTACTACCGATCTAGGAATTGTTACAAGGAATAATGGCCTTGAGCTCTCACATGCAGTCATTTGGAAAAAGCGCTGATCCATAATAATATCATGTGGAATGGAATTACAGTTATAGGTTACAATTGGAACATCTTATATATATATATATATATATATTCTATATACATCATACTATAAATAATGGTTACTGGGTGGGTTGGTTGTATCGCAAAACTTATCGCTTTTGTTATCACAGCTTGCTGTAATAATGCTAGACTAAGTGGGCATGTCCTTTCAAGATATTGTTTACAGGGCAATAGTACTTGGAAACTGGAGACAGACAACTGGGAACACACAACTGCAAAACCCATCATTAAATGTCCAATTTATGCATCAGATCTGGTCCTTAAAACAGTGAATATTTATCGTGATTTACTATACCCTGATTTTAATAACGCAGGAAGCTATTAAAAACAATTCAATATGAGGAGTTCGGTTTTTAACGTGTTAAGACTTGTGATGTTTACAGATCACTCAAGTTCGATATAAACACATCACAAGGCCCTGATTGTGTGGAGTCTGTATTTCTAAACTATTATTTCATCTCTTTCAATTTATCATTTTAATCTTTCATTAGACAATGGGGTTATACCAGAAATTTGGAAATCAGTTTTCTTATTTATTTATTACATTAAATCGGGGACATCCAACTATATTAGATCATTACAATCCAATAACACGGCCTCCTCGCCTATGTCCCTTGTAGAAAGCTTTTTCAGTAAACCGTTCACAAGTTATCAGTCTGCAAGAAGTCTAAGGTCATACAAACATATCAGCACAACTGTTGTTTTGAAAGTCTTAAAACAATGTCACGGTTCCCTCTGCACTTCCCTGTCTGTTGATTTAGAAGAGGCTCTCAACACAGTGAATCAGGAAATATTGCTGCAGAGACTAAATAAAGTTGGTCTATCGAATCATTTAAAAAATTTACTAAAGTAATCTCCACTGCTCTAATCAAACGAATAACACCTTTCTTAAAGGGGTTTTCCACTCTCATGTATAGTTATCCCTGTAAAATAGTTCTAGTCCATTTATTTTTAAAAGTACAAACCCAATTGACAAGGATACATTCTTATCCCTTCCTGTTTTTCATTTACCAGAAAGATATTGAGAAAGGAAAACAAAATTCCTTTAGTCTGAAAATTTGTGGTGCACACTACCCGAACATATTAATATTCCATCTGTGCTAACGAGTGATAATCCCAATAAGATAGAACTAATATAGAGTAACTGAGGTTGAGATCTAGATATGCATTTACAGTCCTCTAGCCACTTTTATCCCACTAATTTATATTCAAAACAACCTAGTGAATTTGGTTCTATGTGTACAGCCCTAGTCTGTAGTCTAAATGGTATACATGCATGTACATGCATTTTGTTTATTATTAATTTATAACTGTATCAACATACTGTACTCAAAATATCACTCAGATCCTTCATACATGACATTTAAATGTTGCTCACTTTCGAGGAATGTGAATATGTATTTAACTTAGTCTAATAAAATTTATCATCTTGGCTGAATGCACAATTGTAAGAAGCATAAGATTCGCCCTATAATTTTATCCATTTCATTTAAACTGTATTTGACCATATTGAGGTAGTGTTAAATCTACTCATATCACAAACCACATTTCCCATCCTTCACTGCGGTCCACAAACATGGCTGGCTGCCATGGACCGCAATTCCCAGACCACACACACATAAAAATACCACACCTGCATCCAGTTCACAGCTCTCAGTTTTTATCAGCTCTCAGCTGCTATATAACGTACTATCAATTCAATTCACTTCACAGGTTCTCGAGTTTGTGACCACTGCTTTGTATTATTTAAATATTGTAACTCGTATACTTTGTATGACATATCCATAGCACACCGTATAGCACATATGTATATATATACACACCCACACATATATATTTGCGTAACTACTCTATTCTATTCACCAATCTACGGTTCAGGAAAAAAACACTTCAAACTACATTATTGTAAAGGGACCGTAATTAAACTACCTCCCAAACTCATATCAGCACAACATGTCGGCAAAAGTAAGTAATCAAATCATCACCTTATTCTAATGTTACTGATTCAGATATCACTTCTGTAACAGGCGTACAACACATTATAAAGAATTTAAAATGTGCAGACTACTACTGCCATCTGATCTTACTAATTACTTATCATTGGACATATACACAGCATTTAAAGAGAAAATATGCAGAAATTATTCAGAGAATAGAATTCGCCAGAAGAATTCGCACTTACACTGCTTAAGATATTGTATAGCCACATACCCATATAGGAATCACCGATACAAATTAATTATGCTTACTCCAGCTCTTGTTAGCGAGTCAGTTCATGAAGGTAGACTGCTCGCTGAAACCAAATGTTTAGGCTCAACATTATCTCAACAGGGAGGATGTGACCTCCCTGATACGGACCACATTGTGATCAGCCTGAGACTGTTACCTCGGGTCGGTTTTACTTTTCAGGGTTTTTTATTAATATCACTCAAAACGAACAGGTTCACATGTCAGCTGATCAATTTTATCATTAGTCAGGAAAAGATAAAGATGTCCGTGCAGAAGAAACTAAGTGGCACAATACACACCACATAAACTATTATTAAAGTTCTCTTCGGACTGTTAACATCAAGACATGCTGATTGATTTTAATTTTTACAGGAATATATCCACGTATATATATAGAACGTAAGATAAAGGATTGGAAAAAAAGGGGTAAAAACAGAAATCTCTCGCACGCGCTCTCTCCCTCTCTCGCGCGCTCGGTGGTTTAGATAACCGTCACCATGGAACTCAAAACACTTTCATTCAGTTTCCAAACAGGGAAACACATGGAATTCAAATTAAAATGAAAAGAATGATTTGGAGCTCCGGCGCGCATGATTCTGACCAGCCGTGCACCCCATCTAAACATGGAACTGTGTACAATCTGCGCAACACGGTCTCAATCCAGTCTGGTGTCATGCCAGGAGACTGAGGAGCCGGGCCGGACGGAGACCCTCCCTCCTAACTTGGAACACGCACAGTAACACCATAATACTAAACAAACAACAAACACACATAAAACTCTTTTAGGCGAACCACACAGACAGTTTTGCAAAACACCCATCATTTTTGAGTTATGACAACTTTAAATTAATTTCAACCAATGAAGCGCATTGAGTTGGAGAAATCACCTTTTCCTCTACAGTCAAAAGGTCTTCCATTAAAACTCATTTAATAATCTGTATAATAACCACAAGTTTTTAACTTAATTACTCATAGAAATAATGTTGTTCCAACTAGTTTTTCCACACTATTTAAAAGGAATTTAAGTGTTATGTACTTATTTACCATAATTGTGAACACAATTTTTTTTTTAAATATAATTTACTAACTTCAAGTTGAATAACAATAGTTACTAAAATGCTACAAATATAAATGAAATGAAATATAAATATAAATGGAATATAAATGAAAGGTCCAAATGGACTTTCTCCTTCACATTTGGAGCGTCGGACTCATTCATTTCTTAACAGTGACTTCTGGGGCCTGAAAATGCACACTTTTTTTCCGCCTTCAGTCTTCCTTTTTCCCTGGATCACACAATCTGGGAATATGTTTTTATATATTACAGGTCTAGTAATTCTTCTTTACACAATGGGCAGTCGAACAGATGTCTAAAATATGTGCCATTGGCGTGCATGCTCCCCAAAATTTTTAACACACTTATACAGCAGTTATTGATACCAAATTAATTATAACACACACAGTCTCGCCGACTCACCGAAAGTATGTACCGGATTCGAAACATTCAAAGTCCGCAAGATATCTCACAATGCTCCGCATTACCCAGCTCACTCTGAAGAACACACACACACTGAATTGTCTTACCTTTTTCCCTTTTTTTTTTCCTTGTCCTTCCACACAGACGCACAGATAAGAACGGACAGGAACACACACACATACACCCCCCTTTTCTATCAACAACGCAGGCAAGCTCACATACACACATTGTATTCCACATTATTACACTTATTTTACTACATGAAGTTTTCAAAGTATAAAGCACCTCCAAACCAGCTCCGTATGCATGAAGCTTACAGTCATACAAATTAAATCCAACTTTCTCCAAAGGAAAAAATTTTCTTTTCTCTAAATCTTATCCAACTTATCCAATACTTTAGGTATGGAGCTCATGTTCAGAGCACTAATAAATACATTTTCCCTGTCTCCAAAACTCACACGCTCTCACACCACACTCATATTATACATATTATAAGCACATATATTTTAAGCACACACATTTGTTAGTACATATTCCATTCATACACCGGGCATGCTGTATTGCACGACCCGGACCTGGGCCCAGGATTTATTCCCCTCTCTATCCAGCCCTGGAATCTAATCTATCTATCTTTTATCTAATCCTTTTCCAGCGGTATTAGGGGTCCCCACCAATGCAGCCGCCACTAGACTGCTAGTCAAGTCTAGTAGCCGGTATCTGGGGTCTGAGGCCTCATTTTCCACCTGCTTTCTATCCCAGCCCTGGAGTATTTCTCTATTTCTCTTTTTTCTACCTTTTTTCTACCTCCTCCAGCGGTATTGCAGGACTTTCACTCACACAACACATATACCATTTCTTTATTATAATTAAAAAGTACATTCTATAATCTATACTTCTCTTACCTCTTCTCACTCACTCCAGGTTCTTTTGGAGACCCACTTAGTCTTTCTTCCCACCCCGGGGCTTCTCAATCGTAACAACAGACCACTAAAACAGAGCTTTGAAATAACAGGCGTCTGCAATGCCTTTTCCTATACGGCCTGTCTGTTGCTTAGAGAGCGAAGTCCCACGGGAGAGATTCCAGACATATAGATCTTAGCCCAGTCCCATCTGGGGTGCCAAATGTTGGCTCGAATTTAGCCTATTACCCAAAAACATTTAAAATTCAACTTAGAAGCCAATACTCACATCTACCTCTGAGACCAGTTGGAGATAGAAAAAATACACCAGCCGTGAGTGAGAAGAAGCAAGGGTCCAGCTTTATTGTTCCATTCCACCACACGAGATCCACACCGATGAGAATTCTCAGAAGTGATCCCCCTACCCTGAGCTTAAGCTCCAGTATTTATACTGTATTTACACACTAGATAACCCATAGGTTTCCAGAAAAGGCCCACTTACCCATAGAATTGAAACCCGGGGTTTTACTTTACACATAAAATCAGAACTCAGGCATTTCCAACAACCCAGGAAACAAAAACCCAGTGTCTCTATTTACCTAGGTTTTCAAAAACCAGGGTTCTCTTTTACCTAGGTCTTCAAAAACCAGGGTTCTCCCTTACCTAGGTTTTCAGAAACCAAGATTCCCATTTCCCTAGGTAATAAAAATGACGTAAGCAAGACGACTAAACAACCGGGAGGGACCTTGGTCTTATCGTTATCTCGAGGGGGGTGGCAGCCACCCTTATAACCGGCTCTCTTCATGGTTCTCTAAAAATTAAGGCTTTCCTCGCGAGACGAGAATCTTCACCATCTGAATCATGAGTAAGTTATATTTTCCTGTTTTTCCTGTATTTCTCGTTTATAATTTATTTTCATATTTGCACTATATTTCTTATTTTATATATATTTATACTACTTGAAAAGCGGTTTACTGTACTTCCAACTTCTTAATATCATTACAGTTCTACTGTCCTGCATATCCTACAATTCTGTTTTTCATAGAGTTTCTCTATTACTATAAGATTCTATTAAAGTTATTCATGTGTGTGTATGAGAAAGAGAGAGTGTGTGCGTATGTTGTGTCTACTTGCCCGCCCTTGACTGTACGAGCATGTGTGTGTGTGTGTGTGTGTGTGTGTGTTTTAGCACTCCTCAGCTCGTACACTTCTTTCGACTATTTCGACTAATAACCCATAAAGATCTTTAAAGTGTTTTACCAATTTATCCACTTCTGACTAAAACCGCTTCTGTATGTCTAGGTGCCGGTGCCCGTCGTCAGTCCCTTCTCTCACCGTTACTGGACCTGGATCTGGATCTGGACCTCCCTTATGTTTATTTTATGACATTTTTTATCCACAACATAAGCTATAATATATAAACACACTGAATGTACACCAGATGCAGAAGAGTTTTGTGGGTTTGTACTGAAGTTTGAATGTACACAGGTTGTTTTATGACTTGATACTGAGACTATTTTCTGTAAGTGAACTCTGTGCTGATACAGGGTTTGATTTAACACACCGATGTTGCAGTGAAGTAAACGTGTGTCCTGCTGTAATCTGGAGAAAGAGACATGACCTCCAACATGAGTGTGTCTGGAGAACAGGACTTAAAGAGAGACGAGAGGTGAGTTACTTCTCCATTCACCAGCAATAAACACACACCGTCTCATGGAACAGATCTGTATCTCTAAACACTCACTAGTGTACAGAGGAACTAGACTTTGGTTTAAGGTGTTTAATAGCAGTGAATATATCACTGATCTGATCTAAGAACAGTTTAGAGAAATCATTCACTGAGAGAAGAGTAAAAAGGACTGTGTAATGTGGAGGATAAGAGCAGCGTAGCTTTGAGTCAGTGAACTCTACAGGCTTTAAGACCCAGCTGAGTCAGTTATCTGTGATTGGGACTCCTGACATCAGTGTAATTCCTGAGGCATGGGGCGTGTCTCCTGTTTGAATAAGTGTGCAGACTGGAGCTGAATTAAAAAGATGGAATTATTGGTGTTTAATGATGAACACATTGTGTAACAGTGCTGAGACAGCAGAGTATTAATTATTGCTGATATTTCTGTTTCATTCTAGAATGATGGAGGGAAAGAGATCAGACTCACCAGAACCCAGCTGTGTGTCCATGAAGAGTGACGCGTCAATGGGATGTCCAATTAACTTCAGAGACGGAGCCAGTTCTCCTGATGTGAGGTCAGAACAGTGAGGTGTTTTACAGCAGTGTTCCACCTGATCAAACTCACTGGTCTCATTCTGAAGCCCTTCATGATCTTTAACAGGTGTTGAAGCAGTAAAACACTAAACTGTGCAGTGCTGCAGCTCTCGGACTGGCAGTGAGGAAAACTGCTTTAAGAGTTCAGTTCAGCCTGCAGTCCCTGAGCTGGAGGGTCTGTGGTGCTACACAACAACATTTACACCTGGGACATTAATGACTAGATCACTATTTTATTCATAAACATGTTAGTGTCAGTGAGAAATCCTGAAATCAGTGTATTGTGTTAAGAGGATGGTGTTAAATATCTGTCTCTGTATGTATTAGTGTGTGTTGTGCAGCTATGAATACATATAGTCTATATCACATCATGTGTTTTATTTGTTCACAGACCACAACAGAAGAAATCAAACCTCAGCAGAAATCAGCTGGACTCCATATTCAAGGTGTGTGTCTTTTTAATGTGTGTAACTTGTGTGTGAGCAGGTTGCAGGTTTTTTTATTTAAGATCATGACAATTTACAGATTTATTGATGTGCAGCAGCATTATGGGTAATCAAGCAGAATTTCAGCTGTAACTGTGGGAATAGAAAGAGACTTTTATTCTTTTCATAAAATAAAAGCATCTCTCAGTGTGTAACATTATAATATTTAGATGTGTTCCTGTGTGTTTCTAACCAGGAGCTGGAACATAAAGTCATCACTCTGATAAAGAATGAGCTGGAGAGGTTTAGGAAGCTCCTGAGTCCAGATTACCCAGCATGCACTGAGAGGGAGGTGCAGGATGAGGAGGATCTGCACAGTGTCAGCGATGGAGCGCTGAAGATCACACTGCATGTCCTGAAGAACATGAACCACACAGATCTCGCTCACACACTGCACAACAGTAAGAACTCTGAGTCATGGCTTTATTCCGTCAGGTTCACTTCAGAGAGAGGAAACAGTTTTAGATAGGAACACTTTTAGTTTGAAGTTCGAGTTTAGTATCATGTACATCTGCTGCTTTTCTGTTCTGTTCGTGGTCCAGCTTGTGGTGACTCTGTACAATGGTCCTGTTCCTTCAGGAATATTTACTACATGAATCAGGAATGAACAGCAGCATTTGAATTTTACATTTAATCCTGTGTTCAGTGATTTTACATTAAAACATCTTATTACTTTGTTTATTAGAGTCTGTGGGCTCTGTGTATCAGACAAAGCTGAAATCCAGCCTGAGAGAGAAGTTTAAAAGAATTAATGAAGGAATCTCACAGCATGGAAGCTCAGCACTTCTGAATGAGATCTACACCGAGCTCTACATCACAGAGGGTTGGAGTGGAGACGTCAATAATGAACATGAGGTGAGACAGATTGAGACAGCGTCCAGGAGACCAGCAACACAGGAGACACCCATCAAATGTAATGATCTCTTTAAAGACAAGTCCATCAGAAGTGTGCTGACTAAAGGAGTTGCTGGAATTGGAAAAACAGTCTCTGTGCAGAAGTTCATTCTGGACTGGACTGAAGGAAAAGCAAATCAGGACGTCACCTTCATGTTTCCACTTCCCTTTAGAGAGCTGAATCTGATGAAGCAGAAACATCTCAGTCTGATGGATCTTCTTCATCACTTTTTCCCTGAAATGAGAAAACTAGAAGTAATAGACTCCTACAAAGTGGTGTTGATCTTTGATGGTCTGGATGAGTGTCGACTTCCTCTAAATTTCCAGAAGAATGAGAGATTGTGTGATGTGACAGAGTCAGCCTCAGTGGATGTGCTGCTGACGAACCTCATCAAGGGGAATCTGCTTCCCTCTGCTCTCCTCTGGATAACCTCTCGACCAGGAGCAGCCAATCAGATCCCTCCTGAGTGTGCAGACCAGGTAACAGAGGTACGAGGGTTCAGTGATCCTCAGAAAGAGGAGTACTTCAGGAAGAGGATCAGTGATCAGAGCCTGGCCGATAAAATCATCTCACACATGAAGTCTTCAAGAAGCCTCTACATCATGTGCCACATCCCAGTCTTCTGCTGGATCTCAGCCACTGTTCTAGAGAGAATGTTGGGTGAAGCAGAGAGTGGACAGATCCCCAAGACTCTGACTCAAATGTTCACACACTTCCTGATCTTTCAGATCAAACACAAGGACCAAAAGTACCATCAGAAATGTGACCCTGATCCTCAGCAGACCAGAGAGAGTATCCTGGCACTGGGAAAACTGGCTTTCCAACAGCTGGAGAAAGGAAACCTGATCTTCTATGAGGAAGACCTGAAAGAGTGTGGCATTGATGTGAGAGAAGCGTCAGTGTACTCAGGAGTGTGTACCCAAATCTTCAGAGAGGAGTTTGGGCTTCACCTGGGGAAGGTGTTCAGCTTTGTACATCTGAGTGTTCAGGAGTTTCTGGCTGCTTTATATGCATTTTTCTCCTTCATCAGCAGAAATGTAACAGAACAACCAACCACTGATCTGTCTGATCTTCTCAACAAGTCAGACATGTCTGATCTCCTCAGGAGTGCAGTGAACAAGGCCTTACAGAGTGAGAATGGACACCTGGACCTGTTCTTCCGCTTCCTTCTGGGTCTCTCACTGGAGTCCAATCAGACTCTCTTACGAGGCTTAATGCCCCAGACAGGAAGCAGCTCTCACAGCAAACAGGAAACAGTCAGGTACATCAAGGAGAAGATCAGGGAGAATCCATCTCCAGAGAAATCCATCAATCTGTTCCACTGTCTGAATGAACTGAATGATCATTCTCTAGTGCAGGAAGTACAGACTTACCTGAACAGAGGAGATCACAGTCATCTCAGTGGAACCAGACTCTCTCCTGCTCAGTGGTCAGCTCTGGTGTTTGTGTTACTGAACTCAGATCAGGAGCTGGATGAGTTTAATTTGAGTAAACATGACCCATCAGAGGAATGTCTTCTGAAGCTGCTGCCAGTGGTCAAAGCCTCCAGAAGAGCTGAGTGAGTATTTTTATTTATAAATGTATCACTGCATGGTTTATTATTTTAATGTAACACTGAACTGCACTGTTTGGATTAATGCTGGTTAATAATTACTCTAATCATCTTTAAACAAACCTCTGGTACTGTTACAGAAGAGTTTCACTTTTTACACCAACACGTTACGTCTACACTGAGGGCGGGGCCATGTGGACAAAACCCCCTATCACCATTTATTACCTTTTCTCTAAAACTGATGAAGAAATGATCTCTACAGAATAACTGCATGTATTCATCACTGCTTTCTGATCATTTTGTGATCTTAACACCAGTGAAAGGCACTTTTTCTTTTCTCCTTTCATTTGAAAGTGACATTGAACAGAACTTCACAACCGAGTAGAAGAAAAACAGAACACTGTCACCATGGGAACAATATGAATACAGCATGTGACATTGGTGATATAGAGGATATAGGAAAATATCTATCAATAGACATAACTGATTATTCTATTTTCTGGTCCTATGATGTGTATCAGCGTATCACACCGCCCAATCTGCACTGAGGGACACATGTGAGAGTGTCGTGGAAAACAATCTTTCCAACCGAAGTTAAACACTTCAGAGACAGAGGGTTTGTAGATGCCAAAGGTCATCAAACTTTATTGAAACAACAAAGTGAGACAGTCTGCAGAAAGTCTGAATTATACACACACACACATGTCTTTATATACTTTTCTGAAGCAGTAAAATTATCCCTAGGCGGGGCATTAACCTCTTCTTTCTAAAAACAAACCAATCTCCATCGCCTTCATGAATTATTCATATCTATATGATATCTTACATTTGTGGTGCATGCGTTGTGAGTTGGATTTTCTTAAAGGTTTTATTGGGACAAGGTCATTTTTTGCAGCGCATGCGCCTTGCGTTGAATTTTCTGAAAGGTTTCATCAGGACAGGATTTTTACCCCGTCCCAGATTTCCCCCTTATACCTTAATGACCTTCTGGCTTTAGTCCCAGCCTGGTACACTTCATCCTGGAAGTCTGATCTGTTATTGTGACACTGGTATTGAAGCTTAAAGGGCTTTGATTGGAAACACAGTTCTGGTGAATGTCTAATTGCTCATTTATTGCCAGAGTAAAGCTGCTTTAGACAAAACACACGGTTCTTCTAACTCCGTTTACACAGGACATACAGAGATGCAGAAAAACACCTGATGTTCAGTAACACATAGACGTCTTCTAGCTCACTACACACTTACAATAGAACTTGATTAAACTCTTCTGTGCTTTTTCACTTTCACACCGGCCTTGTTTGGGTTGGACCGATCAGACTTTCTCTTTAGATTGGATCTGGTGTGGGATTAGTTTACAGGATGGAAGAGGATTGTCCTCGAGGACGGATTTCCAGTTAGCAGAAACATCATAATAATCCCCCTGTGCAGATCAAGGGATACGTCCTGTTTATAACTTTAATCCCTAACAAAAAATGTGTGAATATTTACCACAAACAAACAAACAAACAAATAAATACATAATGCATGCACTGTGTGAGACGGATTTCCAGTTAGCAAACTAACTCGTCAACTTACACCACACTCACTCACTCACACACACAGACTTTTTTTTTTACATGTATATATACACACACATACTCACACACACACTGTCTCTCTCTCTCACACACACACAGACTTTTTTTACATGTACTTCCCTTAAAAATGGTTTCCATTATTCAAACAAAAACCCTTCTGATTTTATTTCAATAATAATAATAATAATAATAATAATAATAATAATAATGCTGATGTGGTGTTCTGTCCTCTGATTTGTGTGTGTGAGAGAAACACACTCACATTTCTGTTACATGGTAAAGAGTAAGTGTGTTATGGCTGTGTGTGTGTTTGAGGTCAGTGTTCTGATATTTCATCATTTCTCTTCCAGTCTGTGGGGGTGTAATCTGACAGAGGAAAGCTGTAGAGTTCTGTCCTCAGTTCTCAGATCAAACTCCTCCAGACTGAGAGAACTGAACCTGAGTGTCAATAACCTGCAGGATTCAGGAGTGAAGCTGCTCTCTGCTGGACTGGAGAATCCACACTGTACACTGGAGATACTGAGGTACACACACACACACACACACACACACACACACACACACACACACACACACTGTACACTGGAGATACTGAGGTACACACACACACACACTGTACACTGGAGATACTGAGGTACACACACACACACACACACACACACACACACACACACACACACACTCTGTACACTGGAGACACTGAGGTACACACACACACTCTGTACACTGGAGACACTGAGGTACACACACACACACACACTGTACACTGGAGATACTGAGGTACACACACACACTGTACACTGGAGACACTGAGGTACACACACACTCTCTCACACACACTCACTCACTCACTCACTCACTCACACACACACACACACACACACACACACACACACACACACACACACACACACACACACACACACACACACACACACACACAGTTTCCCTCTGTGGTGATTGTAATTGTAGTGATGTGATATTGTCATTGTTGTGTGTGTGAGATGAGAGTAAATGTTGTGTATATAAAGATTTTGTGTAGTTGATGTTTTCAGAGCTAAAACTGAGTGTGTTAAGTGTGAGAAGGTTTTCTTTCTTGCAAGATGTGTGACTGCAGTATTACAGATGAAGGTTGTGCTGCTCTGGCTTCTGCTCTGAGGTCAAACTCCTCATCACGCCTGAGAGAACTGGATCTGAACAGTAATAATCCAGGAGAATCAGGAGAGAAGCTGCTCTCTGATCTACTGAAGGATCCACACTGTAACCTGGAGACACTACAGTGAGTTACTGACTTACTGTCCATTTACTCTACTGTATCATACTGAATAATGTGTGTGTGTGTGTGTGTGTGTGTGTGTGTGTGTGTGTGTGTGTGTTTACACTGATGTTCTTCTCTCTCTTACAGCATTAAGAATAATAAACTCACCAGGACTGGCGTATGACGGGAGTCTCACCTCAAACCTCTTCTCCAGCATAAAGCAGTCTTGGTGAAGAGTTAGAACCCGTCCCACATTTCCAGCAGTTTGGGAGCTGAATCATTAAACTTAAAGGGGCAGAGCAGAAACAAAGTCAAGAACAGGCAGAAGGTCGTACACAGGAGAAATCAACACACGTAACCAAATATCTGCTGTACAAAGCAACGGCACCGATCTGCCCCGGGGATGGAGACTGACGAGGCTTAAGTACACGTCCGGAAATGTACAGCCAACTTATCCCAAAGCACGAGGCGGGAGCAGGCGTGTACGAGATGTGATCGTCCAATGGCAAGCAGGAACATGACGCACCGCAGTAGACTGGGCTTAAAAGAGGAGGAGACAAGACACCCATCCCTCCCCCGACATAGACACACGAATGGAACATAGTACAAACAGAAATACAACTGAGGACGTAACAATGGTCAGGTATCAAATAAAATGTAAACGTGCATTGATGAAGTTAATGTTGTTAGTAATTGTTTATAAATTACCATGGTAACACGGAGCTCCAAGGTATAAAAATATGGAGTTTGTCATCAATCAAACAGTAACCAGTTTTAATACCTAAAAAGTTTACATAGCAAAATTTAGCAAAGCGCTTTACAGTAAATTAAAATGTAAAATTAAACTAATGAAATGCTGTGCAGCACATGCTTATGTTAATGTTTGTTTCATTATATGATCATATAAATAAATAAATACTCCCAAAGTCACCATAATTGAAAGCTTTTTGCTGTTAAACATTTAGAGATTGATGTTGTGGTGACTCAGTATTTCACTCAGTATATCTGGGTAAGACACAGTGAACGACTCACTGCTGGCATTCATGAAGAAGTCATAAACTCCACTGGAATAATAAATAGGATCTAATAAAACCATGAGTGGAAATTATTGGTGTAAGTTTGTAAGGATAGACTTCCTCCAACCTGGAACTATATCCTCCAGTCCACGCGGTGGCGGTAACGCGCCTAACAGCTGCGTCTCCGACCAGTAGAAATCACAGAAGAAGAAAAAGCTGCAGCGGGTATCTCCTGAGCAGTTGAGTTATTACACCGAACTAATCATCTCCAGATTAAATTATTTCTGACAGTTTTACAGTTAGGTTTGATCCAGTTTAAAAGTAAAAGCTGGTTATTTTGTCTGTGTTTGAGGAATTAAAACCGTTCTGTTTTTAAACCCGAGGTAAGTTAAACGGAAGCTGTGTGGCCGAATCCCAAATTGATGTCATTTCCGGTTTAAGTGCACTACATTAGGGATGAAATAATGACAGTCTACACCCTATGTAATGCACTATGTAACTCATGGGGAGAGATTTGTTATTCTGTTTTAGCGGCACTATTTAAGTATAACCTTACTTTATCCTAAAATCCATTGTTTGCTCCCTGCTTATAGCAACTAAAATAAACAACAGTGAGTGTAAAAGTGGCTGTCATTTAGCAGCTAAAATAACTTTAAATTTCTGTAATGTTTTTAATGTATTGGACATTCACTGCAAATTCGAGCTTCTATTTCTCAACAATAAACACAAAAAGGACAAAATGTGTGTGTGTGTAGCTGGCGAGGTCACTTTGTAAAGAAATACTACGCGCATGCGCACGTAAGAATTCACGTCAACATCTCCGCCATATTGATGAGGGAAAGACCGCGCTGTAAACAAATACAAGTAAACGGAGGAGATGTGGTTTTCCTGGATAATAATTTACATGATTTACCGGAGATGATAACGGCATCGTTTTCAAAAACTTGCCCTTTGAAACCCGTTTTCCAAAGTTTTCAGACCTCGAAACGCCGTCGTCATGGAAACGAACAGCCAAACCGCATCAGAAGTTTTCGGTTTTTATTTGAAAACGTTGTGGTGTAAACGGCCCCTTAACAACTACAGCAAAATGCTGCTTTTATTGCTGAAGCCTTTCTGTAAACAAATAGAAATGAAATAGAATTTTTTATGATTCACACTATATTACACTCCATTCTTCTTCTCAAACACAACTCCATTTTTGAAAATAATCAAGATTTTTTTTTGTTAAAAAATCTATTTCATGATGCAGCTTATTATTAGAGCTGCAACTAACGATTATTTTCACAATCGATTATTTTTTTTCGATTAATCTGATGGGGGCGGGGCAAACTTTCAGTGCCTTTTTTTGTTTATTTAAAATAAAATCCACAAACTGAGTGTTACAAATATAAATTCAGACTAAAACTTTACACAGATGTTTGTCCAAAACAGAAAAGAACCCAATACACACACACACACACACACACACACACACACACACACACACACATATATATATATATATATATATATATATATATATATATATATATATATATATATATATATATATACACACACACACACATTCATATACATATACATATATACACACACATATATACATATATATACATATATATATATATATATATATATATATATATATATATATATATATATATATATATATACACACACATACATACATATATATATATATAAAATTAATTTAGGACTGTAGTTTAATTCGGTGCTTTTTGTGCATCCATAAAAAAAATAATGCATAAGTACTTATATAATATAAATGTAAACTAACTAAATAAGATAAATATATATAAACATTTATAAATAGAGTTAGATAGATAGCATTATTATTTTTTATGGATGCACAAAAAGCACAGATTTAAACTCCAGTCCTAAATGAATAATAAAATCTCACTTTCACTGCACCTTGTGGTTTCTGTATCTCGGTGTCTTTAGACATGATTTTACTTTTGATCATAATGTTTGAATTAGACATTACAGATCTTACTCGCGCTACACTCTGTATCAGCGCGTCTACACCGCGCGTGACCAGCAACGTGTCCTCGTTACTAACACTTTATTTTCAGTGCTTTTTGAACTGTCTCTCGGCCCTAAGTAGTTCCGCGGTATTTGTGTGGAATTGGGATGAACGTCTAGTTAAAGGGTTGATGTCTCGCTGGCGCAGTGATTTGTTCTTTAGGAGTGTTTTTCTCTTGAACAGCGCTCCGTGTGGAGACTTGAGGTAGTTCTGTAGTCACAGGTGCACAAATCAGTCACACAGCTCCAGCTCCACCTGCGCCTCTCGCAGGGAAACGGGTTCTGTGCACTGGCTCCGTCCCAAATCACCTTGTATGGAACCTCTATTTCTAGTGCACTAGGTGCGGTAGAGACTCCATTCGTTCAGACCGTGTGTAGTGTACCTAGATACGCAGTCGTGCAGGATTTGGGCACAGGCCACGCTAATGAAACATCATCCATTTCAAGTCGAGTTGCTATTGTTAAACATTCCACTAAAACCTGTATGGAAACGTTGCTGTTCAGTTGTTCTATAAGTGCAATTTCAACCAAATACTGTGGAGTGTAAAAGTTTGTACCCCCTTTTGGTTTCTTTTGGACGGAAGGGTGTTAAATGTCCTAAACACTACAAAATTTGACTGTAAGTAGAAGTTAATTTTATTATCAGACTCAGATATCCATGTTAATATTTTTAATACTGATCATTAGTGTTAAATGACTTGATGATTTTGTGGTCAATAAAGCATTTTTGTGTTGATTTTGATGTATGTTTTGGATCACTGTCCTGCTGGAAGATCCAACCACGGCACATTTTAATCTTTCTGGCAGAGGCAGTCAGGTTTTTATTTAATATCTGTTGATTTTTGGTAGAGTCCATGATGCCATGTATCCTAACGAAATGTCCAGGTCCTCTGGCAGAAAAACATTCCCAAAACATTAAAGATCCACCACCATATTTAACTGTGGGCATGAGGTACTTTTCCATATGGCTACCTCTCTGTGTGCTTCAAAACCACCTCTGTGTTTATTACCAAAAAGCTCTATTTTGGTTTCATCTGACCATAGAACCCGATCCCATTTGAAGTTCCAGTAGTGTCGGCAAACTGAAGACACCTGAGTGTGTTTTTGGATGAGAGTAGAGGCTTTTTTCTTGAAACCTTTCCAAACAGCTTGTGGTGATGTAGGTGACTTCAGATTGTAGTTTTGGAGACTTTCTGGAAGATGCATGGTAGGGTGCTGTGCTTGTGTTTGATTCCATTTCTTTTGATAAACTCTTGGAATTCAGCACTGGTAAAAAACAAAGAAACTGCTATGGTCTGACATCACTACTTCTGGTATCCTGTGTTGGCTAAAGGTTTGTCTTAAGCACTGAATGGTAACTGTGGATGTAGACTTGATTAACAGATAAGCCTCTGTCCATTTTGAGAATGCCTCTACCACGATCAAGAACATTCTACCCATCCACGGTGCACCGTAATCAATGTGAATCCTTCTCCATGGCTGCTCTGGTAACTCTCACGCATGCAGTGGCGCGTTTGCCGGAGCGTTTCTGTTTTCCTGACAGACTGCACACGATTTGACCAATGCTTCCACCTCTGCATCCAAGTGTGGCAACCACATATAGCTACGCACCAGGCCTTTCATCCTGGTAATTCCCGGATGGGTTTCGTGTAGATGTCTTAGAAGAGCCGCACGCCGCGGATGTGGAACCACTACGCGAGTCCCCCTTAAAACAAAGCTTCCCTATATGCAGAGTTGATCCTATTTCCTTACATATTCGGGATGTCACGATACCAAAAATCTAGTCGTTGGTACCGATACCACCAAATGTACACGATGCTCAGTACCATGGTGTGATTTTTATTTTTTTTTAAAAAAGAATTTTAAAAAATGATAAAATTAAAAACTCCTGGAGGACATCCTCCTCTGGCTGATACTGGCAGAGAGAGAGACGGATATTTTAGTTCAAACACTGTCTGACCATGACTAATAAGTGCTAAGGTGCACTCCTAAACGCGCACACACACCCCTTATACTCTGAATGCAAGCATTAGTTTAAATTCACTGATACGGTGTCAGGATAAAAAGATTTATTAAAAGCATGAACATGTGAATAATTATTAGTGACATGAGGCTACATTTAGCTGACAGGACACGGGCTGAATGGAGATGCATGGTGGTCCATTAGGAGGTAGTTTATAACATTGCAATGCGTTAGCGTTTAACAAATAACTGGATATCGCAAACATTACATGGAGCATAATGTTAGCTGATTTCACGGCTACAATGCCAGCTGTCTCAAACATAATATAGGACCTGTCTTTCGACTGTAATCCTGTGGCATTAATTTTGTGACCTAAAAATACCTCTACTTCTCCCATGAACTTGCACTTGCTCCTTCTTTGCCTCAGTCCACTCTTTTCTATCCTACTCAGTACCTCATCCAAGTTCTGCAGATGTTCATTATACCCTGAGACTAGAATGTCATCCAGATAAACTGTGACGCGTGCGATGTCTTGCAGAATCCCTTCTATTGTGTGCTGGAAGATCGCTGGACTTGAAGCACCTCCAAATGGTGGCCTGTTGTAAGTACATAATCCCTTGTGCATGTTGATTGTAACATACTTATTGGAATTTTTGTGCAGCATTATCTTCTGATGCGCATGGGTCATGTCCAGTTTGGAAATTCTTTCCTCCTGCCGACTGAGCAAATAATTCTTCTACCTTGGGAATTGGATACTGCTCCACACTAGAGCTGGATTTACTGCGAATTTATAATCCCTACAAATTGGGATAGAACGATCAGTTTCCTGACTGGAACAATGGGAGCTGCCCACTCTGCAAACTGCATTGGTTCAATGATCTTGTCTTCCACCAGCCTCTGGAGTTCTCGCTCCAGCAGTGGACCCAACTCTTCTTTGAACACCTCGGATTGTCTCTCCAATACGTTAGCCAACTTATGACCTGGTACATTTGCTACTGTATTTACCAGCTGATGCAACAAATGATTTCCGTAGCCCCCCCTCCCCCCACATCTTTGAATGTTGAATCTTTGATGTTTGAATGTTGATCTTTACTGATGATCACTCCATAGCCTGCGTTAACTTCAAATACCACCTCCATGCTATTCACTTCAGTGGTTTGTGTGATAGGAGCAGCCCTAGGTAAGGCAAACTAAACAGAACCCTTACCTTCACTACAGTGAGAGAGAGGCCTTTAGTTGCATAGATGTTACCCTGGGTCCTTATGACCTTACAGACTACTACCTGTCTTGCTCTTGGGGTGATCTTTGATGGTTGATATCTTCTGGGGAGGGTAATGATGGTCTTGAATTTCCTACATTTGTGCACAATCTGTCTGTGATCAAATATTATCATTTTGTCTCGTTTGTTTAACTGGGATCTCTTGGTCTACTTTTAGGACTTGTGTAAAAATCTGATGTTTTGGGTCATCTTTATTCATATATATATATATATATATATATATATATATATATATATATATAATTCTGAAGGGTTCATAAACCTTCAAGTACCACTGAATATATCTTGGCCTCACTTATTGTTCTGAATGAGTAAGAGAATTTGGCTTATGCGTTACCTATCCCTGTGAAACAGGAAGTCATGGTTGAACAATGTCCTGTTCCTAGTTTCCCAAGTGTACAAAAAAGTATAATATCAAGAGGAATATACTTCAAATACATTTTTCATGGATTCATAGGGGTGCCAATAATTGTTGTACACTCATTTAACAAATATTTTTTTATAAACTTGT
This sequence comes from Ictalurus punctatus, assembly GCF_001660625.3. Taxonomy (NCBI): domain Eukaryota; kingdom Metazoa; phylum Chordata; class Actinopteri; order Siluriformes; family Ictaluridae; genus Ictalurus; species Ictalurus punctatus. The sequence continues at coordinate 2,340,590 of NC_030427.2, forward strand.
GGTGTTTGCAATTGTTTATCCATGAGAGCAGAGTATTTTTGTAAATTTTTTTTGAACAAAAGGTTTTCTTCTTTGCTCATATTTACCAAGGGTGCCAATATTAATGGAGGACACTGTACACCATTTTGTGATCACAGAAATTAACACAAACTCAAGAAACTCCACAATATTCAGAGGAGCTTCCACTTTTTCAAAGTTACTGCAGATTTGGGCCAAAACATGTCATGACACGTCATCACCACAACAGGCCTTCATCACAGGTTACTCTACTTCCTGAAAAAGTGCAGACCCGGATACAAGTTACGTTCACATTCATGGGACAATTCACATTCACAGTTCCAGTGTAACCGAATTCAACCACCTTCTACAGGTAGTCTCGGGTTCGGGTGCAGAAAGAAGAAAAACAACACAACTGATTTAAAATAAAAATATAGAAAACAATCTAATGTAAGGTTCTGATCCGGTTTGCTTTCAGCAGGAAGGCTGTCCTCTTTCCTGTTGCTCTTTCCCTTCCATTAGTTTGATTGTTTGATTCGTTTCGAGACGATTCGGAGTCAATTAATTTTCTAGTGAGCGTCGAACACTTCCAAACGAACTAGACAGAGATGAGTATTTGATTCTCACTAGAAAGTGATTCGACTCTGAATCAACTCGAAATGAATCAGTCAAACTGATTCAGACTCTATAAAAGGACTATGAGATGTGACTAAGATATATATTCCAATGTTTTGCTTTACAATTCCACTGTGTGTGTGTGTGTGTGTGTGTGTGTGTGTGTGTGTGTGTGTGTGTGTGCGCGCGCACGTGTGTTTTTCAGGGGAATGAGAAACTCTGACACAACAGTACATCCTGACCATTGGTACTGTGTACACATCAACATACACACACGTCTCCATGCTGGACATCTCAGGAGCTTTCACACACAGTGCTAGGAATATCACGGGACAGAGAAACGCACCTCCAAAGTGAGCGAGTTTAGTGTCAACCGGTGAAATTTGCTGTAGCGTGAACGCTTCGCCTCTGTAAGCTTCACTCTCCGTCAGGTTCACTGTAATTAGACATAAAATGTACATAATGTTTATTTTTCATACATTTAGGATTTAATGTTGTTTTTTTTTTTTTTTACTCTTCGAGGAACAGAAATGATCTTTCGAGGCAGCTTCTTCATCACTACCTGCTCTGTTTGACTCAAAAATGTAACGACCGGTTTCAAAAAGTCACGATGTCTTCAGTTCATGTGATTTTACTGTTGAATTTAAACAGGAAATGTGAAATATTTTTTTCCTTTGTTTCCTCTACTGTCTTTTTGCTGTGATCTTGAACACAGTTGTAATTTTTTTTAAATAATAAATAAATGATCATTCTAGTTCTCTCACTTTCCTTGTCCTAATTGTCCTGTATCTGTTAAATCCGTTTCATCTCTGGTCTTTCTGTCTGTATGAACATTTGTAGAAATGACTTGTAGTCCATATTTTTAAATATTTTTATTCATGATTTTGAATTTAAATAAAGATATTCTTTAATTCTGTATTTTGTCATTTAATTATCATTAGAAATCAGAAGATCAGATTAAAGCCATGGCTTCTTTACCTGCCGAAGCTGTAAAACTTTCAATAAACCAGTCAATAGATCAGCTGGATAAATGTAGATTTTTAATTTACTGATATGTATTGATGGTGTTGATAGATTATTTGAAGATTTTTTATTGATCTTGAACAATCATTCAGTTAAATATTTTTTTTAAAAAACTTGATAAATAGTTGATTAAATAAATGTAGTGTAATGTTCTGAGTCAAATATGAAAACTACAAATAAATAAAATCTATTTATATCTGTGTATAATTAAACCTCACTTAATACAAGAAATTCATATCCTAAATGTTGCAAGTGATTGATCATTTTATTCAGCTGTTTAATTATTACTTTGTAAATAATAAACAAATGAATGTTCTGGATTCATGAGGAATGTTTACATTTTGTGTCCAAACTCAAAAGTTTAAACAAAGTGTATATTTATGATAATAAAGCACAAAGAACGTGAAACCTCAAAACGTCTACAATCATCGATGAATTAAATATTAATTAAAAAAATTAAGATGAAGTATATTTTTAATTAAAATGTAATTATAAAGGAGCACTTTTTAAAATAAAAAAATAAATATTTTTTTTATAATATTTATATTATAATAAAAAAAATCAAAGATTTGATTTAAAATAATGATAAAGCTGTTTTTTTTTTGATATGTATTTGTATATCTTATCCTCTATCGTGTTTAAGAAGAAGAGGATAATGAAGCTTTTTATGAAATAATATTTGGGTTTATTTTATTTTATTTTCTCCTCACAGATTCAAATTTACGTCAACGTCCGTTACGTTGGTGACGTCACCGCGAGCGCGAGAAGTCGAAGTGAGGAGCAGAAACCGTTGTTAGTGTTAGTTCTGGCCCGTTTGGACCCAGACTAAAGCGAGTTTATTCGGTTCTGTGTAACCGAACCCGTTCTGTTCTGTATTGTGTGTATGTGTGTAGTTAACGGTGTTAACACCTGTGTTTCAGGTGTATCAGTATGAAGCAGGCGGTGACGGCGCACTGATTCACTCTCGGAGCTCGGTTCACTAATGACCGAATCACCGTGGAACCGACTAAAGATAACTCACACCTTACGGAGAAGAAGAACAAGAGGAGGAGAAGTGAGAAATAACATTTTAAAACTTTTTTTATTCACTCTGGTTCAGTATTAATGTTAATATTATACAAATATACTAGCGGTGCTAGCTTTTGAGGAGGCAGTCCAGTCCACGCATGCGCAGTGTAATTAATGAGCAAGCTAATCGAAATGTGATTAGCAAATAGGTCGATGTTATTTTTGATTCTATTTAAAACGATGAATTCACTCTGTCAATAACTGCCCAGTCTGAGAATACTGCATGATTTACTTTTATAAGTGGACGTGGCAGAACGACATGTAGCTTCACTGGCTAATTAGAGCTCTTTTTCTAATTTAATTTAATGAGTCATCCGGCTTCGCGCATGCGCAGTGTGGGTTTAGGCGCTGTAGTCTTCTTCTTTTGAATTATTATTATTATTATTATTATTATTATTATTATTATTATTATTATTATTGAGACCATCTGGTGTGAATTTGGAGCATGTGGGGGTTTGAGTGAACCCAGAATGACCTATAAATATTCTTTTAATATCTCCAGAACTGAAGCAGCACAAACAAAAAATTTTACGGCACAAACCAGCACAAACTATTCTGCCGATGTTTTGTGTTGGTTGGGGGGCCAACTTCACGCAGGGTGTGTGTGTGTGTGTGTGTGTGTGTGTGTGTGTGTGTGCTCTTCGAATATCCAGGTGTTAGATGGTCAAGTGTGTAGTGTACAGATAGAGTGCACAATTTAAGAAATAGGAACCAGTCAGAGAGAGGACATCGTAATAAGAACAGGAAGCACTGACCAAATAAGGAAATAGATTAAACCGGTACACGGCGTATGGGAGGCAGGAGATCGTGACAGTTATGTTGAATTATAACGTGTTGGATTATAGAAATAAATAAAGTGGTACTGGTGTGTGTGTGTGTGTGTGTGTGTGTTTTAGGATGAGCTGGAGTGGGGCAAAGAGAACTGCATTCAGATCAAATGGATACGAGAGGTTATGACTCTCTCTCACTCACTCGCACACATCTATACACACACTTCTTGACACAGATCCCTAACTATCATTTCTGGTGTGTGTGTGTTAGAGGTGGCCGAGTTGTTTGAGGATCTGAAGAATCGAGTGTCACAATTCAACATGCACATCAGCGAAACTTCTCCCTCTGACTACACCAGCGCGCACACAGAAATTCATAGTGCAGGTAACACACACCCACACGAGTAGAACAGGTGTAGTTAACAGCATATGTGTATAAAGAGGCTTTTTTCTTTAGGTCAAAATATATACAGCAGGGGTGCCCAAGTGCAGGTAGATTGCCATTAAAAAAAAAGATGTTAGTTGCCGTACAGGGCAGCCAGTCTGAGATCTCGTCTTTTCTCTCACCACGCGTGTGCGATCAAGCGCGCCAGTGCTAAAGGCTAGCGAGCGAAATCGCGGGGAGAGGACATTTTTCAGTCTTTTAAAGACTTAATTGACAAAACCCAGCTCCAGTGTGCAAATTGATATCAGTCAATGGTTGAGCGGCGCAAATGGATTCATTGCCAAGTGCAGGGAAGACGACGTGTTCCCTGACTTCCTTAACTACCACTGCATAATACACCAACAAGCCTTATGCACAAGAATGCTAAACATGAAAGAGATCATGGATGTGGCAACAAAGATCGCCTGTTCTATACGTGCTAGATCACTTCAAAGATGGCTGTTCCGTGCACATCTGGAGAAGGCAGACTGCGACCAATCAGCTCCTGCTACACACTGACGTGAGACGGCTTAGTAGGGGTAAATTCCTGCAGAGATTTCGAGAGCTCTGTCCGGAGATAAGCGAGTTTCTTTTTGCTGTTAAACATGCAGAATACACCCAGGTCAATGATGATCAGTGGCTGCTGGACTTTTTTTAACCAAGCATTTTTAACCGATCTGACCAACTTAATTTGGAGCTGCAAGGAAAAGACAAAAATTAAAGGCAGTTAATGCCTTTAAACGGAAAATGCAACTTCTGTTTTCAAAGCTGCAGCGCCATGTTTTTGGGAACTTCCAAAACCTCCCGTCAGATCTGGAGACGCAGAGGAAGGCTTGTGCGCAATTTAACATTGCACGCTACACGGAGCAGATTGACAGCTGTCGGTCAGAGTTTGACAGACGCTTTCAAGACTTTGCTTTACTGGAGCCATTCGCCACATTCATGTGCTACCCGTTTAGGGACAATGTTGAGGTTGATTCACTCGCATCGAAAATTGCAACGCTGTTCACCTGAACTTGTCTGAAGTGGAGGATGAGATTTTTTGAAACTACAGACTGACATTCAGCTGAAGTCCAGGGCTCATGGACAGTTCTGGAACTTACTCACAGGGGAAAAGTACCCAAACATGAGGAAATGTGCCACCTCCTTGACTGCATTATTTGGTCCTACTTATTTATGTGAGTCAGCTTTTTCTAGCATGAAGATCATTAAGCCCAAATACCGTTCCACAATGACTGATCATCATTTGGAGGCCTGCTTGAGGCTGGCTACCAGCAGCTACTGTCCGGACTATGCAACCCTGGCTGATTCTATTCAGTGCAAGTCATCAGAGTAAGGTAATGACCAAAAATGTACCGAATTGTAGCGTCCCATAAGGGTTCATGCAGTTATGCAAGATACATGAACATATAGTGTGTGTGTGTGTGTGTGTATATATATATATATATATATATATATATATATATATATATATATATATATATATATATATATATATATATATATATATATATATATATATATACACACACACACACAAGTATACGCAGTGTATATATAAATATTTTTCGCATTTTTAGTGTAGGTAGATCTCTTTGACTGGTCATGTTAAAAGTAGCTCGCAAGTCAAAAAAGTGTGTGCACCCCTGATATACAGTAAATATAAATATTAGTCATAATTCGCAGCCTTAGAAGCACAAGCATCCAAAGTGATGACAAAGTCCATGATGACAAAGTCCAAGAAGTGTAACTTACTCCTGCAGAAAATAAATAATAATTATTAAGTATCAGTGATGTTTCCGTTGTTCAGGTGGCGATTGCAGGCGCATTTTATCCGAACTGCTTCCTCCAGGGAACAGTGGACGAGGAGCTCGCCTCCAAGGAACTCTATGGAAACGACCCCAGGACCACCATAGTGGTATTCAGTCAGCTTCCATTTAACTAGGGGATTAATAATATTATTATTATTATTATTATTATTAGTATTATATCTCTCTCTCCCTCCCTCTCTCTCTCTCTCTCTCAGGTGTGTAATCTCCCTCCATTTGCATTCCTCTACTATAAACAGCTCCAGTCTCTCTTCAGACACTGGTCAAGTCAAATCCATCTCCTTTGACAGCTCCAGGTGTGTGTGACACCACTGTGTGTGTGTGTGTGTGTGTGTGTGTGTGTGTGTGTGTGTGTGTGTGTGTTTAATTGTGATTTTCTATAAACATGTATTGTGGGTCTGTGTGTATCAGGGCCTATGTAGAGTTCTACCGCTCGTCAATGAGAGGTTCTGGCGTTCTCCCAGAGGTCTCTCTGTCTCTCCTCCTCGCGCAGAAGAGACTTCCTCTCCATCTCAACGTTTAACCCGCTGGAGAGGTGGAGACTTGGGCAGGGGGGTAGTGTATCTCACACCTCAGATATACACGGTACACACACACACGCGCACACTGCAGCGAGCATCATCAGATGAGTCATAGTTACATTTTAAGTGAGAGTAGTCATGTGACCACATCCCCTAGACAGTGTGATGTTTAGATGATGTTCTGTACATTAGTGCTGTTCTGTTACAGGTCTCTCTCTCTCTGTGTCTCTCTCACTCACTGTGTGTGTGTGTGTGTCTGTCTCTCAGGGTGAATGTGGATTTTCAGAATCAGTCAGTGAGCCCTGTCGGGGTTCTGAGCAGCTCCGTTGAGCTGGAGAATCTTCCGTCTAACCCTGTCTTTATCGTCAATATCACCGAGGTGTCTGTTCCGCCTCTTTCACTTTCAGTGCACAAATAAAAAAAAAAGCAGTGGCTCCTGTGTGTGTGTGTGTGTGTGTGTGTGTGTGTGTGTGTGTGTGGAGAAAGTCTGGAGTCTGGAGAAACAGAGGTGGCTGACAGTGGCCGTTAATACACGGGCGCTCTGCCCACTTCCTGTCTCACTTTATCCAAATCTTCTGTGTCTCGCCCCTTTCTCTGAAACTCACACCAAACCTGGGAACTACTACAGAGCCAAAATACTGCATGTCATGGGGAGTAATGTGGAGGTAACATCTGTACACACACACTATTAAAGCGCCTCCGTGATGGAGAATGGAGTGGTTACAGGAAAACTGCACATTGAGTGTACGTGTGTGTGTGTGTGTGTGTACAGGTGTTCTTTGTGGACTTTGGAAACACTTCCAAGGTGCCATGTAACTCTCTCTGGAACTTCCTGCTGACCGGCAAGCTCTGTATTTCAGGTATTGTCTCCATGGCAACAATTTAGGCTGTAAACATTAAACACTTAATCTCCAACAACACGTAGTTAATCCAAAATAGTGTGTACCAGAAGCGTATATACTGAGGGGAGTGTGTGTGTGTGTGTTCAGGCTCAGGAGTTCAGCGTGGCGTGTTTGGCATCATCGGCACAGTCAGTCAAGAAGTCAGTGTTACAGAGTAAAAGTCTTTTAATTCATTCAGTACAGCAATATCAAGAAACACAAACAAACATCACAAGCTCATCACACAACTTGGTGACGTCTTCCACGTCCTTCATCTGAAAAGACACAGACGAAATAGAAATCACACACTGCAAGGACACAGCCAGGTTCTGTTTTACACACACCTGAGAGGAGATAAACCAGCTGAACTTTCTAATCTTACATTAAACATCCAACAAGCAGCTTTCGGGTCACAGTGACTACGTTTACATGGACAGCAGTAATCTAATTATTGACCTTACTCTGAGTAAGATAATAATGTGATTAAGGTGTTTACATGCGTCGCTTTTAGAATACTCCTGTCATGTTCCCGTTTTACATGTTTTAGAACATAATTAGATTAACAGCCCGCATCATTACGTCACCGCGCCACGCCGTCCGACGTCCCTCCAGAATTTCACGTATCGACATACAGTTCGTCTTCGTTATGGAACCGTATACAGTTTTGCATGTTTTTATTTAATTTTTAATTTTTTTACGAACGCTTTAAGTGCAGTTAATTATTTGTCATGCTGTACCTGCTAATACACAACTGCTTGAAGCCGTGGGCTGCGTCCCAAATCGCATATTTACTGTCTATATAGTAGCCGAGATACATGTATTTTTCCCCATTACAGGCCTATAGTAGGAAAGTATGCGATTTGGGACACAGCCGAGCTCTCTTGTTTGCCGTAAAACTGCCGTGTGCGATCGTGTCCTGTCGCAAAATGCGGTGAAAACTCTCACACAACGTTCATAGTGTGATTAAGGTGTTTACATGTCACTACTACACGTCCATAATGCGACTAAAACAGGAATACTCCACCTGTCTTAATTAGATTATTGCTTACTTCGATTATGACCTTAATTAGATTAAGGTAAAAAATTGCTGTTTACATGGTAGTTTCTTAATTAGACTATGGTCTTAATCGGATCAAGAGTGGATTATTGTTGTCCATGTAAACGCAGCTAGTGAGAGATTAATGACAAGTTGATGTAACGCTTCTTCTGCTTTAAACTCGAACCTGAGGGTTACGACGCCATCTCAAACTAAACCAACTTCTATCTACAAAGCTACAGTGCAGAAGAGTTACTCTGACCGGGGCAGGGGCTGGTAAGGTGTGAAAGCAGCTTGAAGTATTTCAGTGTAGTACATTCTGCTCAAGGGTCACTTTGGCTCCCTCCACTCTAATCTTGGCCAGCTGCTGGATCTGCTGGAGCATTCAGCGCAGCTAAGCGTGCTTGAGTTAGTTGTCTTACTGTTTGTGCTGCGCTGCACGTTAAACACAGTCAGTCAAACAGGTGCGTAATGAACGTGCACAGAGAGACAGAGAATAAGAGTGAATAAGTTCAGACGTTACCCGAACAAAACAGTGGCGTTATTGAGGAGTTGCTTGATCGGGTCCTGCGCAGGTGGTTCTTGCGGAGGCGGTCCTTGCGCACGGGATCTGGATCTGGACCGATGTCCGGACATTGTCCAGTTAATTTTTTTTTCCACAAAACTATAAGTGAACAGAAAAGTTTATCTATGAATATATATACACTAAAATAACAACAATAAATGCAAACTTGTCCCAATTTGTGAAGGTCAAACATGAGCACGCACCACACAGCGCTGACTGCCTCGTGCAGTGACGGTTAGCGCTTTTTCTTGTTAACAAAAACATTGTTTTTAAATGAAGAAGTGTCGATTAAATAGTTGTTTTTTTTGCATAAAGAAGAGTTAAGCTCGTCTTGGGAATACATTAAGAACATTGAATACAAATTTTGTGTGTGTTAAGACCAAAAAAAAAAAAACATTATGTAGAACCATCATGTTAAGCATGGTGGGGGGCTAAATAAATAAATAAATATTTCCATACTCAAAGCACTTTTAATACTTTTTTCATGTACAAAACTTGTTGAACAATTCGATTTTTATAATTTAGATAAGGTAATTATCTGACTAAATCCGGCTGGCATTTGCTCGTTACTTATTACAAACGATTTAACTAGCATTAGTTTAAAAACAAGAACACAATTCTAAAAAGAACTATAAAAATAAATATCAGATTTTGCTTAAACATCCTTACTGTGACTGTATACTCCTGAGGAAAGCGCAGTTTGAAAAAACCTCCCTCGCGCTGTATCAACCCGCGCACACGTTTATCTTAAAATGTAAATTATATTATTTCATATTATATGGACTGATATAGTTTAAAAAACAAAAGTCAAATAAAAGTACAATAAAACTTTTCAACATAAGACACGGTACTATTTTCAGTAGAAGAATACCAGTTCAGTTTGGGTAGTGAGATGAACATCGATGCTACATTTTCCTCTTTGACAATTAGAAGATGGCATGAGTTTCAATTCAAAATGGCATCTGTCCTCCAGATGGCGCTCAAACACAGACAAATACAGTAACCTACAGACGATTAAAAGCTGATAGTTTCCTAAAACTCCCTTGTGGGGAGGAAAGACTGGTAATTACACCGGTTTTTAGTTATTACGAATGTTATACGACTTAAAATGAGTAATTTTTCCTGGTTTAAAAGGCTGTATTCTACTGGAGAAAATCTAAATGGAGCAACGGAATTTTAAAATGATTGTCAACTTATGTTCATAATTATGGTAAATAACACTTAAATTCCTTTTAAATAATGTGAAATAAAAGTGTGTGTGTATTGAGCTATCCTGTTTGACATTAATCTTGGTTTGCTATTTCCTTAGAAAGCTATTAGCCTTTTTCCTAATATGGATCATTTTTGTGTTAGTCTACTCTTAATTAGGACTCTTTATTGTTTAAGATATTTAAAAATAAATATTTTATGTTTGTTTATTTATCAATTAACCAACAGTATTTCTCATTGCTATTATTTTAATTCGCTTAACAGTGACCATGAGCAGAGAGATAACATTTAACTGTTTATGACTTCCTGATTTAAAGCTTAAACAAGAAAAGATTGGTATCTGGACCGGTATCGGCTGTAAAAATCCTGATCGGAGCATCAGTAATGAACACCATTAAACTAAAGCGCTTTGCATCTGACGGGTAAATGAACTCACCCAATCACATCCTATATGAGATTATTCAGATATACACACAATACACACAGAGCGGTTCGAGAACTGACTCCAGCCCAGAACCATGACAGTGGAAATGTCTAATAGTGCAGCTTTAAATATATTTAAGAGGAGCAGACTTCAAACACTGAGCATTGAGGTTTATTGTATTTGTTTACAAGGTAAACAGGTTAACGGTTGTTTTGTGCATACAGTCTGTAAAATGAACTGAAAATATTAGATTTAGTTTATCAGAAGGTAAATTAATGTGTCATGGCTCACACTATGTTCCGAAATTCTGTCATAATTGACCAGCTCAAGTTTTCTCATGCCTACTTATATTTACTTATATTGTGGCACATTAATGTTACTATCTCTAAAAAAAAAAAATGTTTAAAAAACAAACAAAAAAACCCCTAAACTTCAACTGTGCTCCTAAATTTTTGTAATTAGGATCACAAGTGCTCCTAAAAGAAATGGTCTTGCGTCTCTCCTCCTGTAAACACTGTTACAGATTTGTAAATGATCAGGAATGTAGCACAACATGGAGGTGAAAGCAGCGGTCTGTTTATTTAAATGTGAAAGTGCAATAAAAATATGTTGTCCCTAAAATCAATCAATAATCGAGATCTCAATATTGATCAAAATAATCGTGATTATCATTTTGGCCATAATCGTGCAGCCTACCTGCATTGTTAGATAAAAATCTTAAAAGTTCACGTGACATGGACGTTAAAGTCATTTGCTTATGTCATGTTTCATGTAGGTTATTTTTGCAGGAATGATGCCGTTTGTCAAGTCATGTTGGATTTCCCACGTTAAATCATAGCACTTCTTCTCTGTCGGCACCACATACGTGTTTGGGACGTATTTTCTCAGAGGCTTTGGCTGTAAATAATTAAATTACACACACACAACTTTTTTTTTTTTTCTAAAATACATGCGATTAAAAAAAAATCATTATATAAGATCTCCCCTCGTATAATCTCAATGCAAAAGTTGATGATTTCCATCATGAGATCGTGTTTGTTCTTCACAAACAGTACAATGTCTCTAAAGTACAGGGAAAATAAGTTTTCTATTTAAAGTAATTATTTAAACAGAGTGAATTTGGAAGCGTCATGCTTAAAAACAAGCCTATTTATTTATTTTATTATTATTATTATTATTATTATTATTATTATTAATGAAAGGCAAAGCTGTTTTAAGAACATAATCCTAAAATCCACTAAAAAGTGGGCAAAGTGGAGTGTACTCTGAATGTTTTTTTAGACAGAAATGTATGGTACAGTTATAGTAGACTACATACACACTAAGTACTAATACTTATGTTCAGTGGTATGTGAACAGTTTATGTAATTATAAACGTACAAATGATAGTTTATTGACATTTTAAATGAGTTGGTGGACATTAGTATCCACTAGGTGGCAGCAGTGCAGCTGTTATATCGCCTCACTGAGCATTCTAGTGCTGTCTGAAACCTCTCCCTAGATCTTTTCACATCATCAATAGGTGATGTGTGTATGCTATAAGGCTGGTCTGTTTCATCTCCTTTAACTAGAATGACTATTGTCTCATGGCCTGTAGGGGGTTGTGGAATATATCCTTACAATTACAGGGGTCTCTGGCTAGAAGAAGCACTTTTCAGCCCTCAGAATGTCATGGAAACAATCTTTCCAGCCTAAGTTAAAATAAAACTTCAGAGACAGAGGGTTTGTAGATGCCAAAAAATTATCAAACTTTATTGAAACAATAAAGTGATTCACTCTGCAGAAACTCTAAAATATGCAAACACACACAAGCCCCTTTTATACCTTTCTTCACAGTGCACTCATCTTAGGTGGGATTTTACCTTTTCTCATTAAAAACAGACCAGTCTTCTTTGCACTATTAATTATTCATGTCTATATGATATCTTAGATTTGTGGAGCATGCGCAGTTAGTTGCTTTTTAGAAAGGTTTTATAAGGACAGTGTTTTTTTTTTTTTTTAATCCAAAAAAAAGTAAAATACTCTTACTGGTTTGTTATATGCACCGCTAACTATAAAATCTGGAAAACAAGGTGTAAATTGATTAATAATCAGTGTCATATCCCCGCTGAGAGGGTCTTTAAACAGATTGTGAGTGAATTACAAAGACGAAAGAAAAACAGAAGAACAAAAAATAAACACCCATGGACTTTAATAATAATAAACAGTTATAATGCACACCTTCCAGCCAATCAGGATCCAGTATTCACACTGACCATGGTATAAGTGTAATTAATGCTTAAGATTCATAATGAATTTACGATATGTGTTGCTTTATTCCAAAGCTGCAGTTCATAGAAACCTCTTCACGGCTAAAGCTGCAGAGATGGAGGTCGAGGGGACCATGAAGAGGCGGCTTCAGCTGGCATGAGATCGAGAGTGTGGGCGCAAGAGCAGACTTTTGATAAAGGAGGGTATTTACAGTGTTTTAACTGCTGTGTTTTTTGCGCTATTATTAATTTGTTAAAATGTTCATATTATAGTCTATTTTTAATTGTTTATAAAAGTCCTTGCTGTTTTTATGTGGCTGAATTAGTGTGTGTGCACGTGTGTGTGTGTGTGTGCGTGTTGGTAGCTGGGTGGGTATATAGTTCTGGTCTGAAGTTGACATACCCCTTGCAGGAGAAAGAGACCCTGTGTAATCTGTTTAAACGACTTTTACGCATGTTTTGCAGAGAGATCATTTTCACCTTGCTGTTTGGGTCTCTGTCCCACACTGTTACAGTGCAGTATTGAGAGCGCGAGGGAGATCGATTTTCTATCAGAAACAGTAACTATATAAAATGGACGTCAACACGCACCACTCTGTGAGGTCATTTCTCGCTCTCAACAGAGTAGTTGTGATTGTTCAGTGTTTACGACGGGGCCAAAACATTCAAGGCCATGGTGTATTTTGACTGTTCCTGTAGCATAATCTCACCAAACTGTGTGTACACGAGTCCACAGACACTGAGTCTATTCACAGTTCCATGCTGTGTAGATGTTCTGCTCATCCTCACTGTACCGTAAAGGTCAGAACCTCACATCTGTAACCTTGTAGCTTTCCTTAATCAACACGACTGCGACCAAGCTTGTGTAGCACTACTATTTTTAGATCTTCGCCTCTCAAATCTATCGGCGCCCTACGCGTCCGCCTCTCAAATCTGTTGGCACCCTACGCGGCTGGCTCTCAAATCTATTGGCGCCCTATGCGTCCGTCTGTCAAATCTATTGGCGCCCTATGCGTCGGGCTCTCAAAACTATTGGCGCCCTTCACGGGCAGTTCTCAAAAGTATTGGCACCCGATCCGAATTTTGCCACGGCAAGCACCACTCACATTTTCTTCAGGAAATGTACCTTAAAATAATAAAAGTCTCTCACTAGGCTGTGTGTCGAGATAAACGTAAAAACATCTTGAGTTTGTGTTCACCACAGACCTTATTTCCGGCATTTAACCCAAAACCCCATTGACGGAAGTGCTAATATGCTGACTCGTTTCTGGGTTTCACGACTCATTCCTGCAGCACTCTGTAAGACGGGCTGTTGTTATCAAACCATCGAAGTAGGATAAGCTGCTTTGGTAATGATTCTTTAAATGAGCCGATTCAGAATCCTCTTCTTGAATCGTTTGAGTCATTCTCACTCGGTCAGGGTTGCACGTGTGGGTTGCTTTTCCTGCATGTGTAATCAGCACGTGTTCACAGACCATAAATCCCGACCCCATGGTAGACACTCGACAGAAATTTCATACTAAAGTAAGTATTTTATATTTTCTGGGTCTAAACAGAGCAGAAGTATTGCTAATGTGTTCTACAGATTCTATTGGACTGGTGAACTGTGTGGATTTGTATATTTAACCCAGTTTAATATGGCCTGCTTTGTTCAGTCAGAGACAAGTAAATCTGTTCTAATGTTCATTTATTTTCCATAGATAAAATAAATGTTTGCTTACACATGAATACGTACTTTATGCCTTCAGAATGGTGGAGATTTGTCTCTTGACTATTTTAAATTTGGTTCTCTTCAACAGGTTGTGTTCGAGTTGTGCAGGCTTGTGTCACCTGACTTAAAGAAGGCATTGTTTGAAGGGCTTGATCAGCACCTCCCACGGCTCCTGCAGTTGTACAACACCGAGAGGCAGTGAAATACCCGAAATCCAACATGTGATGACCCGCATTGATCAAGAGGTAAGTCTAATGAACTTTAGTTTGTTCTGCTCCAGAAATGAGCCGATATCCAGCAGAACAGCACTGATAGTTGTGTAATAGACGTGCACAGTAGAACTGTCGTGATTAATAAATAAACTTATAAATGTGATTACTTGATGAACGTAGACAAAACTCTATACATGTGAAATGTTTTGTTGAAGTTCAGATGAATCTCTGATGTACAGAATCTTCAACAGAGTTCTGCAGAAAGATTTTGAATGCCTGTCATTCACCAGAACAAATTTGCAGTTGATCAGTCTGTCTAAAAGAAAAAATCTAAACACACAATATAAAATTCCTGCAGTGTGAATAAAGCCTTTGTGTTGCTTTTAGCAAACATGTCTAGTACTCTCGGTTCAATGTACACAATTTACCCCATTTAAATGCATTTTGGAAATTGTTCCACATGGCCTTAAACTGTGAATATTCACTGTATGCCAAATAAGTAATCAAAGAATGGAACTGAATTTTTTCTTCTCTAATGGACCATTAATCACAATTATAAAAGATGATGCATCAGGTACAAATTCAGAGCCCCCCCCCCTACCCCCACAATGGTTGCATGACTTTTGCTACACCATTTCCACCGTGTGTGTTACAAATCACTTTGAGGTAAAGCACTGCTGCGAAGCCCTATTGGATCTGCTCCGTTTTTTAAATTAATATTAATATTAATAATAATAATAATAATTATTATTATTATTATTATTATTAAATTTGCTCTCTCTATCTCTGACTCTGACTCGCTCGCTCTCTGACACACTCTCTCTCTCTCTCTCTCTCTCTCTCTCTCTCGCTCTTCCTACCAGTAAAGAGTGAGAGACATCACAGCGAGAATGCAATTCCAAATCTGTAACATGTAATTTTACGCTATCAGAAGGAGGGACATGTTCAATCTCAGTCTTTAATTAGATCTCTGGCAACGAAGGGGTGTGTGTGTAAAACAATAACATGCATGATGTATATTATGATCAGATCGTATACGTGATTATAAGCAGATTATTCCTCTAATCTCATAATGGATTAAAAATGGAAACCGAGCTTCGGCACATCAGTAATAATAATAATAAGTGGTATGACGTGATCAGTGGATCGATGAGGCTCTCTCTGAGTCACTCAGCGTTTCGTCTTCTCTCCACACCGTCATGTGTCTTTCCTTTTCTCCTGTCCGTGGCTCCGAGACGTGCTGACGTTCAGGTCTGGCAGGATGTTCCATGATGGACACCTCCAGGGGAGTCAGGCTGATCGAGTACAAAGTGTTTATGTGTGCTAAAGGGAAGAGATCTGGTGGAAAGTCAGGGTTATAGAGTTATAGTGCTGAGAAAAGTTTGTAAAGAAAAAAAAAAAAATATATATATATATATATATATATATATATATATATATATATATATATATATATATATATAGAGATATATATATATATATATATATATATATATATATATATATATATATATATATATACATAAAAATATATATTATATATAAATTTTATATATGGTTTTTATAAGGTTTTCATTTCTTTGATTCACCCTCGTATGTAAATGCACTTGTTCTAATATGTTATCGTTCCTATAGTAGCCGATAATCAAGGATGGGGTTGTGTGACGTGTTACCATGACCACCTGTTATTGTTATAGGGGCGTGGTGGGTTAGTGGTTATCATGTTGACCTCGCTTCTCTGGAGTTGGGGTCTGGGGTTCGAATCGAGATTTAGTGCTTCAGTGCTGTGTTTTGTGATAAAAGCCTAGTTTATGGTTTCTGAGGCCCTCATTGTATCTGCATTATTATAACGTATTGCACTGGGGAGCTGTTTACCAAACAGTCAGTAAACCCTGCTGGAAGCATCTTTTTTTTTTTCTTTTAACCCAAATCACTTTCTGTGCGAGGGTGGATTGAGTGTTTTCAGTCACGTCTCGGGCTAAACCATCACAGCTCTATTAAAATTCTGTCATCAAGTCTGAACATTGGAACCCAGCTTCCTTTTTCTTCAAGAACACACTATATGGCCAAAAGTTTGTGGACACCTGACCATCACACCCGTACAGTATACGCTTGTTGAACATCCCCTTCCAGATGTATTTCCCCTTTGCTCTTACAATAGAGTCCACTCTTCTGGCCAGTAAAGTTCTTCTGCATGAACCGTAACACACTGTGTCTTCATGGAGCTGGGTTTGTGTACAGGGGTGTTGTGATGCTGGAACCGGTTTGGGTCTATTAGTTCCCGTGAAGGGAAATTGTAACGCTACAGCGTACAGAGATGTTCTATACAGCTGTGTGATTTCAGCTGTGTGGCAACAGTTCAGGGAAGAAGCACATGTGGGTGTTATGGTCAGACGTCCATATACTTTTGGTTACATGGTGTATCATGTTTATGCTGTAATGAAGATTCAGTGAACTGCACGCTGGTGACTGATTTCAGCACGAAGGACACCAGCTGAGGCCTGAGTCACTATGAGAGCCTGACAGAAACAAGTGTCTCTCTCTCTCTCTCTCTCTCTCTCTCTCTCTCTCTCTCTCTCTCTCCATTTCTTTAAGCTTAGGAAAGAATTAACAGGTCTACAAATCGACACTCTAAACTGTCAACAACCCACCAAATTATCTGCATATGCGGATGATATCACAGTTTTAATTAGAGGTGATGTTAAGGTGGTAAAATACGCTCTGGAATGTTATGGAAAAGCTTCATCTGCAAAAGTCAACTGGCATAAGAGCGATGTGGTGTGGTCAATTTGTTAAAAGTCCATCACTTCCTGGCATCATGGACTATCAAATATCAACAGATATTAACCCCTTTCGCCCCGACACTAGCGTTCATTCCACCGGCGGAATGGAAAACAACTTATCGGACATTTTCAATTAGTATAGATAAATGAATTATTGTATCACCGCAGTTCTGGTATAAGATTAGTCAGGACACTGGTGGCTTTTTGTGTGTGCAGTTTCATGACTTTGTGCTTAACTGCTAGTGAGCAGGGGTATGGGAAAGGGGCGGAGTTTGAACTCCCTGCTGGGCAAACAATTCACACCTCTCCATGAAAACATTGAGACAGAGATAAATCGGAGAGCAGGAATAAAGCTTTTTTGACAGTAAAACAACGTTACTTGTGTTTACTACATTTGTGACTAAATATGGAACTGTGCATTTATTGACGAAAGCAAATGCAAAGTTCCAGATTTAGTCACAAATGTCCTCTTCAAAATGGATTAAGTGTTTTGATATCCCACACCTCTGCAATTTAGTTATTAGCCATAAACTGAACTGAGACACCATCTAAAAGAAGCTAATCTGCTTTGGCTATGCTGAACATCCCGCCTCCTAAATTATAATCGGGCATTCTAACTTGATTAACACCCACTTGCACCAATTGTAGGTTCTTCTAGCTTTCAAACAAGCCCAAACTCGACATGATTGACCACTCAGAGGCTGAGAAAATCAGACGTGTCTTCAGCACAACCCTTTACGTGTGCGTCTTGAGTTGTGTGTCAGCGGTACAGGCCAATCAGCACAGCGCTACAGGGCCGTGCAGAGAAACTATCAGGAAATGGCTTCTCTGCTCTAGCGGCCTTCCTGCAAAACTTTATACAGCAGGCAGGTTTTTGTGTGTTTGGCAGTTTTTTCTGATCGCTAGTTGTCTACTGGTTTTCACTCAGCATGTGATTTATTGGTGTCTTATAGTGGCCGCGTGCTCCCGAAAAAGCCCGGATGTGTCACAGCTTCTGGAGAAGTTATTTCTGAGTGGCTCTTCTTTTCTTTGGTTTGGAGACATTTGGTGCCACTTGGAGGTTATTTTGTGCCTTTAACATTTTTTTCCCTTCTATTTCTAGAAGTCTGCAATATTTAAAGGCTTTGTGCCATTTTTATAAGCTTTGTGCCATTTGGAGAGATTTGGCGCCATTTGGAGAGGTTTTTACCTGTGTTTGGATAACCTTACACACCATTGTAGTAGTTAGAGATAACTTCCTCATATTTTCGGTGTTCATGGACAAGTACTCTGGGCATCTTTGAGACCAGGAGTGGGGTTTATATCAACATTTGCTGTGAAGAGATAACACTTGTGTTAAAAGTTTAAAAAAAAAGTTTAGATAATTTAAAAAAATAATAATAATTCTGAATGTATTGCCCCAGGTAGTCTAGGTCAAAGAAGAAATACTTGAAATAACTGCTAATTCTTAAAGTCTTAAGTGTCTACTTTCACATGAGCCATGATGTGGTGTGGTCAAGCTGTTAAAAGTCCATCACTTCCTGGCATCATGGACTCTATCAAATATCAACAGATATTAAATGAAAACCTGACTGACTCTGCCAGTAAGATTAAAATGGGCTGTGGTTGGATCTTCCAGCAGGACAACGATCCAAAACATACATCAAAATCAACACACAAACAAAATCAACAACTGAATAAAACACCACAGAGTTGTTCTAGGAAAATATATTTACTGATGGGGTGGCATGTTCTTCAGCTCAACGTGGAGTTAACAGCACATCCCAAAGTGTTTTATTCCACTTGCAACACAGCAGCTTGGCAGCACTAACAATTTGTTAAGCGAAGCAAAGCGCTTTAGTTTAATGGTGTTCATTACTGATGCTCCGATCAGGATTTTTACAGCTGAAACTGATCCAGATAAACAGGTAAATGTAAGCTCTCTGCTCATGGTCACTGTTAACTGAATAAAATAATAGCAATGAGAAATACTGTTGGTTAATTGATAAATATACAGCATAAAATATTTATTTTAAAATATCTTGAACAATAAAGAGTCCTAATTAAGAGTAGACTAACACAAAAATGATCCATATTAGGAAAAAGGCTAGTAGCTTTCTAAGGAAATAGTGATCTAAGGTTAAGGTCAAATTGATATTAAATGCAACCCATAGTAATTAAACATTATTTCATTTCTCATTTCATTTATATTTTATGAAGTTATTATAATATCTATTTTTTTATATATTAAATGATTTATTTATAACTAAGCACATTTTCTGTCTTTACATTTTAGTAGTTTTATTTTTGTTTCAGTTTTAGATCGGTTCCCCAGTACAGTGTCCATGTCAGCTGATAATATTGTGTTTTGGGGGATAAATCAAAACATAGAAACTGGAGTTGACTTTTCTAGTGATATCTGGCAACCGTGAGTTTAAATGGAGTGAATTAGAGTTAGTGAAGGAGAGCTGCAGTGTACTGTATGTTTACAGACGGAACAGTTCTACTCTTGATTGTGATTGGTGAGGAATTATTTAATAAAGTCGTCTGAATTAAACCCACCTTGTAATGTTATTATTAATTTACTCTGCCTGAAGCCGCTGTGTCGACACGAGCAGGTGAAAGTTCAGGTCATTTTGCGGGATCAATAAAAGATGGCGGTTGTGAGATCGGAGAGTTGAGAGAAGCAGATGATGTAGAGTCACTTCATCATAATGGCTTCTTTGCAGTATTTCCACACTTGTACAGTGGACTGAGGAGATGAAAAGCAGTGTGAAAGTAACTGTTGCGCGGTGTAGATGTATTTTGTATTTCCTGTGGTTTTAATTCCGATTGTATTATACAACTCCGAACAGGTCACTCACACCGGTGTGAATAAATATTTATTCACAGTCACACAAAGTACTTTTCAGTCACAATGCGAGTGAAATGGTTGCACCGTAGAGCCCTGAGTTTATCTGCAAAGTTTTTTTTTCCCACTCAGCGTGATTAGATTTAATGACCCCGACAACCTCTGAAGTGCTGTTTAGCATCGTGCTAATTTCATGATTTCCCCTCGCTCTGGAGCTCGAAGCGAAGCTAGCAACTCGAGGCCTGAAATGCTAATTCCGTTTCGGGGTTTTGGCACTACAAAATGACGTCATCCCTGCGCCACTCTATGGTGATTGGCTGTAGTGTAGGAGCCGCTTGATTTGATCTGCAGTGGAGTTTTCTGTGAGCGGAGGACGGAATTTAAATGTCAATATCGCAGTCGATCATGTTCATTTAATCGTGGACAGTCAAAATCGTAATCGCGATCGATATTCGATTAATTGTGCAGCCCTAATCTGCACTAAAGAAGTTTTGGGAGCAAGCAGTTCACATTTTCAACTATGAAGTCTGCAGGACAGACAAGTGCTACAGTGCATTTACAATAGCTCTCAGTATAGCTCTAGTGTCTAAACCAGACACTAGAGAGAGACATTAGCTGAGAGACATGATGTCATTTCCAGTAAGGGAACATAGTGAGTATCGATGCTCCCTGGTTTTTGTGGTGCGTTGTGGGGATTTTTTAGGGAGCAAACGTTCCAGTGCACTGGAAGGATTTTGCAATTGAGACAACACTTAAAATGGCTGACTCCCTGGTCTCTTGAGCCCATACCCTAAACTCAACAGGAAGTCAGCATTTTGATTTTTCTCTTAATTTTTTCCTCCGTTTTTTGCCATTTCCAGGCCTCGTACTATAATGTACTCCTCCTGGAGCTTTCATCAGATCGGCATCACGTTCAGTCAGTCTCATCTGCAGGCATTGACGATGCTAAATTGCGAAGCTTTTGAATTTTTGCTGCTCGCCGTGGGTGTGGCGCTCTCACAAATTTAGAAGTTTCACCATGAAAAAGGAAGTTGTTATAACTCAAACATAGAATGTCCAATCTAGGGATGTCACGATACCAAAAATCTAGTAGTCGATACCAGCAAAAATACACGATACTCGATACCACTTTGTGTATAAATAAATAATACTTTTAACTCCTTTATTTAAACATGAGCATTATAAAAAACAGTCACATAATATAAAAAAAGCAATTACAAAATAGATATATAATAAATATGTAGGCATAAAATGTTTTTTCTTTGAGATGTTCTGAAATGAGGTCTGGTTTCGGTGTATAGTTTGGGGATCTCTGTATACATGAAGTAATTTTTGCCTGGTATCTGGGGTTGAACCGCTGAAGCAGAGGGAGGGGGAGGGGGAGAGGGAGGGAGGAGCAATCACATTTTAGCCCAGAACCTTTAGCTTGCCCTTGCCAGGAGGTTCAGACTTGGCTTTCAACAAGATAAAGAGCCAAGCATACTTCCAAATGAACACACAAATGCTTCAAGAAACTCAAAATCAGTGTTTTACAATGAGCTTAAAATGTCCTCCATGGTGGCATGGACCAGGACCCCTCGGTCTGCAGCATTACAGGAAGATTTCAGGTTAGACATTATGGGAAGAGTCTCGGTGCTGTTATTGTCTCTGGGGCAGACATCCGTTAACATTGTGACCCCTTCCCTGGAGAGAACAGCATTACAATTCTGAAAATAGTTTTTGTAAATAATAATTCACTACTTAAAGCATGTACCCGAGCTCCTGCTATGCAGTAACTAAAACTGTCTGCAACTCACATATTACTTCATTCTTTAGTTCCTTCTCTTAAGTGTAGAGCCTCTGTCAGATTGTGTGATTGATAAAGAAAAGCACATAAATGACAAAATACCAGTTTCAGTGACTAGTGGTCTAATGAGGAAATGCTCTTTGGAAGCTCAATATATGCACTTATCCATTTGCATTTGATTTGGCTGTTAGTGCTGAGGATGTCCTTAAGGTGATGTGCTGCTTTTGGCAGATTTAGTCATTCTCTTTAGTCACATGAGCACTAATGGTTTTTCTAAATTTTTATGTAGTTTATTTTGGATACAGGCAGAGGAAGCTCAGCGAAAGCTTAAGAGACAGAATGGAGAGGACCCAGGTAAGCTATTTCTTCAGTGATTGTAGTCATATCTGAAAATGATTGGTCAGTTGAATGCAGATTGCTGAAGTGTGAGTGTCTGTGTGTGTCGTAGCCCTGCCTCCATTCTGCCCACTGTTTGCCAGCTTGGGAAACATTCTGCAGTGTGACGTGCTGCTTGGCATGCTGGGAGCTGTGCTGCAGTGGGCTATGGAGCCCAGTGGAGGACACTGGTCTGAGTCCATGCTGCAGAGGGTAAATGTTTGGATGTTTTGTTAAAATGACATGATAGTGTAGTAAATTCAACAAAATTCCACTTGCTATGCTGTGTTCATGAGCATCACTTTTTAATGACTGAGTAGTGTTCACAGTTCTGTATGTGTGTGTTGCTACAGGTGCTGCACTTGATAGGCATGGCTCTGCTGGAGGAGCAGCAACAGCTAGAGAACATTGGGGATGACGATGAAGTTACTTTCAACTTCACCCTCAAAATCTCCCGTAAGTTTTGTACATCATCTCACACAATCTCAAAACCTCAAGCCTGTAGTTAGATCTGTGGTTCTTGTATCACAGGTCCCGGTGAAGCCCCCGGCAACACTCCAAGCATCCTGGCTCTGTTAGAGGCCTTGCAGCGCGCGCCTCACTTGGAAGTGCACAAAGACATGATTCGCTGGATCCTTAAAGTGAAATTACATCTTGATTATGTTTGCAATTTGCCTTACTCTCTCTATGCGTGCACCTAATATGTCCACCAGGTGGCAGCCTAGCATGTTTTACAATTCGCTCACTGAAGGTAGGCGCAACATACAAAAGATGAGCGTTTTTACCATGAAGTTTAAAGCAGTGCTGCATCATCAAGACCTGTTCGAAATCCAAGCAGTGCAACACCGCTCAAGGTGGTGTGGCCGGTAGGCAAAGCAGCACCTCTCACCACGGAGAAGCACAAATGCTTCACTGTCACAAAGCGGTTTTGCTGCTGATCATCTGTAGGTGGCCCTAGGGGTGTCTTGATGTGGATTATTGTGCGTGTTACTTAAAAGCTGTATGTCAACATGAATATTTAAATGACATGTAAGGATTGCTTACTACACAAACTGAACTTCCATGCACTGTGATGTGTGCATTTTATTTTCCATATAGTGAAAACTGTCAGGACACCTGCACCAGGCAGAACATGTACATGTAAAGGCCATGGTGTAGGCCAGGGCTAATGATGTATTGCAGTATGTACTTTGAAGAGAAACAGGCAAATTAAATGTTAGTAAAATTGTAATGCATCTTCAGTATTTAATGGTATGGTGTGTGTATATACTTTTTAGTACACAAATGTGTTCTATTGAACATCTGCTTAGTTTTGCTGACTTTGTGTGTGCATATAGTTCTAACTGCACTGCTGTATCGTTTTCTTGTAAAAGTATATTCCTAAATTATGTGTCTTTTTCTACACAGATGGTGGTTAGCATTAAAACGAAGCGTGAGTGCACAGCTGCTGCACCTCCCTGTGAAGGAACAGGGCACTGTCACAAGGAGGTCAGACTTTGAGCAACTTTCTATTCCATGGACATATTAACCATTACCCTTTAAAGTGTTGAAGAGCTTAAATCTACGTGTGTGTGTGTGTGTGTGTGTGTGTGTGTGTGTGTGTGTGTGTGTGTGTGTGTGTTGTAGACTGTGTGGGACAAAGACAAAGCAGAGAGAAAAAGGAAAGCTGAACTGTGCTGGAAAAAGACCATGGCTCAAACATTAGAGAGCCAGAGTCATTTTATCAATAAGTACATAGATCTGCTCACGCAGGATTCAGAGGATCTGGACGCCTCAGCCTCTACATCAGCAGAGCATAGATACCTAAGCATGCTCGTAGTGACGCAGCGTTCTTAATAAGTCAACTTGTATTGTATTCTCAATATCCAGTCAGTACATTTATGTCAGTAAATGCATGCATCAACACTTCCTTGACTTTGCTGAGCAGTTGTCTGTTCTTTGTCCTAAAAGTTCTTGCATATAATGGTGGTCTTCACATAACATAAGTAAATTCCCATCCTTAAACTCTTTATCATGCATATTCATTTAGAGCATTTTCTGTTGGGGTAAATGAGTAGAGAGGATCCTAGGCCATTTTTAGCAATTTCCTGGTGATTAAAAAAAGATGAACCCATTTATTCAACATTAATTATTTTAACAAATTCAGAGGGACCTTAACATAAAATTAAGGTTATAGTGTACTTGTAACCATCCGTCTCTGCTTGGTACAGCCCCAGTTCATGTGACGGTGCTCTGGTGTGTGTGGGACCTCGTCGTTGGTGTGCCAGAGGAGGAGAGAGGAGGCAGATGGAGATGTGTATCCTGTGTCACGAAGCGCAGGAGATCCTACCTGATGGCACCGCCATGGTGCTCGCTGCCTTTGTCCAACGCTCTACGGTCATGTCCAAGAACCGCAAAAGACCCCCTCACAATCCAGGTAAGGTTATGGTTTACAGTGTGCAAGTCAAGTAATTGGATAGGTTTGAGTAGCCAGTGTGCTTATTTCTGAAGGATACATGTGTGTTACAGAGAGCTATGATCCCCTCTTCATGCACCCTGACCTGTCCTTTGGTACCCATACCGGCAGCTGTGGCCACATCATGCACTCTCACTGCTGGCAGAGCTGAGGAGTTGGGCAAAATGTTACTTCTAGACAGCCTTCTACTTAAAACCAAATAAAAAGTTTTGCTGCTTTCAAATGTTTGTGGATATAGGCAATAGATCAGCAGCTAACAGTAAATAGTTTGTCTAGAAAATAATATGACCTCTATATGAGCAATTCCAAATACATTAGCTAATATTAATCAATCAGTCTGGATGTTTTGTGACCGAAAAGTCAAAAACCTAATCTGTGATGTACAGGAAAGTCTTCATGGATGTGTGGTGATCGATAAGATGTAGATAGAAATTGGATGTGTTTGGCTTAAATATGCAATCTGCAGATATTTATTTATTTTTTGACCCAATACAGTGAGCTGATCATCGACACAAAGCATGAAACAAAGCTTGCTATGTGCACTTGACTATTTTTCACTGTCTTAGATCAAGCCAGTGTTACTTTCAAAGTCTGTAAACTTATTGTGCCTCATGGGGAAGCAAAGAACGTTAACCTGATCTGACCTTAGGAGTAAGTGCAGTTCAATTCAATTTTATTTGTATAGCGCTTTTTACAATAGACATTGTCTCAAAGCAGCTTTACAGAAATATCAACACGGTATACAGATATTAAAGGTGTGAATTTATCCCAACTGAGCAAGCCACTGAGTGGCGACGGTGGTGAGGAAAAACTCCCTAAGATGTTTTAAGAGGAAGAAAGACTGGGAGGAACCCGACTCAGAAGGGAACCCGTCCTCATCTGGGTAACAACAGATAGTGTGAAAAAGTTCATTATGGATTCATATGAAGTCTGTATGGCCTTAGGAGCAGCCAGAGAGTATCAAAAGCTAATGAAATCAGGTGATGGAACTTGTTACGCTTGGTAATCAGCAATGCTCGGTTGTTGAGGACGTCAGATTCCACCGTGTGCTGTGCGCTTCCCAATCAAAAATACTTTTCATATGTTCCCGTTCTTCAATGGAGGGGAGTGCTGTCCAACAGTTTACACTCCTGAAGAATGTTACCTCGGAGAGCTTTACAAGCAGTATATGGTGTTCCCACGTCAATCCTACATCCATGTCAAGCTTAACAGCTCAGTGGATCCGTTTGCTTGTCACTGCTTAATAGATCTGACCAGTTCGGTCATTTCTGTGATTGCACGGTACATATAAAGCTCATGGAAATTTGACAGGTTGTCAAATAATGGTCTCTTAATCTTGTAGTTATTTTCTCTTACAGATACTTTGAGACACTCCAGAGTCAGGATGCGCAGTGGCTGCATGAGCAAACCAGTTACGATGTAGAGAATGGGGAGTACTTGTGTCCACTCTGTAAGTGTCGCAGTAACACCGTCATTCCTCTCCTGCCCCTCACTGAGACCACCTGCAGGTACTCGCATACAAACTTGTGCTTGTGATTATTCTAAGTGGAGTTGCTCTGAATCCGGACCGCTTAATATTTTAACCATTGCATTGGCGAATTAGTTGTAGTGGCTCTGTAACCAATGCAAACTTGCCTATGAAATGCCATGGAAGGGTACAGAACGACACGGTAACAGTGCATACCCCATTCCATTATTCCTCTTATTTATTTATATATTTTATAGCAAGGGAATTGATATCATCTGTAGCTGAATTGCATGTCTTGCCATGTTGAGATCAGAGTATAGAGTTTCTGCTTATGTAAGATGGCTAATCCACTGCTGTTGCAAGATATTTAGTCACACTGACTCAGTTTATTACAGTAAATTTGCCTGTTGTCCCATTGAGGTGACATTTTCTCTGGTTAAATAGTAAAATGCATGCATGTTTGTAGCTACAGCAATAGTGAGCAGCCAGGTCTGGCTCATTGGCTGAATACAACATGCCAGCAGATCAGAGCCTTGCACTCTGCTCATAAGAGAGCCAAGCCAACAAGTGAGTCTCATCATATATAGTGCGTGTGCTCCTTATTTGTGTGTGTATGTGTGCACATGCAGTCATATTGTGGTGTTTGTCTTTTAGATGCTGGTGAGACTGAGACTGTGGAGGACTCTCCTCCTCCTGAGAGTTTCAGGCTGGACCACACACCAGTGTAAGCATACCCACGGTTTCCTTTCACAACTGCGTATCTGAGCGTGTCTTTAACACTGACCTGTGATGTGTTTTGATAGCATGCCTTATTCAAGCTCCATAAGGGAGATGCTGATGACATTTGGGACCGCCACTTATAAAGTTGGCCTTAAGGTGCACCCTAATGAGCAGGACCCCCGTGTGCCCATCATGTGCTGGGGCAGCTGTTCTTGCACCATCCAGTCTATAGGTCAGTCTGCACCCATTTCTTACAGACTAAGAATTCATGTATAAGATTTACAATATTCACTGACCTGTGTTAATGGGTAGTTAGTAAAAATGTTTTACTTTTTGGTAAAGAACATTATGATATACATTTGTTGTTTTTCTGTGCTTGTATTTTGTACAGAGAGATTATTGGTAGATGAGGAGAAGCCTTTGTTTGGAAGTTTACCCTGTAGACAGGTATGACAACCCAACTTATTGTCATATCTCAGCCCAGCCAGGACTCGGTTTCCCGAGAAGCAACACCCACTTCTAACGTGGCCGCTGAGGACTACACTTCCCACACACGCATGTGCTCACCTCCCCGGGGTTCTGATCTCACACACCTGCAGCCAATCACCTTATCCACTCACCACGGATACAGAGACACTTTGAGAAGTAAATGTTCAGCAGACTAGTTTCTCTGTCGTTCTCCAAGCGTTACCTACTGTGTTTATTCGATAAATGACTTTGACCTTTGCTTACGTCCCCGACCACGATTTCTGTCTTGCCCCGTTTGTTTTGTTTGCATGATCGCCTGACCCTCGCTTGCTTCTTGACTACGGACTGATATTTTATTTATCAAACACTGTCTGACAAGGACTAATAAAACAGTGCTAATAACAAGTGCTGAGGTGCACTCCTAAACGCACACACACCCCTTATACTCTGAATGCAAGCATTAGTTTAAATTCACTGATCTGGTGGCAGGATAAAAAGATTTATTGAAAGCATGAACATGTGAATAATTATTAGTGACATTAGGCTACATTTAGCTGACAGGACACGGGCTGAATGGAGCTGTGTGGTGGTCCATTAGGAGGTAGTTTATAACACAGGTATTTGATAACGATGCTAATACGTTGCAGTCTATCTCTAACATTACATGGAGCGTAACGTTAGCTGGTTTCACGACCACAATGCAGCTGCCTCAAACAAATATAATAGTCAAATAGGCAAAGGACATTTTGAAAAAATCAGTTCATCACACAGGACACAGGGCTGTGACTCGCCGTGTGGAACTAATTGACGAGGATAGCGCCAGTGAATTAAACAAAAAGGCGGAGTCCTTTAAGTTATATTCACTAGCACTGGATGAAAGTAACGACATAAGACATTGCTCAGCTCCTAATTTTATCCGAGGGATTAACGACAGTTTTGAGATAACAGAGGAGTTTTTGACCATGGAGTCCCTGAAAGGAAAAAGGCGGGGAGAGGACTTGTATAACCAGGTGTCTGCTGTCCTCGAGATTATGAAGATACCTTGGAGTAAACTTGCCAATGTCACCACGGATGGATCGGCAAATTTAACTGGAAAAAACATTGGGGTGTTGAAAAGAATCCAGGACAAAGTGAAGGAGGAAAACCCTGAGCAGGATGTTATTTTCCTTCACTGCATCATTCATCAGGAATCTCTGTGTAAGTCTATATTGCAGCTTAATCATGTCGTGAATCCAGTCGTAAAATTTGTTAACTTTATACGAGCAAGGGGACTTCAGCATTGTCAGTTTCTTACGTTCCTGGAGGAAACTGATGCGGATCACCAGGACTCCTCTACCACTCTCGGGTCCGCTGGTTAAGTTTGGGCAAAGTGTTTCAACGAGTGTGGGAGCTCAAAGAGGAAATTATCGCATTTCTGGAGTTAACGGGGAAATCCGACGAATTTCCTGAGCTAAGTGACAACAACTGGCTTTGTGACTTTGCGTTTGCTGTGGACATATTTTCACACACGAACGAGCTGAACGTCAAGCTACAGGGGAAAGAGCAGTTTGTGCACGACATGTACACAAATGTTAGAGCCTTCAAATCCAAGCTGACTTTATTCTCCAGTCAAATTTCAAACAAATCTCTCTTTCATTCCCCCACACTAGCCATGCAGAAAGAGGCGTCCCGAAACGTGAAGAAATACAGATCACTGGGCGACCTGCACAGAGAATTCTGCCGTCGGTTCAGCTGGTGTCCTGTCCCCTGTCACAAGACCCTGAAACAGCACCACAGGAACTGCAATTGGAACTGAGCGATCTTCAGTCTGACTCCGTCTTAAAGGAGAAGTTCAACTCTCTTAAACTGAATGACTTTTATGCTTCACTTAATGAAGAGACGTTTCCAAACCTCCAGAGGACGGCACAGAAGATGCTGACGTGGTTTGGCTCGACCTACGTATGTGAGCAGACATTCAGCGTCATGAACATCGACAAAGCCCCTCACAGATCCAGGTAACTGACCAACACCTCGGATCTCTCCTGAGAATTGCCACAACAAAACTAACTCCAGAGTTTGATGCACTGGCAAAAAAGGGAGATCAACAACACTGTTCCCACTGAAACTGGACGTGAGTTTCTCTACTGTGTTATCAAATTAATGCATTTGGGAAAAAATTGGTACAATGAGCCTTGCATATTCATGCTTTGCTACCTGTTAAAGGCCAAATCCTTTCATGTAATGGCTTTTACATGTCATTTATATTATTTCACACAAACACTCCATCCGTCTGTTCCTGGCGCGGTCCTTCTGTCAAATTTTAGAACCCATTGTGGCCTGCGAGTGTCGTGAATAACCTTTTAGCCTAGGTCAAAAACTTCAGAGACAGAGAGTTTAGTAGATGTCAAAAAGTAAATAAACTTTATTGGAAATCAATAAAGTGTGACAGTCTGCAGAGTGTCTGAATTATGCATACACAAACATGTCTTTATATACCTATCTCCACAGCATAGTCTCTGTAGGTGGGGTTTTGCCTGTCCTCGTTGAAATAGACCAATCTTCTTTTGCCACAATTAAATATTCATGTCTATGTGTTATGTTAAATTTGTGGAACATGCACAGTTAGTTGTTTTTCTTGAAAAGGTTTCATGAGGACAAGGTTCTTTTACAAAAAAAGGTTTCACACAGGCTTGTGTGTCTTGACCTTGACTCCCTTCTTAGGCCTCAATGAGCATCTGTCTGTCTCTATCGGTTGTCCCCGCTGATATCTACCTCCTTTCCCGAGGCCCTCTCCTAACTCCCTAATTTGTATCTGCCTCAAAGTTATTTACTCACGCATGCGAATATCTACTGCCGGTTTTAATTGCTGTGGAGACAAGAGACAGCTAATACAGAAGAACAATTGTTGTGCACTGAAACACAGAGTTCATTCAACTCAAATCCACTCAGAATAGAACCTGATCAAACATTGTTCTATGGATTTAGATTATGCTTCTAACCGTTGATTGTACATATAGATTATGTTTTTTAACCAATATTGATTATACGATAATGCTCAAGTAATAATTCTAAATGTTGGTTACATATTGAATTCACTTCATTAACATATCCAAATGTCAGTTACACATATTGTTTGCACTTCAGATATTTTCCATATATTCTCCCCCTCTGGGGCTTACTAAGCCCCATCTAGCTAGAGAGAGTAATCTCACTAGTGATCAATGTATGACCACGTCAGCCTTCTACCAATGACCAAATCCTGAAACCACTCTCTCTGGAGACCAGAAACAAACATCTCCTCTCCCATTGGCAGGAAAGGAGTAAAAGATTCTGTCTCTTTCCCTAACCACAAAAATCAAGACATTGTTTGTAAGCGTGAGCTTGCGTTTGGTTCAGCACTTGCCTGTGGTTGTCATCGTGATGTAGAGTACACAGTTGATTAAGCACATATAGCTGATACAAGTATAGACTAATAAACATGAATACAAAACAATTTTCTCAGTTTGATTAATAATGACAGTGATCACCCTGTCTCTTAATCACACTTGATTACATTGTAATAGAAAATGTAAAAATTTAAAAATAGAAAAATGGAAAAAGCAAAAAATAAAAACTCCATCACATCCTTTCTCAGGGGATGTGTTAACAATGTTTGTCTTCGACCCAGATACTTTGCATATCGCGGGGACCACCCTTGGGGAGAGGTCAAGCTAGTACTTACACCCATGGCTTGGCTCATCAAGCTGCTTCTTCGTCCTCACTTGAGGAACTGGAATCTGTTCCATCCTGTTGCAGCCGATCAGGGTTCCAATCTGGCTCACTGATCGTCTCATTCAGTTTTAGTTCAGTACTGTTTTGGAGACTAGTCAAGGGCTGAAAAGTCAATTATGGAAAAGTTGTCCTGTAAGGAACGTCTGCTTGGGCCTCTTTCTCCTTCAGTAGGTGTATCAGGCTCGTCAGAACCGCTCTCAGCAGCAGGAGCCCTTCTTTCCTCCTGCTCTGTTTGTACGACCCCTGACAGACCTTCTTCTTTGCCATCGCCTGAGACTGCCATTCTCCCTTATCTTCATTTAGACCCTCTCTCATGTCTTGTCTTGTTCTTTCTTCTGCAATGTCAACCACTGGATCGTCCCCTTTGATCAGCTGATCCTCCTTTCTCCTAGGTCTTAATCTAGGTGCTCACTTTGTATGGCCCTTCCCTTCTGGGCTGGAACACCCCTAGGTACACCTGTTCTCCAGGAGTCACAGGACAAGGAACTTCTGTCTCCTCTCTCAGTCCCCAGCTCTGGTCCTGTGAAGAGATAGCTTCATACATAGCAGTTAGTTATTGCATATATGCTCTTAGTCCCATCTGTAATTACTTCAGCGGCAGTTCTTCATAAGGACCTCTCAGGTATGACACAGACATGGGTCGACCTGTAGGCATTTCATGCGGTGTTAGATGCATATTTCTGTTAGTCTGTATGCGATAGGTCATTAGTGCAGGAGGTAGAGCATCTACCGAAAAGAGTTCAGAGTCAGCACAAATTGCGTTAAGCTTAGCCTTAAAGGTACCACTTACCTTTTCCACTATTCCCTGTGACTAAGGGTGATAAACACATCAAAATTTTAATTTAATCACAGTTACTGTAACACTGTTTTTTAAACGAACGCTGAGCCGTTGTCAGAGCTAATCTGAGATGGTATGCCGTCTCTAGGAATTACCTCTCTGGTTAAAAATTGAATCATTGTTCCAGCAGTTTAGTCTGCTGATGGCATTGCCTCCCTCCATCTGCTAAACCTGTCTATCATCAAGTGCTTAAACGGTCCTTCTGGCATTGATATGAGCCCTGTCGATACTGATTTTCCCTTTCTGACATTGTTTTGAGCATAAATTTCACACTCAGATTATTATTCACCATTGCCTATAAGTTTAAAAAAATAATAATAATTATCCATAATTGCCTGTAAGTACAGAGACCAGTCCTCTTGCTGTTTTATCTTTTCCCATAACTTCCCCCTCGCGCACTGGTTAAAACCATGTGCATCTGAAATTCATACATTGAGAAGCGCAGTAGGTACAATCAGAATTCATTTAAACTATTTGCTCGGTATGTTAAAGTGGTGTTCCAGCACTTTTACTAAAACCTCACTGCATTCAAACAGCTCCAAACGGATGACGCTATCCATGGGCACAATCAGAGTCAGTGTATATATTAGCAATTCTACCCGTAACCAGTTCGCACTCTGTAGTGATAGCTTTTAATTCGGCCAATTGGGCAGAGCAGGGTGCTCACAAAATCTTCCAGATGGAACGTCGAAAAAGTTCAAACTTTGGTTCGAGGAAATATGAATTTCGGCTAGGCAATCGTGAGTGTTCTCAGTGACTGGCTCCACAGAATTAATTAGGCAATACAACACTACAGTTGGTGTATTAGACACACTAATAGGTTTAATATTTAAATTTTGAGTGACACATAGAATAACTTCATATCCTGTTCTTTGATGAGCTGTCGTGTTGCATGTGGATCTAATTCAAAATAGAAGTGACCTGGTGTGATGAGTGTAAGATCAATGTGTGAGAGCAACTTTCCCAGTGATCTGCACTAAGAGAGCAGCTCGAGCCATGGCACGCAAACATGCTGGCGATCCTTGTGACACCAAATCCAATGTTTTCGATAAATAAACTAAAGACCTGCAAGCGCCCCCATACTCCTGAGCCGGGACCCCTGCAGCGACGCCCCCTCTCTCAGACGGTTAATACAGGATAGAATAAAGCAGGATAGAATAATGAAAGCGTTCTGAAGTCCTTGTACTAAACCACTACTTATATATATATATATATATATATATATATATATATATATATATATATATATATATATATATATATATATATATATATATATATATATATATATACACACACATACATACACACACACACGAGCTCAGAGCATGACATCAGAGCATGACATCATTCTGTGTACCGATAAGAAGCAGTTTGAGGCAGTTCAAACAGGCTTTGTTTTAGGATCTTAGATGATGTTTAGACGAACATTGAACAGAAGAACATGTTTGTGTCTCTTTAAGCAGATAAACATT
This sequence comes from Ictalurus punctatus, assembly GCF_001660625.3. Lineage (NCBI taxonomy): Eukaryota > Metazoa > Chordata > Actinopteri > Siluriformes > Ictaluridae > Ictalurus > Ictalurus punctatus. Next base: position 2,374,072 of record NC_030427.2, read on the forward strand.
CTGATCTCAGTGACATCACATGGCCTTCTGAGTCGTTATCCTCACATGAGAATGAAACAGAACAAGAACAAAACTATTTCAAAGTAAAAATGAATAATTTCCCTCACAGTGTAATGAACAGAATCTGCTGTTTGTTAATAACTGGAATCTGTTCTGAGCGTCCTAGGTTGTTTCGTCCTGATGGCCTGCACTCCAGCAGCCTCGGAGCGGAACTGCTGTCTGACAACATCTCCAAGACGCTACACTCCAAGTGACTGTCTACCGTAAGTACATCTTCTACAATAACAACGTTCATCATAAGCAATGTTCAATTAATAGTCCAACACCTGTAGTACATACTATAGAGACTGTGTCTGTTCCCCGAGCTATACAAATACATAGACAATTTCAGAATGTTTGTTTTAGTAACCTAATTAACCTAAAATTAGATCATACTGAATGCACATCCAGCACCTTTAATCTGCAGCTAGGACTATTAAACATTAGATCTCTTGCGTCTAAGGCTCTTATTGTTAACGACATCATTACTGATCAGGAATGTAATTTAATGTGTTTAACGGAAACTTGGATTAAACCAAACGAGTACCTAGCATTAAATGAAGCCAGTCCTCCTGGATACAGTTATGTACATCAGCCTCGTTCAACTGGTAGAGGAGGAGGTGTTGGACTCATCCATAGTCAAAATCTAGTCGTCACACAAAAACCTAGTCATAAATTTAATTCTTTTGAAATTCTTTATACCAGTATAACTTATGTAGCCACAAAAAATAAGTCAATTCCTCTAATTATTATTTACAGACCCCCAGGGCCATATGCTGAATTTCTTAGTGAATTTACAGACTTTATCTCAAACCTGGTTGTGTCTGTAGATAAAGCATTAATCGTCTGTGATTTTAGTATTCACTTTGATAACCCAGAAGACCCTCTGAGAACCGCGGTTGTGTCCATCTTAGATTCAGTAGGGATTAATCAGAACGTAATCGGACCTACTCATAATGGTGGTCACACTCTTGACCTCATACGTACGGATTAAATATAGAAAATATTGTAACACTTCCACAGTCTGAAGTTGTCTCAGATCATTCTTATCTCATTCATAATACGTATGGATCATATTTCCACCTCGCCACCGCATAAAATGTACTTTCACATCAGCTACTGCACAGAGCTTCACAACGTGGCTAATGATTATTTTACTCAATCATACAGTACGTATGCTAATAACAATGCAGAAAAAGCACACAGGTGATAAATGTCCTCACTCAAATACATTTATAATCCGAGTAATAACCCCGAAGTATAAAGAACTGCAATGGGTATTAACTGCATTACCTTGAACATACATCTTTAAATACCACACAATGCTTAGTATAATGTGTTGTAAATAGAGCTGCAACAACTAATCCATAATAGTTGATGAAAATCGATAATGAAAATCGTTGACTGAGCAACCCTCCTCCCGGAACGGTCATCGACGCCGAAGTCACGTGACCCGAGTGGTGTGTTCAGGCATAGTTCATCCATCTTTTTCTCTTTCTCTGGCGGTCTTTCTGATCGCAGCTTCAGGTTGCGTTCGGTGTGTTTTAAACGCTGATGGCTTGATTTGTCAGGTATGACTTCATCGTGAGTCACAAAGTGCGCTTCAGCAGCGTGGACCCCACTCACTACACACACACACACACACACACACACACACACACACCTGTGTTCATACAAGCCCGCTTTCTACACAACCCCGGATCATGCTGATTGATGATGTAAGGATTGAGGATGTGGTCATTTTCTTTAATCGCACGTCTATGATTAGAGAATCCGCATCGTGTGATCAAAAACGGAGAACGCGTGTTAATTTGTTAACCATTAAAACCAGTGCCATTATTGGTTCTTAATGGTATCCACTAGACACAACATGCCACCAAAGCAACAAATTACCAGCAGACCTACAGGGACATTACAGATTCTATGAGGGTTTCTGTTGTGATTGATTTTTGTTTTGATTTTTTCAGCAGGGAAATTCCTATTTCCATTTTGGGAATAAATCAGAACAAAGTATAACCAAATAATGAGCTAATAAAATTATTTATATGTAATTTGCATTCAGTCTCTCACTCTGGCAACAATGAGAAGCTGTGTTTTTCTTTGTCTTTTACTTTTTTTTAAGTGTACAATATCTGGAGGAAAATACTAAAATAGTTTTATTTAATTTTAATATTTAAATGTATTAATTATTGACATCACTGCCTACTGGATTTCCTTTTTTATTTTAGTAATAAATATATTTTAGTAATAAATCAGCAAACTGTGATTAAATTGATAATGAACTAATTAATGCACAGAAGAAAAAAAACGTTTCAAATTGCACTCGATTGTTCAATCTGGCAACAATGAGAAGCTTTTATTTATATTTACATAAACTTCTGGGGGGAAATACTAGAACATACATGTATTCGATTTAAAGTGGTTAATCATTAATTGCATTGTGGATTCCTTTTTTTGCGCCTTTAACCAACAGTTGAATAATTTAATAATAATAATAATTATAATAATAATAATAATAAAAGTGCAACAGATCTTAAATGAATTTAAAATATTATTTATTTGTTTACTTGTTTGTTCAGTCAATAGTGAACAACAAGGTATCTGGACTAGATGACCTATCTGGCCTTTGATTAGGCCTACTGCGTCTTCTGATGGAGATGTAAAACGAAGTGCGTGAGTTTAAAAGACCCGTGTGTTCCTGTAGTTGTTGGCAGCTCAGCGGGCGAGACGTGCGGCTCTGATCGCTCGGATCAATAGTCTAAGGCTGGAAGTTCAGTAGGGTAAGTCAACACCTGTTTATCAGTGTTTATTTACAGTCACAGTGTTTAACCTCACGCTTCACGTGCAGTCGAGAAGGAGGACAGGGTGAAGGAAATGCGCCATACCGTGGCGTAGGGCACGGCCAACAGGCTGCAGCTCCAGACCCGGCAGTAAGGATGCACAATTCAGCTAATTAAAACTTGTCCTTTTTTTTTTTTTTTTAACTACGTTCAACCACTCTGCTAACGATTCATCGGTGACTCGATCACTTGAGTTTTATTTTACTGTGTTTATATTGTTTGGGGAGAGTGTGTGTTCTGTCCATGGATAACGGTTTAGATGTAAAACAACATGCGTGAGTTTAAAAGATCTGTGTGTTCCTGTAGGTGTTGGCGAGACGTAACCATCTGATCAATAGGATCAATATGTTATTCCAGCAGCTGTGTTCCTGTAGGTGTTGGCAGCTCAGGCGCAGAGACGAGCGACTCTGATTGCAATCATCCGTGATCTAAGGCAGCAACTTCAGCGCATAGGGTAAGCACACACTTGTAGTCAACACCTGTTCAAGTGTTTATTTACAGTCACAGCGTTTAACCTCACAGTTCCTACCTCGCAGGCAGATCATGTCTGAGGTCAAGGCACTCAGATCACAGATGTGTTGTAGTAACATCTGAACTCATTCACTGTCATTCTCTCTCTCTCTACAGGTTCATTACGCACCGGTTTCACTGACTGCATTTAACGTGCAGCCGAGATGGAGGACATGGTGACGGAAGGTGAGCTGCATGATGGCAGGCTGATCGCCGATCAGAAGGTACTACACTGAAATACTCCACCCCGGTCAGAGTAACTCTTCTGCACTGGAGCTTTGAAGATAGAAGTTGTTTTAGTTTGAGATGGCGTCGTAACCCTCAGGTTCGAGTTTAAAGCAGAAGAAGCGTTACAGGAACTTGTAATTAATATCTCACTGTGACCCGAAAGCTGCTTGTTGGATGTTTAATGTAAGATTAGAAAGTTCAGCTGGTTTATCTCCTCTCAGGTGTGTGTAAAAGAGAACCTGGCTGTGTCCTTGCAGCGTGTGATTTCTATTTCATCTGTGTGTTTTCAGAAGGAGGTGGAAGATTGAGGAGCTGATTTTTATTTTGTTTTTTGTTAAAAGGTTTCTTTAAACAACCAACACCTGCCTGACTGTACGAGTTGTTTACATGAACCAGCCGCAGGAACGTCTTGCTATTAGGAATGTGAAAGTGATAATATCTTTTTGTACACAGCGTAATAGAACTGAGGCATCAGGAATCCCAAATGTAGCAATGAATGGGCAAGGTTTTAAATCTACTCTGAGAATAGTGGACATGATGGTAAAGAAACCAGTCCAAAAACCATAGCGATCTGGGCAAAAGAAAAACATATGTCCAAGATGACAGGGAGAGCCATGGCATTTATCACACTTGTCCTCTACTTCTGGATATATTGCAGAAAGTCTCGACTTGGACAAATGGACTCTGTGTAAAACTGAACTGGATGAGTCCAAGACGAGCACAGGAAGTGGTAGACTGTATCCTACCTATAGCACATTCCCAACACTCTTCACTTATCTGTACTCCTAACTCCGTTTCCCACGCATTCTTAATTTTGGTACTCGCCTCACTACCTAACGCCAGAATAAAATCATAAATCCTAGAAATCATTCCTCTCTGATGTGGATTAAACCCACTCAACCCTGTCAAATGCTTTTTCAGCATCTAAAGAAATCCCAATCTCAGCCGAATGCTTTGAATAATTTAAAGAGCGTACGGGTATTGAAAAACAACTGATGTCCCTTTATAAAAGAAGTTTGCTCTTCAGATATAAGGGATAACGTTCTCTAAACGAGATGCCATTACTTTCACCAACACCTTTACATCTGCATTAAGCAGAGACAGCGGTCTATAAGAACCACAGAAGGACGGATCCTTACCCTCCTTAAGAAGGAGAGCTATCGTGGCTTGTGTCAGAGTCAGAGGCAAAGACCCACATTCCAAGGATTCGTTGAACACAGATAAAAGCAGTGGAGCTAATTTTCCAATAGATGCTTTAAACAATTCAACTGGAAACCCGTCCGGGCCAGGAGCTTTGTTACACTGCATAGTTTTAACTGAATTTCACATTTCTTCAAGAGAGAGTGGGGAGTCCAGTTGCATGGCAGTATTCAAATCAATAACAGGGGTACAAAGGTCTTGAAGAACTGCTTTCACTTTAGTATCGTCTGCAGGAAATTCAGATTTATAAGGTGAAGAGTAAAACCATTTAAAAGTAGCATTAATTTCCATGGGCTCTGTAGTGACGATATTATAAGTGTGCGCGTGCTAATCTTAAACAAACCTGTGCGCGTGCTGCAACGGGAAATACCGGTTTAAAGCGTGTTCGCGTTAAAGTCTTGCTGAAGGTGTTAAATATGTCACAGAGCCACACTCACGAGCGTCATAAACCGGTTTAAAAAATTAATAATAATTTCTGTTCCTTTGGTGAAAACTTTCAGAGCGTTTTAAATCTACACCAGCCTTTTGTAAACGTACATAAAGTATATAATCCATATATGTAAAATATTTAAATAAATAAAAAGCAGTGCTCGTGTTATTACAGGAGGTGACATTTTGTAGGAAAACGTGAACAGAGAACTGTAGGGTTGACAAAAGGCCAAAAACGCTTTAACAACAAGTTTCAGCTCCAGTTAAAGGAAAGTGCTGAGTACAAGTCAAATATACTAACTTGTTGATTTGATCATATCACATTCCACAACACTGATTAAACCTGAGGTTCTGATTCTCACAGGGGCCTCTGTTACTGACTGTGTAATACTGTCTCAGTTCTGAGATTCATTTAATGTTCAGTCGAAGTGAATAAGTTTCATATTTAGTGTAAAATATTCGTGTAATCCACCTGTTTCTAAATTACATTATATAGCACATCTATCATGTGCACACTGAAAATTCAAGTCCCAGATGTTTCTAAAACTACACACAACCATATACAGGAAATCACACACACACACACACACACACACCCCTCTACTGCATCCTCCAGGAAACACGTGAAGGAAACCTCACCTTTCCCGGCTTCTAATACATTCATTCATCTGCTTTAAATATACTTTTTCTACACATCCTCAATTCACAACACCTGTTAATTCTTTATTTCCTTTTTCTACATCACTCACTCTCTCTCTACTAAACTAATTATACACAACCTCAGCTCACCCTTAAGATATAACCGTTAAGTAAAATTTTCCTTCAGTCATCAGAACAATACATTAACTCTGACTTGTTTGACTGATAGCATTTCGCTTGCGTTCTTGCGGTTTTGTAAACATTGAGTATACGGATGCTCCGATCGCAGGCTTGATCTCGTATAGCTCGTATCTTTAACCCTGCAATTACATGGTTTTAAGCTAAATTAAGCTATTTAGATCGTCAACACTGTACGAAACATTCCCAATAAAATCTTGGACAAATTCTGTAACAAATTCATGCGCGTTCTCCGTTTTTGATCACACGATGCGGATTCTCTAATGATAGACGTGCGATTAAAGAAAATGACCACATCCTCAATCCTTACATCATCAATCAGCATGATCTGGGGTTGTGTAGAAAGCGGGCTTGTATGAACACGTGTGTGTGTGGCTTTTACCTGCCAGTTGTAATACATGTGGCAGAGTTTGTAAGCGAGTCTCTGCATGTGGTCTGGTTTGAGGACACTGCTGTCGTACACCATGTTGTAGTGAGTGGGGGCCACACTGCCGAAGCGCACTTTGTGACTCACGTGGAAGAAGTTGTACCTGACAAATCAAGCCATCAGCGTTTAAAACACACCGAACGCAACCTGAAGCTGCGATCAGAAAGACGCGTAATCTTCACCCATGGCCTTGATGGACTGCGTGAACTGAGGCACTTTGTAGTCGACTACGCTCAGCAGCACGCCGTCGCCCACACCACGATGCGTGACGGCAAACATTCGTTGTATTTGAAGTAGGCCTTCAGCGCAGCTGAGGAAAAGAAATCAAAACAAAAAGCCATGTCTTAATGCACTTCTTAACTGAAGCGACAATTCTAAAATTGCTCGCTTTTTCTCCAACGTTCCATCAGACTGCAGCGTGAGTATTTCATCCTGAGTGTAAAGTCGGAATTCAAAGAGACTGCAGTGTAACGAGGTCATTTATGAGCATGATGTTCCTCCCAGACTGCATTTCATACCCTGCACACTTTGAAAACCACCTGAGAGAAGGACGGTGCTCTCATGGTTACAGAGCAGTGGCACATAGCATACAGAGCACATAGCATACAGAGCACATAGCATACAGAGCACATAGCATACAGAGCACGGCCCAGACCCTTTATGAGGAGGATGAAGGTGGCGGTAGCAGCGAGGAAAACAACATTCAGAGGATTCAAGTCTAAAAAATTGTGATTCTGTCCTTCAACTGGAAGGAAATGGAAATACAGAGAACAGTGTGTGAGATTAAGAGAACCATTTTTAATCATTTTAAAAGAACGATATTGTACTTTTTCTCTCTCCTAAAGTTACGATGAACCACAAAGGGTAATGCCCTCTCTTCTGAAGACTGGTGGAAAAGTTCAAATCTAAAATATAGTTCATTAAACACAACCCTTCTTAAAGCTGTTTACAGAGTCCACACAAGTCATGCTTTAAGTACCTGGACATGCCCGGGTTGAGGCTGGCCACCAGTGCACCGATGGATCTCTTTCCTGCGGCACTGTCGTGGTATCAGTCGATACCAACATCATCAGGTGCTTCAACTGAAAGAGCAGGAGAAGTCACTAAAACAATGTTTTAATAGAATAACATCAGGGTTAGGAGGTACCACTGTTGATCAGTTACAAGATCAGATATGCTTTTAAGTGATGATTTTGGTTGTAGTTGAAATCCCAATGCCGGATATATTTCAGTTACTTGAAAAACTCCCAGTGCTTGAAGAACAGAACCGTACCGGGATCTCGACGCTCCACGGCTCTCCTTCCATCTTGCAGTTCATCTGCAAGGAGATCTTTGTGGCTATGGTCATGAGGGTCTGAGGTCTGCTGAGGGTGCGAGCCACCACACACTGGCTTGGAGTGGGACAGTCCACACACAGGTACTTCTTCACACAATCGTATTTATCCTTACGGTTGGCTGACAGGATCACAACCACCTTACACACATGATTTAAAGTGAGTGCTTCAGAACAAGAAGTAATGGTAATCTGTAGACTGAGGCTGTTAATCTGAAATTCTCTTATGCCGTATGCTTAGACCCATAAAAGGATATACTGTGACAAAAATCACATAGAAGCAGTTGCACTGCACTGCGTGTGTCACATCACAAAAGGTGAAACGACTTTAACAAAGAAAATCAAACAGCAATATCCTTAAACATTCAATTTAAAAATTAATTAAATAAATAAAAACAGTTTCATTTGACTTATCTACTAGAAGTGTCATGATCCGATATTGTTTTCTTTAAGATCTACAACGCTCATTATTTTAACTGAAGCACTCGTTTACCATTAAACTTTCATACAGAAACCCATACATAAAGTATGAATACAACGAATTCAATCCTAGCGAAAGAACAGTCACGTCTCTTTTACATGCATCAGTTATATTTGATTTCTGTTATCTCTGATAGCTGATCCACCGTGTTTTTGCTGCTATCAGGTCCTGGATCAGTGCCATCTAGGGATGCACGATTATGGCCAAAATGATAATCCCGATTATTTAGATTAATACTGAGATCTCGATTATCACGATTATTCATTGATTTTATTGATATCATATTTTTTATTGCACTTTCACATTTATTAAGTTCTCTCATGCCACAATATAACACACAAGTAGGCATGAGAAAACTTGAGCTGGTCAATTATGACAGAATTTAGGAACATCGTGTGAGCCATGACACATTAATTTACCTTCTGATAAACTAAATCTAATATTTTCAGTTCATTTTACAGACTGTATGCACAAAACAACCGTTAACCTGTTTGGAGTGTGCTCCTCTTAAAGATATTTAAAGCTGCACTATTAGACATTTCCACTGTCATGGTTCTGGGCTGGAGTCAGTTCTCGAACTGCTCTGTGTGTATTGTGTAGATATCTGAATAATCTCATATAGGATGTGATTGGGTGAGTTCATTTACCCGTCAGATGCAGAGCGCTTTAGTTTAATGGTGTTCCTTAGGGACGCTCCGATCAGGATTTTTATAGACGAAACCGGTCCAGATACCAATCTTTTTTTATTTAAACTTTAATCATACAGTCTATCATAAACAGTTAAATGTAATCTCTCTGCTCGTGGTCACTGTTAACTGAATTAAAATAATAGCAATGAGATACTGTTGGTTAATTGATAAATAAACAAACATAAAATATTTATTTTTAGATATCTTAAAAACAATAAAGAGTCCTAATTAAAAGTAGACTAACACAAAACTGATCCATATTAGGAAAAAGGCTAATAGCTTTCAATGAAATAACGAACTAAGTTTAATGTCAAATTGATATTAAATGCAACCCATAGTAATTAAACATTATTTCATTTCTCATTTCATTTATATTTAATGAAGTTATTATAATAATATATATATATATATCCATCCATCCAACCTGGAGCTTATCCCAGGGAACATCGGGTACAAGGAGGGGTACACCCTGGACAGTCCATCACAGGGCACAATCACACTCCCACTCATACACTACGGACACTTTAGACACGCCAATCAGCCTACCATGCATGTGTTTGGACTGGGGGAGTTAACCGGAGTACCCGGAGGAAACCCTCGCAGCACGAGGAGAACATGTAAACTCCACACACACAGGGCCACAGGAATCGAGCCCGACCCTGGTGGTGTGAGGCGAACGTGCTAAACACTATATATTATTTTTATATTATGCCCAATATATTATTTTTTATATATATATATATATATATATATATATATATATATATATATATATATATATATATATATATAGATCAGTTCCCCAGTACAGTGTCCATGTCTGCTGATAATGTTTTGGGGGGATTAAATCAAAACATGGAAACTGGAGTTGACTTTTCTAGCGATATCTGGCAACCGTGAGTTTAAATGAAGTGAATTAGAGTTAGTGAAGGAGAGCGGCAGTGCACTGTATGTTTACAGACGGAACAGTTGCTACTCTTGATTGTGATTGGTGAGGAATTTTTTAATAAAGAAGTTTGAATTAAACCCACCTTATAGTGTGTTAATGTCATGATTTCTCCTCACGCAAAGCGCTGGAGCTCGAAGCGAACCTGGCAGCTCGAGGGATAAAATGCTAATGCCGTTTCTGGGTTTTGGCACTACAAAATGACCTCATCTCTGCGCTGCCCTATGGTGATTGGCTATAAGTGTAGGAAGTGCTTGATTTGATCTGCAGCTGAGTTTTCTATTAGCGGAGGACGAACTTTAAACATTAATATCGCAGTCGATCATGTTCATTTAATCGTGGGCCGTCAAAATCGTAATCGCGATCGATATTCGATTAATTGTGCAGCACTAGTGCCATCTATATTATTTACCCAAAGTAATGTGGGTTTTTTCTTCTCGCGCCACTTTATTTTATTTATTTTTAAATCAAAGTCCTTTCTCTACAGACTGTTCTGTGTGAAAAGCCCAGGAGATCAGCAATTTCTGAAATACTCAAACCTGCCCATCTAATACAAACAACCTTGCCACAGTAAAGGTCACAGAGATCACAATTTTCACCCATTGTGATGCTTGACATGAACGGTAACTTTTTATGCATTGACGTGAACGTTAACTCAAGTTCTTTTTATGCATCGTGCCGCTGCCCCATGAATGTGAGGGTGTTTCTAATAAAATGGACAGCGAGTGCATTAATTATTCAGTCAAATAATGAATATAACGGTCGTTACATTACTAGTCACATGTACGGTTTTTCTAAGCAATACAATACATTTTCTATACCTTAACCCCTAAAAAGTACGGCTGCTAACCTGGACATTTTCAGCATAGTAAAATACTTTAATATTTGAATCCTAAACAAACTACATGGTCACACTTGATTCTACCCAGTGTGTGAGACCCACCATCTGAACCTGTTGCCCCACTCTCTGCTGCAGAGCTCTGAGCAGAGCCTCCTGTCGATCATCGTACTCCATCCTGCACACAGAAAAAAAATGAAGTGGGGGGGGATAAAAAGTGTTAATGTTGCAATTAAGACATGATCCTTGCTCAACATGGCTCTGGTTCAAATAAAACACTACGCACAGTAACCACTGCCTTCCGCTATGAATGAAAGAAAAGCTGTCGAGAAGCTCTTCATTTTAGAGCGTGCAGTTCGAGAAACACGTTTATTTGCCGAGACCATTGAAACGTTTGTGCCTAACTGATGGACTGCAGCTGAATACGGACAATATGAGAGCAAAGTTCTGCACTACCTAATTGACGAGGACCGCTTTAATAATTTGAAATTAACAGTGCTACACACTAGCGTCCCTTTCATGAAGCTCACGAGGAGTGAATTTTAAAAGGAGCCCAGGACGCAGTAATGGCACAGGCTACAATTTCTTTCTAAACACTGGTCAAGTGTGTTGGCTCACATTCCCGGCCTCTGAAGGTGGATGCCCACGGGCACTTTGTTGAGGGTCTGCAGCAGTGAGTGAGCGACTTCAGCGTTACGGCGCGTATGGGACAGCAGCCAGGTCTCCAGAGGCATGCTGGTCATCAAAGGAAGCCCTCGCATCTCTTTAGACCAATCCGCGTCACATGGGTTGTACTCGTACTGCGCACACACACTACACTCAGCAAGAGTGCGACACGTGTCGTGTGCAGTTGTGTTCTCTGTGGTCCCCCTTACTGCTCTCGCTCCCTGTAGGATCCTCTCAGCAGGAAGAACTCTTCCAGTCAGATTCAGCAGCTTGTTCTCAAAGCTTAGATCCCATGTGCTGAGTGTAGTCTGAACACTGGCATTCCTGGAAGAGATTCACTGAAAAATTCAGCAGCGTAAATTGGTATAACGTTCATTTCAAACATTTAATCGTACACCTTCAGATCAAAAGGCTTTTAAGATCATGAAAAACATTCTAGTCGGGTGTCCACAAACTTTTGATCGGTAGTGTATATCTATCATTAAACTTAAGAATGATATAATCAGAAAAACCATCACGCTATATGTTCAGCCTCGTGTTGCCCGGGATAGTCTCTGTAAAGTAAATACACATCCCTTATATGCATGCTACAAATGTTTCTTTTATAAAATTTGTCTCTGGCATGCACATAAATTTCTAAATGTAAAGAATGTATAAGTTTCTGTAAAGCTGCTCTGTGACATCGTACACTGTTAAACACGCTATTCAGACAAAAGCAGAATTGAATTAATAATGCAGTCGCTTTTATCCAGTACCTGCTCATGTTGTTGATGAATCTGTTGAGGCGGTTCTCCCACTGTTCTGGGGTCAGTCTGGTGTGAGTGGAAAGGTCCTTCATGATGTTAAAGTCGTGCGCATCTTATCCGTCAGACCTGAGCAAGTTACAACAATTAGTGCGATAAGAAGCAGACAATGATTAAGCGCTGTGTTTCTCCCGCTCTGTGAGGGAGACCTGTGAGGTAGCAGAACTCCGGGATGAGTAAGACAGATCCTGGTGGAGGAGCTCCTGCAGGACCCAACCTCCTAACGTGACTGACCAGCAGAACCTGGTTCCTATCAGTGATCTGCAGATCGTATTCCTAAAAAATATATATTATATCCCACAAAGAAATTAAGACGGGAACAAAGTCAGCAGTGAAATGAGGCTCCTTTAATACTGACTACGTTTACATGGACAGCAGTAATCTAATTATTGACCTTAATCTGAGTAAGATAATGTGATTAAGGTGTTTACATGAGTCGCTTTTAGAATATTCCTGTCATGTTCCCGTTTTACATGTTTTAGAACATAATTAGATTAACAGCCCGCGTCATTACATCACCGCGCCACGCCGTCCCTCCAGAATTTCACGTATCAACATACAGTTCGTCTTCGTTATGGTACCGTATACAGTTTTGAGTGTTTTTATTTATTTTATTTTTTTTACGAACGCTTTAAGTGCAGTTAATTATTTGTCATGCTGTACGTGCTAATAGACAACTGCTTGAAGCGGTGGGTGTCTCCCAAATCGCGTAGTTACCTTCTATATAGTAGCTGAGATACATGTATTTTTCCCCCCTACAGGCCTGTAGTAGGAAAGTATGCGATTTGGGACACAGCCGAGCTCTCTTGTTTGCCGTAAAACTGCCGTGTGTGATCGTGTCCTGTCGCAAAATGCGGTGAAAACTCTCACACAACGTTCATAGTGTGATTAAGATGTTTACATGTCTGTAATACACGTCCATAATGCGACTAAAACAGGAGTACTCCACCTGTTTTAACCCTCTTACCCCTAAGTTCCCACAGTATTATGTCCCATAACCCTATATTCCCCAGAGAAACAGCACGCCAACCCTGAGTTCCTGGGCCAAAATCAACATTTTAATTTGAACATTTTTAGGCCTTGAAACAACTTATAATAATGTATTTGTGTAATATTACTTTGAAAATGAAGCAGTTCAGTGTTTTTACTAAACTTAGAGCACAATTCTTAACTAGAGAAATTACGAAAAAATGCTCGCTAAAATCCTTCTACTCGTTTAGAAGTACCACACGAGCATCAGCGTGGTCAATGCCTTTATAAATAATAAATAAATAAATGCATTTTAGCGCCAAAAGTCAAGTTTCTGGTGATAATCAGACCAGCAGGTAGTGTTTTCACGAATGCACAGAAATGGTCCCGTTATGACTCAAGACCCCTGCAGTGTCAGTTGCACTGGTTGATGCTGAAGATGAAGACGGATCAGGGTCTGAATCAGGAGAGATTGCGTCTCTATCAGTTTCGGCTTCTAGAATCCTCGCTCTCACCTGTGTAACTGTGTGTTTTTTCTTTTTTTCACTGTTTTAGACGTACCTGTGTTCACTGTAGGTGTAACTTTAGCTGGAACACGATTAGCTTTTCGCTTTGACATTTTTAGTTCACTTCTACTAGTACACCAATATTCACGCTTGGATCAGCTTCATCGTAATGCCGGCGTAATAACGTAATCACATCGTGACGTCATCAACCTTCCGGGTCAAAAAATAATAATTAAATAAGTAAGGAATCATAGCAGAGTAATGCCTGTACACCGGCCTTACGGGGATAACGTTTACACTGTAAATCCTCTATATCGGCCTTACGGGGATTTGGCATAGACGACCAAGCCGGTCTATGGTCCTTACGGGAATAGATCAAAGACAGGCAAGCCGGTTTTTCAGCCATACGGGGTAAGAGGGTTAATTAGATTATTGCTTACTTCGATTATGACCTTAATTAGATTAAGGTAAGTAAAAATTGCTGTTTACATGGTAGTTTCTTAATTAGAGTATGGTCTTAATCGGATTAAGAGTGGATTATTGTTGTCCACATAAACTCAGCTACTGTTTAAAAAGCATCTCAGGGAAATTCCTCAAGATATCAAGTGAGAAATGCCAAGAATACATTTCTGGAAAAAGGGCATCTACTTTGAAGATCCTAAAAATTAAAAATTTATATCCTAAATTATTTTTGATCTATTTTGGATTTATTTTTTTCGGGGGGTGAATAAAGAATGAATGTGTCTAAATGTTTGACGGTAATGCATGTTTCCAATGCAAGTGCTATAGTATAGGTGTGCTGGGTTATATCTTATATAGGTCTATTAGGTTATGCACATGTCTATATGCAGTGGTTGTAAGTTAGTATACAAGAACTGTGGCTGAATATCCAGTATATAGTTATTTATCTCTTTATTTTCCTTTATTTACGTAGTATTGTTTTGGTATAATTTTTTTTCCCCATTTTATTTGATTTTTTCTGCCCACACTCCAGTCCAGTAGGTGGCGGTAATGCACCTTTAGCGTTAAAACAAAAAAGAGAACTATAGCGCCTTAACCCACACTGCGCATGCGCGAAGCCGGATGACTCCGCCATTAACCTAGCAAAAGAACTCTAATTAGCCAGTGAAGCTAAATGTCGTTCAGCCACGTCCACTTATAAAAGTAAATCATGCAGTATTCTCAGACTGGGCAGTTATTGACAGAGTGAATTCATCGTTTTAAATAGAATCAAAAATAACATCGACCTATTTGCTAATCTCATTTCGATTAGCTTGCTCATTAATTACACTGCGCATGCGTGGACTGGACTGCCTCCTCAAAAGCTAGCACCGCTAGTATATTTGTATAACATTAACATTAATATTGAACCAGAGGACTGAATAAAAAAAATGTTATAAAATGTTATTTCTCACTTCTCTTGTTCTTCTTCTCTGTGCGGGTGTGAGTTATCTTTGGTCGGTTCCTCGGTGATTCGGTCATTAGTGAACCGAGCTCCGACAGTGAACCACTGCGCCGTCACCGCCTGCTTCATACTGATACACCTGAAACACAGGTGTCAACACCGTTAACTACACACATACACACGATACAGAACAGAACGGGTTCGGTTACACAGAACCGAATAAACTCACTTTAGTTTGGGTCCAAACGGGCCAGAACTAACACGAACACCGCTTTCTGCTCCTCACTTCGTCTTCTCGCGCTCGCGGTGACGTCACCAACGTAACGGACGTTGACGTAAATTTGAATCTGTGAGGAGAAAATAAAATAAAATAAACCCAAATATTATTTCATAAAAAGGTTCATTATTCCCTTCTTCTTAAACACGATACAGGATAAGATATACAAATACATAAAAAAGTGCTCCTTTCTAATTAAATTTTAATTAAAAATATACTTTCTTACTCTTGTTCAATTTAATTTTTTTAATTAATCGATGATTGTAGACATGTTGAGGTTTCACGTTCTTTGTGCGTTATTATCATAAATATACACTTTGTATAAACTTTTGAGTTTGGACACAAAATGTAAACATTCCTCATGAATCCAGAACATTCATTTGTTCATTATTTAGAAAGTAATAATTAAACAGCTGAATAAAATGATCATATTAATCACTTGCAACATTTAGGATATGAATTTCTTGTATTAAGTGAGGTTTTTAATTATACACAGATATATTTTATTTGTAGTTTTCATATTTGACTCAGTACATTACACTAAATTTATTTAATCAACTATTTATCAAGTTTAAAAAAAATATTTAACTGAATGATTGTTCAAGATCAATAAAAATCTTCAAATAATCTATCAACACCATCAATACATCTAATCAGTAAATTAAAAATGTACATTTATTCAGTTGATCTATTGACTGGTTTATTGAAAGGTTTACAGCTTCGGCAGGTAAAGAAGCCATGGCTTTAATCTGATCTTCTGATTTCTAATGATAATTAAATGACAAAATACAGAATTAAAGAATATCTTTATTTAAATTCAAAATCATGAATAAAATCATTTAAAAATATGGACTACATGTAATTTCTACAAGTGTTCATACAGACAGAAAGACCAGAGATGAAACAGATTTAACAGATACAGGACAATTAGGACAAGCAAAGTGAGAACTAGAATGATCATTTATTTATTTTTATTTTTTTTTAAATTACAACTGTGTTCAAGATCACAGCAAAAAGACAGTAGAGGAAACAAAGGAACAAAAATATTTCACATTTCCTGTTTAAATTCAACAGTAAAATCACATGAACTGAAGACATCGTGACTTTTTGAAACCGGTCGTTGCATTTTTGAGTCAAATGGAGCAGGTAGTGATGAAGAAGCTGCCTCGAAATATCATTTCTGTTCCTCGAAGGGTAAAAAAAATAAATTTTAAAAAACCACCTTAAGTCCTAAATGTATGAAAAATAAACATTATGTACATTTTATGTCTAATTACAGTGAACCTGACGGAGAGTGAAGCTCACAGAGGCGAAGTGTTCACGCTACAGCAAATTTCACCGGTTGACGCTAAACTCGCTCACTTAGGAGGTGCGTTTCTCTGTCCCGGGATATTCCTAGCACTGTGTGAAAGCTCCCCGAGATGTCCAGCATGGAGACGTGTGTGTATGTTGATGTGTACACAGTACCAATGGTCAGGATGTACTCATGTCAGAGTTTCTCGTTCTCCTGAAAAAAACACATGCGTGCACACACACAGAGTAGAATTGTAAAGCAAAACATTGGAATATATATCTTAATCACATCTCATAGTCCTTTTATAGAGTCTGAATCAGTTTGACTGATTCATTTCGAGTTTATTCAGAGTCAAATCACTTTCTAGTGAGAATCAAATACTCATCTCAGTCTAGTTCATTTGGAAGTGTGCGACTCTCACTAGAAAATTATTTGACTCCGAATCGTCTCTAGACGAATCAAACAATCAAACCGATTCAGACTGGACAAATGGACTAATAGAAGAGAAAGAGCAACAGGAAAGAGGACAGCCTTCCTGCTGAAAGCAAACCGGATCAGAACCTTACATTAGATTGTTTTCTATATTTTTATTTTAAATCAGTTGTGTTTTTCTTCTTTCTGCACTCGACTGAGGAAACACAGCAATGATAAATAAATAAATTTATCTGTCCAGCTTCCTCCTCTTCGTCCCCCAGAATGACGTGTGGGTGACGGATTGATGGATTTAAACAAAGATGTCCGGGCAAATTGTGACCTCCTCGAATTAAAAGTGAGCATCCAAGGAAATTTACTGTGTTAACTGCACTACATTCTGCAGTCACACAGGACCAGAAAAAAAAAAATGTACATCTACTGTACATGTTAACACACAAAACAAGCTTTTGAGTATTAGTTACCCTGTCTTACTGTACAAAGCACCTGCAAATAATAAAGCAAGTAATTAAAAGTTCATCTATCATTTCACTTCCACTAATCAGTCTTTTGACCAGTCTAAAAATAAAAAGACTAAAAAGAAACAGACTTAGCAAGAAGAACTGAAGATATGTGGATGATGAAGTCTCAGTTCCACCGCAGCTTCAACAGCCCTGGATCTTCTCCTTTAAAGCTTGGAGAAGGGCACGTCTTTCGGACTCTTCTTTTCCAGGGCTGCCTGCGCTGACTTCATAAGATCCTGTGTCTGCAACATGTTCATGTTCCAAGTAGCCTGGAGACGCAGAGGAGATATCTCAGATTTCGACCGCTCTACTTTGTGTTTGTGGCCATACTGTGTGTGCATGGGTCTACCTTGAGGCTAAAAATGCTATTCATGTCTTAAGCAGATTCTTACCATGTAGTCTAGGCTCTCAGTCACACTGTGGTCTCAGGAGTAGAGGAGGTTGACTTTGGTTCCCTGGACAGCAATGGGACTCCGGCCTGCAATCTCACCTGCTATATCCAGAGCTCCAGCAATCATTGACTATCAGGGAACACACGATTGCAAAGATGAACAGAACACACACTTGCCTTCATTTATACTAAATAATTAAGCTACATGAAAAAAATAAAATAAAATACACGGTACAACCCAAAGTCACATTCTTCTGTCATCATTCCATATCTTCCATGTGTCAGTCCAGAATTTCACCTTTTTGTGATCACAGAAATTAACACAAAATCAAGAAACTCCACAATATTCAGAGGAGCTTCCACTTTTTCAAAGTTACTGCAGATTTGGGCCAAAACATGTCATGACGCGTCATCACCACAACAGGCCTTCAGCACAGGTTACTCTACTTCCTGAACAAGTGCGGACCCGGATACAAGGACTTGTGTAAAAATCTGATGTTTTGGGTCATCTTTTCATATATATATATATATACAGTGAGGGAAAAAAGTATTTGATCCCCTGCTGATTTTGTATGTTTACCCACTGACAAAGAAATGATCAGTCTATAACTTTAATGGTAGATTTATTTGAACAGTGAGAGACAGAATAACAACAAAAAAATCCAGAAAAACGCACATCAAAAATGTTATAAATTGATTTGCATTTTAATGAGGGAAATAAGTATTTGACCCCTCTGCAAAACATGACTTAGTATTTGGTTTAAAAACCCTTGTTGGCAATCACAGAGGTCAGATGTTTCTTGTAGTTGGCAACCAGGTTTGCACACATCTCAGGAGGGATTTTGTCCCACTCCCCTTTTGTCCCCGTGGCGTGGACATTAAACAGATTCTTTTTTTAAAAAAAGACGCTTTAACTCCTAAACTTTTTATTCAAAGGTAAAACGGGATCCCTAAAAAACATAATCAACAATTGTTTTCATTTATTTCACAAAACAAATATTCTACTCATATATGTACACATTCAAACATCATGCTTTTCTAACAATGTGTTTACACAAACGAAATAACGCCACAAAGTAACACAAACACAGCCCCATATTAAAAACATTATTTCTTTTCAGACGTATTTCACCCCACCAAAAACCAAACTCATTAACATAAACACCTTTTGTCAGGAGGGGGACTATTCCCCCCCAACACACACCTCTCCACAACACCCCCAGACACAAAGGAGCCAGATTGACCATCTGATAAACTCCATAGGGTTACCCCCCTCACCACCCCTACAGACCTGTCAGTCAGGGAAGCACAGAGGGTCATAAATTATCACACACAACACTTTGATTGACAGTTTGACAGAAAGTGTATGATATAACTACTTCTGTTGGTGAACAGCCTGCTGAACAACTGCTGCATGTTCCTGAAGGCTCAGCTGTGTCCCGAGAACTGCGTTAACATCTGTCGTTTAGCTCACTCCTACTTCTGCGAGAGGTTGAAGCAGCAGGCCTTCCGGTTTATCTTGCACAACTTTGAGGAGACGGTGCGCCTCTCTGAGGAGTTCCTGGATCTGACGGTCGAGCAGCTGAGCGAGATCATCGAGAAGGACGAACTGAACGTGAAACAGGAGAGCGTGGTGTTTGAAGCCATCTTACAGTGGATCAAACATGCGCCATGGAAACGGAAAGCGCACATAGGAGTGTTACTGCCCAGGGTGCGTCTGGGGCTATTGACACATGATTACCTTATGAACAATGTGAGCAACAACGTTTTAGTGATGGACAACATGACATGTAAGCTGATCGTCACCAGAGTTCTGATGGGCATCGATGACCTCAACCCGAGCCTTCCTTCAGCTCTGATCTCCAGAGACTCCGCCTGTCTGGCGCCGTTCTGCTGGCCATCGGTGGCTATGGCCACAAGAATCTCAATACAACTCAATACAACTGTACAAATGTTTGTACAACAAACATAGAAGCGTATGATACGCGAGCAGCACGCTGGGTCAACGTCACATGCAACGACGAGAGTCCACGAGCCTATCACGGGACGGTGTATCTGAATGGCTTCGTGTACTGCATCGGAGGATTCAACAGTGAGGGTTTCCTCAACAGTGTGAGAAGGTTTGACCCCATCACCAGAACCTGGGCTCAGGTGAACCCCATGCACTCTTGCCGGTGTGACGTGAGCGTGTGTGTGCTGGACAGTCGTATCTATGCGATGGGAGGATTTGATGGCTTCGAACATCTGAATACAGTAGAGCGATATGAACCTGAGAATGATCGGTGATGCATGATCGCGCCGATGCACGAACCAAGGGGTGACTCTAGCGCTACAGTACTGAATGGCAAAGTGTACATATGCGGAGGGTTTGACGGGAGCGGGTGTTTGTTCACGGGGGAGTATTACAGTCCTCAGACGGGAGCGTGGACCCTCATCACCCCCATGATGATCAGAAGGCGTGGACTGGGCGTGGTTGCGTACGGAGGATGGGTTTACGCTGTCGGGGGAAATGATGGTGTTAATCAAATAAGCAATGTAGAGTTGTATAATCCTCAGACCAACATGTGGACACAAGGTCCAGCCATGAACAACAAGCGCAGCAACTTCGGCATTGAGGTGCTGGACGATCTCCTGTTCATTGCTGGAGGAGATAACGGCTCTACCTCCATGGATGAAGTGGAGTGTTATGATAAGCAGACTTCTGAATGGCATGCAATCGAAAACATGGGGATTTCTCGCTGTGGTCTGAGCTTCTGTGTGCTGTCTGGTTTACCCAACATGGCAGAGTACGCTGCTCCCCGAGACGATCCCTACAGAGTCCCTCAGAGCTCACAGAGCACCAGATTCTACCTCACACCTCCTGCCAACGTCTGAGACATACAAATGAACCTCTTCCTTCATCAGCATCCTTTTGTTCTCGAGAATCAAATTAACCACTCTGAAGCAGTCAAACTACTGAATTTGCCTTTTGTTTCCCCTCTTATGCCGCAAGCCGTTGTACTGAAACTTGTAAAACCACAACGTCCCTCGTGGAGACGTGTGATAGAACAGTCCTGAGAGCTCTCACACACACACGTACACATACCTGAGATCACAATGACATGGCGGCACTCATGTGGTCAACGCTAAACAGAATTCCCTTCACGTTATTTTCTATGTGATGAAACCGGACTTTGATGACTTGTAGCTTTTATGTCATAAGTTTAGGTTCGTGACGTAATTCCGCTGATTTTAGCCCAAATTCACTAATGTGATAAAATCACTGTAACGGATCATATTTACAAGCAAAGATGAAGACAGGGGACGACGATTATACATCATTTCTCTCTGTACATCACAGGAATAATTCATGTAAGTCTTATTAATAGGTTTATCAAACTCAAATATGACCTTGTCAGAGTATCCACCATTATTTCTGAGCCAGAACGCCTTTAGATCGGAACGCCGGAAAACTGGTTCTGTACTTTCAGAGCTCGAGTACAACGGAGTGCAGCATTAATACCAGCGGATCCACAGCAAGAGACTTTCGGATAATACTATAAACACACCAGATTCAATTACACTACAATCAAACAAGAAAAAAAAAACACGGATTAGGAAAAAAGGACATAAAATAATGACAAAGAGTAAAGGAAAAGGAGAGACAGAATGTGTGTGTGTGAGAGAGGATGAGAGAGAGAGAATGTGTTTGTCTGTGAGTGAGAGATAGAGAGAGGATGAGAGAGAGAATGATAGAGAGAGAGATATGAATGAAAATTAAATAGAAATAATGAAAAGCAGAAATCAAGAGGGAAAACAAAAAGTGAAAGACAAACACATTACATGAGCGACTGACAGATAAAGTTTGAAACAAACAAGTGAGAAGAAAAGAAATGTAAAAAATAATGGAGAGAAAGAAAGAGCAAAAAAGGAACAATAAAAATGATAAATATGAAAGAGAAAGAAATCATGGTAGGGGAACAAAAAGGTAGGACACAATTACTAAAAAGCAGGAGAAACCGTGGAAAAGAAGAGGAAGAGAGACAGATAAAGAAAAAAGGAAAGAGAGGAAGGAGAAAAGAGTGAGAGAGGGATGAAAGAAATGAAGACAGATTAACGTTTCACCTTGAAGAAGTCTGTTTTGTCAGCAATGTGACATCCCCTGTGTGAGCGGCAGCCTGATCACCACGGCAACACAACCCTGGCTCGGGCTCATTGGCTGGGCGGAGTCGGCCACGCCCACCCGTTCTGCTGTCATTATGGCGACGGACTGCGTCAGACCCACAAGGTCCATGAGGAGGGAGACAGTGACGGTGCAGATGCTGAAGTCCAGCTCAGAGAAACAGATGTTCATCAGAGACTCGAGCCACCAAGGAGGCGGAGTCACACCGCCGCTGTCTGACATCATCACCACACACACGTCATTTAAAATCATATTAATATTAACTATTATTATTGTTGATGTTGATATTAATTTATAAGTAATCGTACACTGTAATTAGTAATAATAAACAGCAAATAATAAATAAATCAGTAATATTGCATAAAAAAGTAAATCCAGAATAATCATCAGAAAACTTTAAAATAAGCAATAACATGCAAATGTGAGAGTATGTTCTGTTTAATGTGCGCTGGTTAAATAAAATCATTTTGGCAGCCGTGAACGCAGACACACACTCTTTCTATTCAAATACACATAGCCTCTCTGTTAACTCCACCTCCCCCTGGTTAGCCCCGCCCCCTGCTGGGTGATGAAGAGCTCCACCAGTCTGCGTCCTGCTCATGGGCTGGGCCACTGGACAGGAGGACGAGGGGGGAGATGAGTGGAGGTTGGACTTTGGAGCAGAGGCACAGGCAGTTTTGCAGTCCGAGCTGCAGCGTAACGGCCGACACCATCCTCAACAACTGGGGCAAGGGTTCTGTCTGGATCTCTATATACACACATCTCCTACACACACTTACAGACAGACAGACAGACAGACAGAGAGAGAGAGAGAATGAGAGAGAGAAAATGTAAGACAGTTGATCTGTTAAGTCATGAAACTGTTACACAGTCAGTGTGTAAAATATAAAGTCTTGATACTGTGTATTTGGTGTACGATAGTGTACGATGGTGTTTTTGGTGTAGGATGGTGTAGGATGGTGTTTTTGGTATAGGATGGTGTTTTTGGTGTACGATGGTGTTTTTGGTGTAGGATGGTGTTTTTGGTGTAGGATGGTGTAGGATGGTGTTTTTGGTGTAGGACGGTGTTTTCGTGTAGGATGGTGTAGGATGGTGTTTTTGGTGTAGGATGGTGTTTTTGGTGTAGGATGGTGTAGGATGGTGTTTTTGGTGTACGATGGTGTTTTTGGTGTAGGATGGTGTAGGATGGTGTTTTTGGTGTAGGATGGTGTTTTTGGTGTAGGATGGTGTTTTTGGTGTACGATGGTGTTTTTGGTGTAGGATGGTGTTTTTGGTGTAGGATGGTGTAGGATGGTGTTTTTGGTGTAGGACGGTGTTTTCGTGTAGGATGGTGTAGGATGGTGTTTTTGGTGTAGGATGGTGTAGGATGGTGTTTTTGGTGTAGGATGGTGTTTTTAGTGTAGGATAGTGTAGGATGGTGTTTTTGGTGTAGGATGGTGTTTTTGGTGTAGGATGGTGTAGGATGGTGTTTTTGGCATAGGATGGTGTTTTTGGTGTAGGATGGTGTTTTTGGTGTACGATGGTGTTTTTGGTGTAGGATGGTGTACGATGGTGTTTTTGGTGTAGGATGGTGTTTTTGGTGTAGGATGGTGTTTTTGGTGTACGATGGTGTTTTTGGTGTAGGATGGTGTAGGATGGTGTTTTTGGTGTAGGATGGTGTTTTTGGTGTAGGATGGTGTAGGATGGTGTTTTTGGTGTAGGACGGTGTTTTCGTGTAGGATGGTGTAGGATGGTGTTTTTGGTGTAGGATGGTGTAGGATGGTGTTTTTGGTGTAGGATGGTGTTTTTGGTGTAGGATGGTGTAGGATGGTGTTTTTGGTGTAGGACGGTGTTTTTGGTGTAGGATGGTGTAGGATGGTGTTTTTGGTGTAGGATGGTGTAGGATGGTGTTTTTGGTGTAGGATGGTGTTTTTAGTGTAGGATAGTGTAGGATGGTGTTTTTGGTGTACGATGGTGTTTTTGGTGTAGGATGGTGTAGGATGGTGTTTTTGGTGTAGGATGGTGTTTTTGGTTTAGGATTGTGTAGGATGGTGTTTTTGGTGTAGGATGGTGTTTTTAGTGTAGGATGGTGTAGGATGGTGTTTTTGGTGTAGGACGGTGTTTTTGGTTTAGGATTGTGTAGGATGGTGTTTTTGGTGTAGGATGGTGTTTTTAGTGTAGGATGGTGTAGGATGGTGTTTTTGGTGTAGGACGGTGTTTTTGGTGTAGGATGGTGTTTTTGGTGTAGGATGGTGTAGGATGGTGTTTTTGGTGTAGGACGGTGTTTTTGGTGTAGGATGGTGTTTTTGGTGTAGGATGGTGTAGGATGGTGTTTTTGGCTGACATGTAAAGAGAAACTGTGTGACAATAAGCCTAGTGAAGTTGACTAAGCCCTCAGGGGTTTAATAAGATCACCACTAAGAACTGAATACTTACTGCAAGTTGGTTAATGACCTTGAAACATTTAAACAGAAATGGGGTGTAAATCAATGTATTTGTGATGTTGATTATAACGGAAATAGTTACATATTTATTTGAGGTTTTTTTTTAGTGATAATATGATGTGCTGAAACATGATGCTTAATTGATTCGTCTATGAGGGGGAAAAAATTGTAATCTTTGGTATTAAAGGATATTTTAAAGTCCAGTCCATCCAAGGTTTTTCTCTCCCTCTCCCCCTGTCTCACCTAGGATTCTCTCTCTCTCCCTCTCTCCAAGGGTTTTCTCTCTCTCTCACTCTCTGTCTCACCTAGGATTCTTTCACTCTCCGTCTCAGCTAGGATTCTCTCTCTTTCTCTCTCTGTCTCTCCTACGGTTCTATCTCCCTCTCTCTCTCTCTCTCTCTCTCTCTCCAAAGTTTTTCTCTCCCTCATCTAGGGCTCTCTCTCTCTCTCTCTCTCTCTCTCTCTCTCTCTCTCTCTCTCTCTCTCTCTCCAAAGGTTTTCTCTCCCTCACCTAGGGTTCTCTCTCTCTCTCACTCTCTCTCTCTCACTCTCTCTCTCTCTCTCACTCTCTGTCTCACTTAGGAGTCTCTCTCTCTCCAAGGGTTCTTTCACTCTCTCCCCTTCGCACGCCCCCTCACACTCTTGCGCTCTCTGGATTTCCGTAAAGCTGCTTTCTAGCAATGTCTATTGTTAGAAGTGATTTATAGAAATGAAACTGATGTGAATTAATGTTTTATTATTATCATGAAATAGAATGTTATTGATATTCTACTGACTGTTGTAATCTCAGAGATGCATGGTGCCAAATCTGAGACATTTATAAAGCAAGTTTTTTTGTGAAATGAAAACATGTTGGTGCTCATAAAATATCCTGTTTCTCAAAAAGTAGTGTGATTAATTGCTTTTAAATGAGCTATAACAGTCTGTAACAAAATCTAACTTAAAAACTGTGAGGTCAGTGTGAAAACTGTGATATTTAGGAACAACTTGCCTGATCTGATTGTTCAGGTAGTTAACCATCTCCTCCACCTGATCAGACCGATCTTTTAACACCAAATGCTTCATGAGGGGCCGAAAGTGCTCGCTCTGCATCAAGCTCTGGTATATTATAATAATATATAACAATAATAATATATATTAATATTATACTTGCTCAGTTATTTATTGAGAAAAATGATCCAGTATTACATATCTGTGAGGGGTAAAAGTATGTGAACTGTTGCTTTCAGTAAGCGGTGTGAGCTCCTTGTGCAGTAATAACTGCAGATAAACGTTTGGGGTAACTGTTGATCAGTCCTGCACATCGACTTGGAGGATTTTTATCCCGTTCCTCAGTCCAGAACAGCTTCAACTCTGGGATGTTGGTGGGTTTCCTCACATGAACTGCTTGCTTCAGGTTCTTCCACAACATTTCTACTGTATTAAGGTCAGGACTTTGACTTGGCCATTACAGAACATTAACTTTATTCTTCTTTAATCATTCTTTGGAATGACACGTGTGCTCAGGGTTATTGTCTTGCTGCATGACCCACTTTCTCTTGAGATTCAATTCACAGACAGATATCCTGATATTTCCCTTTAGAAATCGCTGTCCTGGTCCAGATGCAGAAAAACAGGCCCAAACCATGACACTACCACCAGCATGTTTCACAGATGGGATGGGGTTCTTGTGCTGGAATTCAGTGTTTTCCTTTCTCCAATCATAACGCTTCTTATTTAAACCAAAAATTCTATTTTTGTCTCATCCATCCACAATTTTTTTTCCCAACATCCTTCTGTTTTGTCCACATGATCTTTAGCAGACTGTGGAAGGTCAGCACTGTTCTTTTTGAGACCACTGACTTTCTCCTTGTAACCCTGCCATGTACACCATTGTTGTTCAGTGTTCTCCAGATGGTAGACTCATGAATATTAGCCAATGTGAGAGGGCCTTTAGCTGCTTAGAAATTACCCTGGGTTCCTTTGTGACCTAGCAGTCTATTACATATCTTCAATTTTGGGGAGATCTTTATTGGACCCTACTGCAGGGTAGGATAACAATGGTCATGAATTTCCTCCGTTTGTACACAAACTAACTGTCTGTGTATTGGTGGAGTCCAGACTCTTTAGAGATGGTTTTGTAACCTTTTCCAGACTGATCAACATTAACAACCCTTTTTCTGAGGTCCTCAGAAATCTCCTTTGTTCATGCCATGATACACTTCCACAAATATGTTGTGAAGATCAGACTCTTACAGATCCCTGTTCTTCGTCATCCCATTGATTGAAGACACCTGACTCTAATTTCACTTTAAGATTAACTGCTAATCCTAGATGTTCACATACTTTTGCCACTATCAGATTTGCAATACTGGATCATTTTCCTTAATAAATAAATGACCAAGTACAATCTTTTTGTCTAATTTGTTTAACTGGATTCTCTTTATCTACTTTTAGGACTTGTGTCATATTTCTGCAGATATAAATAAAAGTCCGTTTGCTGTACACATATTACCAGTATCCAGTGCTTTTCAAAATAAAATCTTATCGCTTGATAGCGTAGAACCTCGTACTTCAAACACAAATCTGCTACTAGACGCGCAGCATACACACATACAGTAGAGACAAATATTGATTATGAAATAACAAGGTGTCTACAAGGTGAATGACGCAGAGCAGCACACAGCTGCGGTGTTCAAAGGTCAGTCTGAGACCGTATCTTCCCAACAGCTGAGAAAAGAACAACAACAACAAAAAAAGACAGACTAATGTGCTCATTCTAAACATTATCGTTTTTATTGTAATAACTTCTACAGGGACTTCTACAGGAAGTGTACTGATTATTCAGACTAGTCGCTGCAGCCCCAAACATAAGTTATATGAAGTGTAACTATATACAGATAACGTTATTTAGTATTAATGTAATAAATCATTGTGTACTTTGTTTTTCTTTAAAAAAAAGTTAGTGTTAGGTTTTACACACCAGTATAATGTGTCAAGTCCGATACTTAACGCTTAGTTTTCCAGATATACTTTCCTCATATGGGACAAGGCGTATGAATGAATGCTGACGTTCATTCATCCAGTAAATGAAAGATTTGTTGCAAATGAACATGACGATAAACTGCTGTCCATCAGAAATTGTAGGAGGCAGGTATACATGTATATGGGCTTGGAGGGAAGGTAGGGTAATAATTACAGTGTTACTGTACATGTAAACTTTAGAGCTTTGTTTTTACCCACTGGCCCTTTAAATTATACTAATACTGTATAAAATGGGAAGAAATCATATACATGCTGAAGCTACAGCTATATAATTTACCTGTGTCTCTGCACTCAGGATGGGACTGAGCAGACGTGCCTCATATCCATGGGGTGCATTTGCAGCAAATACACCACTCTGAAAAACAGAAGAAAAGAAATGTGCATATAAAACACTTTTCTCTGATGGGAAACAGAGCTGTGAAGTATAATGGAGGAGTTTTTAGTTCACCTCATGAGATCAGGATCCTCAGTAAGATCAGTCACAGAGTCCTGGTACTGGAGGTCCTGTAGTGACAAACACTGCTACTAATAATCGCTCAATAATCTGTGCCTTTATGGGGGTTTTAAAGATTTAGTTGCTTTGTTTGATAAGATGCTTTGAGAATTATTCCTCAGTTTTCAGCCTGCATTTAAAGTTCCTGCGTGTGTTTGAAAACCTCTTACCTTGCCATATGTCTGCCCTGGTGTTCAAAGCCACTTCTCTAGAAGGATATTACTGATATTGAGAAGGTCAACACCGTTAATTGGTGCGATCTCTTTAGCCACTGCATGCATTTCTGGTCAGGCAAACAAAAGTGCCACAGAAAAGATGTGATGAGTAAATGCTGTTGTTAAAAACTGTTTAAAGCAGCCTTTTGTTATGCACCCTAGGGCTAGGGGTCGACCGATAGTGGATTTTACTGATACCAATAACCAAGTCAGGCAGAAGTTTTGTAAAACTGATACTGAATGAAAACACTCAAAGTAAAATATTCCTGAACTTTATTACAAAAATAAAGTACTGACTGAACCATGAAAATGTACTGCGCATTTTAAAATGAAATATAATATATTAACTATTAATAAACGTTTATTTAATGTAGCACTCTGTTAGATTTCCAAGTGTCTCAGGAATCTCATATTTATGTCTTCAGATCTCCATCAGCCCTATCAGCCTGTTCTACCATTACTTCTATTAACTTTTAGTTCTGTGCTGCTATGAGCTAGAAAGTGTGGTTTACCGCAGAGTTCAGACCTGGAGAGTCCAAATGAACACACACACACACACACACACACACACACACACACACACACACACACACACACACACACACACACACACACGGTTTATTTCATGCAAAACAAAAGTATTTATACACATTGATAAGAAGCAGTGCGTTTCTACTGGTCCAGGTGTCAGACAGATTTAAACAAAACACACAGCACATAGTCATTATACAAAATATGTCCTGTGTCATGTTGACATGGAAATACATAATATAACCAAGGATAGCAGTTGATCAGCTTATTTAAGGAGGTTATTAAATGAATACAAGGTAATTAAACGAATACATTCATCATAGGTATTTGATAGCAGTTCATAATATAAGAGTACATGATAAGAGAATTTCCCTTCACACTCTAAATAACAAATAAAAATAGAGATGTCCAAAATTAATTAAAAAACACTTCAAATAACAAGAATGAGTTTTTATTTCTCCTCTAGAGGTCACTCTCGTGCTGGATAATGACATCGGACAGTTCTCAGCCGCTGCTGCAAGATACGCAGTCGAGCTCTACCAAGGGCTGCATGGTTCTCAATGAAATAGGAAACTTTTTTTTTGGCTTGAGCAATTATTCGATTCTTACAT
This sequence comes from Ictalurus punctatus, assembly GCF_001660625.3. Lineage (NCBI taxonomy): Eukaryota > Metazoa > Chordata > Actinopteri > Siluriformes > Ictaluridae > Ictalurus > Ictalurus punctatus. The sequence continues at coordinate 2,403,574 of NC_030427.2, forward strand.
TACTTACGGAGGCTGCATTTGAACAGACAATAAGGAAATGTAAAGCTTCGGTGCTCCGAGTTTGACAGCAAAAATTCACATCTTGATCTACACCATGAAAAAAAATTCCGTACTTTCTCCAGACTTTCCAGAACCGTGCCTCGCTTGCTGACATTTAGGCACATCATGATTCTAAATGACCAGCAACATCAGTACATCAACCCTAACCTTTCATGAGTCCACACTTTCATGAGTATAACCATTAAAAAAAGAGGCTATTGTACATCCTAATAAATATTCAAGTTGCAATCAAAATGGTGCGTGATTGCTTGAGTATTGGTGCTTAGGGTCTGCATGGTCAAATTTACTCTCACCAGGGGAGGTCTGTCCAGCAGGACTCTTCACACGCTCCACCACTGAGCTGTGCTCGAACAGAGACGCGATGAGACGGCCAGGAACACGTTGAACACATGAACACGTTCTCTGTGGCTGACCGCTGATACTGCAGTTTCGAGGTGAAGCTCTCTCCCCTCGTCTGTAGCTCCTCCTACACACACACACACACACACACACACACGAAACAAATCCATAAACAAGTGCATTCAATAGATCATAAAGTTAGTAGAGTCATTTATGCTGTATTAAATATATACACTGGATAGAAACTATAAAATGATGCCTAATATTTTTGTAATAGTTGTTAGTCAACAAAAGAGCCTCTCTGTAAATGCAACAGGACTGCAAAAGAAAAAAACAAAGCAGCGACCAGTTATATTAAAGCGCAGAGTAAAACTAAGACAAACCTGTATTCATGGAAATGACATGACTTTAAGGCTTAACCAAGATAAGTGGGAAAACAGTTTGGTCAATAGCGATGGGAAGGAAAGACATCATTGTAAAATTTGTTTATGAACAAACAACTAAAGATTCATCTATAAAATAATTAAAATAAAAACTCGTACATATATAGATTTATTTTATAAAGCATCTTATTCCTGTGGTAACAAACCTGTAGCGTATCAGACTTCAGCAATTTGTGTACGAGGTCCAAGCTGAATTTCAAACACACGGTTCTCTCTGCACCTGTAAACAAAGCAGCGGGGCAAATTTCTATATTTATAATAAATAAATCTATTCATGATAGATTAATATAATCAGTGATTAGACAAGGTTTAGAGAGGCCAATCGTAACAAAACTCAGTGGAGCGGTTTGACTCTTGACCCCAGAGGTCTGTGCTCAATTTGAACCCAAACGGCCACTGGGAGGCACCATCACATTTTGTTTTGTGTGTGTGGATTTTATATCATGTGATGTTTCCCACAAACACAAATTCTTTATATCAAATTGTAGATCTCCTTATTTTGAACAACTGTGCCTCAAGAACCACTGCTGTCAATCAAATTGCTGTCAACTCATACTTACATGCACACACATTATGCACACACACATGAACTGGTGTGACTAACAGACCAGATCTTGTGCGATTTGTAAAAATAAATAAATAAAATTATTATATGAGCACAGTGACAGGGGCACTTTCATAAAGTTTTGCATAAGGTCCCCAGATGTTTAGGACAGTCACTGGATTTAGTTTTACACATTAATTTATAAATATCTATTGAATAAAAATGAAGCCATGTTTTTCATAATTGATGTACAGATAGGTGGCAAATTAAAGGAACACCCTTAAGAAAGGGCTTAGGGGTGAGGGCATTTTTCTGGCATGGTTTGGGTCCACTTATCCCCTTAAAGGAAAAGGTCACTGCACATCAATATAAAGTGGTTTTGAGTGATCACCTTTTTTCCTATGATGAAGCATTTCTATCCTGTTACAAACGGACAATGCACCATCCATAGGGCACAAGGGGTCAATGAATGGTTAATGATGTGAAGGATATGTCATGGCCTAACCTGACCTCAACCCAGTTGAACATCTATGGGAGATTTTAGACCAATGTGTTATGTCTATGTGAGATCATCATTATCAAGACAGCAAATGATGATCTTTTGGAACAATAGTGTACCATTCCATCAGTACAATTCCAGAGACTTCTAGAATCAATGCCAAGGCACATTGAAGCTGTCCTGGGAACACATGGTGGCTTAACACTGTTTATTAAGGTACTGTTAATTTTCCCTTTAATTTCTCACCCATCTGTATAATGTCACTGTCACATGGAAACCTAGTATCTCCAGATTGGGTCATTTTTCCTTCTTTAAGTTCTTTATAAAACAATGCTATTGGTCACCCTTTACATTTATCTGTGGGTTTCACAAATATTTAACCAATGAAAAGTATTAAAAAGTGTTTGTGACTAAATCTCAATCTCTAAAACTTTTGGTAAAGCCTCATAACTCCACTGCACCTACATGTTGAAGGATTGATGTGCCACACAGCAGAGCTGAACAGTGATCTTGAAGGTACATAAAGAACTGGTTGCTTTGAATAAATACAGCGTTTTATTTCATCAGGAAACACCAAGTCTGTAAAGGCTTTTTTAATCTAACATTAATGTCATTTAAACATTTTTTTATGTACAGCCACACTTCCAACTGTAACAGTTCACTGCACAACATACAGGTTTTTTTTCCTGAAAAGTAACAGTTTGTCATATGAGGTTTCCACCCGAAAGTGACAACATGTACAGTGTCCTCCACTAATATTGGCACCCTTGGTAAATATGAGCAAAGAATAAAACCTTTTGTTCAAAAAATTCACAAAAATACTCTGCTCTCATGGATAAACAATTGCAAACAGGTTTATTAAAAAAATGTTACATTGGTGCACAACAATTATTATTTTTTTTAATTTTATTTGTATAGCACTTTTTACAGTAGACATTGTTTCAAAGCTGCTTTACAGAAATATCAACATGGTATACAGATATTAAAGGCGCGAATTTATCCCAACTGAGAAAGCTATTGAGTGGAGACGGTGGCAAGGAAAAACTCCCTAAGATGTTTTAAGAGGAAGAAACCTTGAGAGGAACCCGACTCAGAAGGGAACCCGTCCTCATCTGGGTAACAACAGATAGTGTGGAAAAAGTTCATTATGGATTCATATGAAGTCTGTATGGCCTTAGGAGCAGCCGTAGTCCCAGCAGTCTGGAATTAAAGAAGATTTGAGCTCCATCCAGAGGCAGAAAGGATCTGGATCTCTAGTATCTCCATAAATTCGTGTGTGGCTCGGCGAAAGGAGAGAGGGAGAAAAAAGATAATTATGACTGCGAACTAGTAGAACAGAATCTAGTCAGGGTAGGCTTGAGTAAACAAATACGTTTTAAGCCTAGACTTAAACACTGAGACTGTGTCTGAGTCCCGAACACTAATAGGAAGACTGTTCCATAACTGTGGGGCTCTATAAGAGAAAGCTCTTCCCCCTGCTGTAGCCTTCACTATTCGAGGTACCGTCAGATAGCCTGCATCTTTTGATCTAAGTAGTCGTGGTGGATCATATAAAACCAAAAGGTCTCTTAGATATTGTGGCGCGAGACCATTTAGTGCTGTATAGGTTAATAAAAGTATTTTATAGTTAATGCGAGATTTTACTGGGAGCCAATGCAGTATTGATAATATCGGTGTGATATGGTCGTATCTTCTAGTTCTAGTTAGGACTCTAGCAGCTGCATTCTGGACTAATTGGAGCTTATTTATATTCCTACTGGAACATCCAGACAGTAAGGCATTACAGTAATCTAATCTAGAGGTGACGAATGCATGAACTAGTATTTCCGCATCATGTAGTGACAATATGTTTCTTATTTTAGAAATATTTCTGAGATGAAAGAAGGCTATCCTAGTAATATTATCTACATGAGCATCAAATGATAGGCTGGAGTCAATAATCACTCCAAGGTCTTTTACTGCTGCACATGATGAAACAGAAAGACCATCCAGAGTAACCATGTGATCAGAAAGATTATTTCTAGCTACACGTGGGCCTAATAAAAGTATTTCTGTTTTATCAGAATTAAGTAGAAGGAAGTTAATTAACATCCAATGTCTAATGTCCTTTACACATTCCTCAACTTTACTAAGCTTCTGTCTGTCCTCTGGCTTCGCTGAAACATACAGCTGTGTATCATCAGCATAACAGTGGAAGCTAATTCCATGTTTACGAATAATTTGACCTAGGGGTAGCATATATAAAGTAAAAAGCAGTGGGCCTAAAACAGAACCCTGTGGAACTCCAAAAGTAACCTCAGTACGCATGGAGAAATCACCATTTACATCTACGAACTGATAAAGATCGGTGAGATAAGACCTGAGCCAGGAGAGGACTGTTCCCTTAATACCAACAACATTTTCTAATCTATCAAGGAGAATAGTGTGATCTATAGTATCAAAAGCTGCACTAAGGTCGAGTAACACAAGCAGCGAGACACAACCCTGATCAGAGGTCAGTAGAAGGTCATTTACTACTTTAACTAACGCTGTCTCTGTGCTATGATGAGGTCTAAATCCTGACTGATACATTTCATGAATGTTATTCCTATCTAAGTACGAGCATAACTGCTTTGCTACAACCTTTTCTAAAATCTTAGAGATGAAGGGGAGATTTGATATTGGTCTATAGTTGGACAACTGAGACGGGTCAAGATCAGGTTTTTTAATCAAGGGTTTAATAACTGCTAATTTAAGTGATTTAGGTACATAGCCAGTGCTTAGGGAAGAATTGATTATATTTAGAAGTGGTTCAATTACTCCTGGACCAATCTGTTTAAACAAACATGTAGGTACGGGATCTAGTATGCAAGTTGATGAATTGGCTGAAGAGATTAATGTAGCTAGTTCGGTCTCTGTAAGCGGAGCAAAACACTCTAAACATGATCTGATATCGCTACATTGTCATGTAATGGGTTTGTTACAGTACTGTCCGGTTTTAATTTAATGGCCTGTATTTCACATCTAATATTTTCAACCTTATCAATGAAAAATTTCATGAAATCTTCACTGCTATGTAATGATTGAGTGTTTCTCTCTGTAGTGGTTTTATTCCTAGTTAATTTTGCTACTGTGCTGAAAAGGAATCTAGAATTGTTTTTGTTGTCTCCTATTAAGGTGGAGAAATAGATTTTTCTAGCATCGCCAAGAGATTTCCTATATTTCAGGAGGCTCTCCTTCCATGCTGTTTGAAATATCACCAGTTTGGTTTGACACCATTTACGTTCTAATTGTCGAGTTGTCTGTTTTAAGGTTCTAATTTTTTTTCTCTAATTATTTTCCTTTTGAGTGGAGCCACTCTATCTAGCGTGTAGCGGAGTGTTGACTCCAAGATTTCAGTCGCATGATCGAGTTCTATGTGATCTGACGGTGATCCAAATCTAATTGATGTTTCTGTGACTTTATTTATGAAGCTCGGTGCAGTAGCTGATGTGTAGGTACGTTTTACGCGGTAGCGAGACGAGGTGGAAATATTATGATCAATTCGTATTATGAACGAGATAAGATAATGGTCTGAGACAACTTCAGACTGCGGAAAAATTATAATATTTTCTATACTTAGTCCGTATGTTAGTATGAGGTCAAGAGTGACAATTATTGGCACCCCTATGAATCCATGAGAAATACAGTATCTCACAAAAGTGAGTACACCCCTCACATGTTTGTAAATATTTGGATATCTTTTCATGTGACAACACTGAAAAAATGACACTTTGCTACAACATAAAGTAGTGAGTGTACAGCTTGTGTAACAGTGTAAATTTGCTGTCCCCTCAAAATAACTCAACACACAGCCATTAATGCCTAAACTGCTGGCAACAAAAGTGAGTACACCACTAAGTGTAAATGTCCAAATTGAGCCCAAAGTGTCAATATTTTGTGTGGCCACCATTAAGTTTCATACGTTATAATAAACAACAGAATTTACACTGTAAGCGCGCAGATACAGCATATAATGACAATAAACTTACATTAAACTAAACCTTTTAAGCAGTGTGCACCAGTTTCCCCTGCCCCTTACACACAGTGGATATAAACATAACTTTGTGCTTCACGGTATTTAATATAAAATGCTCCCTGCATTTCTGATTTTCTTCCTCAGGCACGTGATGATTTCTCCTCCATCTGATGGAGACTGACGTCATGCTGGGAATAATAGGTAACGCTGACAGAGAGTAAACTGGAGAAAGTCAGTGTCGGTGACTCTGAGTGTCTGCTAATGCTAGCGTACGTATGACATCATGCGTCATCGTGACTTATACTACGGTTTGTAAAAAAATCACTAGTGATACATTTGAGATGATATTACCTTTCTAAAATCCACACAGTAGAGTATACGGCCATCTAATCCATAATGAGATTCATTACAATAATTTTCATCATCGATTATTATCCATTTTATTAATTAGTTGTTGCTCTAGTGCAAATATATAAATATAAATGATTTGACTTTTTTTTGACCCAGTGTAAAATGTTAAAGAGCTATCTCTATATCTCTAGATATAACCATGCGGTATGTTAGATGGTGGTATGCTGTGTTCAATAGGACTATGTGATAATTAATTTTTATAATTAATAAAAATGTGTCGCACAGGTCTGTTAAATCTTTAACATATAACAGGTAGTGCAATAATGGAAAAATGGTATAAATGTAAACATAACATGCTATGACTGAGTATTCAGCAAATTAGCTTATACCAAATATGATCATAGCAGTTATAGTGATAGCAGCCAGGTAAAGTGCATTTAAAGTCTATATAGTGACAGTAAATTAGATCCTATGTTTTTTTATAATACAGTACAGTATAATTCAGTAGTTCTATTAGTGCAATTTCAACCAAAATACAGTTGAGTGTAAAAGTTTGTACCCCCTTTTGGTTTCTTTTGGACGGAAGGGTGTTAAATGTCCTAAACACTACAAAATTTGACTGCAAGTAGAAGTTAATTTTATTATCAGACTCAGATCCATGTTAATATTTTTAATACTGCTCATTACTGTTAAATGACTTGAAAGAGTCAACACATCGGATGGTCATGGCAGGACCTTGATTTTGTGTTCAGTAAACCAAATGTGTTGATTTTGATGTATGTTTTGGATCACTGTCCTGCTGGAAGATCCAACCACGGCACATTTTAATCTTTCTGGCAGAGGCAGTCAGGTTTTTATTTAATATCTGTTGATATTTGATAGTCCATGATGCCATGTATCCTAACAATATGTCCTGGTCCTCTGGCAGAAAAACAGCCCCAAAACATTAAAGAGCCACCACCATAGTTAACTGTGTTCATGAGGTACTTTTCCATATGGCTAGGGTGAAGTCAGCTAACATGGGCCACTTTTTGGAAAATGATTTATAATACCATCAAATAAGCTATCATGTCTCATCATCTCATCAAATCATGATCTCTAATGATATTTTTATAAATTAGCATGGGCCTCTTCAATATAAATTTCTTTTAAAAATATGAAAAAGTATAATTGTTTTAAAATTATGAGGGTTAGAGTATCGGCAGGAACCCTCTTGAGCCACAACACAATGTTCAGGCAAATTGGGCCGGCTGTTCAGTTAAAATGGACCAATATAAAAAGATAACAGGTAATTTTGACTGAAAGGATTTTAATTTTAACAGTAAATTGACACTATTGTGTTCAGTGTGCCATAGCAGCAACACCGTAAATATATTTCATTTAATAGAAAGCACATCTTCTCCACAGCTCTCGTGGTACAATGAGTTGCACTGACAGCAGCACACCCTAAATGTTCCCGCTGCATTGAATGCTGAAGGACTGTCGTGGTCTCTCCTTTCTCCCCAGCAGTAACCTCTACACAGGGTTTACCCATCTCCCCAACCACACGGGTAGAGTAAAACTGGTCTTGTAGGCCAAATACATCACAATTCCACAGATGTGATGGAACATCTCTGATTGCAAGTTCCTCCAGCAGGACTTCATACCATTGAAACCACTTTCCTAACACACTACATTGCTGTATGGTTCAAGCTGCTTGGTTTGTTTCCTGCTCTCCAGGTCCTCCCTCAGTAGAGTAGAGGTTGATGGTAAACTAACTGGTTTCTCTTCCATTATTATTTGTAGTTCCTTAGTTAAATCTGTGACCATAGGCACTTCTACTGTTTGTTCTGCATGTTGTTTTAAGTTCCTTTCTCCCCTTTTTCCTTTAGGGCCAGCCTGTGTTGGGGTTAATGAAAGTCTGGCTTTCCCCTCTCTACCGAACCCCCTATTTTCCCTTACGGTCCCCACATAGGAACCCATAACAGGTTGCGTACTTGGTTTAAGAGGTGGAAACGATTCAGGGTCATTGAAGGACTAAGCCAATGGGGCGAGTGACTTTTTTGGCATTTCTGTTAACATTGATTTCAGGGTCTGTGCTGAACTCGCTGTGAATTTCTTTCTATACCTTGTTTTGCTCCAGGTTACTGCTCTGTTGAAAGCCTGGATGTCCAATTCTCTTACTTCAGACAAAATGGTTGCTATTACTTCATCGTAGTGTTCTTTTAAGATCTCTATATTATTGTCCATCCACTGTGCTGTGTTTTGATTGACCTTTTCCAGTGTTGACTGGTTTGGAGATGGTTTAATGAAAGATTTTGTGACCTGTCTGAACACACTTGGTGGATAAGGATTAGCCGGTGTTGTGGCCGCCAGAATTTCTGAATGATGTAGAGCCTGTAACAATTTGAAATATTTTGTCAGTGTTAAATCTACAGCAGTTTTTGATTTGAGACACCTTGAATTTGGTTTTCACTTACATTTGCAGGTTCCCTTATTGGTCCAGAGTCAGCGAAGACTTCAAATCTGTTGTGCATAATGCATAATGTAGTGTAGTGTGTTGTGGATAAAAATGACATGAAATAAACATGAGGGAGACTTAGTATGTGTAATATGTAATTGCAAAATCATCGCGAGTGGTATTGGCAGGCAAACAGAATGGATAGGGAACATCTCCAACTTGAAATCTAAAAAAGGTCCATCGAGGAAAGGAATACCGTATTATAAGCTGATGTTTTCCGACTTCACTGACAAATTTAAAGATCTAAACATCGATTGGGTGGAAGACGCGAGCAAAGAAATATATCTTTTAATTGTTGATCGAGTTTATAGTAACCCTGTGGCTTTCAGAAATGTGGAGGAAGACCAAAACAAAGAATGTCTCCAAAACTTACAGAATAAAATCCTATCTGAACACCTGAGAGATACAACTTGGTTAGTCGCTGTAAGAAGGCTCCCAGTAAGAGCGGTTGTAAAATGGAGCTGTTTCGTAAAAACCAGTAAATGCCCGATGCCTAACTGTAATGAAGAGGAAACACTCGAACATTTCCTGTTAGTGTTATCGCTCTAAAGAAACATGGGCTAAATTAAAAACCATTGGTCTTAATATAGAAATAAATATGAACTCAATTTTCTATGGCATTTTTAAAGAAAATTGTAGCAAGACTCAGCATGACTTCATTTGGTTCATAATATGTTTGACTAAATTTAAACTCTGGAAAACAAGAGCCAGAATGACTATAAATCAAACGTTTATATCCAGTGATGTTGTATTCAAAGACATTCAAAAAGAACTAAGAAGATTAAAAAGCAGCACATCTTGGTTTAAAGACTCTTCAGTGTGGGACAATATTTGCGCGTAATTGTACCTTGACTATGTAAGTATTTTTTTTTCTTTCTTTCTGAATATGACTTTGTCATATAGGGTGGTAAGGGACTTGGCAAAGTAGGCGCTAAGCGTCACCGCAAGGTGCTTCGCGATAACATCCAGGGGATCACCAAGCCGGCTATTCGCCGTCTGGCTCGCCGTGGTGGTGTAAAGCGTATTTCTGGTCTGATCTATGAAGAGACTCGCGGTGAAAGTGTTCCTGGAGAACGTGATCCGCGACGCCGTCACCTACACCGAGCATGCCAAGAGAAAGACCGTGACCGCCATGGATGTGGTGTGCGCCCTGAAACGCCAGGGACGCACCCTGTACGGCTTCTGCGGTTAAACGCTCTAACACCGAACGACGCGAACACCTCCACGCGCCTCTTTGCCGAGTCCCTTACCACCCTTACTTTTTTAATGAATTTTATTGAATTTATACAAAATTTACAATCTTACAAAAAGTCATATTCAGAAAGAAAAAAAAATGCTTACATAGTCAAGGTACAATTACACACAAATAGTGTTAGAAAATGGAAGGGGGTGGATGGAAACGAGAGTGAAATTTCATTATCCTGAGTATCCAGTTACACAAATGGAGAGGTGAGTTTAGATTTGGCTAAATAAATCATACAATCTAGAAACAAACAAGTGGGATATAATCAGTGGTTGATTTTAGACACAATCATTCCCGATAGTTCTAATAATTCTGCTGTTGGTTTGAGTTGAGCACTGACAATCAAATTAAAAGAAGATGAAGCTAGCATTTAGTGCTTTAGGTTTTTTTGTTGTTGTTGTTTTTTACAGTGGAGTGATGAGAAGAAATCCTCAGAGACTGCTACAGTGTCCTACCAGGAATCCAGGGCTAATCATAGGCTGAAGTGTTTCAGAGACATTCTGGACATTTTTTCTGTTTCTGAAAGCAGGACCTCGCACTCGCCGGGCAGTACTGGCCATTATCTTCTACGGAAAGTAGCTAAGGTTTGTCCGAAAAGTCGCTAGATATGTCGCTAGATGCTTAAAAAAAAAAAAAAAAAGTTGCTAAAGGGGTCTGAGAAGTGGACCGAAGCTGTCCCTGTTAAAATGAATGAGTGAACGGCAGGACGAGGAGGGGCTGCAGCAGGGAGTCATATTTTGAGTGAAAGGATTGTATTCGTGTTCTTTTGAAAATAAACCCTTTAAAGTGATTGTTATTTTTTATTTATTGACTTTTTATCATTCAAGCACTTTTTAACCACTGTTACATTAAAAAATTGGCTATTTTCAAGGTTTTCCAGTACTTAAATTTCCAAATGCCAAATTCAAGCACCTTGTACAAACCTTGTGGTAATAATTTTTCATAGATACATTTCCCAAACAAACAAACTAAAAAACTTCTAGTACTTCTAATTAATAAACCTATAACATCAGTTAGCTAGTATTTTCAAGTGCTAAACCCAAACCTCACACATATGATGTTGTTTTTCTCTTTTTGTTCTTTGAACACACACTTCTTCTTCTTCTTCTTCTTCTTCCTCTTCTTCTTCTTCTCTTCTTCTTCTTCTTCTTCTTCCTCTTCTTCTTCTTCTTCTTCTTCTTCTTCTTCTTCTTCTTCTTCTTGTTTCAGATATATTTCTGCCACCTGTAAGTCAGAATGGCAAAATTCTTGACTGTAATATCACTCAGGTAAAATAAATAAATCAATGAATTAATAAATAAGTAACAGTAAACTGATGTTCTGCAAATTTCATGGAATTAATAGAGATTTTAGTGTATTTAATACAAATTATATCACACTGCTGTTGCACTCTGGAATCTGATAGGTCAGAAGGTCTGAAGGCAGCAATTCATATCTCAGGTATATATTAATATGCTCATTGTAATAAGTTATCCTTTCTATGATAACAAATCATTCACAGAGACTTCTCTGGCAAACATTCCACATAATCAAAGTCTAATAATAAACAGATTTGTGCTATACTACTTTAATAAAAACTTTGTCGCTGATATGGTGAAGCTATCTATAAGGAGGTGTTTATTTAAGATTTATGGAAAGACACTCGGGCCACAGATTTCTCCAGATTCTCTGAATTTTTTCATGATATGATGTGCTGTAGATGATGAGATATTCAGAGCCTTCACAATTTCACAATTTTACATTGAGGAGCATTATTCTGAAATTGTTCCACAAATTGTAGATGTAGTTTTTAGATTGGTGTACAGAGGCCCGTCTTTACTTCTGAAAGACTCTGCCTCTCTAAGATACTCTTTTTATACCCAATCATGTTACTGACCTGTTGCCAGTTAACATAATTAGTAGCACAATGTTCCTCCAGCTGTTTCTTTTTAGTACTTACTGTTCCAGCCTTCTGTTTCCCCGTCCAAATTATTTTGAGACGTGTTGCACCCATAAATTAAAAGTTACCTATTTTTTCCCTGCTTTTTTTTGTCTTTTTACATTCGCGGAGAACGCGTTTAAATGACAACTCCGTCTAACATACACAAAGAGTCACTCTAAGAGTCACTTCACTTCATTCTTGTTGCAATGTAATAATGTATGATACATTACCTTAATCTTTGAAATTTCAACTAACATTAGAAATAAATTTCTATTCTCATCACTGCTCCTACACAGCAAATTGAGCAGAGTTAAATTTTTGGTGTTTATGAATAGAATCAATCTAGCTCTACTTGGAATTGATCTAACTCTGTATGTTGTCTAATCTGTTAGATTTCACACTGTACCATGAAACAGTTGGTGTCAAAATGGAGTGTTATAACTGTTTTCTAGAATTCAACTCTGATAGTGTCACCCCTTTGGTGGAACGCACCATTAGGAGTGACTGACCTAGATCAGACTGAGCGACTTTCCAGTATCGGCAGAAGATAGTAGGTGAGGATGCATCATCTTCAGTCCTGGATTTGTTCCCTCGTTTCCTTGATGTACCTGGATTGGTAAGAAAATCTTTAGCTTTGGAAGTAGTTTTGAAAAGGAAATTTTCTCTGTAGTTATTAAATGAGTTCACTGGTACAGTAGAGAAAGGAGTTGTTCAATGATCACCATAACAACAACAGGCCGGTCCAAACTGAGAAATTCAATGTTCTAATCTTTTATATCCCAAATGTATGCATAAATAACACAGCAGATCTGAATTTTTAGCATTTGACCTTTCATCCATTTATGTCCGTTATGTTTAAACCTGTATAAACCTTGTTTATAGATCGACCAGGATTTCTCCATAATGTTTGGTGACGAAGTGTCTCAGAAGTTCCTGGCAAAGTGGTCAACATTCTTCAAGCCAAAAATCATTGCAGACTGCAAGACTCTTAAGAATATGGGCGAGCTGCTGTCAGGAACTGAACCTGAATCTGAGGACTACAATGGTCAGTATAAACTGTTTTGTATTTTAAAAATGTTCCAGTCTTTAAAAAAATAATTAAAGAGAGATTGCTGCAGCGAGATTAACAGCCTTGAAGATGTTCACATGTTTTGTATGTAAATCACACTTCAGAACTTGTTTGGTTCCTTTGTCAACATTTAAAATTTCAACATGGTTTATATCCTAGCAAAAAGTTACATTTAAAATGTGGAGAGCCAGGTTGCCCGTTATCATTTTGTACTTATAGTGGCTTCCGAAATCACCTCAGCAAAGTACATAGTCACACTATTGATCAAGAGATCGATACTAATCAGGATCTTTCCTCTCAGGGAGAATATGAGGCGGAATGTTCAAATGATCGCCCAAATTCTGTTGCCACTTTACATCCTTCACAAAGTTCTGTTGTTACTGAAGTCAGCTTCAATGTGTGGCTCAATTGTTGCTCATTTGCAAGCCTCAGGTCTTTCTGAAAGTGCTGTCCAAACAATTGTTTGTTCAATGGAAGAAGTTGTTAATGATGTTAAAATCCAAGCACGAGATGCAGTTCTTAAAACTGTTACTCCTGAAAGTACAAGTTCAGACACTTGTAGAAGAATAAAACACTGTTTTCATCAATTAGGTAATCTGATCTGTGATCACCATACTCTATTCAAAGAATTGTTTCCTGACAAGAGGTCGATTCCCATGCACCACTTGATGATGCACTATCTGAGATGCATAAAAAAATCGGACCTCTTATCCGTATGTGGTGAATGTGATTTGAAGCTAAGCACCATATTTTCAAAAGATGTTGCAAAAATTTCAAGAATCTCATTAAATCATTATTGAAGCAACATCAACGTCAATTGCCATTTAACTATGAAAATGATTGTTTTAGAAGGTTTGAATTTGGTCCTACATCAAAAACCGTCTGTAACTTGCAAGGTGGGGAAGAACTCAGTCAGACATTATATTTAGAAGCCTGTTTGAGTGTTACAAGTACAAAGTGGGTCAGACATTATGGTACTGAGTATCAGGTTGGTGTGTTCATTTGCACTGCATGTACCTATGATCTCCCTGTGTTCAAAAAGATCTGTGATATAATAATATATGAAGAGAGTGCTTTCATTATTTCCTGCAATGTAAAAATGATGTACTATGATGACCACTTCAATGCATACTGTATAGAAGATAACCAAATGGATGAGTTTTCTGTCATCTCTGTGAATGAACTGACACACTTTAGGCCATTTGACCAGCAGTGCTCTAATGAGAATAAACAAAGAGAGTACATAGTGCCCAATTGTTATATTTAGAAAGACGTGACCTGAGGGGTCAGTAATGTTAACACCCTTGAAAAAAGAAAACTATTATAAAGCAACCAACTTGTTTTTTTTCTTTGTTTGCCTTTTAGATTTGTAATCATTTAAATGTTATTTTAATTGTGCAGTAGCATATTAACACTTTATAGTGTTAGAGGCAACTCATTTAATAGTACGCAATTAACACTATGAGATTTAATGAATTACTCCTATGAGAATTAATTTCTAACACTACACACTGGTGTTGAGAAACTAACACTTGAGTAGTGTTCAATTTCAACTATACAAAGAGTTGATGTGAACTCTATTAAAGTGTTAAAATGACACTGTGGAGTGTGGACCCCTCCGGACACTTTAAAAGTGTTGAAATGAAACTCCAATAGAGTGGATTTGTTTCTGTGGATTTTGCTGTGTATGTATATTTTATAATGTTAAAGTGCACACCTTGATTTCGATTATAATAACATTATTAATGTATTTCTAATGTTATTAGACATGTCATTCTCATCACTGCTCCTAGATAACTTAGTGTTCCCTAGGTGGCCTCATCTATTTCACTTCGAGAATATCCACAAATAGGGAAGAACATTACCTTTATCTTTGTAATGTATACAATAATGATCATGAACGGGTTAAAAAGGGGACACAGTAATATAAACCATGTAATATTTCTTACCCAACTCGGGCCTAACTACAAATGTACTCTTATGACAGGATACCGCTGCTGGGAAATTGCCGTTCCCGAGGTTGGGCACAGGAGGGCAGTCAAGCTCCATCCAGCACAACACACAACGCCACCTGAAGCAGAAGGTAGGTTTGGGCTATTTTACAGACACAGCTCATCACTGTGCATTGTATTGTTCGGACATAACCACAGTTAACGGCTCTTCTATAAAAACAAACATTATGTAATACTCATAGCACTATATTTATACTAAAAATACAAAATTAATAACTAACCTTTTTCTAATGTTGATAGAAAGCCTTTTACATCATTTACACACACACACACACACACATATATATATATATATATATATATATATATATATATATATATATATATATCCTTTGCTCTCCATACCACGTTCTAATATTTAAACTGGACACACGAGGGCAGTCAAGCTCCATCCAGCACAAGACACAACGCCGCCTGGAACAGAAGGCAGATTTGGGCTACTGTACACAAACACAGCTCATCGGCGTTATTACTGTGCATTGTCTAGTTTTTACATAAGGACAATACACGGCTCTTCTGCACTGTTCATCATCATCTATAAAAAAAAAAAAAAAAAAACATTATGTAATATACATAGCAGTATATTTATCATAATAAAGTTCACTCATTAATAACGAATAATAAACATTTCTATATGTTGATAGAAATATAAAGCATTTATATATATATATATATATATATATATATATATATATATATATATATATATATATATATATATATATATATATGTGTGTGTGTGTGTGTGTGTGTGTCCCCTTCTCTTATCTAAATATTCAAACAGCCCAAGAAATAAAATTAGCTGTTTTCTGAGACGATGAAGTGACTCTTAAAAGAGCCTTTGTGTATATTAGACGGAGTTGTCGTTTAAGCGCATTCTCCGCGAATACGGCAGGCCAGCTGAATATCCTTGAGAGAGATGGAGAAATGTGAAAAGCTAGCACTGTGGCTACGTGTTTCGCAACCATGAGCTGTATTACATTTTCCAAAGCAATTTAACACGCTGAGATGGGCAGTCCATAGGTAGTCGGTACCTAGCCGACCAAGGATTGGATTGCATTGCGATGGCTCAACTATGGAATTGTCCCGTTCTGTGAGACCTTTGGGCCGTCTCGCCGCATCGTCACCCTTCAGTTTATATGACGGCACAGCTCATACCTCAAGACTTGAATAAAATTAGACCCTCATAGCGATGGACTCCGTTGGAATCCGTTGTGCTCTGCACGCGTGGGTTCGAATCCCATCCTCGTCGCAAACTTGTTAGTTGTAAAGGAAATTTGTGAGCATCAACAACTCTTTTTCTGAGTTGTTGATGCTCACAAATTTCCTTTACAAGTAACAAGTTTGCGAAAGTCAAACAAGATTGCGAAGTCAGGCTGGAAAAGTTAAAAAAAAAAAAAAAAAACATTTCTAAATTGTTTGGACTCCACCAAGGAAACTCACGAGCATGGTTACCCTCCCTATGGAGTTCGACTAGTTTGGGCAGAAATGATAAGACTTGTAATGTTCTTTTGGTGAAGGCTTAACTTTCAAAATTCACTTCTGCATTGGCCGGGAATCGAACCCGGGCCTCCCGCGTGGCAGGCGAGAATTCTACCACTGAACCACCAATGCTTAGTTTAAATAACTAAAGACTGTGCCGTGAGCAGCAGCAGTCACACACTATATTTCCAGATACTGTATAATATTATAATATCTCCTCTCTGCTCAACACGCATGTAATACAGTCTACGTACCGTAGAGCAGTGTTTTTCAACCACTGTGCCGTGGCACACTAGTGTGTCGTGAGAGATCGTCAGGCGTGCCTTGAGAAATTGTCCAATTTCACTTAGTCTTAAAATTCTTATTTATTAAAATTTATTCATTATTATCTGCAAATAATAAGCCATGGTTGAGTGTCTGTGCTGTAATATAGTGACTGGCAGAGTAATGTAATATTCGTCCCTGTGGCAGCAGGTAATTGCCTCCTACCTTCTTAGAGACAAGAGAATTAGTGACGCATGCGACAGGTCGTGGTGGCAGTGATGGAGAAGTTTTTAAAAAGGAAACGTGCAAACTCCGAACTGGGCCCTGGACAAGACTGTGACCCAGGTGAAGGGCCTAGTATGAGTGGTGGTAAAAAGAAAGCAAAGATGGTGAGCTCGAGCAAAAGTTATCTTTCGTTAGGATTTACTTTCACCAGCGATGAGATGACCCTGACTCCATTATGCTTGGTGTGTGGCGAGAAGCTGTCCAATAGCGCCATGGTGCCAAGCAAGCTTAAACGCTATCTCCAAGCGAAACACCCGTCGCTTCCAAACAAGCCGATGGACTTTGTTGCCTGAGTGAAAACACAGAAACAGGCAACATTAATGAGAAAAACCACAAAGCTAAATTAGAAAGCCCTCAAAGCTAGTTGCTGCACTTGTAGCTAAATGAAAAAAGTCCCACACTGTGGCAGAGACGTTAATACTACCTGCCCACAAAGACACTGTCAACGAGATGCTCGACCCTGACGCGGTTAAAGACATATCTAAACTCCCGCTCTCAGATAACACAATCGCCAGACGTACTGATGACATGTCTACAGACATCGAAAGCCATGTTTTGGAAAAGATACGCATCAGTAGGAAATTTGTGTTGCAACTTGATGAGTCTACGGATATTCTCAGCTCTTGGCCAATGTGCGTTTTGTGGATGGAGATGCCATTAGAGAAAACTTCCTATTTTGTAAGGCACTGCCAGAAAAAAACAACAGGAGAGGAAATTTTTTGGGTCACATCAGAATATCTTGACCAGGGAGGACTTACGTGGGAAAATTGCACAAGTGTTTGCACTGATGGAGCTGCAGCCATGGTCGGGCACACCTAAGGCTTCGTTAGCAGAGTGAAGGAAAGAAACCCAGATCTTATTGTTACACACTGTTTTCTGCACCGTGACACCTTCGTTGCAAAGACTTTACCAGCAGAACTAGTTCCTGTGGTGGATGATGTTGTGCGCATAGGGAACTTTGTAAAGACACGACCTTTGAAAAGTCGTATATTTGCACCTTTGTGTGAGGAAATGTGAGCGAAGCATAAAGCCTTATTGCTCCATACGGAGGTCCGATGGTTGTAGCATGACAAGTTGCTGGCCCGTGTGTATGAGCTTAAATTGTTAATAAGTTGGAGGAACTTAAAGTGTTTCTGACAAATGAGAGGTCTGATTACTCAAATCTGTTTGCAAGTGATGAGTGGTGTGCAAAGCTGGCATACCTGGCAGATATATTTCATCATCTGAATGAACCGAACACACGGATGCAAGGCCGAAATGAGAACCTGCTTACAAGCATGGATAAAATAAATGGATTCCATTTAAAGGTGCACCTCTGGCAACAACATGTGCAAAGTGCCAACCTTGAGATGTTCCCACTCACAGAGGAACGGCAAGATCACCCTGCTGCACTGTGCGAGGTAATAGGTAAACATCTGAAAACTCTTGAGGAGAAGTTGTCATTTTATTTCTCTTCAGCCTCCACTGAATGCCTTGACTGCTATTGGAAAGGACATAACTTTACAGGAGCAGGAGGAACTAACTGAACTGAAACAAGATCGTGGTTTAAAGCTAAGATTTGCTGAACTTCCTTTGGACAGTTTTTGGTTGACTGCTGCCAAGGAATTCCCCATTCCGGCCAACAAAGTTTTGACATTGCTCCCATTTTCCACAACATATGTGTGTGAGCTGAGCTTTTCAAGCCTAACTGCTATAAAAACTAAAAACAGAGAGAGACTGAAAGCTGGTGAAGAAAAGCTTTGTGTATGCCTTTCTTCAATTCCTGCCAGGATATCGGCTTTGTGTTCATCTAAACATGCCCAGGTTTCACACTGAGTGAGTATAAATAAATTGAGAAACTATATTGCAATTACATATACTGTATTAGGCTACAGAGTGTCATTCTGTAACATTTTTGGTCGGTGGTGTGCCACAAGATTTTTCCAATGTAAAAAATGTGCCATGGCTCAAAAAAGATTGAAAAACACTGCGTTACACTACACAATTTAAGAAGCTACACTTACTTCTGCTTCCATTGTAACACTTTTCAGTTTTGGAGCAACAACAACAGCAACAACAGCAACAACAATAACAACAAAAAAGTGTTGGAACAAAATAAATCTTATTTTCCATTCCAGGTTGCAGGTATTCGCGGGTGCAATGCAACACTGTTCCACACACAAATAACTCTTTTGAATGGTTAAATTACTAAAATCAGAAAGCGCCACCAGCATATCTGACAAAGATGACTCATGAACCGATTCTTTAATCACTAGCTGAAATCGACGTATTGAATTTACACAAACGCCAAATAACAAATACAAAATTCTACTTTCTCATGAATATGGTATAGTGCATTGCTTAATCAGCAGTTTTTCTTAGAAAGACAAGATATTTAAATTGAATGAATTTAATGAAACCACACATCAAGCTGTCTTTTCTAACAGAACATTAAATTTAGCATTAGCTCCCAGTTTCAGAAAGTTCTAGCCAGACATTCAGGGGGAAAGAATCAGAACAAAATGTAAAATAAAAAAAGTAGTGAAAGATGAAAGTGAAGGAATAAACGGGGGGTTTGTGTCTTAAAAGTTGTGTCTTAAAAGTTGAGTAATTAAAAACTAAAAAAAAAGCTGTGAGATTCAGCGTTTGTCACAACGATGCCAAACGCTCTCCCGACTATTTCTTTGGGATTGTTCCCAAACTGAGAAATCAAGGTTCTTCAGTCATGCTTCCCCCACAATCAAACTTTGGAGTTGACTCCATATTCACAACGACTATAGAGTCGACTCCAAAGCTTGATTCCTTTGAATCGACTCTATTCCCATTACCTGGTATCTACGAATTGACACCAGGTATTCGGAATCGCCCTGTTAATCATGATAATGATCCTATGTACTTAATACTGTGGGTTGTTCCCCTAACCTTTAATTCGAGATTTGTGCTGAATCGATTCTTGGAACAGACTCACTCAGTGTTGCAATCGATTTCAGAATATTAGCAAGGGTTTGAATTGTTATCATTTCCCCTGCTTCCATTTGTAGGAAGCTGCCTTAATCACGATGAACCCAGGCTACGCAGGCAGGACCGAGCTCCGGGACAACCTGGAGGCCGCTTCAGATCCGTCTCCATGACTGTGCCCGACCACGCCGTCATCGCAGAGGTGTGCTCGGGTGCCGTCATTCATTACATTATGTAATGAACGCAATAACGGATGTATTCTGGCGTGTTACAGAACTGTTTCACGTTGTCTTTTTTGCTGTAGGTGGACTTGTGAGCTGAGGGCTTCAAGTCCAGTGAGACTCTGGCGAAGAAGATGATTCAGCTGTATAAGCTGTGCAGCAAGCAGCTTTCCCGGCAGGACCACTACGACTTCAGCATGAGAGTCGTCAACTCTGTTATCGTCATGGCCGGGTATGTCCGTCTACGAACAGGGTGAACATATTAGATTAGATTAGATTCATCCGTTGTTTTTTCTAAATTGTTAATTAAAACTATCTATAAATGTAACAGATGTCTTGCTGGAATAAATCGAGCGTGTGTGTGTGTGTGTGTGTGTGTGTTTTCCAGGTCTCTGATGCGAGAGAACCCACACCTGAGTGAGAACGTGGTGTTGATTAGAGCGCTACGATACTCCAACCTGCCCAAGTTACTCAAGGATGATGCAGAACTTAAAATAAAATAAATTGATAAATAGTAAAGAACGCCAAAGCTTACATATGGAGTATCAAAGGTCATTATCACAGGATCACTGGAATCAGGCACTAGGAGGAAATTCCAGGACAAATTAGGAAATACAATTAACTGACATTTGCAAATTCATTGCACCTAAAAAGCTGTAATTATACAGGGGGAGGGGAGTAATCAATAGGAAGAAGGATCTGAGAGGGAACATGGACAAAATTTATGGAACTTTTTCCTGGTTCGGCCCTAAATTTGGGCCAGATTAAATTTCATCTGTACAAGTTGGACAATAGGGATGGGGAACATAGATCCAGTACCCTTAAATCCAATTAGAACTTCTATTCCAACCATTAAAACCATTTTTTATCTTGAAATCTAGGGGCTTACCCAAACAATAAACTCTAATCACCTAATTTTTAACCAATAAAAACTCCTTTTTCCAATATTGAAACTTAGGGGCCAACCCTAACCCTGAACTTAACCATCAGAAACAAATAATATGTTCTCTAAACTGATCCTCCAACCCCCAATAGTTAACCTCACCTAAAACGTCTTACATTTAGACAGATTTTCTTTTAAAGTCTTTAATTTATTTATTCATTTTCATATGGTTCATTTACATGTGATTCATTTACGTTGATTCATTTACATGTGATTCATTTTCATGAGATTCATGAAAATTCATTTTTTTTTTAAAGTGGCAGAATTCGTTTTTAACACAATATGTAGATTAAAAAAATTATATAATTTCTTTTCCATTTTTTTTATACAACTGATATTTTCTCATAGAATGTTAAATACATATAGAGGAATATATACAGAATGAAGGACAAGGTTTTGTGCCTGTGCCACCTCCCACACCAATGAGTGTTGGGTTGAGTCATCCCCTAACCTAACCCTGCCTGAGCCTTTTTATTAAAGGTGTTTAATTTAGTTTGATGTGGTTTAGTTTGTTAGAATGTGAATTTATCTGTTATATGTAGGCTAGCTAACTGCGTAGTTAACTAACGTTAGTCAGCTGAGAAGAAAAATATCAGACTTTTCCTCATTCCCTGCCTGTCCAAACCCTGCCTCCTCTACATCAGATGCCAACGATGTTGAGACCAACTCGACCAGTGAAAGTTCTCAAGTGACATTTGAGTCATCCCAGCCCGTTTCAATCGGTGTGCAATCTTTTACAGATGATGACAGCCAAGCGCAGCGAGTTGAGTCTTCTCCCGTCCCTGCGGCTCTCATCCCGACAAGACAGTTTAAATCAGCTTGGCTACAAGAGTTCGCCTGGTTACGTTATGACAAAGGGAAAATGTACTGCACCTTTTGTGCTAAAGCAGGACAAGATATTGCTGGTAAAACAGAGTTCATTACCAGTTCGAGTCATTTTAAAAAAGAAACCGTAAAGAAGCATGGAGACAGTACAAAACATGAGACCGCTAGGGATTGTGTCATGGCTAGGTCTGCCCCTCGTGCCACCCCAATCGTGAAAGCAGTGCAACGTGCTAGTGATAACGTCACTGAAAAAGAGATGAGGGAATTGAAAATAAAATTCAATGCAGCCTACATGACTCTGAGCCTGAATAAGCAGGAAATGAATAAAAAAGTGAAAAAAAGAAACAAATGACTGCACATTTAAGTATTTACGGTAATATGATTCAAGATGGGGGCATCACTGCCACTGTTGGGCCCTTGAGCAAGGCCCTTAACCCTCTCTACTCCAGGGGCGCTGTATCATGGCTGACCCTGTGCTCTGACCCCAACTTCCTAACAACCTGGGATATGCAAAGAAAAGAATTTCACTGTGTTGTAATGCATATGTGATCAATAAAGACTCATTATTATTATTATTATTATTATTATTATTATTATTATTATTATTATATGACGTACTGAACATTGCACATATTGTGTATGTAAAGAATACATTGTGTAAACTATGGGAGGCAGAGTAAACAAAGGCAGACAGTACAGAAGGGAAAGAAAAGGCAGTGTGAGGTAGCCATTTAACAATGATATCATCATATGTCATATGACATCACTATTTTGGCTCCTGAAAATTTGATTTGGCACATAAATATTTGCGGTTTAGGAACCAATGGCTCCAAGATTTTGTTTTTTGCCTGGAGCCCTGGAATATGTTTAATAAAATAAATAAATGAATTTTTTTAATGAGATCCATAGAGGAAAGGAGCTCTACTAAACCTCAAACAACAACGATGACCAAACGCTGAAAGGAGTAAGTACAATCCTTTTCTACGTAAAGTCTACAAAGAGTGTGCACACTGAAAACAAAGAAGAAAAAAGGATATATACAACTTTGCAAAGAAAGTTTTCCTGTTCTCCTGTTGGGATGTTCTTCCTCCATTTTATGCCAGTAGCTCACCCAGACCTCAAAATTGCAGTCCTGTGAAGAAAGACAAGGCGTATTTTATGCACATGTTCCAAGATGTCCATCAAAGGAATGATTCCTTAATTCATCCACCAGATGGCATCACTTCTACATTTTTCCCTATACGTACACAGGTATGTGTTTTGTTTCTGATTTGGTGTTGTGTTGATTGAATAATTTCCTTGACTGTTTCTCCTTTCTGAATTCTATTTCATCTTAAAGGATTTTCTGCCCCTATTCATTCTTCCCCTTTGCACAGGCTGTTCCATCTTTCTTCCTTTTTAAAGTGAACTTACTTTTACAATATGTCTGTAGTATTGCACAACAGATTTGAAGTCTTCGCTGACTCTGGACCAATAAGGGAACCTGCAAATGTAAGTGAAAACCAAATTCAAGGTGTCTCAAATCAAAAACTGCTGTAGACTTAACATTGACAAAATATTTCAAATTTTTACAGGCTCTACATCATTCAGAAATTCTGGCGGCCACAACACCGGCTAATCCTTATCCACCAAGTGTGTTCAGACAGGTCACAAAATTCACATCTTTCATTAAACCTTCTCCAAACCAGTCAACACTGGAAAAGGTCAAACAAAACACAGCACAGTGGATGGACAATAATATAGAGATCTTAAAAGAACACTACGATGAAGTAATAGCAACCATTTTGTCTGAAATAAGGGAATTGGACATTCAGGTTTTCAACAGCGCAGTAACCTGGAGCAAAACAAGATATAGAAAGAAATTCACAGCGAGTTCAGCACAGACCCTGAAATCAATGTTAACAGAAATGCAAAAAAAGTCACTCACCCCATTGGCTGAATCCTTCAATGACCCTGAATCGTTTCCACCTCTTAAACCGAGTACGCAACCTGTTATGGGTTCCTATGCGGGGACCGTAAGGGAAAATAGGGGGTTCGGTAGAGAGGGGAAAGCCAGACTTGCATTAACCCCAACACAGGCTGGCCCTAAAGGAAAAAGGGGAGAAAGGAACTTAAAACAACATGCAGAACAAACAGTAGAAGTGCCTATGGTCACAGATTTAACTAAGGAACTACAAATAATAATGGAAGAGAAACCAGTTAGTTTACCATCAACCTCTACTCTACTGAGGGAGGACCTGGAGAGCAGGAAACAAACCAAGCAGCTTGAACCATACAGCAATGTAGTGTGTTAGGAAAGTGGTTTCCACAGTATGAAGACCTGCTGGAGGAACTTGCAATCAGAGATGTTCCATCACATCTGTGGAATTGTGATGTATTTGGCCTACAAGATCAGTTTTACTCTACCCGTGTGGTTGGGGAGGTGGGTAAACCCTGTGTAGAGGTTACTGCTGGGGAGAAAGGAGAGACCATGACAGTCCTTCAGCATTCAATGCAGCGGGAACATTTAGGGTGTGCTGCTGTCAGTGCAACTCATTGTACCACGAGAGCTGTGGAGAAGATGTGCTTTCTATTAAATATATTTACGGTGTTGCTGCTATGGCACACTGAACACAATATTATCAATTTACTGTTAAAATTAAAATGGTTTCAGTCGAAATTACCTGTTATCTTTTTATATTGGTCCATGTTAACTGAACAGCCGGCCCAATTTGCCTGAACATTGTGTTGTGGCTCAGGAGTGTTCCTGCCGATACTCTAACCCTCATAATTTTAAAACAATTATACTTTTTCATATTTTTAAAAGAAATTTATATTGAAGAGGCCCATGCTAATTTATAAAAATATCATTAGAGATCATGATTTGATGAGATGATGAGACATGATAGCTTATTTGATGGCATTATAAATCATTTTCCAAAAAGTGGTCCATGTTAGCTGACTTCACCCTAGCCATATGGAAAAGTACCTCATGAACACAGTTAACTATGGTGGTGGCTCTTTAATGTTTTGGGGCTGTTTTTCTGCCAGAGGACCTGGACATATTGTTAGGATACATGGCATCATGGACTATCAAATATCAACAGATATTAAATAAAAACCTGATTGCCTCTGCCAGAAAGATTAAAATGTGCCGTGGTTGGATCTTCCAGCAGGACAGTGATCCAAAACATACATCAAAATCAACACACAATTGGTTTACTGACCACAAAATCAAGGTCCTGCCATGACCATCCGATGTGTTGATTCTTTCAAGTCATTTAACAGTAATGATCAGTATTAAAAATATTAACATGGATATCTGAGTCTGATAATAAAATTAACTTCTACTTACTGTTGGCTCGAATTTAGCCTATTACCCAAAAACATTTAAAATTCAACTTAGAAGCCAATACTCACATCTACCTCTGAGACCAGTTGGAGATAGAAAAAATACACCAGCCGTGAGTGAGAAGAAGCAAGGGTCCAGCTTTATTGTTCCATTCCACCACACGAGATCCACACCGATGAGAATTCTCAGAAGTGATCCCCCATACCCTGAGCCTAAGCTCCAGTATTTATACTGTATTTACACACTAGATAACCCATAGGTTTCCAGAAAAGGCCTATTTCACTTACCCATAGAATTGAAACCAGGGGTTTTACTTTACACATAAAATCAGAACCCAGGCATTTCCAACAACCCAGGAAACAAAAACCCAGTGTTTCTATTTACCTAGGTTTTCAAAAACCAGGGTTCTCTTTTACCTAGGTCTTCAAAAACCAGGGTTCTCCCTTACCTAGGTCTTCAGAAACCAAGATTCCCATTTCCCTAGGTAATAAAAATGACGTAAGCAAGACGACTAAACAACCGGGAGGGACCTTGGTCTTATCGTTATCTCGAGGGGGGGGGGGGCAGCCACCCTTATAACTGGCTTTCTTCATGGTTCTCTAAAAATTAAGGCTTTCCTTGCGAGACGAGAATCTTCACCATCTGAATCATGAGTAAGTTATATTTTCCTTTTTTCCCCGTACTTCTCATTTATAATTTATTTTCATATTTGCACTATATTTCTTAGTTTATATATATTTATACTACTTGAAAAGCGGTTTACTGTACTTCCAACTTCTTAATATCATTACAGTTCTACTGTCCTGCATATCCTACAATTCTGTTTTTCATAGAGTTTCTCTATTACTATAAGATTCTATTAAAGTTATTCATGTGTGTGTATGAGAAAGAGAGAGTGTGTGCGTATGTTGTGTCTACTTGCCCGCCCTTGACTGTACGAGCATGTGTGTGTGTGTGTGTGTGTGTGTGTGTTTTAGCACTCCTCAGCTCGTACACTTCTTTCGACTATTTCGACTAATAACCCATAAAGATCTTTAAAGTGTTTTACCAATTTATCCACTTCTGACTAAAACCGCTTCTGTATGTCTAGGTGCCGGTGCCCGTCGTCAGTCCCTTCTCTCACCGTTACTGGACCTGGATCTGGATCTGGACCTCCCTTATGTTTATTTTATGACATTTTTTATCCACAACATTTTGTAGTGTTTAGGACATTTAACACCCTTCTGTCCAAAAGAAACCAAAAGGGGGTACAAACTTTTACACTCAACTGTATTTTGGTTGAAATTGCACTAATAGAACAACTGAATTATACTGTACTGTATTATAAAAAAACATAGGATCTAATTTACTGTCACTATATACACTTTAAATACACTTTACCTGGCTGCTATCACTATAACTGCTATGATCATATTTGGTATAAGCTAATTTGCTGAATACTCAGTCATAGCATGTTATGTTTACATTTATACCATTTTTCCATTATTGCACTACCTGTTATATGTTAAAGATCTAACAGACCTGTGCGGACACATTTTTATTAATTATCTGTTAAAAAAAAAACATTCTTAGATTTCAGTGTTTGTTTGTGCTCACATAGTCCTATTGAACACAGCATACCACCATCTAACATAACGCATGGTTATATCTAGAGATATAGAGATAGCTCTTTAACATTTTACACTGGGTCAAAAAAAAGTCAAATCATTTATATTTATATATTTGCACTAGAGCTGCAACAACTAATCAATAAAATGGATAACAATCGATGATGAAAATTGTTGTAATGAATCTCATTATGGATTAGATGGTCTGCATTACGTTACTTCTGTTCAGAAAATATGCTTCGGAGAGTAAATACTAAAGTTCTGTCCCAAATGAAGTACTGTACACTTACACTATGCACTATATACTCTACTGTCTGTATACTCTACTGTGTGGATTTTAGAAAGGTAATATCATCTGAAATGTATCACTAGCGATTTTTTTACTAACCGGTAGTATAAGTCACGATGACGCATGACGTCATACGCACGCTAGCATTAGCAGACACTCAGAGTCACCGACACTGACTTTCTCCAGTTTACTCTCTGTCAGCGTTACCTATTATTCCCAGCATGACGTCAGTCTCCATCAGATGGAGGAGAAATCATCACGTGACTGAGAAAGAAAATGAGAAATGCAGGGAGCATTTTATATTAAACACCGCGAAGCACAAAGTTATGTTTATATCCACTGTGTGTAAGGGGCAGGGGAAACTGGTGCACACTGCTTAAAAGGTTTAGTTTAATTTAAGTTTATTGTCATTATATGCTGTATCTGTGCGCTGGCAGTGTAAATTCTGTTGTTTATTATAATGGAAGTGGTGTGTTAGTAACGAGGCCGTGTTGCGATCACGCGCGGTGTAGACGCACTGATACAGCGTGTAGCGTGAGTAAGATCTGTAATGTCTAATTCAAACACAAAATTTTATATAATTTATTTTATAGTATTTATGCATTATTTTCATGGCTGCACAAAAAGCACTGAATTAAACTACAGTCCTAATTAATAATATATATTCTGGTGCGTGTGTGTGTGTGTGTGTCTGTGTGTGTGTGTGTTTGAATTGGGTTCTTTTCTGTTTTGGGCAAACACTTTTGTAAACTTTTAGTCTGAAGTAACACTCAGTTTGTGGATTTTATTTCAAATAAGAAGAAATGGTACTGAAAGTTTGCCCCGCCCCATCCTATTAATCGAAAAAAATAATCGGCCAACTAATCGATTATGAAAATAATGGTTAGTTGCAGCCCTAATAATTATTAATGAATGAATAATCCCCACTCCTTCCTCCAAGTGGATTTACCATATATTGTGTATGAGTATGGTTCTTGTAGACCAGTTTACCTCACAGCTCCATGTTCCCTGATTCGATCCTGAGCTCAGGATACTGTTTATGTGGAACTGCAGTTTCTCCCTGCGTCTGTGCAGGATTCCTCCAGGTTTTCTCCCACCACACATAGACCTACTGGTTGGTGAATCTCCTATGCTATCTTGCCCCAGGGTGTGAATGAGTCTGTGATTCTGTGTCTGTGTGTGTCCGTGGTCTCCTGTGATGGACTGATGTAAGATATATTCTTGCCTCTTGCCCATTAATCCTGGATAAACTCTGGATCCTCCTCGACCCTGAGCAGGATGAAGTGGTTACTGATGATAAATAAATGAGCAAAGTTGAAAATTGCATCTGCTTTTTACTTGTATCTACTCTATGGGTCAATATCGTACACTCATATAATTGTCAGATTATTAGAAATCCATGGCTTCAATATGTGAAGGGGAAAATATTGTTAACATAAAATGATATCTAATTCCTTTAATGCAAATAGGTTGAGTACAAAGCCACCTACTAAGCCACTGCAGTGGAACTGCATGATAGAAGTAACAACTTCATTCATGTCATGTTCTGTGAAGGGATTACTACACACCTTTGTAAGATATATTCAGTTTCTTGTCTATTTCTGACATGGAACAGCCTTCATTTCTCAAAACAACAATAGACTGATGAGTTTCTGAAGAAAGCTGTTTCTTTCTGGCCATTTTGTGTCTGTAATCAAACCCACAAATGCTGATGCTCCAGGTTCTCAAGTAGCCCAAAGAAGGCCAGTTTGTAAGGCTTTCTTAAACAGCACAACGGTTTTCAGCTGTGCTAACATCATTGCACAAGGGTTTTCTAATGATGAATGAACTTTTTACCATGATAATGTCAGATTAGCAACACAATGTGCCACAGGAACACAGGAGTTGCTGGTTGGTGAAAATGCCTACGTAGATATTCCCTTTAAAATCCAGCTATAATAATGACTGTATTTCTGATCAATGCTATTTTAAAAATTGTGATTTTCATTCAAAATTCATTCAATTTCTGAGTGACTCCAAACTTTTGAACTGTAGTGTTGCTAAAGTCATAAAGTTAATAGTAATTATCTCATGGTGGTGTTCTAGTTATAATATCAGTACAAGCCACTGTATAAGGTGTGCTACTGTAACAAAAGAGGCAGAACATTAGTTTGGTTTGGAAATTACCAGAGTGTTTGATCATTCTAGACAGCATGGCTCAGGTTAATTGTCAGTCATAAAATACAATAAGTGGAGAGGAAAAGTAAAAGGATATAATGGCTGCATGGTTAAATGATGCATTGATGGATTTTCTGTGCATTACAGTGTGTGTTTTTATGAAACATTGTAAGAAGCAGTGGAATAAGGTGGACTGAGAAATATAGAACATTACTTAATAGGTCTAATACTGAATATGCAGAGAGTTTTATTTAGTGTACAGACATTTTAAGATTTCATGCTGGTTTTGTTTTCTCATTTTTTACTTTTTTTATTCTATGGTATGCAGGTATGGCAAGAAATAAATTATAAATGCCACTTACCTTTTAATGATGTTTTCTAACTCTCTCTGTGTGTGTGTGTGTGTGTGTGTGTGTGTGTGTGTGTGTGTGTGTGTGTGTGTGTGTGTGTGTGTGTGTGTGTGTTTTAACATAATCTTTTTACAGTGAATTCTATAAAAGATTGGGTATGAATGTGGATTTAAAAATAAACTGCTTTAATCTCTATGATTACATGAACACAGTACACTAAGTAAAAATCTCTGCATACGGGTGGACTGAAAATTAGGAGATGGGAAGCAGGCTCAAAATCACTTCTTTATTTTCCTTCACTATTTCTGTCCCTTTTCAGGAATTTTATTTCACTATGCACATATCTAGACACATGGGTCTCCTGTGTCTGTTCTCTCTCCCCCTTTTATCCTGCTCATTGAAACATAGAACATCTGTTACAAAATCCTGCACAGGTGTAGATCCTTACCACTCACCTTTCCCCGGCTCTGCCCTCCATTCACAAACTGGTGTTCAACCAAACCCCACCTCCACAAATAAGTAGTAGGCAACTTCTATATTTCCCAGTCTACCTCACTTCCCTGCTTATTATGATATTTCATAAAAACACCATTTAATACAGATAAAATCCATCAGTCCATCATTTAACCACCAACCCATCATTTAACCATAGGTGTGAGGTGTTTCATGCATCTCTTCCTGTAAATCCCTTCACTTTTCCTTTCTTCACTTACTGTATTTCCAGTCTTTCCCAATTAACCTGAACCATGTTGTCTAGAATTACCAAACCATGTCTGAAAATGATTCAACTATAAACATATGTACATGACAGATTATTAACCCTTATGCTTAATGTTTACAGTAATTACATACACTTTGTTAGTGTTTAGTGGTATTGCCTGTTCATTGATTGAACTTGGGGTAGCCTTCCACAAGCTTCTCATGATTTGCTGTAATTTGTGCTCATTCCTCTGGACAGAACTGTTTTGAGGGCCTCATTGCTCAGACGTGCTTTTTCACTTCAGTCCACAAATTTTCTTTGGGAGTCAGGTCAGGGTGTTTCTGATGGCCACTCGAGTAGATTTACTTTGTTGTCTTTAAGCCATTTTGTTACAACTTTGGAGGTATGCTTAGGAGCATTGCCTTGCTTTACATTTTATTTTTCCCCAATAACCTGTGTTCAATTTCCCTTACTCGCCCTACTAGGCCAAAACCAGTGTGCACTTGCAGCATGAGGAGACGAGTGTGTAGTAGGGTGTTGTTTTTTTAAACTACTATATTTTCTATAGTTGCTATCTAAAATGACCTTTAATACAGAGGATGTGGACGATGGGGAGGTGCAATACCAGTACCCTGATACAAACATAACATAGAGGTTCTCTTTTTTTTTTGGTGTACAGACAATGCTAATGTTTCCTCTTCGTTACTTGACAAAGTTATTATTTTAGCTGTCGAACACAGTATATTGGAGTTGGAATGAAAGAATGAATATGGATATTATTTTATTTCCAATCCAATATACTGTGGTAAAAATATATATTTTTAAAAACAATAACTTTGCCAATTTCCAAATATTTATGAACCTGACTGTATCTGCTGGGTCTGCAAAAATAATGTAATTAATAAAATAAAAATAAAATAAAAAACAGCTTGGATGGTCATTGTGCATGTTTTTTCTAGTCCAGTCAACTTTTCTGATTTTTATGGAATTAATTAATGAATTTTTATTATTAATATTTTCATGTTTTTTTTCATACATCTTGCAATGTGCTTTTGGACACATTATTGATGGAACCTGGAGCCACTGGGTGTTTCGGGTCTTTAATCCTAAGACTCCCTGGACCTGGCCTGTGTCCAAATTGCTGATCACCCTCCAGAGCCTTCTTGAAGCTCTCTCAACAGCCTCTATGGTGTTCCTGATAGTTCTTTTCATTTGTTGTCCTGTGATGTTAAGATGCTTTAAGGTGTGGTAGAGAGACAGGCTGGAAAAGCCTCTCCAGCACACAACGGGATCCTAATAATAATAATAATAATAATAATAATAATAATAATAATAATAACAACAACAATAACAACAACTATCATATGCATGGAGTTTGCATGCTCTCCCCATGCTTCGGGGGTTTCCTTCAGGCGATCTGGTTTCCTCCCCAATTCAAAGACGTGTTGTAGGATGATTGGCATTTCCAAATGATCCGTAGTGTGTGAATGTGTGTGAGTGTGTATGCAATTGTGCCCTGCAACAGGTTGGCACCCTATCCAGGGCTGTCCCCTGTCTTGTGCCCCAAGTCCCCTGGGATAGGCTCCACGCTCCACCATGACCCTGTGTAGGATACGCGGTACAGAAAATGGATGGCTGGATGGATGGATGTCCCAAATCAATGTCACTGCTACAGCAAAATCATAGAACTTTGGGGAAATTAAACTTATGGCAGAAAATTCTACTGAGCTTCGTGCCACTGCAACATTATTTTTTTTTAAACTTATGGCTCAATACTAAACCTACCAAAAGTTTCTCACTCCCATTTTCTGTCTGCCAGATCATTTAATAAATAAGCTAAAAATCTACAACAGAAACAGAAAGCAAAGTTAAAACCAACAATTTCTTTTCAAAGGTTATGTAAACATCTCAAAATATACTGTACCTCTGTTAAACATTTCACAATAATCAGTAGGAATAAGTGGAACTAAATCTTATACAAACTGTACATGAACATGGTCAGAAAGATTCCAACAGGAATTTGAAATGTGAACCTTCGATTAAAATTGGAGTACGTGAGTGAGGGGTGCGCTGCTGTTACCTGTAGTCCAGCAGTGTAGTGAGTGTGGTTTGTTTGGAATGGTTTGAGATTTGGATAGATCAAGCTAAATAAAACACTTAATACACATGGGTAATAATGTCTGTTTTTATATTATTTAAGGTTTTATGCTAAACATAATCCAAAATGATGTACAATTAAAGGTTAGTATAATTATCCTACACTGAACAAGTTAAGTGATATATGTGCACACATACTAATCATGGGTCCAAATATTGCTAAATTTGGCTGAATTATAAAAGCCATTAGTCGTACTGAATGAAGAGTCGTTTGGGAGTTTATTGCTGAGCCAAATGAACTGACTCACTGAAAAGAGCTGGAATAACCATCACTAATTTGTGTATCTTTGATTCCTGTATGTGTCTATAAATCTTTACGTGCCCTGATGTTGCCATGCCAACTGGTCACTCACGTCACGAGTGCAATGAACTCAAAGCAAAAAATAAATAAATACATAATAATAATAATAATGATAATAATAATAATAATAATAATAATAATAATAATAATGTAACTGCTGTTTTACTAAGTTGAGCAGTGTAAGCGTGAGTTCTTTTGATGTGAGGTATTTGTGTTGCACAGTGATGAATAATTTTCTGTATATTTCTCTTTAAACATTGCCTATGTCCAGTGATGAATAATTAGTAAGATTTGATGGTAATATTAGTCTACACTTATTTTCAAACTTTTTGTAACACATTTTCTGTCTATTCCAGATGTGTTGAGTCCTTCACATTAGAATAAGATGAATAGTTAATGTTGAATTAGGATTTGCATGGATTACATGTGTCTGGATCGGACAGTGTTGCATGTTACGTGGTGGTTTCTTTTGCTGTTGATGTGACCTGTTGTGCTGATGTGGGTCTCACTGCAGTGACATGTTTATTAGTTTAGTTCAGTTACAGTCTCTTTGCAGCAGTGTAGTTTGAGTGACTTGTTTCTTTACTGAATCGTAGACTGTTGAATAGAATAAAGTAATGTGTGAATATACAAATATATATTATATACGGTGTGCTATGGACATGTAATACAATGTATACGAAACACAAGTCTCAATATTTAAATAATACAGTGCAATGGTCACAAACACGAGGAATGGAGCGTATACTGCACAATCTGTAGTGAATTGAAAGTCTTTATACTGTGGCTGTGATTGTGCTGTGAATTTAATGCAGGTGTGTGATCTGGGATTTGCAGTACATGGCAGAGATGTTTGTGGGCCGCAGTGCAGGATGGGAAATGTAGTTCGTGACATGAGTAGACTTAACACCAACTTAATATGATCAAATACAGTTTAAATGAAATGGATACATTTATAATGGAACTTTTTTACGCCTTTCACAAATGGCGCTCAGCGAAGGAAACAAATTTTGTATTAAATTGAAACGAAGCTCATAGATGATAAATTTTGTTAGACTAGTTAAATACACATACGCATTACTCCTGATTAGAGATATTTACAGAAAGTGAAGAAAGTTTAAATGTCATGTATGAAGGGTCTGAGTGATATTTTGAGGTGGAACAGTTGTAAGTTAATAAGGGACAAAGGGGTGCATGCACGTCTACCCTTTAAACTAAACACTATTGTTGTACACAGTAAAAACAAATTCAATAGGATGTTTTGAATAAAATTAGTGGGATAAAAGAGACTAGAGAACTGTAAATACATCTAGAGTCTAGATCTCAACCTCATTTACTCTATTTTAGTTCTGTATTATTGGGATTATCACTCGTTAGCACAGATGGGATATTAACATGTTAGATTAGTGTACATCACAAATAGTCCTAGACTAAAGGATTTGGTTTTTTCATTCACCAGAAGGATATTAAGAAAGGAATTCAGGAAGGGAGAAGAATGAATCTTTGTTGTATTTTGTTGTATTTTTGCAGACAACAGACTAGAACTCTTTGACAGATTAACTAAACATGAGAGTAGAAGACCCCTTTATGAGAGGGGGTATTCCAACAAATGATATTTGATTAGAGAAGTACATTACACAATGATGAGAGAACTGAAGGGATGGGAGATTAAATCAAGTATTACCAGAAAAGCAGGGAATTAGCCATCACCTGTGGAAAGAGCCATTTTATTTATTTATTTATTTATTTAACCTTTATTTAACAAGAATAGCCTCTCTGAGATTACTTCAATAATTTTTAAATGATTTAATAGACCAACATTATTTAATCTCTGCAGCAATATTTCATGATCCACTGTGTCAAGCCTTTGATAAAACAATAAACAGGGAAGTGCAGTAATCACCTTTATCTAGAGATTACACAATATTGTAAAATAGTAAACTAATATATTTATCTTTCATATCAATTCTGTATTTTATTCTTCATATACACATCACAAAAAATAGTACAAATCTAATCAGCCCCTTTGATCTATGCCAAATGTCTTAGTTCTGAAAATCTTTTCAGCTTGCTTTAGGTAGAGTTTCAATTTTCAGTCTCAGTCGGACCTGGACAGAGTGCACCTTCTCCTGAACTCTTGTCCCCGACAGCAGAGACACTTATTGGCAACTAAATCAAAGACTAAAAGAAATATTTACAAAAGATTTATGAAGTTGCTTGGATATCAGTGAGCACTGATTTTGTTTCCAATTTTCAGTGAAATTGAGTACACTAATAAAAATAACCAAATACGCCAAGCATTTTCTGCAGAGGTGCTTACTGGAAACTTACCCCATGTACTGCCTACAAAAACCTAACCCTAACCCTAACCCAAAAAACCCTAAAGCCCTAACCCTAACCCCCTAACCCTAACCTTAACCCTAACCTTAACCCTAACCCTAATCAGCCCGTGCCTCATGTTTGCAATTCGCTCTACTGTTCTTTTCCCTTCTGGTCGGCCTGTTCATAAGAATCATTATTTGATTAATTACAACTCCCAATAAGGACAAACACGGGCAAAGGAATACTTATGCCACCCCAGAATCCCTTGAAAGAAAAAGAAAAAAGAATTAAAAAAGAGATTAAAACAATTGAAACCTAAATGGAGAAATAAATAAATAAATAAATAAATAAATAAATAATGGGAAAACCCACATGGGAGGTTACGACACGCTCCCAGCGTCCGTCCAAACTCCTGTACCAGACAGGAAAAAGACCCTATCCCTATCAGGGACCGCGAACGGGACAGTTCTGACGCACGAAGGGGAATCCGTGTCACTCCACTACAGCCTGACAGGCTCAACAATCCCACCGGGAGGCCCAAGAAAAAAGACACACGGCATGCAGACACGACATGACCCTAAAAATATACTCACTGAGTCCAATGGAACTCTTTCCGGGTCACCGTTCAGTAGGTCAACCTGTGCCGGTATAGTTCCTGGAGAAAAAAAACAAAAGAGAAAAAGAATGGTGGGAATGGACTGGCTGACATGGGGGTGAAACCCAGTGTAGTGAGCGACATAAGATGGCCAGTGCATACAGGTTAGCGTCTACCCTGACCCCTAACACTAACCCTAAAGCCCTAACCCTAACCCTAAAGCCCTAACGCTAACCTTAACCCTAACCCTAAACCCTAAACCCTAACCCTAACTGCTAACCATAACCCCAACCCTAATCAGCCCGTGCCTCATGTTTGCAATTCGCTCTACTGTTCTTTTCCCTTCTGGTCGGCCTGTTCATAAGAATCATTATTTGATTAATTACAACTCCCAATAAGGACAAACACGGGCAAAAGCATACTTATGCCACCCCAGAATCCCTTGAAAGAAAAAGAAAAAATAATTTAAAAAGAGATTAAAACAATTGAAACCTAAATGGAGAAATAAATAAATAATGGGAAAACCCACAGTACACAAGTGGGAAACAGTAATTTAATAAATAATACTATTAGTTTAAAATCTAAATAAAACAATGCAAAAAGCCCCACTACATAGGATTAAAACAGCTAATTTTCTGATTGGCCCAGGGCTGTTATCTTTCAAAAACCACAAAAACATGGGAGAGCCTCCTATTGGCCAATTCAAACAGAGTCCCGCCCCCTATACTATAAAAAAGGGACAGTTGAGGAGGCAAAAGCTCACTCACTGCTTGCAGCTCTTTGAGAGAAAGCCTTTAAACAATACTCATATTCTTTGGATCCTCAATCTTTTCGGTTAATTGATTTCAAATAATAACAAGCCTGCCTGAAGAAGGGTCCAGGAGAACCGAAACGTTGCGCAACGGCTTGTTAATTTATCCTCACTCCAGAATTCAAGGAAAGTGATTCCACTGATTCAGAATATAAATTCCTCAAAATACAATTGATGACAAAGCATATAATACAAATTAAGCCCTATTAACCGGGAGAATAACAGATATCTAATACAAATTAAGCCCTACTTCCCTGAAAATTAAAAAGCTCATAATACAAAAATTAATCCCTATTGACCTGAAATAAAAATTCCTCAAAATACAATTGATAATACTGTATATAATACATAATTGCACAATTACTTCCCTGAAAAAGTACACGATACTAATTAAGATCCTACTTACCTGAGAACACAAAAAAACATTAAAAAATAATAAATAAGTCTACTTATCTGGTTCCAATCTCCCCAAGAGTCCTCTCACACCTAAAACATGGAAAAAAGGTCCAATTTGATCAATTTAGATCCACAACAAGTCTACCAACACACATACACATATATATTAAAAAGAATAAGACACTTAAACCATGGCTTGGCCAGAGAGAGACGGTTGGACTATGGTCAGACACGGACGCAAACGTGCCGTCCAGAGCATGGCTCGGCCCACGCCCCGTTCCCACCGCGACATAGAGCACCGTGCACAGGGGGAAAGAGTGCTCTCCTACGCGGAGATGGTCAAATACGGAGGCGGTAGGAGCACGGCCCCTACTCACTATCATGACTTTGATCGTCGGCCAGACAGGCCGTGATGTTTTGAATCCCAGGCCCGTTCGAGGCCCTCTACCTTGGTGCCTCGGTATATGGTGCGCTCGCACCCGAAAAACAAAAAATCACATCGCTGGCAGGACCAAAAACTAAACAACAATTGGAATCAGGTGTGGCTCCTGCTAGATTGGAACGAAAAGCTGAAGATTGGACAACGCTGCTTAAGACCAATCAGCATATAGACATATTTGCATATTAAATATAAAACATTGACTATATAGATGGCTGATCGCGGAAAATGTACATCTCTCATCACAGTTTGCATGCTAGCTTGTCGCTAACAAAAGACAGACACGGAGAGACCGCATGTTCTCACGTTTCCGCCCCTGTTCACGGGGCAAGCGTGCCCTGATGGATAATGATGTGTTTACAAACAGCAAAGAAGCACTAAGAACACACATGGGAAGCAGAAAGAGACATAGGAGGCCTGCAGAGAAGCCTATGGCACATTCTGTTGACCAATTTATTTTCAGGTAGGTGATTCCTTCCTTTTGTGCCAACTACCATAAAGTGCAGCGAGAAGCTCCAAGCTACAATCCATGCATTGGCCAGGAATCAAACCCAGGTCAACTGCTTGGACAGGCGCTATGCTCACCACTATACCACCAATGCCACACTGGGCAATTCAGATCTGATGAACAAAAGTTTAAGGATGTGCTCTTCGCATCCGAAGACCATAGGCAACAGCCAAAGCACCCACCTACCATGGTTTCTGTAGTGTAGTGGTTATCACGTTTGCCTCACATGCAAATGCTCCCTGGTTCGAGACTGGGTAGAAAAAAACTAGGAGTTTTGATCTTTGCTTTAATGACTGAGCAGTTGTCATCACTGTAGGATCAGGTCCTCTAGGAACAGCCGGAAAGCGAGACCTCGGACAGAGCAGATTTCCTTCTTTTGTGCTTTTGTAGCAAAGCAGTTAACATTTGCTTACCAAATGAAAGGGCGTCTCTGGATTTCCCCAGAAAGTGGAAGCCTGGCTCTTTCGTTGCTCAACAAGACTCTGCGTGACTGGAAAATTTTCCGTAAAGTACTGGTCACCAAGTTCACATATCAGCAAGAGGTCTACGCCCGGAAAAGGCTGGGAGCGGTTTCCCTTCCATTGAGCTTTTGTAGCAAGGCAGATAACAGCTGCTTGCAAAATCACAGGCAGTCTCTGCTTTTCCACTGAATGTGGAAGCCTGGCTCTTTCCTTCATCAAGAAGACAAGAGTAATGATGCGCTTGATTCGAGGGGTAGGGGTAGACATGGCCAGGGAAGAAGAGAAACAATACAGAGCAGCAAGTAGTTACACAGACTCCTGAATGTTCTCAATAACCATTCATTTCATATAAACATCAACCAGAAAAACTGAAAATATATGTACACACTGTATTTCACAATAATTAACAATGGTCAAGTCCATCAATAACGCAAATGTCCAAGTCTGTTAAGTTCAGTACCCCAACTAAACTTTCTAAATCTTACGGTTCGGTCCCCATTTGGGCGCCACTCTGTAGCGTGGTACCTTATGGGGTTTGGACGCCAGACAGTTCTAATTAACCGTCACTCATAACTTATAATTTGGACATCACTCAGAATAAGGCTACTCAATTCTTACAAAATAAGTTTATTATTATTTATGCAGTAAACATAGGAAATACAGATCATTTCAGTCATAGAAACCGAAATAATGAAAACCAAAAAGTTCCCCTACGTGGGATTAATAAACGCACCCATAAGGCAACAAGGCTCTATTCATAAAAGAAAATTTTCACACACAAAAGGCAGAAAAAAAACATTTAACCCCAAAATAATTCTTAACCAAAACAAAAAAGTTGTTCACTTTGAAGCTGCACTTCAATGGCGGTGATTTAGGTGTACGGGAGTTCGTGAACCTGAAAGCATGGGAAAGAGCAGTCAGATTCCGCTTAACACTCGGAGTTCTTTACAGACAGTAACATCCAACGATTTAAAACTGGTTCTCCACAAAAGTATTAAAGAAAGGATCTCAAACCCGTGATGTGCCTCTGAACCCTCAAAACTCCGCTTGCTCGTTGAATCACCTTGGCAGAATATTCCCGAAGTGTTCGCCAGCCTCCTGAATCAATATCCACAAGGTTATAATCCACAATAAGAGCATTAGCATGGTCCTTGGCAAACGCACACCATCAGTTCCGCCATTCCCACCTGGCTCTCATTTCCGCGTCCCGCTTTCTCTCACCTAGTCACCTGTTCTTTTTATTGCTTCCTAAGACCACACCCTTTTCTTCATCTCTTTTTTTTTCCTTCCGTTAATTAAAACACCACGGAATGGAACGGACTCCGCTTCTGTGTCACTAAATGGTAAAATGGTAAATGGCACACTTATATAGCGCTTTTATCCAAAGTGCTTTACACTGTGTCTCATTTACCCATTCACACACCAGTGGTAGCAGAGCTGCCATGCAAGGCACTAACTTGCCATCAGGAGCAACTTGGGTTGTCTTGCCCAAGGACACTTTGGCATGTGGAGACATGCTGGCTGGGAATTGAACCACCAA
This sequence comes from Ictalurus punctatus, assembly GCF_001660625.3. Taxonomy (NCBI): domain Eukaryota; kingdom Metazoa; phylum Chordata; class Actinopteri; order Siluriformes; family Ictaluridae; genus Ictalurus; species Ictalurus punctatus. The sequence continues at coordinate 2,443,473 of NC_030427.2, forward strand.
CCCTACGATTAGTGGACAACCCGCTCTACCACCTGATCCACAGCCGCCCCTGTCACTGTGCACCTAGCTGTTACAAATGAATGGGAAAATATCCTTGGCATCCCTGCAATTCAAGGATGTTGTAATTGGTAAGTTGTGATGTCAAAAGTATCTGTACCAAGTTGATACTAAAATTTTAAAAAGAATGATACGATCAGTTTTTTTTTTCAGTACCGGCAGTACCAAGTATTCTCCTGCTTTCTGATTGACTTTCTTTTGTAGGTATTAATTAACCGTGATTTCCACTCAGCCATCTTATTGGAATTTGTGTAGGTTAGGAATAAGACTGAGGATGGAGTTGTACAGTTTTGTAGTGTGTATCATTTGTAAATATTGTTAACTTCTTTACCATAGCCATGCTGAGGGAGGTGTTGACTAAATTAGAGATGGTGCTGGACCAACAAACCACTGAGCTTGCTTCAACTACAGGTGTTCCAGGTGCAGTCTTTGGATACTGATGAAGATTTACTGCCCTGCAAGATCTTCCTCAACTGCATAGTCTGGAGCAAAGGATGCAACAGAGCCCAGATTACAAGCAAAATCTGGTGAGAGTTTTTTTTTTTTTTTGTTAACAATTGCTTGCACAATTACACAGCTACTGAGATTGTTTGTTTTCTCAAGGTGACACACTCGTACTCAAAGCACAACATTCAACACCACTTTGAAATGAGGGAACAGTTATGACCTAATCTTTGGTAGAGGAGCAAAACATGGAAAACACACAGGGCAGGGTAACTGCAGGAGTAGTGAGAAGCACTGACACAGTTGACAAGGCAATACATGCTTATTAATTATTTATATTTTATATTATTTTATATTATATTATTGTTTTAAAAATCATCGGTTTCGGGTAAACTGGTTGGCGCTTATTGACAGGGCGGATGTGCTTGACTGCACTTGGCGCATATTGAAGAGGGTGATTGCTAACTCCCTGGCAAAGAATCTCAATTGGAGGGGAGTCAATGGAAAGACTTCACTGGCCACTCTCCAACTCGGAGAGGTCGTGATTGGTAAGTATATCTGTACAGAATTAGCTGTCTCTCTCAGATGATATGTAAGGGGTAATCCACGGCTAGATGTGCATTAAACGATTTTAGTGCATGATGTGGAGGAAAAGAACCACTCGTTCAAATCGTCACCTAGCCATGGATTACCCCGCTTATACCATGGTCTTTCCACAATTAATAACATTAAAGCTTTCATTGATTTTAGAAGCACAAACTTTGATTAGAAGTTTAAAATGACAGTTAATTTCTATTAGTTAGGTCGTTAGATCTGGAATTTTGCCCGATATAAATCAGACACAGAGATAAAATAGTGTGATGAGATTTCATTTATTTGAATGAATTGACAGATATCTATCAGAGACAGAGAGATTAATCATGTATGAATTTCCTGCATCATGTGCCTCTCAGCAGTCAGTCAGTGAGTTTACATGGACCACAATAATCCACTGTTAACCCGATTAAGACGATACTTTGATTAAGAAACTACCATGTAAACAGCAATTTTTAATTACCTTAATCTGATTAAAGTCAAGTTACTCGAAGTAAGTACTAATCGAATTAAGACATGTCGAGTACTCCTGTTTTAGTCACATCATCAACGTGTATTACAGACATGTAAACACCTGAATCACATTATTAACGTCGTGTGAGTTTTCACCGCATTTTGCGACAGGACACGTACACACACGGCAGTGCTCAACATTTTACGGCGAACAAGAGAGCACGGCTGCGTCCCAAACCGCATACTTGCCTACTATAGGCCTGTAGTGGGGAAAATACATCTATCTCGGCTACTATAGAGACGCTAAGTGCGCGGTTTTCTATTTGCACGTACAGCATGACAAATAAATAACTGCGCTTAAAGCGTTCATAAAAAAATCAAATAAAAACACCCAAAACTGTATACTATACCATAACGAAGACAAACTGTATGGTGATACGTGAAATTCTGGAGGGACGTCGGACGGCGTGGCGCGGTGACGTAATGACGTGGGCTGTTAATCTAATTATGTTCTAAAACATGTAAAACGGGAACATGACAGGAGTATTCTAAAAGCGACTCATGTAAACACCTTAATCACATTATCTTACTCAGATTAAGGTCAATAATTAGATTACTGCTGTCCATGTAAATGTAGTCAGTATTAAAGGAGCCTCATTTCACTGCTGACTTTCTTCCCGTCTTAATTTCTTTGTGGGATATAATATATATTTTTTAGGAATACGATCTGCAGATCACTGATAGGAACCAGGTTCTGCTGGTCAGTCACGTTAGGAGGTTGGGTCCTGCAGCAGCTCCTCCACCAGGACCTGTCTTACTCATCCCGGAGTTCTGCTACCTCACAGGTCTCCCTCACAGAGCGGGAGAAACACAGCGCTTAATCATTGTCTGCTTCTTATCGCACTAATTGTTGTAACTTGCTCAGGTCTGACTGATAAGATGCGCACGACTTTAACATCATGAAGGACCTTTCCACTCACACCAGACTGACCCCAGAACAGTGGGAGAACCGCCTCAACAGATTCATCAACAACATGAGCAGGTACTGGATAAAAGCGACTGCATTATTCATTCAATTCTGCTTTTGTCTGAATAGCGCGTTTAACAGCATACGATGTCACAGAGCAGCTTTACAGAAACTTGTACATTCTTTACATTTAGAAATTTATCCTTAACGTGCAAGCCAGAGACAAATTTTACAAAAGAAACATTTGTAGCGTGCATATAAGGGATGTGTATTTACTTTACAGAGACTATCCCGGGCAACACGAGGCTGAACATATAGCATGATGGTTTTTCTGATTATATCATTCTTAAGTTTAATGATGGATATACACTACCGATCAAAAGTTTGTGGACACCCGACTGGAATGTTTTTCATGATCTTAAAAGCCTTTTGATCTGAAGGTGTACGATTAAATGTTTGAAATGAACGTTATACCAATTTACGCTGCTGAATTTTTCAGTGAATCTCTTCCAGGAATGCCAGTGTTCAGACTACACTCAGCACATGGGGTCTAAGCTTTGAGAACAAGCTGCTGAATCTGACTGGAAGAGTTCTTCCTGCTGAGAGGATCCTACAGGGAGCGAGAGCAGTAAGGGGGACCACAGAACACAGAGAACATAACTGTACACGACACGTGTCGCACTCTTGCTGAGTAGAGTTTGTGTGTGTGTGTGTGTGTGTGTGTGCGCAGTACGAGTACAACCCATGTGACGCGGATTGGTCTAAAGAGATGCGAGGTCTTCCTCTGATGACCAGCATGCCTCTGGAGATCTGGCTACTGTCCCATACACGCCGTAACGCTGACGTCGCTCACTCACAGCTGCAGACCCTCAACAAAGTGCCCGTGGGCATCCACCTTCAGAGGCCGGGAATGTGAGCCAACACACTTGACCAGTGTTTAGAAAGAAATTGTAGCCTGTGCCATTACTGCGTCCTGGGCTCCTTTTTAAAATTCACTCCTCGTGAGCTTCATGAAAGGGACGCTAGTGTGTAGCACTGTTAATTTCAAATGATTAAAGCGGTCCTCGTCAATTAGGTAGTGCAGAACTTTGCTCTAATATTGTCCGTATTCAGCTGCAGTCCATCAGTTAGGCACAAACGTTTCAATGGTCTCGGCAAATAAACATGTTTTCCGAACTGCACGCTCTAAAATGAAGAGCTTCTCGACAGCTTTTCCTTCATTCATAGCGGAAGGCAGTGGTTACTGTGCATAGTGTTTTATTTGAACCAGAGCCCTGTTGAGCAAGGATCATGTCTTAATTGCAGCATTAACACTTTTTATTCTCCCCCACTTCATTTTTTTCTGTGTGCAGGATGGAGTACGATGATCGACAGGAGGCGCTGCTGAGAGCTCTGCAGCAGAGAGCGGCGTTAGCATTTTAGCCCTCGAGCTGCCAGGTTCGCTTCGAGCTCCAGCGCTTTGCGTGAGGAGAAATCATGACATTAACATACTATAAGGTGGGTTTAATTCAAACTTCTTTATTAAAAAATTCCTCACCAATCATAATCAAGAGTAGCAACTGTTCCGTCTGTAAACATACAGTACACTGCCGCTCTCCTTCACTAACTCTAATTCACTCCATTTAAACTCACGGTTGCCAGATATCACTAGAAAAGTCAACTCCAGTTTCCATGTTTTGATTTAATCCCCCCAAAATATTATCAGCAGACATGGACACTGTACTGGGGAACCGATCTAAAACTGATAAACAAAAATAAAACTACTAAAATGTAAAGACAGAAAATGTGCTTAGTTATAAATAAATCATTATATATGTATATACATACATACATACATACATACATACATACATACATACATACATACATACATACATACAAATAAATAAATAAATAAATACGGTGGCTTAGTGGTTAGCACGTTCGCCTCACACCACCAGGGTCGGGCTCCATTCCCGTGGCCCTGTGTGTGTGTGGAGTTTGCATGTTCTCCCCGTGCTGCGGGGGTTACTCTGGTTTCCTCACCCAGTCCAAAGACATGCATTGTAGGCTGATTGGCGTGTCTAAAGTGTCCGTAGTGTATGAATGGGTGTGTGAGTGTGCATGTGATTGTGCCCTGTGATGGACAGTCCAGGGTGTACCCCTCCTTGTACCCGATGTTCCCTGGGATAAGCTCCAGGTTGGATGGATGGATATATATATTATTATAATAACTTCATTAAATATAAATGAAATGAGAAATGAAATAATGTTTAATTACTATGGGTTGCATTTAATATCAATTTGACATTAAGCTTAGTTCGCTATTTCATTGAAAGCTATTATCCTTTTTCCTAATATGGATCACTTTTCTGTTAGTCTACTTTTAATTAGGACTCTTTATTGTTTTTAAGATATCTAAAAATAAATATTTTATGTTTGTTTATTTATCAATTAACCAACAGTATCTTATTGCTATTATTTTAATTCAGTTAACAGTGACCATGAGCAGAGAGCTTACATTTCACTGTTTATGATAGACTGTATGATTAAAGTTTAAATAAAAAAAAGATTGGTATCTGGATCGTATCAGCTGTAAAAATCTTGAACACCATTAAACTAAAGCACTCTGCATCTGACGGGTAAATGAACTCACCCAATCACATCCTATATGAGATTATTCAGATATCTACACAATACACACAGAGCGGTTCGAGAACTGACTCCAGCCCAGAACCATGACAGTGGAAATGTCTAATAGTGCAGCTTTAAATATATTTAAGAGGAGCAGACTTCAAACACTGAACACTGAGGTTTATTGTATTTGTTTACAAGGTGGAACAGGTTAACGGTTGTTTTGTGCATACAGTCTGTAAAATGAACTGAAAATATTAGATTTAGTTTCAGAAGGTAAATTAATGTGTCATGGCTCATACTATGTTCCTAAATTCTGTCATAATTGACCAGCTCAAGTTTTCTCATGCCTACTTGTGTGTTGTATTGTGGCATGAGAGAACTTAATAAATGTGAAAGTGCAATAAAAAATGTTATCACTAAAATCAACGAATAATCGTGATAATCGAGATCTCAGTATTAATCAAAATAATTGGGATTATCATTTTGGCCATAATCGTGCATCCCTACATGGCACTGATCCAGGACCTGATAGCAGCAAAAAAAAAAAACGGTGGATCAGCTATCAGAGATAACAGAAATCAAATCATATAACTGATGCATGTAAAAGAGACGTGACTGTTCTTTCGCTAGGATTGAATTCATTATATTCATACTTTATGTATGGGTTTCTGTATGAAAGTTTAATGGTAAACCGAGTGCTTCGGTTAAAATTATGAGCGTTGTAGATCTTAAAGAAAACAATATCGGATGGGTATCGGCTGATACTCAAGCTTTCCATTAAGGAAAATAAAAGCTAGGATCATGACACTTCTAGTAAATAAGTCAAATGAAACTTTTTATTTGTTTATCTATTTTTTAAATTGAATGTTTAAGGATATTGCTGTTTGATTTTCTTTGTTAAAGTCGTTTCCCCTTTTGTGATGTGACACACGCAGTGCAGTGCAGCTGCTTCTATGTGATTTTTGTCACAGTATATCCTTTTATGGGTCTAAGCATACGGCATAAGAGAATTTCAGATTAACAGCCTCAGTCTACAGATTACCATTACTTCTTGTTCTGAAGCACTCACTTTAAATCATGTGTGTAAGGTGGTTGTGATCCTCTCAACCAACCATAAGGATAAATACGATTGCGTGAAGAAGTACCTGTGTGTGGACTGTCCCAGTCCAAGCCAGTGTGTGGTGGCTCACACCCTCAGCAGACCTCAGACCCTCATGACCATAGCCACAAAGATCTCCTTGTAGATGAACTGCTGCACCTGATGTTTGTATCGACTGCTACCACAACAGTGCTGCAGGAAAGAGATCCATTGGTGCACTGGTGGCCAGCCTCAACCCGGGCATGTCCAGGTACTTAAAGCATGACTTGTGTGGACTCTGTAAACAGCTTTAAGAAGGGTTGCGTTTAATGAACTAGATTTTAGATTTGAACTTTTCCACCAGTCTTCAGAAGAAAGGGCATTACCCTTTGTGGTTTATAGTAACTTTAGGAGAGAGAAAAAGAACAATATCATTCCTTTAATGAATAAAATGTTTGTCAAATTGCTGTGGTATAAGGAATAAAAAGCATCAGGAAGACCTGTTTAGTTTAGTGGTGCGTCACATTACACCATCCTGTCGTTGTCTATCTTTCTATAGTCGTTGTCGTCTCTTTTCTGCTACCTTTTTATAGCAGCATGCTCATGGTTTCTTTATTTGTTGATATTTTTTAATCCCTCGTATATCTGCATATTGTTACCACTACAAATGATCAGTAAAGATTATGAATCCAACAAGAGTTTTTCAGTGGTGGGGAAATTTCAAAGACTTTTAACACTACTTCCTGCATCTCAGGATTCTTTACTCAGGCCTGAGCTGGTTCTCTTAATCTCACACACTCTTCTCTGTATTTCCATTTCCTTCCAATGGAAGGACAGAATCACAATTTTTTTAGTCTTGAATCCTCTGAACGTTGTTTTCCTCGCTGCTACCGCCACCTTCATCCTCCTCATAAAGGGTCTGGGCCATGCTCTGTATGCTATGTGCTCTGTATGCTATGTGCCACTGCTCTGTAACCATGAGAGCACCGTCCTTCTCTCAGGTGGTTTTCAAAGTGTGCAGGGTATGAAATGCACTCTGGGAGGAACATCATGCTCATAAATGACCTCGTTACACTGCAGTCTCTTTGAATTCCGACTTTACACTCAGGATTAAATACTCACGCTGCAGTCTGACGGAACGTGGGAGAAAAAGCGAGCAATTTTAGAATTGTCGCTTCAGTTAAGAAGCGCATTAAGACATGGCTTTTTGTTTTGATTTCTTTTCCTCAGCTGGGCTGAAGGCCTACTTCAAATACAACGAATGTTTGCCGTCACGCACATCTCAGCGTATCGAGACGGCGTGGGCGACGGCGTGCTGCTGAGCGTAGTCGACTATGAAGTGCCTCAGGTCACGCAGTCCACCAAGGCCATGGGTGAAGATTACGCGTGAGACTCGACACATCTCGATAAAGCAGATTTGACGCACGCTTTTTGGGTTTTCTCTCAGTCATCAGTGTTTCTGTGTACAGGCCCAAACTGACCGTGTTGGAGGTGAAGAAACGCATCTCTTCCAGATTCTTCACTCTGCTCGACGCCAGACTGAGCAACCCTCCTCCCGGAACAGTCATCGACCCGAGTGGTGTGTTCAGGCATAGTTCATCCATCTTTTTCTCTTTCTCTGGCGGTCTTTCTGATCGCAGCTTCAGGTTGCATTCGGTGCATTTTAAACGCTGATGGCTTAATTTGTCAGGTACGACTTCTTCATCATGAGTCACAAAGTGCGCTTCGGCAGTGTGGCCCCCACTCACTACAACGTGGTGTACGACAGCAGTGGCCTCAAACCAGAACACATGCAGAGACTCGCCTACAAACTCTGCGACATGTATTACAACTGGCAGGTAAAAGCCACACACACACACACACACACGTTCATATGGGAGGACAGTCGCTCAGTCAACGATTTTCATTATCAATTATCAACTATTATGGATTAGTTGTTGCAGCTCTATTTGCAACACATTATACTAAGAATTGTGTGGTATTTTAAGATGTTTGTTCAAGGTAATGCAGTTAATACCCATTGCAGTTCTTTATACTTCGTGGTTATTACTCAGATTATAAATGTATTTGAGTGAGGACATTTATCACCTGTGTGCTTTTTCTGCATTGTTATTAGCATATGTACTGTATGATTTAGTAAAATAATCATTAGCCATTACGTTGTTGTTCTGATTACTCTGGGTCTGTGTGTGAGAGAGTTCATGCTCTTGGGTGTGTGTGCTGTATGCTGCACTTCCTCTTTTTGGTCAGGCCCTACGCCTTGCTATAGTTAACTTTTAAGAGACATTGTCTATAAGGAAGAGAGTGTGACTCTGTTCTTTCCCTTATTCTCAATAAATTCTCATTCTCCATATTTTATTGCCCTTGTGTTTTATTTCTATCAAAAATCTTCTCCAACACTGATAACGATCGGTCTGATAAGACCTGAGCCAGGAGAGGACCGTTCCCTTAATGCCAACAACATTTTCTAATCTATCTAGCTCAGGTGCCCAGTTTTTCCTGTGAAGGGCCAAGTTTGGCCCGCAGGCCCTAGTTTGGGCACCTCTGATCTAGCGTGTAGTGGAGCGTTGATTCGGTCGCATGATTGAGTTCTATCAGATCAGACGGTGATCCAAATCTAATTGATGTCTGTGCGAGGTTATTGATGAAGCTCAGTGCAGTAGCTGATGTGAAAGTACATTTTATGCAGTGGCGAGGTGGAAATATGATCCATACGTATTATGAATGAGATAAGAATGATCTGAGACAACTTCAGACTGTGGAAGTGTTACAATATTTTCTATATTTAATCCATACGTATGAGGTCAAGAGTGTGACCACCATTATGAGTAGGCCCGATTACGTTCTGATTAATCCCTACTGAATCTAAGATGGACACAACCGCTGTTCTCAGAGGGTCTTCCAGGTTATCAAAATGAATATTAAAATCACAGACGATTAATGCTTTATCTACAGACACAACCAGGTTTGAGAGTCTGCAAATTCACTAAGAAATTCAGCATATGGCCCTGGGGGTCTGTAAATAATTAGAGGAATTGACTTATTTTTTGTGGCTACATAAGTTATACTGGTATAAAGAATTTCAAAAGAATTAAATTTATGACTAGGTTTTTGTGTGACGACTAGATTTTGACTATGGATGAGACCAACACCTCCTCCTCTACCAGTTGAACGAGGCTGATGTACATAACTGTATCCAGGAGGACTGGCTTCATTTAATGCTAGGTACTCGTTTGGTTTAATCCAAGTTTCCGTTAACCACATTAAATTACATTCCTGATCAGTAATGATGTCGTTAACAATAAGAGCCTTAGATGCAAGAGATCTAATGTTTAATAGTCCTATTCAGATTAAAGGTGCTGGATGTGCATTCAGTATGATCTAATTTTAGGTTAATTAGGTTACTAAAACAAACATTCTGAAATTGTCGATGTATTTGTATAGCTCGGGGAACAGACACAGTCTCTATAGAATGTACTACAGGTGTTGGACTATTAATTGAACATTGTTTATGATGAACATTGTTATTGTAGAAGATGTACTTACGGTAGACAGTCACTTGGAGTGTAGCGTCTTGGAGATGTTGTCAGACAGCAGTTCCGCTCCGAGGCTGCTGGGGTGCAGGCCATCAGGATGAAACAACCTAGGACGCTCCCAGAACAGATTCCAGTTATTGACAAACAGCAAATTCTATTCATTACACTGTGAGGGAAATTATTCATTTTTACTTTTAAATAGTTTTATTCTTGTTCTGTTTCATTCTCATGTGAGGATAACGACTCAGAAGGCCATGTGATGTCACTGAGATCAGTACAGAATGTTTATCTGCTTACAGAGACACAAACATGTTGTTCTGTTCAATGTTCGTCTAAACATCATCTAAGATCCTAAAACAAAGCCTGTTTGCTTCTTACTGCTTCTTATCGGTACACAGAATGATGTCATGCTCTGAGTTTCATATATATAGTAGTGGTTTAGTATAAGGACTTCAAAGCACTCTCATTATTCTGTCCTGCTTTATTCTATCCTGTATTAACCGTCTGAGAGAGGGGGCGTCGCTGCAGGGGTCCCGGCTCAGGAGTATGGGGGCGCTTGCAGGTCTTTAGTTTATTTATTGAAAACATTGGATTTGGTGTCACAAGGATCGCCAGCATGTTTGCGTGCCATGGCTCGAGCTGCTCTCTTAGTGCAGATCACTGGGAAAATTGCTCTCACACATTGATCTTACACTCATCACACCAGGTCACTTCTATTTTGAATAAGATCCACATGCAACACGACAGCTCATCAAAGAACAGGATATGAAGTTATTCTATGTGTCACCCAAAATTTAAATATTAAACCTATTAGTGTGTCTAATACACCAACTGTAGTGTTGTATTGCCTAATTAATTCTGTGGAGCCAGTCACTGAGAACACTCACGATTGCCTAGCCGAAATTCATATTTCCTCGAGCCAAAGTTTGAACTTTTTAGACGTTCCATCTGGAAGATTTTGTGAGCACCCTGTTCTGCCCACTTGGCCGAATTAAAAGCTATCACTACAGAGTGCGAACTGGTTACGGGTAGAATTGCTAATATATATACTGACTCTGATTATGCCCATGGATTGCGTCATCTGTTTGGAGCTGTTTGAATGCAGTGAGGTTTTAGTAAAAGTGCTGGAACGCCACTTTAACATACCGAGCAAATAGTTTAATTGAATTCTGATTGTACCTACTGCACTTCTCACTGTATGAATTTCAGATCACATGGTTTTAACCAGTGCGTGAGGGGGAAGTTATGGGAAAAGATAAAACAGCAAGAGGACTGGTCGCTGGACTTGCAGGCAATTATGGATAATTTTTTTTTTTTTTTTTTAAACTTGCAGGCAGTGGTGAATAATAATCTGAGTGTGAAATTTATGCTCAAAACAATGTCAGAAAGGGAAAATCAGTATCGATAGGGCTGGTATCAATGCCAGAAGGGCCGTTTAAGCACTTGGTGATAGACAGGTTTAGCAGATGGAGGGAAGCAATGCCATCAGCAGACTAAACTGCTGGAACAATGATTAAATTTTTAACCAGAGAGGTAATTCCTAGAGACGGCATACCATCTCAGATTAGCTCTGACAATGGCTCAGCGTTTGTTTAAAAAAGTGTTACAGTAACTGTGAATAAATTAAAATTTTGATGTGTTTATCACCCTCAGTCACCGGGAATAGTGGAAAAGGTAAGTGGTACCTTTAAGGCTAAGCTTAACGCAATTTGTGCTAACACTAAACTCGTTTCGGTAGATGCTCCATGTCTTGCACTAATGACCTATCGCATACAGACTAACAGAAATATGCATCTAACACCGCATGAAACGTCTACGGGTCGACCCATGTCTGTGTCATACCTGAGAGGTCCTTATGAAGAACTGCCGCTGAAGTAATTACAGATGGAACTAAGAGCATATATGCAATAACTAACTGCTATGTATGAAGCTATCTCTTCACAGGACCAGAGCTGGGGACTGAGAGAGGAGACAGAAGTTCCTTGTCCTGTGACTCCTGGAGAACAGGTGTACCTAGGGGTGTTCCAGCCCAGAAGGGAAGGGCCATACAAAGTGAGCACCTAGATTAAGACCTAGGAGAAAGGAGGATCAGCTGATCGAAGGGGAGGATCCAGTGGTTGACATTGCAGAAGAAAGAACAAGACAAGACATGAGAGAGGGTCTAAATGAAGATAAGGGAGAATGGCAGTCTCAGGCGATGGCAAAGAAGAAGGTCTGTCAGGGGTCGTACCAACAGAGCAGGAGGAAAGAAGGGCTCCTGCTGCTGAGAGCGGTTCTGACGAGCCTGATACACCTGCTGAAGGAGAAAGAGGCCCAAGCAGACGTTCCTTACAGGACAACTTTTCCATAATTGACTTTTCAGCCCTTGACTAGTCTCCAAAACAGTACTGAACTAAAACTGAATGAGACAATCAGTGAGCCAGATTGGAACTCTGATCGGCTGCAACAGGATGGAACAGATTCCAGTTCCTCAAGTGAGGACGAAGAAGCAGCTTGATGAGCCAAGCCATGGGTGTAAGTACTAGCTTGACCTCTCCCCAAGGGTGGTCCCCGCGATATGCAAAGTATCTGGGTCGAAGACAAACATTGTTAACACATCCTCTGAGAAAGGATGTGATGGAGTTTTTATTTTTTGCTTTTTCCATTTTTCTATTTTTAAATTTTTACATTTTCTATTACAATGTAATCAAGTGTGATTAAGAGACAGGGTGATCACTGTCATGATTAATCAAACTGAGAAAATTTGATTCGTATTCATGTTTATTAGTCTATACTTGTATCAGCTATATGTGCTTAATCAGCTGTGTACTCTACATCACGATGACAACCACAGGCAAGTGCTGAACCAAATGCATGCTCACGCTTACAATGTCTTGATTTTTGTGGGTAGGGAAAGAGATAGAATCTTTTACTCCTTTCCTGCCAATGGGAGAGGAGATGTTTGTTTCTGGTCTCCAGAGAGAGTGGTTTCAGGATTTGGTCATTGGTAGAAGGCTGACGTGGTCATACATTGATCACTAGTTAGTGTAAATGAAGGGACTGGATTGTGAGATTACTCTCTCTAGCTAGATGGGGCTTAGTAAGCCCCAGAGGGGGAGAATATATGGAAAATATCTGAAGTGCAAACAATATGTGTAACTGACATTTGGATATGTTAATGAAGTGAATTCAATATGTAACCAACATTTAGAATTATTACTTGCGCATTATCGTATAATCAATATTGGTTAAAAAACATCATCTATATGTATAATCAACAGTTAGAAGCATAATCTAAATCCATAGAACAATGTTTGATCAGGTTATATTCTGAGTGGATTTGAGTTGAATGAACTCTGTATTTCAGTGCACAACAATTGTTCTTCTGTATTAGCTGTCCCCTGTCTCCACAGCAATAAAAACTGGCAGTAGATATTCGCATGTGTAAGTAAATAACTTTGAGGCAGATACAAATTAGGGAGTTAGGAGAGGGCCTCGGGAAAGGAGGCAGATATCAGCGGGGAAAACCGATAGAGATAGACAGATGCTCATTGAGGCCTAAGAAGAGAGTCAAGGTCAAGACACACAAGCCTGTGTGAAACCTTTTTTAGTAAAAGAAACCTTGTCCTAATGAAACCTTTTCAAGAAAAACAACTAATATGTTCCACAAATTTAACATAACACATAGACATGAATATTTAATTGTGGCAAAAGAAGATTGGTCTATTTTCAACGAGGAAAGGCAAAACCCCACCTACGGAGACTATGCTGTGGAGATAGGTATATAAAGACATGTTTGTGTATGCATAAGTCAGACACTCTGCAGACTGTCACACTTTATTGATTTTCAATAAAGTTTATTTACTTTTTGACATCTACTAAACTCTCTGTCTCTGAAGTTTTTGACCTAGGCTAAAAGGTTGATTTTATTCACGACACTCGCAGGCCACAATGGGTTCTAAAATTTGACAGAAGGACCGCGCCAGGAACAGACGGATGGAGTGTTTCTGTGCACTAAAATAAATGACATGTAAAAGCCATTACATGAAAGGATTTGGCCTTTAACAGGTAGCAAAGCATGAATATGCAAGGCTCATTGTACCAATTGTTTTCAAAATGCATTAATTTGATAACACAGAGAAACTCGCATCCAGTTTCAGTGGGAACAGTGTTGTTGATCTCCCTTTTTTGCCAGTGCATCAAACTCTGGAGTTAGTTTTGTTGTGGCAATTCTCAGGATAGATCTGAGGTGTTGGTCAGTTAACCTGGATCTGTGAGGGGCTTTGTCGATGTTCATGACGCTGAATGTCTGCTCACATACGTAGGTCGAGCCAAACCATGTCAGCATCTTCTGTGCCGTCCTCCGGAGGTTTGGAAACGTCTCTTCATTAAGTGAAGCATAAAAGTCATTCAGTTTTAAGAGAGTTGAAATTCTCCTTTAAGACGGAGTCAGACTGAAGATCGATCAGTTCCAATTGCAGCTCCTGTGGTGCTGTTTCAGGGTCTTGTGACAGGGGACAGGACACCAGCTGAACCGACGGCAGAATTCTCTGTGCAGGTCGCCCAGTGATCTGTATTTCTTCACGTTTCGGGACGCCTCTTTCTCCATGGCTAGTGTGGGGGAATGAAAGAGAGATTTGTTTGAAATTTGACTGGAGAATAAAGTCAGCTTGGATTTGAAGGCTCTAACATTTGTGTACATGTCATGCACAAACTGCTCTTTCCCCTGTAGCTTGATGTTCAGCTAATTCATGTGTGAAAATATGTCCACAGAAAAAGCAAAGTCACAAAGCCAGTTGTTGTCGCTTAGCTCAGGAAATTCGTCGGATTTCCAAATTAACTCCAAAAATGCGATAATTTCCTCTTTGAGCTCCCACACTCGTTAAAACACTTTGCCCAAACTTAACCAGCGGACACGAGAGTGGTAGAGGAGTCCTGGTGATCCACATCAGTTTCCTCCAGGAACGTAAGAAACTGACAATGCTGAAGTCCCCTTGCTCGTATAAAGTTAACAAGTTTTACGACTGGATTCACGACATGTTTAAGCTGCAATATAGACTTACACAGAGATTCCTGATGAATGATGCAGTGAAGGAAAATAACATCCTGCTCAGGGTTTTCCTCCTTCACTTTGTCCTGGATTCTTTTCAACACCCCAACGTTTTTTCCAGTTAAATTTGCCGATCCATCCGTGGTGACATTGGCAAGTTTACTCCAAGGTATCTTCACTCTCTCGAGGACAGCAGACACCTGGTTATACAAGTCCTCTCCCCGCCTTTTTCCTTTCAGGGACTCCATGGTCAAAAACTCCGTTATCTCAAAACTGTCGTTAATCCCTTGGATAAAATTAGGAGCTGAGCAGTGTCTTATGTCGTTACTTTCATCCAGTGCTAGTGAATATAACTTAAAGGACTCCGCCTTTTTGTTTAATTCGCTGGCGATATCTTCGTCAATTAGTTCCACACGGCGAGTCACAGTCCTGTGTGATGAACTGATTTTTTCAAAATTGCCTTTGCTCTCTGGACACAGGAAACCTTCTGTCTCTACCATGCATTCTTTCAAAAATTTGCCTTCGGAGAAAGGCTTGCTAGCCTTTGCTAATTTGAATGCCAGCAAAAAACTTGCCTTGGTACTTGACTCTTGAATCGCAGTTTGTCGCTGAATTTTTTTTGCTGAGTCTGTAAATTAGCCGTCAACCCCTGAGCCGTAGCCACCCGTTCTTGCGTTGACTGCTTGCTAGCGTAGTTGGCATGCTTCGTGGCAAAGTGACGGCTGATATTGTATTCTGTGAAAACCGCAACAGTTTCTTGGCACATCAGGCATACGACCGTTGATCGGACTTCAGTGGAAAAATATTTTGTTGTCCACTCCTTATTAAACACTCGGCACTCACTGTCCACTTTTCTTTTCTTTGGTCCACTCATTTTTACAGAAGGGCTCAAAGGGCAAAGCGAAAAAGTGAAGTAGAGTAATACACCACACTGAGGTTTAATAATATAATTTGGACAAGTTCGGATTAAAGCCGGATTAAAAAGCCCAACGGGCCGTATATGGCCCTCAAGCCGTAGTTTGCCCATGCCTGGTCTAAACATACATGCATCGACAGCTCCGTGTCAATAACAGTCACTTTAATAAAGTCACTTTTGGGGAAAAATTATACAATTTTAATGCTTCAACATGCACTAGACTTGTGTTCGTCCAATTAAATGCTCTCTAGAATGTGTAGGAATGTGTGGGTCTTGAGGCGGGTCTTGCTCAACAGTAGCAGCTCATTAGCATCAATGTTCTTCAGAGCTGGGCGTATCCCAAACACTGTTAGCTGTTGTGTAACACTTCAACATGCCACCACTCTTATTTCCTGTTTCAAAAAGAAATACATCGTCATACAGAATCAAATCACAGCTCTCAAAGTTGTTTTGTGGGGACTGTAAAGTAAAAAAAATGAGCGCATTGTTCATCTTCCTTTAAAGGTGCGATAGTTTTATTTATTTATTTATTTTTCACTTGTACAAATAACCTGGGAGATATGCAAAACATGATAAAAATAATGGATTAAGTTGTGGCCTTAGCAAAAGTGCATCAAGTCACTTAGAAAACCTGTTTAAAAAAAACAGACTTCTGGTCTGGAAAGCTTGTTTGTGTTTGGATGTGCCTCCTGTCAATCATTTTAGAGACACTCTATGGGCAACCATAGATCCTGGGCTGGAGCTTTGTGAACATGAGCGGGAAACATTCAAATGTCAAAGTTACTATTCCATCAGCTCTGCATGACGTGACATCAATTAAATGTGCTAGAGCTCTGCTTCTCTGCACTTCTCCTTACAGTTTAGTCATTATGATGTAGTTCAACGCTACAAAAGGTTTGAGCAAACAGTAATGCCCTTCCTCAAACTGGGTTGCCTTGCAGAATGTTGTCAAGTTGCCTGGTAACTTGTAAATTAAATATCCGTACAGTTAAAAGGACGTTAAACGGTTTTGTCTCTGTGAGCCTTTACTCTTTCAATTTTGACTCCAGCATGAGCCAGTCTAGTGTTTCTGACAACAGCTGAGTACCAGTAACAAGTAACAATAGTCTTCACAACACTGACACTGCAAATCTGCGGTTTGACCAAGCATGTGGCCTGAACGGCCGCGAGTTCAAATCCTGTTTGGTTCCCGAAGATCAATAATCACTAATATCCCTCCAGCTATGTGCTAAATGTTCATCACTTGTCAGTTACTTTGAAACAAAAAGTTTCTGCTGAATATATGGTTTGTACAGTATGTAAGATGTACCTTGATTCTTTTTTTTATTTTAAAGTGCACCTATTATGTTGAAAAGCTTCAAAAATCAAAGCGAACAACAAACGGAGTTATTAACCCACAAAAGAAGGAACTGATTCTCAAGAGCTGAAACGAGTCGTTAGTAATTCCAGACTTACTTCCTGTACTAACCTACATAGGTTTGTAATAAAAATCCCTGGATCTGGTCTTCATCGTGTTGGGATTGTTTTATCCACAACAATCGGCTGCTCGGGAACAGACTGAGCTGAAACTCATTATGGTAGTGGGCGTTTCCTTTTCGACACGCTGACAGCGGTAGACCAATCACAACAGACTGGGACACCTGACCAATCAGAGCAGCGTATGCTCTCTGAAAGGAGGAGTTTAGAGTGAATCTTTTAGAATGGATCATTTAACGAGTCGTTTTTGACACTGGGTGGAAAAAAGGTAATGTTTCAATTTAAATTATGAGCACATTAAACCCTCACCCTATTTTTTTTTTTTTTACCTTGGATGCATATAAATCTATTGTACGAGACCTTTAAAACAAAATTAGGCACGTTTCAAAGCCATAATGGGTGCGCTTTAATTTTCTGTAAGATCAACTCATACAGTAATGATGACCTGAAGGGAATTGCAGGTTTATATTCACAGGCTCATAAAAAGTATGATGTATTGTTCTTTAATTATTGTACGGCTGCAACTAACGATTATTTTGATAATTGATTAATCGGACGATTATTTTTTTCTGATAAATCTGATTTAAAAAAAAAAAACTAAACTATTTTTTTGAATTAGATTTTGTTCATTATAATAAAATAAACCCCCAGTACCCTCAAGGTATTTGTGCGTGGACTTTTTTTTTTAAATATGCCAAAGGCACATACAGTTTTACTAATATAATCTTTAATTTTTACATTTAAACCTTTCAAACATTGGTCATTTGTCTACAGTTTGTCCAGTTTTAAGCAGCAAAACTTTAAATAATACCCAAAATATAAATAATCAAAAACAAAGGTAAAAATTTAGTTTTGGTGCATGGGGGATTTCTCCTCCGAACAAATTCACTCATGGAGAGCTGTTTCTTTCTGAAATAAATAAATATTTTTAAAAAAACAGCAATTGAGTATGCAAGAAGCAATTTATATGTAAATTAATATTTTCATTGTTTATAATGTTAATTGCTGATGACAACCATGATTAATATAAGAAATCTAAATAATATATAATTAATACAATTTTTGTTAAATTTCTTTTACACAGACATGCTGTACTTCAGATGTGACAATATAAACCAAAAATATCTCAAATATATAATTCATTCTGTTAATGTATATAACATAGTAGAGCCGCAGTAGATGGCATTTGAAACACAGATCAAAGTTAACTGTAGCATACACACAGAGAAACGCAGCAAGCTAACAGGCTTGTTTAAAAGGACAGGAACAATTATACACTAACGCATAAGCATTCGATGAAAACCACTACAGTGACTACAAAATCTTTTACTGCTGCTGTTATCAGCTGCCTTTACATTCACTGCTTGACTTTGTTCACACCGTGTTTAATTTAACCTGTTTCTGTGGTAGCGCGATTTTAATCCATCAGTATGCTGCACAACCTGATGCTCGAGACAAAATACATCTAGTATGACTGTCCCGAAGTTAGTAAACAAAGCTTTCTACACAATAGCATGGAATTAAACTAGACTACACCATTTTTCACATCTTCATATAATGTGGATATACTCAGGTTTTTGCTTACCGTGCTGATGTTCCACCTTCGTCCGTGACACCAACGTGTTTTCGTTTCATGTGCTCGTACATCACTGTGGTAGTCCCGTGTCACACAAACTCCACTTTGAAGAACATGCACGTTACCATCTTCTTTGCTGCATTTAATGTAAAATGCTCCCATGCCTTAGATGACTTGGGACACACACTTTTTTTTTTGCTGCCAGGTTATCTGTTTTGCACCTGTGTTTTCATGAAAGCGAAGTCATACATAAACGCCATCCGTGACGTCAGCAGATCAACTAATCGATAATGACATTCATTGCCGATGGTTTTCAGAATTGATTATTATCGATTAGTTGTTGCAGCCGTAAATTATTTTAATCGTAATCACTCAGTACATCGTCTATTTGCAGGTATAGCATGACAAATAATTAACCTTGAAGCCTTCGTCCATCCATCCATCTTCTATACTTCTTATCCTCTTCAGGGTCACGGGGAACCTGGAGCCTATCCCAGGGAGCATCGGGCACAAGGCGGGGTACACCCTGGACAGGGTGCCAGTCCATCTCAGGGCACAATCACACACACCCATTCATACACTATGGATGCTTTGGACATGCCAATCAGCCTACCATGCATGTGTTTGGACTGGGGGAGGAAACTGGAGTACCAGGAGGAAACCCCCGCAGCACGGGGAAAACATGCAAACTCTGCACACACAGGGCCACGGTGGGAATCGAACCCCTGACCCTGGAGGTGTGAGGCGAACGTGATAACCACTAAGCCACCGTGCAATCAAAACTTTTTTTTGAAGCGTTCATAAAAATTTTAAATAAAAACACCCAAAACTGTGTATGGTACCATAATGAAGACGAACTGTATGTCGATACGTGAAATTCTGGAGGGACGTCGGACGGCGTGGCGCGGGAAATGTAATGACATGTGCTGTTAATCGAACTATGTTCTATAGCACGGGTGTACAATACGTCGATCGTGATCTACCGGTCGATCGCAAAGGTAGTGTGGGTAGATCACATGACGTTAAAAAAAATCACGTCAGCCTATCATCCGTCCTCGCTATAAAATGTGTCACTTGATTGACAGACAGGGCAGCCAGTCATCGCCGCACATGCACATACAACAGCGCTCAGTACTGCAAAACTCTAGCAAGCTTGCGAGTTGCCCAGTTAGCCTCCAATTTATTTCTTTTGAACTTGAGAAAGGGTTTAAAAATGAGTAAAGAAGCTGGACCAAGTAAGAAGCCTAAAACTTACCATTTCCGTATGGAGTGGGAGGAGGACTTTTTTTCACTGTGTCATTTTGGAAGTGCGTTTGCCTCATCTGCCAGTCTACCATCGCTATACCTAAGAAAGGGAATGTGGAGCGGCATTTTCGGACCCTTCATAAAAACTACCACACCGACTCTCCTCCAAAAAGCGAGCTGAGAAGGAGAAAGGTGAAAGAACTAAAATCCCAGTGGTCCGGACAGCAGTCATTTTTCTCACAGCTAACTACAAAAGCGAAGGCAGTCACCGAAGCGTCATCCCGGGTGAGTCACCTCATCGTTAAGAACAAGAAGTCCTTCCGAGATGGAGAGACGGTAAAAGAGGCGTTTGTTGAAGCAGCTGACTCGCTGTTCCGAGACTTTAAAGAGAAATCAGAAATACTGTTTTCGATCAAAGCTCTCCAGCTATCAAGAACCACAATTACGCGGCGCAGTGAAGTCATGGCCGAGGATTTGATCCAGCAACTTTGGAAGGACATCGCAGATTGCGAGTGTTTCTCACTGCAGTTGGACGAGTCTACAGACGTGAGTGACACAGCCCAGATGTGCATTTTTATTCGGATGGTGTTTACCGATATGACTGCGAAAGAGGAGCTGTTAACTGTACTGCCCATGAGAGAACATACACGAGGAGAAGACATATTTCAGTCTTGCAGAAACTTTATCCAGAAAACCCAGCTCCCATTGTGCAGATTGGTGACCATCACCACAGACGGAGCTCCCGCCAGGGTTGGTCGCTTGAATGGATTTATTGCCAAGTGCAGGGAGGACGATGATTTTCCGGACTTCCTCAGTTACCACTGCATAATACACTAACAAGCCTTATGCTCAAAAATGCTAAACATGAAAGAGATAATGGATGTGGCAACGAAGATCGCCTGTTCTATTCGCGCCAGATCTCTTCAAAGACGGCTATTCCGCGCGCATCTGGAGAAGGCTGACTGCGACCACTCTGACTTGTTATTACACACTGACGTGAGGTGGCGCAGTCGAGGTAAATTCCTGCAACGATTTCGAGAGCTCTGTCCGGAGATAAAGGAGTTTTTCCGTGTAGCTAAACATGCAGAGTACAACCAACTAAATGACGATCAATGGCTGCTAGATTTGGCATTTTTAACTGATCTGACCAACATGTTGAATGACCTTAATCTAGAGCTGCAAGGAAAAGAAAATACCGTGATCAATATGATCAGCTCAATTAATGCATCCAAACGAAAAATGCAACATCTCTCCTCAAAGCTGCAGGGCCATAATTTGGCAAACTTCCAGAACCTCGTGTCAGAGCTGGAGATGCAAGGGAAGTCATGTGTGCAGCTTGATAGTGCACGCTACATAGAGCAGATTGACATTTGTCTGTCAGAGTTTGACAAACGCTTTCAAGACTTTGCTTTAATCGAGCCAATCGCTACATGCATGTGCAATCCATTTCGGGAAGATGCTGAAGTTGTTTCACTCGCATCAAAAATTGCAACAGTGTTTCACCTGAACTCTTCTGGAGTGGAGGATGAGATTTTGACACCACAAGCCGACATTGAGCTGAAGTCCAGAGCTCATGGACAGTTCTGGAACTTACTCACAGAGGAAAAGTACCCCAACATGAGGAAATGTGCCACCTCCTCGACTGCATTATTCGGCTCCACTTATTTATGTGAGTCAGCTTTTTCACACGTGAAGATCATTAAGTCCAAATAGCGTTCCACCATGACTGATGATCATTTGGAAGTTTGCTTGAGGCTGGCTATCAGCAACTACTGTCTGGACTATGCATCCCTGACTGATTCCATTCAGTGCAAGTCATCAGAGTAAGGTAGGCTAATGACAAAAATGTACACAGTTGTATTGTGCAATATGGGTTCATGCAGTTATTCAAGGTACACCAGCATACATTGTACACATAAAGAATTGTCAATGTATTTATAAATAAATATATGTCTTGCATTTTTATAGTAGGTAGATCAAATTGACTTAGTCATTAGATAAGTAGCTCACCTGCTGAAAAAGTGTGTGCACCCCTGTTCTAGTGTGTGGATTTAAGAAAGGTAATATCATCTCAAATGGAACATGTTGTGGATAAAAATGACATGAAATAAACATGAGGGAGACTTAGTATGAGTAAAAATGTAATTTTATTGGTAATTCACAGGACGGGTGGGTGCGTAGTCTGGAGGAGAGCGAGAGGGGGAAGAAAATGGGGTGCGTCCTGGGGACATGGGGAAATCAGCGAGGGTGAAGTGAACGGACCACTGAGAGTCGGGCGGACTGGTAGGTGAGAAGAGGGACGAATGGTCGGGGCCCGGATCAGAGAAGACAACATCATCCTCGGACTGGAAGCTGGAGGGGGGTTCTGGTTCTGACTGTGTAGAGGCGTCAACACGCACGTTCATGGGGCAGATTCTGTATCGAAGAAGAGGGGAGAACCCCGGATCTCTATTCCTAGGGGGAGTGCTGCGAAGATAGTTAAGTAGCATCATGATATCAGCAGTGAGATGCACAAGCTGGTAATGAGTGTCCAGATCCAGATCCAGATCCAGGTCCAGTAACGGAGAGAGAGGGGACTGACGACGGGCACCGGCACCTAGACATACAGAAGCGGTTTTAGTCAGAGGTGGATAAATTGGAAAAACACTTTAAAGATCTTTATGGGTTGTTAGTCAAAAAGTCGAAAGAAGTGTACGAGCTGAGGAGTGCTAAAACACACACACACACACACACACACACACACCCTCGTACAGTCAAGGGCGGGCAAGTAGACATAACACACACACGCACAATCTCTCTCACACATACTATTATAACTTTATAAGAATAATAAAAAGGAATATTAAGATATTATAAGGGTAATGTCTTATAATAAAAAGTATATATATATATACTTTTTATAAAAATGTTATTAAGAAGTAGGAAGTACAATAAACCGGTTTTTCAAGCAGCATATATAATAAGAGATATAGAGTAAATCTGAAAATAAAAACTAGAAATTCAGGAAAATATAACTTACTCATGATTCAGATGGTGAAGATTCTCGTCTCGCAAGGAAGGCCTTAATTTTAAGAGAACCATGAAGAGAGCCAGTTATAAGGGTGGCTGGGTCAAACTGCCCCCCCCCTCGAGATAACAATAAGACCAAGGTTCCATTCGATTGTTTAGTCTTCTCCACTTTCTATTCTCTGGGTAAATGAAAAACGAAGTTTCTGATGCCCTAGGTAACTGAAAATTCTGGTTTCAGATCCTCTGAGTATCTAGAAGCTCTGGGTTTTTATTTTCTGGGTTATTAGAAATGCCTGGATTCTGATTTTATGTGTAAATTAAAACCCCTGGTTTCAATTCTATGTGTAAGTGAAATAGCCCTTTTCTGGAACATAAGAGTAAGGTAAATGAGCTCTTTTTTAACCCTATTGGTAGTGAGATCATAGTCTTTTTGAAACCTATGGGTTATCTAGTGTGTAAATACAGTATAAATACTGGAGCTTAAGCTCAGGGTAGGGGGATCACTTTTGAGAATTCTCATCGGTGTGGATCTCGTGTGGTGGAATGGAACAATAAAGCTGGACCCTTGCTTCTTCTCACTCACGGCTGATGTATTTTTTCTATCTCCAACTGGGCTCAGAGGTAGATGTGAATATTGGCGTCTAAGTTGAATTTTAAATGTTTTTGGGTAATAGGCTAAATTTGAACCAACAAACACTAGCGGTTTTTACTAACCGGAAAGTATAAGCCACTTCTTAGTCGACGGCGCATGATGTCATACGGACATAATGCGACGCCGCTAGCTTTAGCCTAATACCCAGAGTCACCGACACTGACTTTCTTCAGCTTACTGTTTATCAACGTTACCTTTTATTCCCAACATGACCTCAGTCTCCATCAGACAGAGCCGAAATCGTCACGAGACTGAGGAAGAAAGTCCTCTAAGGCAGGGGGGCATTTTATATTAAACACCGCGGAGATCAAACAGTGGTGCATGAGTACAAACTTATGTTTATATCCAGAATACTCCACTGTGTGTAAGGGGCAGGGGAAACTGGTGCGAGCTGCTTAAAAGGTTTAGTTTAATTTAAGTTTATTGTCATTATATGTTGTATCTGCGCGCTTACAGTGTAACTTCTGTCATTTATTATAACGGAAGTGACGTGTTAGTAACGAAGCCGCGTTGCTCCATACAGTAAGATCTGTAATGTTTAATTAAAACATTATGAATAAAAGTAAACACAAGTAAAATAATGTCTAACGGCAGTGAGGAACAGAAACCACAAGGTGCAGTGAAAGTGAGTTTTTATTATTCATTTAGGACTGTGGTTTAATTCAGTGCTTTTTGTGCATCCATAAAAAAATAATTCATAATTACTTATATTATTTGTTTATTATGTTTTATTTATTTTATTAAATATTTAAATGTATGAATGTGTAATTTTATATATATATATATATATATATATATATATATATATATATATATATATATATATATGTGTGTGTGTGTGTGTGTGTGTGTGTGTGTGTATATATATATATATATATATATATATATATATATATATATATATATAATTATTTATTTACTTTAATTTATATTATATATGTTGCTTATTTTATTAAATATTGAAATGTATTATATATTTTATTTATTTATTTATTTTAGTTTATATTATGTATGTTTTATTTATAATACATATTTATAATGAAATTCTTTTCAGTCTTATATAATTCGACTAACAGTTTAGTTTTAGTCTGAAGTTTATATTTGTAACTTTCATGATTCCCCCTTGAAGCAGCGTGCTCTAAGCGCGAATGCGCGAGCACCTGCTTTTCCGTTGTTGACCGTAATGACATCTGGACACGTGTGTTTTGTTTCTATTTCTGTCATGTCTCCTCCCTGTTCTGTCATTGGCTGGGATTTCACGTGGGTCTGTATTGCTCTCAGCTGCTAGCTGTTTAGACGCTGATCATGTCCGCATATATACCGCATATATACCAGCACACAACGCGGAAGATTATCATAGAGTTAGTTTAGTTCGTATTGTAGTCATAGTCACGGTCCATGTTTAGAGTTAATTCGTGCTGGATTATCCGCTTCCAGTTCCTCGTCATAGTTCGTTTCTCGTTTTGTTTATCGACCCTGTTTTCCGTGACCATGACCTAGATTCCAGCCTTGCCCAGTGTATGCCTGTTTGCCAATTGCCTGACCTCTTGCATGTTTGTGGATTACGTTTTGGATCACGTTTTGGATTTCTCTGCCTGTCTCTCTTTCAAATAAACAACTGTTCATCCTGCACTTGCATCCGTCCTATCTCCGCTCCATCATGATACGTGACAGAATCTTCCGCCGAAACATGGATGCAGCAGGAGAACGGAGGAGACGTAGAACCCGGACGTCGACGCCAACCGTCCCCGCTATGGACTCAGTCCACTTCCCACAATGGACATTTATGGAGCTTCCTGATCCATTTGATGGATTTTTCGGTGCCCCTGAATATTTTCTGGTAGACTGTCAATTCTATTTCGCCAGCCTGTTAGACCCTAAGCCAGAGGAGAAGCAATGGCTCCGATTCATGTGGTCCCGGTTCTTTGGACCAGCCCGTCAGTGGGTGCAGTTCCAACTGGATAAGCACTGTAGGAACCTGGACAGTGTAGAACAGTTTGTGGGGGAATTCATGATGCGGTTCGGGAGTCCGGAGGTGAGGGCCGAGCTAGAACAACTTCTCGAGGGGGTAAGTTTGGCAGGCAAACCTGCCCTGCGGTTTACCCACTACTACAGGCAAACTCATGCAGAGCCCCAGCCGGAAGTCAACCTGGCGACCTCAGAGCTCGAACCTGAGACCCACAAGGTGGGCTCACCTGCCGAGCTCCAGCTAGAGGTCAAAAGGGAGGCTCCAGCACCAGAGTCTCAAGTCCCTAAGGTCCATGTCCAAGTCAAGCCTCCAGTCTCTGAAGTCAAAGTCAAGTCTCAAGTCCCTGAAATCCAAGTCCAAGTCAAGCCTCCAGTCTTTGAAGTCCAAATCAAGTCTCAAGTCCCTGAAATCCAAGTCCAAGTCAAGCCTCCAGTCCCTGAAATCCAAGTCTCAAGTCCCTAAGGTCCAAGTCAAGCCTGCAGTCTCTGAGGTCCAAGTCAAGCCTGCAGTCTCTGAGGTCCAAGTCAAGCCTGCAGTCTCTGAGGTCCAAGTCAAGCCTGCAGTCTCTGAGGTCCAAGTCAAGCCCGCAGTCTCTGAGGTCCAAGTCAAGCCTGCAGTCTCTGAGGTCCAAGTCAAGCCTGCAGTCTCTGAGGTCCAAGTCAAGCCTGCAGTCTCTGAGGTCCAAGTCAAGCCTCCAGTCTCTGAGGTCCAAGTCAAGTCTCCAGTCTCTGAGGTCCAAGTCAAGTCTCAAGTTCCTGAGGTCACGTCCAAGCCTGCTAATCCAGTTGACCAAGCTCCGCTAATATCTAAGCCTAATGACCAAATTCTGTCCACGCCCAAGTCTACCGACCCGGTTGCCCAAGTTCTGTCCACGCCCAAGTCTACCGACCCGGTCGCCCAAGTTCTTTCCACGCCCAAGTCTACTGACACGACCACCCAATCTCTGCCAAAGCCAGAGTTTGCTGAAACAAACAACCAAGCTCTGCCCATGTTCCCGTCTGATGACCTGACCCACCAAGTTCTGCTCATGTCCGAGTCTGCCGACACGCACAGCCAAGTTCTGCTCACGCCCGAGTCTGCCGACATGCACAGCCAAGTTCTGCTCACACCCGAGTCTGCCGACACGCACAGCCAAGTTCTGCTCACGCCCCAGTCTGCCGACACGCACAGCCAAGTTCTGTTCACGCCCAAGCTTCACCTGGTGACCTCAGAGCCTCAGACTCCCTGGTCAGCTGAGGTCGTCGCTCAGTCTTCCTGTTCAGCTGAGGTCATCGCCCAGTCTTCCTGTTCAGCTGTGAACGTCGCTCAGCCTTCCTGCTCCATGGCAAATGTCATTCCCCCCTTCTGCTTTGAGGAGAGCCACTCTCCTCTCCCTGGCCGCACGGAAACCCACGCTCCTCTCTCTGGCCGCACGGAGACCCACGCTCCTCTCCCTGGCCTTACAGGGGACTTCGCTCTGCCTTCCAGTTCAGCTGGGGATGTTGCTCCGCTCTCATGCTCCGCAGAGGACGTCGCCCTGCTTCCCTGCTCCGCCAAGGACGTCACTCTGCTTCCCTGCTCTGCCGAGGTCGTCGCTCTGCCTTCATGCTCCGCCGAGGACATCGCTCAGCCTGCCTGCCCGGCTGTGGTCGTCGCTCCGCTTCCCTGTTCGGCCGAGGTCGTCGCTCGGCCTCCCTGTTCGGCCGAGGTCGTCGCTCGGCCTCCCTGTTCGGCCGAGGTCGTCGCTCGGCCTCCCTGCTCTGCCGAGGTCGTCGCTCTGCCTTCATGCTCCGCCGAGGACATCGCTCAGCCTGCCTGCCCGGCTGTGGTCGTCGCTCCGCTTCCCTGTTCGGCCGAGGTCGTCGCTCCGCTTCCCTGTTCGGCCGAGGTCGTCGCTCCGCTTCCCTGTTCGGCCGAGGTCGTCGCTCGGCCTCCCTGCTCGGCCGAGGTCGTCGCTCGGCCTCCCTGCGCCGCCGAGGTCGTCGCTCGGCCTCCCTGCGCCGCCGAGGTCGTCGCTCGGCCTCCCTGCGCCGCCGAGGTCGTCGCTCGGCCTCCCTGCGCCGCCGAGGTCGTCGCTCGGCCTCCCTGCGCCGCCGAGGTCGTCGCTCGGCCTCCCTGCGCCGCCGTGGACGTCGCTCGGCCTCCCTGCGCCGCCGTGGACGTCGCTCGGCCTCCCTGCGCCGCCGTGGACGTCGCTCGGCCTCCCTGCGCCGCCGTGGACGTCGCTCGGCCTCCCTGCGCCGCCGTGGACGTCGCTCGGCCGAGGTCGTCGCTCGGCCTCCCTGCGCCGCCAAGAACACCGTGCAGTTTCCTGGCTCTGCGTGGGACATTCAGCCCAGGGGCCGGGGCCGCCAATGAAATGGGATGACTCATGGCACTCCGGGGGGAGTGCCTTTGGGGGGGATTCTGTCATGATTCCCCCTTGAAGCAGCGTGCTCTAAGCGCGAATGCGCGAGCACCTGCTTTTCCGTTGTTGACCGTAATGACATCTGGACACGTGTGTTTTGTTTATGTTTCTGTCATGTCTCCTCCCTGTTCTGTCATTGGCTGGGATTTCACGTGGGTCTGTATTGCTCTCAGCTGCTAGAGGTTAAGACGCTGATCACGTCCGCATATATACCGCGCGCCTCCCAGCACACAACGCGGAAGATTATCATAGAGTTAGTTTAGTTTGTATCGTAGTCATAGTCACGTTCCATGTTTAGAGTTAGTTCATGCTGGATTATCCGCTTCCAGTTCCTCGTCATAGTTCGTTTCTCGTTTTGTTTATCGACCCTGTTTTCCGTGACCACGACCTAGATTCCAGCCTTGCCCAGTGTATGCCTGTTTGCCAATCGCCTGACCTCTTGCATGTTTGTGGATTACGTTTTGGATCACGTTTTGGATTTCTCTGCCTGTCTCTCTTTCAAATAAACAACTGTTCATCCTGCACTTGCATCCGTCCTATCTCCGCTCCGTCACGATACGTGACAGTAACACTCAGTTTGTGGATATTATTTTAAATAAGGTTTACTGAAAGTTTGGCCCCACATCCGATTAATCCGAAAAAATAATCGGCCAACTAATCGATTATGAAAAATAATCGTTAGTTGCAGCCCTACTTTATATGTTTATACAATTCAGATACTAGCCATACAAAGATGACCTTGCTCTGGGGGCCAATGTTTATCTGTTAGTAAGTCCTGTCATAGAAATAAACTCATCACTGGGACCGTTCCCAACAACACTGCGGGTCCGGGGGTAGACCCTTAAGCTGGAAAGATTATTGTGTGGAAGACCTAATGATCAAGTACGCCAATCACATCATTGCAGCAGAAAGAGTGCATGACACACACACACTTTCTCCCAAATTTTGTATTTAGCTGCTTGTGGTGACGGGACTAAGTGCCTAAGGCGACGTGATTTCTTTAGATCCCACATGAGCCCATGAAGTTCTCTAGTAGACTATTGCTGCAGATTGGACGACAATTAGTTGTTAAAAGCCCATATGCCAGGATATTGGCCGTCTGTAAACCGTTCTGTATCGCCTTTCATCAGAAGAATCATTACCAACAGTGCTACCCACACAACGTCACACGTCCCCTCGTCACGCAGACACATAATGATTATTCTATCATTGAACACATGCGGTCTGCGATATGCAACCCTCCACATTCTAGCGAGACGGGGTTTGACTGGCTGAATTGGCTGAACTCAGACAGACAGTTAATATCCATGAGCCCATCCCCCGACTACTATCAATAGGTGCAATGATTCTTCTTGTCTTGCTCATTTTGCTTTGTATTGTTTCTCTCATTTGGAGCAGTCTCTCACGCTCACTGAAATCACTAATGACTAGGGATGCACCGAATGTTTGACAACCGAAATCATTCGGCTGAAAATAGCAAAAAAAAAACATTTTTGGTGTTCGGCCGAATAAGTGAAAATGGCGAATAAATTTGACCAAATAATGACATGTTTGATGACGCGACCAAATAGCCTAGCAACCAGAGTGAGACGCGCGAATGTCACGACCTCGATAAGGGGGTGCGCACATGCACGAACTACGTGCTCTTCGGATGTTTACTTTTTTGTTTCTTTTCCATAGTATTCTGTCACGTCGGTCGCGAGACAGAAGGGAGTAGAGTACGGAAGCAGGTAAAGATGTATTTATTTAAGGGCAGGCAGACAAATCCAAATCGTAATCCAAAAAACGTAGTCAAGACAGGCAAAGGGAATCAAAGTCACGTTCACAGAAAACAGGGTCAAAACAAGAAACATGAACTAGTACTATGGACTGGGAGTGGAAAATCTGTAGTTTAAACTAACTAAATCTATCAAGGAACATAACATTAACAACATATCCAACTATACTATATCTACTGTAATACTCGGCGAGGTGTACAGGGACGCGAGCGGTAAAGATCCCCAATATCATCAACCCTAGAGAACCCAATAGAACTTTTTTGTTGTAGGCTACAGAGTGTTCCATTCTTTCAGCAGTCAGTTATAGGACTAACATAGGCTATTTTTATTTTACTCATTTATTTATTTAAAGTTATATTGTGCATTGTTTGTAGCCTATGCCTGCTGGAATGAAAAAAATGATCAGTGTTAAATAAATATTTTGAAATTGTAGTTTTTGTAATTGATTTTTTTTCTTTGAAAAGCAAGACAAAATAGTAAAAAGCACATTTTGACTATTTAATTTATGCAGTGGTGAAAAAAATTGCAAAATAAATGGAAAAAACGTGTTCGGTTTGGCCTTTGGCCAAGTTTTTCATCATATTCGGTTTTGGCTTCGGCCAAGAATTTTCATTTCGGTGCATCCCTACTAATGACCAAACGCTGATGTTGACAAAGACTGATTACGTTCCCTATGATGACCAACCTGACTTGTATCTTAAACCTGACTGGGAATCAGATTCTGCCAGTGACACTAACTATGACGACCCATTGACCTCCATTTCACACCTATTGTACATTTTCCTTTGACCAGGACGATTCTCATTTCACCCTGAAATGAGCTTGCTTGACGACAGGATACTTTATCAGCAAAAACAGCCTTAGCAACTTCATTATGTCTGTTTCATGATGAATTCAGTTGAACCGTGAAAGGATTCTGAAGTTCTGATGTATTCACAGCATTGTAATTTCTCTGTTAATTTTAGTTATCATATTTTATAATGATAAAAGGGGGAATGTGAGGGAAATTATTCATTTCTACTTTGTAATAAGTTTGTTCTTGTTCTGTTTCATTGTCATGTAAGGATAACGACTCAGAAGGCCATGTGATGTCACTGAGATCAGTACAGAATGTTTATCTGCTTACAGAGACACAAACATGTTCTTCTCTTCTAGGCTTGTCTAAACATCTAAGATCCTGAAACAAAGCCTGTTTGAACTGCCTCAAACTGCTTCTTATCGGTACACAGAATGATGTCATGCTCTGAG
Source organism: Ictalurus punctatus (assembly GCF_001660625.3). Classification (NCBI taxonomy): domain Eukaryota; kingdom Metazoa; phylum Chordata; class Actinopteri; order Siluriformes; family Ictaluridae; genus Ictalurus; species Ictalurus punctatus. Next base: position 2,474,502 of record NC_030427.2, read on the forward strand.
TTTCATATATATAGTAGTGGTTTAGTACAAGCACTTCAGAGCGCTCTCATTAAGAGCACTCTATTCTATTCTGCTTTATTCTATCCTGTATTAACCATCTTTCTGTAATAAACCTTTTTACCTTCAGAGGACGAGTCTGCGAGTGTTGTCTAATTTCCACGACAGGTCAGAGGTCACATCAAGTACTCTGCTCAAACCTGTTAAGCGTTTATTTTAGAAACAAGCTTTTATACACATAATCAGAAGCTGTGTAACTATGAAACAGTGTGACTTCCTGTCACACAACCCTCTCAGATGTGTGAGTGAGTGTGTGTGTGTGTGTGTGTGTGTGTGTGTGTGTGTGTGTGTGTGTGTGTGTGTGTGTGTGTAAAATCTCAGTGTGTCTCATCGGTGAGGAGGTCGGACCTCTTTCTCCTGGCTCCTCCCTCTGATCCGTCCTTCTCTGGGCTTCTGGGTCCGGGACTTGAACACGAACACACACATTCCGAGTTTTAAATGAAAGTTTTAAGTTTAAATGAAATCACAACGCATTCGTATTGTCTGCATTTTACACTCACTCAGGAACGTCAGCACAATTCCACATCATTTCACAAAATACACGGACAAATATAAAGAAATAATTTTTATTTTATTTATTTTTTTTAAATACACTCCGACTTCTTCCCCCTTACATCTTGTCCAAAATCGAATGCCTCTCAGTTGACATTTTATGCAATATATGCACTTGTCACAGGTGTAATCAGTGTTTTTACTATAAATAATTCAGTGCAACTATGCTGTGATCAGTTTTTGGGTCAAAAAAAAAAAAAAAAGCACCGAATTAAACTATAGTCCTAAATTAATAATATATATTCTGGTGTGTGTGTGTGTGTGTGTGTGTGTGTGTGTGTGTGTGTGTGTGTGTTGGGTTCTTTTCTGTTTTGTACAAACAGTTGTGTAATGTTTTACTGTGAAGCTTATATTTGTTACACTCAGTCTGTGGACTTTATTTTAAATAAACAAAAACAAATGGTACTGAAAGTTCGCTCCACCCCATCCGATTAATCAAAAAAAATATTGGCCAACTAATCGATTATGAAAATAATCGTTAGTTGCAGCCATAATAATAATAATAATAATAATAATAATAATAATAATAATAATAATAATACTGTTAAACAGTTCAGAAGCTCCGTCTATTGTCCTTGATACGTGAAAACTAGACAATGCACAGTAATAACACTGATGAGCTGCGTTATTATTATTATTATTATTCTATGAGAAATAAGCTCATAGCAACACTGATGAAATACACATACAGTACAAAAAACACACACACAAATAGAGAATGTGTTTAGCATTTTTTACATCTGCACATAATTTAGTCTGCACATAGTTTAGCAGCTGTTTTAGAATTAAAAATGTCATGTATAAGTCTACATAATGAGTCTTTATTGGTCACATATTCAATAGAGCACAGTGAAATTGTTTTCTTCACATACCCCAACATGTCAGGAAGCTGGGGTCAGAGCACAGGGTCATGATATAGTGACCTGACCTTCTGATCAGTAAACCAGAGCCTTAACCACTAAGCCACCTCTACCCCAGTGGTGAGAGAAACGTGAATTTTCATAGCATCTATTACTTCTTACCCCACTATTTGCTAAGTACTACAAATATAGACTTCTAAACACCGCCCTTAAAAGCTTAATAACAGAATACTGCAATTGTTGGGAAATTGCCGTTCCCGAGTTTGGACACACGAGGGCAGTCATGTTCCATCCAGCACAACACATGACGCCGCCTAAAATAGAAGGTAGGTTGTAGCTATTGTACTTCTACTACTACTTCTAATAATGACCTCAATCGAAGTAATTAAATACGTAATGAAAATTGTTGTCTATATAGCTGACCTCATTTTCCTACACAGTGAGATAAAGGCGCACAACTATCAGAATCCCAGTTCATAATTGTGTTTGATTGGCCAAGTAGAATAAAGTGTGCGATGAATCCAACTCTTTTTGAGCTTATTGGACATTACACAATGCTGTAACTATTTCATTGGCACTACTAACTGCTGCAACATATTTTGCCAATCTTAAACTCAGCTGTCATTCTGGAGGCGCAGTTTTGGTTGATGCATGACATTTAGGTTCAAACACAGTGCGTACATTGACTGTAACACAGATAGTGAAAATGGAAATGGGAAAAGAGAAGGCCAGTGATTAGACAGTGTGAAGGCTGACTTTGTATTCCTACTTGTGTGTGATGTTTGTTATGTTAGTTTCTCTTGGACAACTCTCGAAGTGCATATGCTTTCCTTGTGAATGACACTTTTTAAGAATGAGATGAGGGTTTGAGACAATGTAGCTAATTTCGACCTTCGAGAGTCCATTATATCGTGCATTTGCGAGAGCTGATAAAGCAAGGCCTGATAGTTGTGCTTGCATTCCTTTCTCTGGTGCTTGTAAGTTAGTGAAGTACTTGTGTGGTAGAATGTGGACTGGCTTCAAAGTGAACACAGACATTGGTGCTGATCCGCTGAATGCTGGGCCTACTAATAAAGGCTTGTGCTGCTATGTGTGACCTGTAGTTGCAGTGGACGTAGGACTGTAGTATATACGGGCCTCGAGTCCAAGGACGTGCTCAAAAGGAACGTCTTGTATTTGAAACAGTAATGTCAATGTTGTACAAACACAGACAGCTTTTTCTAACCTCCTTACGCTGATGAGTGTTTGGCTGTATGCTTTACTATGTATGTTTTACCCAAAGTTCCTGACTATTGTGTTGTACTACTAGTACTACTACTACTACTACTGTTACTAATGGAACCAAAACATTAGTACTGATAATACTAATAATGTTTTGTATCTGTGTGTGTTTTTAGAGAGAGAGAGAGAGAATGGGGAAGAAGAAGACGTTAGCAGGTGAAAAGCAGTGCCTAGTGTTTGTTTTAGAAAAAGAGAGCTATTGTGAAACTGTTGGTGTAAGGCCCGCCTCCTCGCCTGTTCTCAACTAGGTCCTGTCGAGTGTGGATAAATAGGTGGGCGCTGCGCGAGAACTTTTATTGAGTGGTTTGACTTAGAGAGCAGCATCATGTCTGGCAGAGGCAAGGGTGGTAATTAATACTCTATTTTTGCAAGTGGTACCCTCGTTCGTAATTTGAAACTAAAGACTTTAACGACAACAACAACATCAACAACAAAAACACCTTTAACGAGGTGATAATTATCGCCACCCGGGGTTTGGTATGTCACCCCGTGTGGCCTCCTCGCCGTCGGCGGGGAGGCACTGGGTCAGACTACGTTACAGTGGAGAAGGAGAAGCGCCAGACAGGTCTGACGTCGGAGTAAACCTTTTAAGTAGTCAATGGATATCGACTACAGATGTATACTCTTTTATTGCAATGCCTAACAGAAAAGAGTATGAAATATGTTTTACCAAAGAACAGGCACTTCAAACATTTTCTCAAATTTTTAATAATAATACAGGAAGTGAATTCTGGAAAAACTGGGAGATGACTACATCAGCTCCCCAAGACGTAAAGAGCATTGTAGTCAAGTTTTGGACTGGGAGAATCGCTGACTCGGATGTAGAACAATATCTCTTAAGGTTTGGTGAGATACTGAACCCTGTTGACAAGCCGCTGGACCAGTTCGGGATATGGTATGGAGTCAGGAGATATAAAATAAAACTCAAGAAAAACCCCGACGGAAGTATATTGCAGATACCAAATTCCATTTCCATGGGACCATACAATGGAACGATTACATACCCCGGCCAAACAAAGCGATGTTTTATATGTAACGATTCCGACCATCAGGCAAAGGACTGTGAGAAAACAAAGTGCTGGAAATGCGGAAGCTTCGGCCACAAAGGAAAGAGTTGTAGAAATACACAAGTATGTAATTTATGTAATGAAACTGGGCATATATATTTTCAATGTCCAAATTCTTACAGCTATAAACTAAGACTGCCGAAAAATCAAAAAGACATTGACCAGAATGCAACACAAAACGCACATAACACAGAAACCAAAACAAACGATAAAGAGGATAAAAACTGGGAAGAAAATAAACTACACACAAGTGAGGACGACTCGACATCTGGGAGTGACTCAAGCAGCACCGATACCAGCGACAGCGAGGACTCTGAGAGCAGCGCCGAATCTCTGATCCCGGAAGGGAGACGGAAGACACCGGAAGTACCTGCTGGAAGCAGCGGAGCATCTCCGCCCAGTCTTTCGTCTGTGGAGAGACGGCAAGCATCGGAGTTTCCTGCGCTATCAGCTGTAGAAGTCGGCGAGACTCGGATCGGCTCAACCCCTGAAGGAGGTCCACAAGCCCCAGAGGAGCCTACGTGCTCAGAGGGAGAGACCGGAGCGACCCAGATAATTTCTACACCTGCAGGAAGCCTACAGGGCCGAGAGGAATCATCGCATCCAGCTGGTGAAAGTGGAACAACTCAGACAATCGCCGACAACACAGGTGACACTGCGGACACTCCCACGCTGGCGAAAGGTAAAAACACTTTAGACTATCCATATAAACGCCAAAGGCGAAAGAGGAATTCTCCTGGAAATGTTGACAACGCAAAAAAGGTTAAGGAATGATGTATATCGCCTACTTTTCTCCCCTGTTTTTTGACACAATGTCTTTGATTTTAACTTCAATTCCTATATTACTTAAAAAGAAATGTGATATATGTCTGCAGGAATTAAGGTTAAATGATGTGGATAATGTTGAGAAAATGTGGACTAATGGACATGCAATAATATCTATCGGAGAAGATTCTTATCTTAATTTCTATGGTTTTTTCAAATTTAACTGTTGCCACATGTAATGTTAGAGGGATTCAGGCAAAAATTAATCAAGTGAAAAAGTTAAATATATTGAGTGGAGAACATGTTGATATTTTATGTATACAAGAGACCAGATTAAGCAGTTTTGCAGACGTACAGGACGCTCAAAGTTTATGGATCAAAGGTCCTTCAATCTTTTCAATAGGTGAAAGTAAAGCTGATGGTATTGCGACCTTATTTTATAACAATAAATTTAAAATAATTAAGAGCCGTGAAATAATTCCTGGTCGATTAATGTTTATAGATGTGTTTTATTGCACAAAAAAAATTAGAGTAATAAATGTATACACAGCACAGGATACTGTTGGTAAAATCCGGCTTTTTAAAAAGCTTAAAATGCTCCTGTGTGTCGGTTTCTATACCATTGTATGCGGTGATTTTAATACAATCACAGATGATAATGATAAAATTTCTTCCAAAATATGTAAAATTAGGAGAGAAGGTGGTGTCCTTAAATCTATAATGAATGAACAGCATTTCACCGACATATTTAGGACATTATATCCAGAGAAAGTGGACTTTACAAGGTTTGATAAAACATGTAAAACTAGAATTGACAGGATATATATTAATAATAATTTTGAGGCAAAATTTTATACAACAAAACTCTTGGTTGAGTCGGACCACTTGACAGTTATATGTGGCATTAGATTTAAAAATGAATAAAGAAGAAACTATTGGAAATTAAACACACAAATTTTGAAAAGTCCTTTATTGATTATGGAATTAAAAGAAGAAATTAATAGGATTAAAACTTTAGATATCCTCACTACCAATTATTGTGATTTGTGGGAAGTTTTTAAGATTCAGATTAAAAAATTTCTTAAATACAAATGTCTATGTTTTAATAAAGAAAAAAATGAGAAGTACAATACAATTATGACACAATATATAAACCTAAAACTGAAAAATACAAGAGATGAAAGTGAGGAAAACAACTTAAAGGATTTGAAAAAAGAGATAGAAACTTTAAATAGTGAGTTTTTACTGAACATTCAAGTCCGAGCAGGAATAATTTCCGATGAACTTCTAAATCAAACAAAAGCAATTTCACTATTTAATAAAAGGAAAGAAGCCCAATATATCGAAGCCATTAAAACAGATAATGGAACTATAGTGAAAAATCCTAAAGACGTCAGAGATGCTGTTCGGATCCTTTGTTCAAACATGTACAACTCAATTGAAATAGATAATAAACTCCTAAAAACCTTTTTGAATGTAAAAAATAGTGTTGACCCGCCTTCCAAGAGCTTAGGTGAGGAAATAAAAGAGGCTGAGGTTGTTAATGCCATTAAACAATTAAATCTAAAAAAGTCTCCAGGGAAAGATGGTCTCCCGTCTGATTTTTATCATGCATGCGCCATAGATTTGGCTAAAATATTAACGCAAGCCTTCAATGATGGGATCGCTAGAGGTTACATGCATGACTCGTTCTATGAAGGCGTTTTATCCTTGTTGTATAAAAAGGGTGAAATGAGTGATATCAACAACTGGAGACATCTCACCCTAATGAATGTCGATTATAAGATTTTTGCAAAGACCATTATGAACAGGATGAGTGACTATTTGGATGTAATAATAGCTAAACAACAAACATGTGCAATAAAGGGAAGATTTATGTGGGACAACTTGAACACATTAAGAGAACTAGTTTTTGATAAAAATGGTGACAGTTTTTACATTGTGGCTTTGGACCAAAGAAAAGCATTTGACTACATCTCAAGAGACTATTTGTGGGAGATTTTAAAACTGTATCAATTCCCTGAAAATTTCATAAACATGATTAAATGCCTTTATGTTAAATCGACGGTTGAAGTAAATGTTAACGGTTCTTTGATTGAACCATTTGAAGTTATGCGGGGTGTAAAGCAAGGGTGCCCTCTGAGTGCAGCCCTATATATTTTATCTATAAACCCACTTGTACAAAAAATCCAAGATGATCATAGACTTAAAGGTCTTCAAATAGGAAAGAACAGAGTCGTGATCTCTGCTTATGCTGATGACATAACTGTATTTGTGAAATCTAAACAAGAACTAGACATCATCTTTGAATATTTTAGCGAGTATGAGCAAGTCTCTGGAGCCTCCTTAAATAAAGCTAAAACGGAATGTGTCTGGATTGGAAATGAAAAAAACAAATTTCCCATAGATGTCCCAGAAGTTCAGCAATTAAAGGTTTTAGGTATATATATAGATAATAATGGCTGTGTCGACCATAACTGGTCAAAAAAAGAAGAAATAATACAAGATGAAATTGATAAATGGAAATCATGTAATCTAAGTTATAAAACTAGAATAAATATTATTAAAACTTTTCTATTATCAAAAATACTGTTTTTATCATGCATCTTACCTCCGACAGAAGTTTGGGTAAAAAGACTTCATAAAATATGCTGTAATTTCATATGGGATACGACTCGTGAGGTTACAAAACGTGAGCTCCTTTTTAAGAGAAGGGAACTGGGAGGCCTTGGGGCTGTCGATATATCCCTAAAAACTAAAATAGCAGTGTGCAAAATCATCGCGAGTGGTATTGCCAGGCAAACCGAATGGATAGGGAACATCTCTAACTGGAAATCTAAAAAAGGTCCATCGAGGAAAGGAATTCCGTATTATAAACTGATGTTTTCCGACTTCACTGACAAATTTAAAGATCTAAACATCGATTGGGCGAAAGACTCGAGCAAAGAAATATATCTTTTAATTGTTGATCGAGTTCATTGTAACCCTGTGGCTTTCAGAAATTTGGAGGAAGACCAAAACAAAGAATGTCTCCAAAACTTACAGAATAAAATCCTATCTGAACACCTGAGAGATACAACTTGGTTAGTCGCTGTAAGAAGGCTCCCAGTAAGAGCGGTTGTAAAATGGAGCTGTTTTGTAAAAACCAGTAAATGCCCGATGCCTAATTGTAATGAAGAGGAAACACTCGAACATTTCCTGTTAGAGTGTTATCGCGCTAAAGAAACATGGGCTAAATTAAAAATCATTGGTCTCAATATAGAAATAAATATGAACTCAATTTTCTATGGCATTTTTAAGGAAAATTGTAGCAAGACTCAGCATGACTTCATTTGGTTCATAATATGTTTGACTAAATCTAAACTCTGGAAAACAAGAGCCAAAATGACTATAAATCAAACGTTTATATCCAGTGATGTTGTATTCAAGGACATTCAAAAAGAGCTAAGAAGACTTAAAAGCAGCACATCTTGGTTTAAAGACTCTTCAGTGTGGGACTCTATTTGCGTGTAATTGTACTTTATGTAAGTTTTTTCTCTCCCTTTCTTTCTGAATATGACTTGTGTAAGATTGTGAATTTTGTATAATTTCAATAAAACTCATTAAAAAAAAAAAAAAAAAAGCAAGGGTGGTAAAGGACTCGGCAAAGGAGGCGCTAAGCGCCACCGCAAGGTGCTTCGCGATAACATCCAGGGGATCACCAAGCCGGCTATTCGCCGTCTGGCTCGGCGTGGTGGTGTAAAGCGTATTTCTGGTCTGATCTATGAAGAGACTCGCGGTGTGCTGAAAGTGTTTCTGGAGAACGTGATCCGCGACGCCGTCACCTACACCGAGCATGCCAAGAGAAAGACCGTGACCGCCATGGATGTGGTGTACGCCCTGAAACGCCAGGGACGCACTCTGTACGGCTTCGGCGGTTAAACGCTCTAACACCGAACGACGCGAACACAGCGGCTCTTTTAAGAGCCACCCACATGTCTAGAAAAAGAGCTGTTCCGTGTGGGGGGAAAAAAGGCTTTTTCTTTCATGAAGCATAAGGCATCAAACGCTGTACAGAAGTAGCATAAGTGGTAGATCTATTTGTATTTTTTGTAATAAGCTACATATATGCAGTGTTCAATCTTGAAATCTAGGGGCTTACCCAAACAATAAACTCTAATCACCTAATTTTTAACCAATAAAAACTCCTTTTTAAAATGTTGAAACTCAGGGGCCAACCCTAACCCTGAACTTAACCATCAGAAACAAATAATATGTTCTCTAAACTGATCCTCCAACCCCCAATAGTTAACCTCACCTAGAACGTCTTACATTTAGACAGATTTTCTTTTAAAGTCTTTAATTTATTTATTCATTTTCATATGGTTCATTTACATGTGATTCATTTACGTATGATTCATTTTCATGAGATTCATATTCAAGTGATACATTTTCATGTGATTCATTTACGTTGATTCATTTACATGTGATTCATTTTCATGAGATTCATGAAAATTCATTTTTTTTTAAAGTGGCAGAATTCGTTTTTAACACAATATATAGATTTTAAAAAATATATAATTTCTTTTCCATTTTTTTATACAACTGATATTTTCTCATAGAATGTTAAATACATATAGAGAAATATATACAGAATGAAGGACAAGGTTTTGTGCCTGTGCCACCTCCCACACCAATGAGTGTTGGGTTGAGTCATCCCCTAACCTAACCCTGCCTGAGCCTTTTTATTAAAGGTGTTTAATTTAGTTTGATGTGGTTTAGTTTGTTAGAATGTGAATTTATCCGTTATATGTAGGCTAGCTAACTGCGTAGTTAACTAACGTTAGTCAGCTGACAAGAAAAATATCAGACTTTTTCCTCATCCCCTGCCTGTCCAAACCCTGCCTCCTCTACATCAGATGCCGACGATGTTGAGACCAACTCGACCAGTGAAAGTTCTCAAGTGACATTTGAGTCATCCCAGCCCGTTTCAATCGGTGTGCAATCTTTCACAGAAGATGACAGCCAAGCGCAGCGAGTTGAGTCTTCTCCAGTCTCTGCAGCTCTCATCCCGACAAGACAGTTTAAATCAGCTTGGCTACAAGAGTTCACCTGGTTACGTTATGACAAAGGGAAAATGTACTGCACCTTTTGTGCTAAAGCAGGACAAGATATTGCTGGTAAAACAGAGTTCATTACCAGTTCGAGTCATTTAAAAAAAGAAACCGTAAAGAAGCATGGAGACAGTACAAAACATGAGAACGCCAGGGATTGTGTCATTGCTAGGTCTGCCCCTCGTGCCACCCCAATCGTGAAAGCAGTGCAACGTGCTAGTGATAAAGTCACTGAAAAAGAGATGAGGGAATTGAAAATAAAATTCAATGCAGCCTACATGACTCTGAGCCTGAATAAGCAGGAAATGAATAAAAAAGTGAAAAAAAGAAACAAATGACTGCACATTTAAGTATTTACGGTAATATGATTCAAGATGGGGGCATCACTGCCACTGTTGGGCCCTTGAGCAAGGCCCTTAACCCTCTCTACTCCAGGGGCGCTGTATCATGGCTGACCCTGTGCTCTGACCCCAACTTCCTAACAACCTGGGATATGCAAAGAAAAGAATTTCACTGTGCTGTAATGTATATGTGATCAATAAAGACTCATTATTATTATTATTATTATTATTATTATTATTATTATTATTATTATTATTATTATTATATGACGTACTGAACATTGCACATATTGCACACTGTGTCTACTACTTTTATCTACTGTCCACAGTCCAAAGGCTGTGGAGCTAGAAGGCTACGTGTGCGAATGACAAAAGATTTTTAAAAAATAAAATAAAAAATGTATCAATACATGAAATTAGACTACACAATGTAGTTGAGGTTTACATGAATAAGCAGAAATATAATCATGCTTATCTTTCCTATAGCACAAATGAAAAGCCCTCTCTAGATGAACAGATTTGTCAAATGAAACTTTTTCCTTCTTTTCCACTGCTACGGTAAACTAAAGAGTGGATATTCAAATTACACTGCTAAATATGACTAGCATTAGCTACGTGTACTAGTGCAAAATAGTCCATCAAATGTATTAGCAGGTGTAGCCTATACACGAGTCCACTATTGGTCATATCACTATTGAGAACATGCCCCAAATTCATTGCTTTAGTAGAATTTAATTGTAAGTGAAATGATACTCACATTGTAATGTCCTTTGTATTTGTTCAGTCTACAGGTCCTCTAACACTCTGTTAAATGAATAAATGTAAATGTACTACGACGTAAATTTTGTTTTAAATCAATTAACACAGAAATTACACACAATATTAAGTTGATGTAATTATCAACATTATTATGTCAACACAACTCATCAAAATAATGTGTACAACTTTAAATATTTAATTAATTCAATAAATTAGAATTTTTATCTTGCAACCACACATTAAATTTAGATTGTGGGGTTTGTTTTGTATAGCTCCGCTGTTAGAAAATACACGATGGTTGAATGTGAACATAAATGAGCAGAATGTAAGCTTGTGAAATAAATTAAACTTTATTGATTGCACTTTTGAGAAATTGGCATGACTTTGAATAAAAATTTACTGAAATAAATACTCTAAAACATTGATATACCCGAAGAAATGTTCAAAAAAAAGAAAAAAGTTTTTACATACCTTCTAAATAGGTCCCTTTAGGAGGTAAACGTTTTAAAGACGGTGTTTTATAAGAAACGCGCGTATTACATGCCTTCTAAACCTAACCATTTAGGATGATAAAATAAAAATTTCTACAGTCCTTCAAGGCTGTATGATGTCGTTGTTCTCTTTTACTGAAAGAAAGGTCAAAACCTTCGGTGTTATTCGTTGTGGAGACTGAAGTGACAATATGCCTGAAGAAAATGAAAATATGTATTACATATCCTACCTTCTAACCAGGTTAATTTAAGGGTGAAAAACCTTTTTTAAAGACGGTGTTTTAAAAGAGTCATGCATTTTGTTTAAACTATAAACAAGATTTCAGAAAATGGTTCGCCAACGAGGATACTTACACAGAACTGTCGCTAAATACATAAGCTTTCGTCTATGCTTTGACATCCCGTGTCCCAGCAGTACATTTATGACCTCTGGTGACCATGTGGGTGTGCGGGGGTGGGTGTGAGAGAGAGAGAGAGAGAGAGAGAGAGAGAGAGAGAGAGAGAGAGACAGACAGACAGACAGACACACACACACAGGTGTTCTTTTGGGGGTTTTGCTGACCAGAATTCTTACAAATGTGTTTGTTAACGAATTAAAGGGAGTCATGTGTCTCAGTGTTAAAATAATGGTTAAGACGTTGTGGTTAAAACACAGAAGAAACTCTGCAACTATCTGCTACAATGTCTGCTCCGAGAAATCCTAATACCCTTAGAAGATTGCTGTGTATTCAATAACAAGAGGACCTGTAGAAATGAGAGAGGACCTGACTTTTGCTCCAAAAAAAAAATAAAAAAACCAAGAGGATAGATTGACAAATTATTAATGAAGGTAATGTAAAGACGTTGTTGTTTAACCCTGAGCAGGGCGTCAACAGCTCCAAAGATCGTGTCTTAAGTCCGAGGGTTTAGTTAGGAGGTAGAAAAACATTTAAAGATGGTGTTTTAAAAGAAACAAGTGTTTCATGCTTAATGGTAAAAAAGAAAAATGGTTGTACTCCAATATGAAATAAAACGGTGGAGACACACTGAGTACACTTCTGTTCCACAGTCTATAAGGATCCCCAAACTTCATGTAGTGTGAAAAATATATACACCCTCCGTGACTCTGTTACTTAAGGTTTAAACATTATTATTTTGTGATGGCAGCAAGACAAAATGGTTGTGCATTTGGTATGTGGTGATTTTAGAATTAGGCCCCAAATGTCAATTATGATTTGTGTATGGTTTCGTCAGGCAAAGATCACGATGGTATGGAAAGAGTATACAAGAGTAATTGGGGTGATCTAATGCTTAGGACTTGTACAGTACTTCAACTCGGGAACGTCCCACCATGGCGTTCAGAGAGGCGTTATCTAAGGTACACGTATATATAATATAGATCAGATCTATATTAGAAGGCGGTGTGGTATAACGTGAATCAGCAATAAAGTTCTCAGCTTGAGTTGTTTTGTTTGCGTGTAAAGTATACAGACAGAGGATATTTCACTGAGATTGTGTTAATGAAAAGGCTGTGCCTATTGTACAGGATTGTTGTGATTGTCGTGCAGCTCTTGTAAGATGTGGTAAGGAAATTTGTGAAATACAAACACAAAGAAGTGGTGGTTGCTTCGGATTAAGAAGAAAAAAAACCTGCCAAATTGATACGAGTGTAATATAAACAAATGTTTGTGATGCCTGTGAAAGTCTTTCAAAAGTGAATCTGTAGGTAGCTTCCCTTCTGAAGACTGGAGCGAGTAAACAGTCCTCAGGCACTGCAGAGTTTTTGTGGAGTGTGTGTACATTTTTGGACCAAGTGTGCCCTCTAGTAGCTGACGGGTTTCTCCCTTTCTCAGATTGTTTGCAGTTCCTCCGGTGTAAACTATAACACATTAAAGACTTAACGATCCTTGCTATTCAGTAGACGTGTGCCAATAATCAATTCCTCAACGTATCACACTGTTTAACACGCACAACAACAAAAAAAAAAATCAATGAGTGTTTTTGTACTCGGGAGCAGCAGGCGAGTCATGGGTGGCAGGTGCGTTGTGCGTTAGCAGAGGGCTTGAGTGTTTAGATGGATCCAAAATGGTGGCTGAGTTTTATGTATTATTAGGGAGCTCATCATGGTCAGGTTGTCCGGATTGGACAGGAGCACATTTCAGCAGGTGAGGACGCTACGCTGAAGGTGATCTGTGTACAGGAGCAGTAAGGAGGGATAGATGTTGCAGAGGGATAGATTCCGCCAGTTTCTTATCGATGGAGGAATTCGAGGACGCTGCACGAGTCGCTCTGTAGAAGTGCTCGTCTCTTTGACCTGATTTTCCTGCATTGTAGGGAGCCGTGGTGGATGTGATGGTGGATTTGGAAGTACAAGATTGAGATTTTCCTGGTTCAGAAGCTGTATGTCCAATATCTGACTAGGTTTAGACTCGCCAGGTAGCGCGTAGGGGTTCGGAATGAGGGCTTGGTTTTTCTACAGGCTCCCTCTCTTCTTCCTGAGGTTCAGCTCGGACTTCTCCTCAGGGACCGATGGGTACTGGACCATAATGGTGGGTTTCTGGCGGAGGTCTTGGTGTGTATGAGGCTCGGTGGCCATGATGGCGCGAGCACTGTGCATTCTCTGAGGGAGTTTGGGGCCGGGCTCGCCGCGCTTCTTCTTCCAGCGCTTCAGCTGCGTGCGTTGCTCACGTTCCACGTCCTGTGCCGATACCTGCAACTCCAGAACCTACAGCAAAAATCAGTCACAAAAATGAACTGGAATAGAATGTCATTCTACTGTACTTAATGTGTTAGAATGGGCTTCATTACAACGTCATGTAAAAGACGATGATAAATATTTATGAACGCTAATTTTGTAGAAATACGAAGGTGATGATGGATAAAACATGCTTGATCACCATGGCATGGACTCGCATAGTTACAGTAATGACAGGAAATGTTACAGTAGTGAGAGACCCATCATCATACTCCTCCTCTTCCTCTCTGTTGTGTTACCTGAAGCACTAAGAAGCCCTCCTGCATGTATCTGGGCTCAATCGCTCTGAGGACCTCCATGGTCTCATACTGACCCGGACAGGCCTTGAGCTTATCCCGAGTACCCAGCATGGACGTCAACACCACCAAACCCACACAGAGTATCATTTTCACTCCTACACAAAGAAAGAACAAGAGAGAGAATCAACACAGAAAGAAAAGAAGGACAAGTGTGTGTTTGTGTCTGACCGTCACACAGGAACATGTCCCACACTCTGAGGACCGAGGCCCAGGGCAGAGTTCTGGAGAAGGCGCACATGAACCATTCCATCATGTAGAGCACCGGCTCGATCTTGTGCTTGTCCAGGTGCCGATACGCCACAGAACACACTCGCTTCACAGCGCATGCAGGATCTCTCCGTCCAGCTGAACCGCCTCCTGCACACATAACGGTTCACAATAAGCGATATAACTTGCTGTTAATAACACAAAACAACTGTTCTCCTACACAGAGAAGCCCTGTTTCTAATAATGCACTGTGCAGTGCAGAAATCTGGGAGGAAGAAATAAAACACGTAAAATTACAAAACAAAACTACAGCTCACACTAAAATACATAAACACACACTCACAATAATATAGAACATTAAACCTTAAAGAAAAAACTAAGCAAAACTGCCTCATGAACACAGCAACACATACACACAAACACAAGATGGCGGTGTTGAGTCGCCTCGTACAGCGGAGCAGGGTGGGGTTTGTAGCTCCGATATATAATTTCTAACAGACCTTATGATCTGTGTGGTGTTACAAAACTAAATTACCGAGTGCGAATGTTTCCTCTACAACTTCAGACTGAACTGAACTACATTCGCTTCAGTCAGATTTCAGTTTTTCACTTTTTCACGCCTGCAATCCACGGATACACAACTATAGCCGTTTTAAAAACGTGCATTCAGTCCGGTTTCTCGTTTCTACTGTACTTCTATATTCCAATTTATTTAACTAGGCCTGTAAAAAGAAAAAAAAACCCAAACACATGGCAAATGGTACTTCTCAGCTTAATTTGATTGGTGAACAAATACAGTGGTCTCAGTTGATCCTAAATGTTTCTTTCCCAACAAAATAGAAGGTTTAACAAATAAAAAAATGTAATTTCTCAGGAAGTTATTCAGTGAAGTAACAATGAACTATTTTGGCCCTTCAAAGCTATTCAGTGATGAATGTAGCCACCCTTCTTTTCAATAACCGCCATGAGCCTTCCATTGAATGTCAGTTTCTTGATCTGTTCATGATCCATTTTAGCTGAATGGAGCATTGCCCTGCATAAAGATCATGGTCTTCTTGAACGTTGCTGACTTCTTCCTGTACCATTGTTGAAGAAAGGATCTTCTACAAACTGGCAGTAGATTTGGGAGTTCATTTTCAGTCCATCTTTAACCAGACGGAAAAGGTCCATCTGCTCCATCTATAGCCACTCTTATTTCATCGGTCCATGAAACCTATAAGGAACGGTCTTCAGGTATTTCTTGGCCCAGTCATGATGCTTCAGCTTGTAAATCTTATGCAGTGGCGGTTGTATTTCAGCCTTCCTTACTGTAGCCATGTCTCTGAGCACTTGCCACCTTGTATTTCTGGACACTCGTGGAAGGTTGCAGTTCTGAAACATGGTGGCGGTGCTGGCTAATGGGTTCTCTCACGTTTTATTCTTCTTAGTCTTTTGCAGTCAACTAGCGCCTTTTCTTCTCCGCGGTTTTTTGCCCCCTGTCGAGTATTCATCACAAAGCATTTTTCTTGGGAGGTCACACCTCAATAATTTTGCGATCGTCAGTGTGCTGCAGCCCCCTGATAGGCATTTTACAATTTCTGACCTTTTTTTTTTTTGACCCATTTTCCTGAATTGGAGAAGCTAATAATTATGCAAACCTTATATAGGATGTTAATCACTTTAAGGTGTAGTGTTTATATGTGGTGTTCTCCCAACAGGTTATTTTGTAGACCTTGATTTTGTTTGATAACGAGCTTTGCTTTCATTGGTTGGCTTAAAGGAGGGCGGGGCCACGAGTACTCTACTTTTTTCCCCTTCTTCGCACTCTTTGATTATACTGTTCTATCTGCTTTTCATGCACAAGTATGTCCCTGTACTATTAAGGGGAAAAGTGCATGTGCAAGGAGATGTACTACAAATATAATCTAGAATATAAACTTACACACATTTTTAACCAGACAACACCACAGGCTGTCAAAATGGCTGACGTGGCCAGTTTTCTCCATGTTGGGCAGAAGGATAGACTGTTATCGTAACCATAATGCAAAGTGTGAATGAGCGAGCAAAAAAACACTGATAAGACCGATTTGAAAACTTTCCAGGCTGATATTCTAACGAGCACGCTTGACCTTTGTTGATGTGAAACTCTCAGCCTGCTATGGTACTATTTGATGATATCTTTTCATGTGACAACACTGAAGAAATGACACTGTGCTACAATGTAAAGTAGTGAGTGTACAGCTTGTGGAACAGTGTAAATTTGCTGTCCCCTCAAAATAACTCAACACACAGACATTAATGTCTAAACCGCTGCCAACAAAAGTGAGTACACCCCTAAGTGAAAATGTCATTTTACAGTTCAACAAACTCTCCTCCAGCCCCCTAATGCTGAGCCGCCCGCAGAAGACAACGTGGTGTAACCTGTGATACATCTCCCAGCCTGAAGAGGGAGCACTGCTCAACGCATACATGCTCTCAGTGGGGGGTGGGGGAGGGACATCTGCTTTGTGACCAAGTCAAACTTTCTGTGAATATTTAACTGTTTGTCCCCATTCTCACTAATACGACTGTTTACAATATTATTCATATGAAGTTGGAAACTGTGCAGAGGTTTAATGTGTTTCTAACTGAAAGTACAAACTCCGAGACAAACTATTCATGCATTAGTGCTGCTCCAGCTTTTTAGTGTCCATCACATTTTTGTGTGAAAGCATCGCTGTGTGCACCATTAATCCAGAGTCTGTGATTAGATTATCCACATCATGTTCAAATAAATATTTCTGTAGGAGACGCTTTAGAGCAGGGAAGCCTTACTGTGGTCCTGTAAGATTACAGTCCAGTACAGTTTGGGAATTTTCCTGAATCACACCCGATTTAAGTCCTCGGGTCATTAGGTAGGAGTGTTAGATGAGAAATCATCACACTGTGCATGATTACAGGAATTCAGGACCAGAGCCAGGCTCCCCTGATTTATAAATGAATTGTTGATGACCTTAAAAGTAATTCCCAGTGAAGATTTATCATCTTTTTACAAGCATCCTTTTCACATGTAAGAAAAATAGAAATTGCAGGGATTTGTACATTTGTGCTCTGCATTTCTTTCAGAGACGTGGGACTGAATTGTTGTGTATATAGGCAGTTTTTTTGTGCTCTGAAATTGACCAGACTTTTGAGAAGATAGCTGCTCATGGTTTAATTCACTTTTAAAAAGGGACTGACAATATGAAGTGAGCGTACGTGTATCAAAAGGTGGTTGTGTTGAAGAAACCTTGTTGACCGATCTTTGCTAACTTGCTCTGTCTGTGTGTTTACTGGTACAATAGTGGTAGCAGATTTGCAGAGCCGAGCTTACAGTAACGAAAACGCTCAAGTGTACTTGTTTGGAAGATGTGGAAACTCAAGTCTTACATGTTAGCACAAACATGTCTTTTTCCTTTATTAGGGAATTTGTACTTTTGGACATTTTTGAAAGATATCATGCTTGTGAAATGTGCTTTGTGTTATTCATGTTCAACTGGTTGTACTGGGCTTAGATTTGTGTCTTTTTGAATCATTTACACTCTATGGCACCTTTTTACGGTTTTGCTGTATGGGCTGTGTTCCAATTGATCTGTGTTTGATCATTTCCTCCCTTCGCTCAAACATTGTGTTTGAGAAGGCCTTCATAGTTGAACGGTTGTTTTCCTCAGCTTTGGATTTAGCTGTAGGGCCCAGAGGTTTTTGGAGTTTGAAGAGGAGGCGATAGAAGATTTGGAACACAGCCCTGTTTTCCTTTCCGAGGTTCCCCGGCTTTTTTCCGTCACCCGTCACCTCCTAACCGAGCTCAATTCTGCTGCAGTTTTTTAGCCACAAGCTGCTGGTGCTTGACTTCTGAGGCCTTATCCTGTTAAGCGGCCGCACTATGGCAAAAAGGAGAGTTCAGTATGCTGACTGTATGAGCTTCAGTTGAATGTGTATGTGGTCGAACTCTTGGTAGGACAGTCCAGTATATTACAGACGAACACAGACGAAAACATCCACAATGCGTCTACTAAATATTGTTGAATGTCCGCTCGTATGCAACTCTCCAACAGTGTCACGTCCTATCGAGAGTTTCAGTCGATGTTTATAATCTCACCCAATGGGATTTGTTTACTCTGGTGTAATTTTCTTGACCACTTTAACGCAGCATCTCTGGTGTTACTTTCGTCAAAAATGTAGAACACCAGAGACGAGGCAATGACGACGTGATCTCGTTCCTTCGTGTGTTTTTGCCTCAGATTCTGGCGACTGTTCAGACTCGGTTTGTAGCGAAATTTCAAATCCACAAATGCCTTGAACAACGTACATTTTCAACAATCCGTTTAAATCGACTGGTCCATTTCCGTTGCACGGTGGATTTGAAGGATGCACTGTGATCAGTGTGGCGACGTCTGGGAATCGAGTTACTGAAAAGGCCACGAGTTGGAGGGTACATTTAGTTTCTAAGGACATCTGGGCTCTTGGTGTCTTTTGGATAGGAACTGCAAAACTTTTTCTATAAGGGTGAAAACAGATGCATGCTTAGATTCTTCAGCTGTAGACAGTTTATCTTGCTTACTGCATTGACATATGAAGTTTGGACCGGTTCTGTAGAAAGAGATTAACATTAAGGGGGAAAAAAACAAAACAAAAAACAAGACTGAAAGTGAATTTGTCTTGAATTGTTTTATTAATTTTTTTCCATTCGGCTGTCAAAAGCTTCTTCAACTTGGCCACAAATCTAACAAAGTCAGGTACATTGTCAAGTATTGCCCCAAAATACCTCTATGGTGGATGGATGTGCTCACTGATCACTTGTACATGTGCTCATTCATACAATTATCCAATCAGCCAATCATATGGCAACACCACAATGTACAACATCAAGCAGGATCAGATGAAGAGCTTCAGTCAATATTCACATGAAACACCAGAATGCAATCCAGTTATTTTATCCGCGGCATGGTTGTAGATTCTAAGTGGTCTGGTTTGAGTATTCCAGAAACTGCGGCTCTCCTAGGATTTACACACACACACACACACACACACACACACACACACACCCACACACACACTTGTGTGAAAAACATCCGGTAAGTGGCAGTTCTCGGGGTGGAAACACCTTGTTGACGAAAGGAGAATGGCCAGACTGGGTCAAGTTAATAGGACGGCCATGGTAACATCAAATAACCTCTCTTTACATACATGGTGAGCAGAAAAGCATCTCAGGATGCACAGCATGCCAAACCTTGAGAACAGTAGAAAACCTCATTGATCCAAGATCCATTTTTAAGTATTAAGGATTTATAAAATGTGACACTAGGTTACTTCTCTATAGTTAAAAAAATTGCAAACAGGAATGTGTGTGTGTGTGTGTGTGTGTGTGTGTGCCCGCTTCATACTCATCCACTCCCTACTTGTGCCTGAGTGTATTCATTGAGTAAAGACAGTGTGTGCTCTTAAATGTATGTATGTGTGTGTGCGCGTGTGTATTTAGACAGCAGTGTGAAGTGGTGTACCACTATGTGAGGAGGGAGAAGTATGCTCTGAGGATGAGGAGATGAAGCAGGATGACGTGGCCTCTCTCTGGAGCTCCTCCACGTTCTTCACGCAAAAACAGTAACTCTCTCAGATTCTGATGGAGCGGCATCTACATAATCAACAAAGCACACAAACATCAGTTTCGTTCTGGGACACCGATTTTCTAAATCATTCCATTCGCTTTCTATTTATTTATGTATCATTATTAAAAGATCAGTCATCAAGCCGGTGTAACCTTAATCTTTATCGCTAGCTGCTCCTGAAGTGTTTTGGAAATCGTTTCAGCCACGTCATGTTCACTCACCGTCCACTTTATTAGGAACACCTGTACGTTCATGTAGTTTTCTAACCAGCCAATCATGAAATATACAGGAATATAGGGGAATCTCAAGAAAACTCCATTTCAACACATTAAAAAAAAATAATCTCACAATGTTGGACTTGAGTTTGTAATGCAGTGAGCACAACCAAGGAGTGCATTTTAAAAAGAAAACTACAATGTTGTTGAAGACTGAAACCTGTACCTACAAACTAGAACTGAAAATGGAACCACTGAAGAGTCAACAGTGTCAGAGATCCTCGTGTGTCCAGTTCCACTGTGTACGGCACTTTTTATGCTTACCGACCCATTACTCCAGCTTTTGTGTTTGTTTTAGCTTTGTGCTGATAGAAATGGTTTTGTTTTTTTAAAGCAAACTTGGTGTTAAAACCCAGAAACATCTAGTAATAAAAAGTGACATTCATCATGTGTCTGAAGTGACACTGTTCAGTTATACAAGTAATTATCTGGGGGATAGATTATAGAACTGGGGGAAAAAAAACTGTGGCTAATTCTTGGTTTGAGCCCTGGGTTTCACCTGTGGAGACAGCATTTGTTGTTAAAAAGAATAAACTGACATGAAGACCAGAGAGCTGTCTATGGGAGAAAAGCAAGCCATTTTGAAGCTGCGAAAAGAGGAAAAACCGGTCTGAAATATTGCACAAACATGGGGCATAGCCAAAGAACAATTTGGAATGTCCTGGAAAAGAGAGTTAGTTCTCATTATGATCTCTTACTTTATAACATTAAAATAAAACAATAGTTCCCTCACAAGCCTCTCTTTTTTCCCCCTAACTCTTGAAATGAATAAGACTTGCAATGTTACTGAGAAACTGGAACGTGCAATGACCTCTCTGCCGTGACACTGGAGAATACTTCCATAAAACTTCCATAAGTAGATAACTTATAAATCTTAACTAGATCACAATGATCATACGTCTTTTTCTTTAAGTGACATGTTTATAATATGTTTACGATTAAGCTTAGAATATGTATTGCGTACGCCATACTAGACCCTGTGAAAGAGCTGTTACTATAGGAACGAGAACGAGCACATCACTATAAAGCTGTAATTTCCCTTGCAGCTGGAATCAGAATCTTGCTGTTACAGAAATGTCTCCAACGCCTTCTGACCAATCAGATTGGAGAATTCAACAGTGTTGTGGTGTAAAGCATCAGTAGTTGACCTGTCTCATCATCTGCCACACAGTCGATGAACTGCACAAAGAGAGGGGATCGTTCCGAGTTGGCGTGATTCTCATCTCCAAGGCCGACACGCTGAGAAACACACAGAGAGAGAAAGATGGGGTTAAATATACATGCGTTCACGCGCCCACACACAACCACGCCCTCACTGCTCATACGCACCGAGGCCAGCTTGAGTCCGAAGCTGATCCACTCCTTCTCGATCAGTACCTGGAACTTGTGTCCGAAGCTGAATCTAACTGATATCTGATATTAAATTATTGTGAATGATCTATATTTTACACTTTATTACCCCATATCTATCTAATTAATATATATATATATATATATATATATATATATATATAATTAATATATATATAATTAATATATATATGGTAAATCGTGCACATCGGAGCAACTTCATCCCGACCTTTGTCTGCATTCAGGGGTGCTAAGGAGCTCCTCGACCATGCAAGTTACATTTTCACTGGTGCTGGTGCGTCTACCGAGTTTTGGGAGTTTTCAGCCATGTTTAGGCCCTTAAAAACGACAAGAATGCATGAAATAAACAATAAACACCAGAAAATCAATAGGGCCCTGCACATCCGGTGCATGCGCCCTCCGGTGGTCACCGGAAGCGCTGCACCTTCGGTGCTCTGCCCCAATAATAAACAGCAGATCCAATAGGGCTTTGCAGCAGCGGTGATTGGGCCCTAAAAAGCAGAATAAAGCACCAACAGAAGACACAGAAGCACAAAAGCGCAAAGGCAAGTAAGGATAATTACAGAAACGGTTACATTACAGAGATCCCCACAATGTGATCCATGACCACAGTAACATGACAAGAAGCTTCACCTCAGACCAGTCACCAATTGTTGTAGGAAGGTGAAAGTGGCTGCCTTAAAATATTTTTACCTCAAAGTGATTTGTAGCGCGCGCACACACACACACGGTGGAAAGGGTGTAGCAAAAATCATGCAACTATTGTGGGAAAAAGAGGGGGAAAAAACCCTGATACTTTGTACCTGATGCATCATCTTTTATAATTGTGATTAATGGTCCATTAGAGAAGAAAAAAATCCATTCCGTTCTTTGATTACTTATTTGGCATACAGTGAATATTCACACTTTAAGGCCATGTGGAACAATTTCCAAAATGCATTTAAATGGGGTAAATTGTGTACATTGAACCGAGAGTACTTAGACATGTTTGCTAAAAGCAACACAAAGGCTTTATTCACACTGCAGGAATTTTATATTGTGTGTTTAGTTTTTTTTCATTTAGACAGACTGTTCAACTGCAAATTTGTTCTGGTGAATGACAGGCATTCAAAATCTTTCTGCAGAACTCTGTTGAAGATTCTGTACATCAGAGATTCATCTGAACTTCAACAAAACATTTCACATTTATAGAGTTTTGTCTACGTTCATCAAGTAATCACATTTATAAGTTTATTTATTACCTCTCCCCTCTGTTGGCTCAAATATAGCTTATTACCCAAAAACACTTAAAATTCAACATAGAAGCCAACACTCACATCTACCTCTGAGACCAGTTGGAGATAGAAAAAAAGACACCAGCCGTGAGTGAGAAGAAGCAAGGGTCCAGATTTATTGTTCCGTTCCACCACACGAGATCCACACCGATGAGAATTCTCAGAAGTGATGAGCTTAAGCTCCTGCATATCCTCCATACTGTCCTGCATATCCTACTATTCTGTTTTTTTATAGAGAGTTTCTCGATTACAATAAGATTATTAAAGTTATTCATGTGTGTGTATGTTGTGTCTACTTGCCCGCCCTTGACTGTACGAGCGTGTGTGTGTGTGTGTGTGTATTAGCACTCCTCAGCTCAGCTCGTATACCTCTTTTTGACTTTTTTGACTACTACTGCTCTTAAAGATCTTTAAAGTGTAATTCCAATTTGTCAATGTCCGCCTAATCCCGCTTCTATGTGTCTAGGTGCCCATCTTTTCTTCTTCTCCCCTTTGCTGGATGCTAGGTCTCCCTTATGTTTATTTTATGACATTTTTTATCCACAACACCTCCGTGATGGATATTTACACCCCCCGTTGCCTCAGCAGAGGAAAAACAATCATTGAGGACAGCTCTCACCCTGGCTCTGATCTGTTGCCCTCAGGGAGACGTTACAGGTGCATCAGAACAAGGACTAATAGATTCAAGAATAGTTTTTTCCCCAAAAGCTATAATCATTCTAAACACACACATGTACTGATTTCACATTATAGGTATATAGTGTCTCAGAACTGTGCATTTTATAGTACCCCCCACCTCCCATAGTTAAGACCCAAATCTCCACCATTCTGAAGGCATAAAGTACGTATTCATGTGTAAACAAACGTGTTTTATCTATGGAAAATAAATGAACATTAGAACAGATTTACTTGTCTCTGACTGAACAAAGCAGGCCATATTAAACTGGGTTAAATATACAAATCCACACAGTTCACCAGTCCAATAGAATCTGTAGAACACGTTAGCAATACTTCTGCTCTGTTTAGACCCAGAAAATATAAAATACTTTAGTATGAAATTTCTGTCAAGTGTCTACCATGGGGTCGGGATTTACGGTCTGTGAACACGTGCTGATTACACGTGCAGGAAAAGCAACCCACACGTGCAACCCTGACCGAGTGAGAACGACTCAAACGATTCAAGAAGAGGATTCTGAATCGGTTCATTTAAAGAATCATTACCAAAGCCGCTTATCTTACTTCGATGGTTTGATAACAACAGCCCGTCTTACAGAGTGCTGCAGGAATGAGTCGTGAAACCCAGAAACGAGTCAGCGTATTAGCACTTCCGTCAATGGGGTTTTGGGTTAAATGCCGGAAATAAGGTCTGTGGTGAACACAAGCTCAAGATATTTTCACGTTTATCTCGACACACAGCCTAGTGAGAGACTTTTTATTATTTTAAGGTACATTTCCTGAAGAAAATGTGAGTGGTGCTTGCCGTGGCAAAATTCAGATCGGGTGCCAATACTTTTGAGAACTGCCCGTGAAGGGCGCCAATAGTTTTGAGAGCTGGACGCATAGGGCACCAATAGATTTGACAGCCGGACGCATAGGGCGCCAACAGATTTGAGAGCTGGCCGCGTAGGGCGCCAAAAGATTTGAGAGGCGGACGCGCAGGGCGCCAATACTTTTGAGAGGCGGAGATCTAAAAATAGTAGTGCTACACAAGCTTGGTTGCAGTCGTGTTGATTAAGGAAAGCTACAAGGTTACAGATGTGAGGTTCTGACCTTTACGGTACAGTGAGGATGAGCAGAACATCTACACAGCATGGAACTGTGAATAGACTCAGTGTCTGTGGACTCGTGTACACACAGTTTGGTGAGATTATGCTACAGGAACAGTCAAAATACACCATGGCCTTGAATGTTTTGGCCCCGTCGTAAACACTAAACAATCACAACTACTCTGTTGAGAGCGAGAAATGACCTCACAGAGTGGTGCGTGTTGACGTCCATTTTATATAGTTACTGTTTCTGATAGAAAATCGATCTCCCTCGCGCTCTCAATACTGCACTGTAACAGTGTGGGACAGAGACCCAAACAGCAAGGTGAAAATGATCTCTCTGCAAAACATGCGTAAAAGTCGTTTAAACAGATTACACAGGGTCTCTTTCTCCTGCAAGGGGTATGTCAACTTCCGACCAGAACTATATACCCACCCAGCTACCAACACGCACACACACGCGCACGCACACACACTAATTCAGCCACTTAAAAACAGCAAGGACTTTTATAAACAATTAAAAATAGACTATAATATGAACATTTTAACAAATTAATAATAGCGCAAAAAACACAGCAGTTAAAACACTGTAAATACCCTCCTTTATCAAAAGTCTGCTCTTGCGCCCACACTCTCGATCTGATGCCAGCTGGAGCCGCCTCTTCATGGACCCCTCGACCTCCATCTCTGCAGCTTTAGCCGTGAAGAGGTTTCTATGAACTGCAGCTTTGGAATAAAGCAACACATATCGTACAGTCATTATGAATCTTAAGCATTAATTACACTTATACCACAGTCAGTGTGAATACTGGATTCTGATTGGCTGGAAGGTGTGCATTATACAGTGAGGGAAAAAAGTATTTGTTCCCCTGCTGATTTTGTACGTTTGCCCACTGACAAAGAAATGATCAGTCTATAATTTTAATGGTAGTTGTATTTGAACAGTGAGAGACAGAATAACAAAAAAAATCCAGAAAAACGCACGTCAAAAATTAAAAAATAAAAGACACCTGGGAGCCAGAAATCTTTCTGATTGAGAGGGGGTCAAATACTTTTACCTCATTAAAATGCAAATTAATTTATAACATTTTTGACGTGCGTTTTTCTGGATTTTTTTGTTGTTATTCTGTCTCTCACTGTTCAAATAAATCTACCATTAAAGTTATAGACGGATCATTTCTTTGTCAGTGGGCAAACGTACAAAATCAGCAGGGGATCAAATACTTTTTTCCCCTCACTGTAACTGTTTATTGCACAGGTAATTCCAGCCAGTTTGATCACCGTGATCATTCCTAAATCTTATCACACTACTTTATCTGTGTGTCTGATTTACTTCAGACAAAATTCCAGATCTAACCACCTAAC
This sequence comes from Ictalurus punctatus, assembly GCF_001660625.3. Taxonomy (NCBI): domain Eukaryota; kingdom Metazoa; phylum Chordata; class Actinopteri; order Siluriformes; family Ictaluridae; genus Ictalurus; species Ictalurus punctatus. Next base: position 2,500,662 of record NC_030427.2, read on the forward strand.
TTATGGAAATTAAAGTTTATTTTAAACTACTTTTTTCTTTCCAGTTTCATTTTTATTGAACATTTCTCCTGAACACGTCTACATGTCAGCTGAACATCACCTTTTCTCTTCTCTCCTCCCCTCCCTTTCCCAAGGAAAACAAATTGAGCAACACACAGCAGTAAACATTCACAGGTTTTTCTTCTTTTTTCACTAACAAAGGAAAACAAAATTAAAAATGCAGAAAACCCGCCCCCCGCCTCATCATGGATACCCAATAACTGTCGCTGGTTATAAAGATATTGTAAAATCCAACAACAGGCACAAAAATTTAAGTGGGAAGTGTCTAACTCCATAAAGTATACAATAAAGGGATGCCCTTTATAAAAAAACTTGTCCGTACAACCATTCATCCTATATGTTATTTTCTCGAGTTTCAGAAAAAACATCACGCCCTTTAGCCGCTGGGAGATAGATGGGTATTTAGCAGACTTCCACTGCAACAGTAGGGAACGTCTTGCTATAAGGGATGTGAAAGCAAAAACATCCTTTTGTATCAAGCTCAATGGAACTGAGGCATCAGGAATCCCAAATACAGCAATCAATGGACAAGGATTTAAATCTACCCTGAGAATAGTGGACATGATGGTAAAAAAACAGTCCAAAAACCATGGAGATCAGCGCAGAAGAAAAACCTATGGCCAAGATGACAGGGAGAGCCATGGCATTTATCACACTTGTCCTCTACGTCCGGATACATCACAGAAAGTCTCGACTTGGACAGATGGACTCTGTGTAAAACTTTGAACTGGATGAGCCCAAGATGAGCACAGGAAGTGGTAGACTGTACCCTCCCTATAGCACGTTCCCAACACCCCTCACTTATCTGTACTCCTAACTCCGTTTCCCACGCATTCCTAACTTTGTTACACGACTCACTACCTAACGCCAGAATGAACTCATAAATCCTAGAAATCTTTCCTCTCTGATGTGGATTGTTTGAAAACAAGCTTTCCCAAGCCTGTTCAGGAGGCGCAGAGGGGAAATCAGGAAAACATCTAGAAACGAAATTCCGAATTTGAAAATACCGAAAAAAATGAGTCACAGGGAGGTCATAAGAGTATGCCAGATTGGCAAAGCTATCGAACACACCTTCGTGATACAGATTTCTAACTTGTTTAATACCCTTGTCATCCCACACTGAGAATGTGGAGTCCAAACACGATGGAGGAAATAGATGGTTGTTGACTAAAGGACACAAAGAGGATGCACCTACAAATTTAAAGCGCCGTCTAAACTGATACCAAGTCATAAGTGTTGAGGACAACTAGATTATCAGTATATAGGGAGAGTTTTGTAGGTAAAGAGGAGTAAAGTAAAGCAGGTGAAGAGGATTCCCTACACGACAATAGTTCCAATTTAGACCAAGAAGATCCAGGAGATTTAACCCAGTAGCAGAGTTTATGGATGTGCGCAGCCCAGTAATAGAATTGAAAATTGGGTAATGCAAGTCCTCCACTAAGTCTACATTTCTGCAATAATTTACTAACCCTTGGTGGCTTCCCTCCCCAAATAAAAGTACTAATTATCTTATCCAATGAATCGAAGAATGATTTTGGCAGAGAAAGAGGCACTTGCTGGAACAAGAAAAGAAACTTCGGTAATATATTCATTTTGACGACATTGATCCTGACAATTAGAGAAAGGGGTAAGTTACCCCAATCTGAATGTTAGATTTCACCTTTGAGATAAGGGGAGTGAAGTTAGCTGATGAAAGATTAGATAAAGGACGTGTCATGTTGATACCTAGGTATTTAAACCCTTACTGACTAAATCGAAACGGTAAATCTGACTGTTGGAGAGAAAATGCTGCAGTATTGACAGGAAAACAGTCGCTTTTATCCAAGTTTAATTTATAACCAGAGACAACACCGAAGGATTCCAGAACACCCAAGACAGCAGGCATAGAGGCAACAGGATCGGTTACATACAATAACAAATCATCAGCATATAGCGACAATTTGTATTCTACACCGTATAGAACTATTCCTTTAAACAAGGGAGAAGATCTTAATGCGATAGACAGAGGTACGATAGCGACAGCAAAAAGCAGAGGGGATAAAGGACAACCTTGACGAGATCGTTTGTCTGAACCCTGGCATTAGGGGTTGAGTAAAGAAGGCTAATCCAAGAAATAAACTCATCCCCAAATCCGAACTTCCTCAAGACTGCAAACAAATACTCCCACTCAACCCTATCAAATGCTTTTTTCAGCATCTAATGAAATCACAATCTCAGGAAGCACTGCCGAATGCTTTGAATAAATTATATTAAAGAGCGTACGGGTATTGAAAAACATCTGACGTCCCTTTATAAAACCCTTCTGCTCTTCACATATAATATAAGGGATAATGTCCTCTAAACGAGATGCCATTACTTTCACCAACACCTTTACATCTGCATTAAGCAGAGACAGCGGCCTATAAGAACCACAGGAGGTTGGATCCTTACCCTCCTTAAGAAGCAGAGCTATCGTGGCTTGTGTCAGAGTCAGAGGCAAAGACACATTCCAAGGATTCGTTGAACACAGATAAAAGCAATGGAGCTAATTTTCCAATAAACATTTTAAACAATTCAACTGGAAACCCGTCCGGGCCAGGAGCTTTGTTAGATTGCATAGTTTTAACTGAATTCAAATTTCTTGAAGAGAGTGGGGAGTCCAGTTGCATGGCAGTATTCGAATCACTAACAGAGTTACAAAGGTCTTGAAGAAATGCATTCACTTTAGTATCGTCTGCAGGAAATTCAGATTTATAAGGTGAAGAGTAAAACCATTTAAAAGTAGCATTAATTTCCATGGGCTCTGTAGTGACGATATTATGAGTGTTTTTAACACTAGGTATGAGACGGGAAGCGGCCTGTCGCCGTAGCTGACGTGCCAGTAAACGACTCGGCTCGTCGCCATGTTCATAATATGAACCAGGAGTACGTAACAACAAGCGTTCCGCCTCTTTAGTCGAAATAAGATTGAATTCTGCCTGTAAGTCGATTCGCTGTTTAAGAAGTTCTGGAGAGGGGTTCAACGCACATCTTTGATCGAGACTACTGATCGCAGATGTAAGTTTATTAACCCTAGCAGTGCGCTTTTAATTACAGAGAGTGGAGTAAGAAATAATCTGCCCTCTGATACAGGAATTAAGTGTCTCCCATAACAATGAATAAGAGGTGGAGTCATTCTGACTGAAGAAAAGAAAGTCATCCATAGAAGTAGAAATGAACTCACAGAATTCACAGTCTGCTAAAAGAAGAGAATTAAATCTCCAAGGCGGTGGGCTACGTTTATAAATAGAAAGATGAATATCTAATTGTAGAGGCACATGGTCAGAAATTACAATACCCAAATAGTCAGAAGAAACTACACAAGAATCAAGAGTGCTGTCTATAAAAAATAATCAATCCTCGAATAGGATTTCAATAGGATAGCAGCTGGGAGAAGAAAGAAAACTTTTTAAGAGCAGAGTTACGGGATCTCCAGGGATCAACGAGACCGTTCTGACCCATAAAATCGGAAAATGTTTTAGACATAGCAGATTGATTCAGAGTACGGGGATTAGACCGATCAAAGTTTTGGTGAATTACACAGTTTAAATCTCCACCGAAAATCTACAGGTGAGTATTTAAAAAGGGAGATTGCTCAACAATCTATTAGCAAATTCCACATCATCAAAGTTTGGAGCGTACACATTTACCAACAACACCTGTCTTTGCATCAGAGTACCAGCAACTATAATATATCTACCGTTCACATCAGCAACAACGTTAGTGGAGGAAAACTGTGACCTTTTGTCAATTAAAATAGCGACCCCTCTTGCTTTCGAATTAAAGTTCGAGTGGAACACTTGACTCACCCAAGGGCAGAGTAACCTTTGATGATCTTTAATACTTTAAGACGTATGTGCGTCTCCTGTAAACATACTATATTGAAGTTTAAATGTTTCAAATGTATAAAATCCTTAGATGTCTTGACAGGATTACCCATACCTCTGACGTTCCAACTAATAAATCTTAAAGGCGTGCCTGTCCCAGCTATGCTGGGATCCATATGACTACTAACCATTTAAATAAAGTAAACCAGAGAAATATAAATAGCCAATTAGAGCCGAAGTGGGACCTCCCAAAGTTTATTTTAAACTTCTAATCAAAGTTTGCACTTCTAAACCAATGACAGCTTTAACGTTATTAATTGTGGAAAGACCATGGTATAGGCGGGTAATCCATGGCTAGGTGTGCATTAAACGATTTGAACGAGTGGTTCTTTTCCTCCACATCATGCATTAAATCGTTTAATGCACATCTAGCCGTGGATTACCCCTTACATATCATCTGAGAGAGACAGCTAATTCTGTATGTAAACAGATATACTTACCAATCACGACCTCTCCGAGTTGGAGAGCGGACAGTGAAGTCTTTCCATTGACTCCCCTCCAATTGAGATTCTTTTCCAGGGAGTTAGCAATCACCCTCTTCAATATGCGCCAGGTGCAGTCACGCACATACACCCCGTCAATAAGCGCCAACCAGTTTACCTGAAACCGATTTAAAAAATAATATACACTAGTATAAAAACAAATAATTAATAAGCATGTATTGCCTCGTCAACTGTGTCAGTGCTTCTCACTACTCCTGCAGTTACCCTGCCCTGTGTGTTTTCCAGCTCTACTAAAGAGTAGGTCATAACTGTTCCCTCATATCAAAGTGGTGTTCAGTGTTGTGCTTTGAGTTCGAGTGTGTCACCTTGAGAAAACAGAAATGCTCTCAGTAGCTGTGTAATTGTGCAAGTAGTTGTTAACAAAAAGGGAAAAAACTCTCACCAGATTTTGCTTGTAATCTGGGCTCTGTTGCATCCTTTGCTCCAGACTACGCAGTCGAGGAAGGTCTTGCAGGGGCAGTAAATCTTCATCAATATCCAAAGGCTGCACCTGGACCTCCTGTTAGTGCGCGCACACACACACACACACACACACACACACACACACACACACACTGCTTCTTTTTTATTTGTGCACTGAAAGTGAGAGGCGGAACAGACACCTCGGTGATACTGACGATAAAGACAGGGTTAGAAGGAAGATTCTCCAACTCAATGGAGCTGCTCAGAACCCTGACAGGGCTCACTGACTGATTCTGAAAATCCACATTCACCCTGAGAGAGACACACACACACAGTGAGTGAGAGAGACACAGAGAGAGAGACCTGTAACAGAACAGCACTAATGTACAGAACATCATCTAAACATCACACTGTCTAGGGGATGTGGTCACATGACTACTCTCACTTAAAATGTAACCATGACTCATCTGATGATGCTCGCTGCAGAGTGTGTGTGTGTGTACCGTGTATATCTGAGGTGTGAGATACACTACCCCCCTGCCCAAGTCTCCACCTCTCCAGCGGGTTAAATGTTGAGATGGAGAGGAAGTCTCTGCTGCGTGAGGAGGAGAGACAGAGAGACCTCTGGGAGAACGCCAGAACCTCTCATTGACGAGCGGTAGAACTCTACATAGGCCCTGATACACACAGACCCACAATACATGTTTATAGAAAATCACAATTAAACACACACACACACACACACACACACACACACACACAGTGGTATCACACACACCTGGAGCTGTCAAAGGAGATGGATTTGATTTAACCACAGTGTCTGAAGAGAGACTGGAGCTGTTTATAGTAGAGGAATGCAAATGGAGGGAGATTACACACCTGAGAGAGAGAGAGAGGGAGGGAGAGAGAGAAATATTAATAATAATAATAATAATAATAATAATAATCCCCTAGTTAAATGGAAGCTGACTGAATACCACTACGGTGGTCCTGGGGTCGTTTCCATAGAGTTCCTTGGAGGCGAGCTCCTCGTCCACAGTTCCCTGGAGGAAGCAGTTCGGATAAAATGCGCCTGCAATCGCCACCTGAACAACGGAAACATCACTGATACTTAATAATTATTATTATTTATTTTCTGCAGGAGTAAGTTACACTTCTTGGACTTTGTCGTCATGGTGACAATTTTAAACTCTGCATTTGCAATTTTACTTTGGATGCTTGTGCTTCTAAGGCTGTGAATTATGACTAATATTTACTGTATATCAGGGGTGCACACACTTTTTTGACTTGCGAGCTACTTTTAACATGACCAGTCAAAGAGATCTAGCTACACTAAAAATGCGAAACATATTTATTTATACACTGTGTATACTTATATATATATATATATATATATATATATATATATATATATATATATACACACATACATACATACACACACACACACACATACAATATATGTTCATGTACCTTGCATAACTGCATGAACCCTTATGGGACGCTACAATTCAGTACATTTTTGGTCATTACCTTACTCTGACGACGTGCACTGAATAGAATCAGCCAGGGTTGCATAGTCCGGACAGTAGCTGCTGGTAGCCAGCCTCAAGCAGGCCTCCAAATGATGATCAGTCATTGTGGAACGGTATTTGGACTTAATGATCTTCATGAGGGAAAAGGCTGACTCACATAAATAAGTAGAGCCAAATAATGCAGTCAAGGAGGTGGCACATTTCCTCATGTTTGGGTACTTTTCCCCTGTGAGTAAGTTCCAGAACTGTCCATGAGCCCTGGACTTCAGCTGAATGTCAGTCTGTAGTTTCAAAAAATCTCATCCTCCACTTCAGACGAGTTCAGGTGAAACAGCGCTGCAATTTTCGATGCGAGTGAATCAACCTCAACATTGTCCCTAAACGGGTAGCACATGAATGTGGCGAATGCCTCCAGTAAAGCAAAGTCTTGAAAGCGTCTGTCAAACTCTGACCGACAGCTGTCAATCTGCTCCGTGTAGCGTGCAATGTTAAACTGCGCACAAGCCTTCCTCTGCGTCTCCAGATCTGACGCGAGGTTTTGGAAGTTCCCAAAAACATGGTGCTGCAGCTTTGAAAACAGAAGTTGCATTTTCCGTTTAAAGGCATTAACTGCCTTTAATTTTTGTCTTTTCCTTGCAGCTCCAAATTAAGGTTTGTCAGATCGGTTAAAAATGCTCGGTTAAAAAAGTCCAGCAGCCACTGATCATCATTGACCTGGGTGTATTCTGCATGTTTAACAGCAAAAAGAAACTCGCTTATCTCCAGACAGAGCTCTCGAAATCTCTGCAGGAATTTACCCCTACTAAGCCATCTCACGTCAGTGTGTAGCAGGAGCTAATTGGTCGCAGTGTGCCTTCTCCAGATGTGCACGGAACAGCCGTCTTTGAAGTGATCTAGCACGTATAGAACAGGCGATCTTTGTTGCCACATCCATGATCTCTTTCATGTTTAGCATTCTTGCACATAAGGCTTGTTGGTGTATTATGCAGTGGTAGTTAAGGAAGTCAGGGAAAGCATCGTCTTCCCTGCACTCGGCAATGAATCCATTTGTGCTGCTCAACCATTGACTGATATCAATTTGCACACTGGGAGCTGGGTTTTGTCAATGAAGTCTTTAAAAGACTGAAAAATGTCCTCTCCCCGCGATTTCACTCGCTAGCCTTTAGCACTGGCGCGCTTGATCGCACACGCGTGGTGAGAGAAAAGACGAGATCTCAGACTGGCTGCCCTGTACGTCAACTAACATCTTTTTTTTAATGGCGATCTACCCGCACTTCCTTTGCGATCGACATATTGAGCACCCCTGCTGTATATATTTTGACCTGAAGAAAAAAGCCTCTTTATACACATATGCTGTTAAACTACACCTGCTCTACTCGTGTGTGTGTGTGTGTGTGTGTGTGTGTGTGTGTTACCTGCACTATGAATTTCTGTGCGTGCGCGCTGGTGTAGTCAGAGGGAAAAGTTTCGCTGATGTGCATGTTGAATTGTGACACTCGATTCTTCAGATCCTCAAACAACTCGGCCACCTCTAACACACACACACCAGAAATGATAGTTAGGGATCTGTGTCGAGAAGTGTGTGTATAGATGTGTGCGAGTGAGTGAGAGTCATAACCTCTTGTATCCGTTTGATCTGAATGCAGTTCTCTTTGCCCCACTCCAGCTCATCCTAAAACACACACACACATCAGTATCACTTTATTTATTTCTATAATCCAACACGTTATAATTCAACATAACTGTCACGATCTCCTGCCTCCCATACGCCGTGTACCGGTTTAATCTATTTCCTTATTTGGTCAGAGCTTCCTGTTCTTATTACGATGTCCTCTCTCTGACTGGTTCCTATTTCTTAAATTGTGCACTCTATCTGTACACTACACACTTGACCATCTAACACCTGGATATTTGAAGAGCATACAAACACACACACACACACACACACACACACACACACACAACCTGCGTGAAGTTGGCCCACCCCACCAACACAAAACATCGGCAGAATAGTTTGTGCTGGTTTGTGCCGTAAAAATTTTTGTTTGTGCTGCTTCAGTTCTGGAGATATTAAAAGAATATTTATAGGTCATTCTGGGGTCACTCGAACCCCCCACATGCTCCAAATTCACCCCAAATGGTCTCAATAATAATAATAATAATAATAATAATAATAATAATAATTCAAAAGAAGAAGACTATAGCGCCTAAACCTAAAAAAAATGAATGTGTCTAAACGTTTGACCGGTAGTGTATGTTTCCAATGCAAGTGCTATAGTACAGGTGTGCTGGGTTATATCTTACATAGGTCTATTAGGTTATACACGTGTCTATATGCAGTGGTTGTCAGTAAGTATACAAGAATAAGTATATAGTTATGTATCTCTTTATTTTCCTTTATTTACGTAGTATTGTTTTGGTATTATTGTTTTTTTCCATTTTATTTGATTTTTTCTGCCAAACGACTGCCCACACTCCAGTCCAGTAGGTGGCGGGAATGCCTCTTTAGCATTAAAACAAAAACGAAGAGAACTATAGCGCCTTAACCCACACTGCGCATGCGCGAAGTCGGATGAATCGGCCATTAAACTAGGAAAAGAGCTCTAATTAGCCAGTGAAGCTAAATGTTGTTCTGCCACGTCCACTTATAAAAGTAAATCATGCAATATTCTCAGACTGGGCAGTTATTGACTGAGTGAATCCATCGTTTTAAATAGAATCAAAAATAACATCGACCTATTTGCTAATCACATTTCGAATAGCTTGCTCATTAATTACACTGCGCATGCGTGGACTGGACTGCCTCCTCAAAAGCTAGCACCGCTAGCATATTTGTACAATATTAACATTAATATTGAACCAGAGGAGTGAATAAAAAAAGTTATAAAATGTTATTTCTCACTTCTCCTCCTCTTGTTCTTCTTCTCCGTGCGGGTGTGAGTTATCTTTGGTCGGTTCCTCGGTGATTCGGTCATTAGTGAACCGAGTTCCGAGAGTGAACCACTGCGCCGTCACCGCCTGCTTCATACTGATACACCTGAAACACAGGTGTTAACACCGTTAACTACACACAATACAGCACAAAACGAAACGGGTTCGGTTACACAGAACCGAATAAACTCACTTTAGTTTGGGTCCAAACGGGCCAGAACTAACACTAACACCGCTTTCTGCTCCTCAGTTCGACTTCTCGCGCTCGCGGTGACGTCACCAACGTAACGGACGTTGACGTAAATTTGAATCTGTGAGGAGAAAATAAAATAAAATAAACCCAAATATTATTTCATAAAAAGCTCCATTATTCTCTTCTTCTTAAACACGATTGAGGATAATATATACAAATACATAAAAAAAAACAGCTTTATCATTATTTTAAATCAAATCCACTTTAAAAGTGCTCCTTTCTAATTACATTTTAATTAAAAATATACTTCATCTTACTCTTGTTTAATTTAATTTTTTTAATTAATATTTAATTCATCAGTGATTGTAGTCGTGTTGAGGTTTCACGTTCTTTGTGCTTTATTATCATAAATATACACTTTGTTTAAACTTTTGAGTTTGGACACAAAATGTAAACATTCCTCATGAATCCAGAACATTCATTTGTTTATTATTTAGAAAGTAATAATTAAACAGCTGAATAAAATGATCAGATTAATCACTTGCAACATTTAGGATATGAATTTCTTGTATTGAGAGAGGTTTTTAATTATACACAGATATAAATAGATGTTGTTTATTTGTAGTTTTCATATTTGACTCAGTACATTACACCACATTTATTTAATCAACTATTTATCAAGTTTTTTCAATATTGAACTGAATGATTGTTCAATATCAATAAAAATTTTCAAATAATCTATCAACACCATCAATACATCTCATCAGTAAATAAAAATCTACATTTATCCAGCTGATCTATTGACTGGTTTATTGAAAGTTTTACAGCTTCGGCAGGTAAAGAAGCCATGGCTTTAATCTGATCTTCTGATTTCTAATGATAATTAAATGACAAAATACAGAATTAAAGAATATCTTTATTTAAATTCAAAATCACGAATCATTTAAAAATATGGACTACAAGTCATTTCTACAAGTGTTCATACAGACAGAAAGACCAGAGATGAAACGGATTTAACAGATACAGGACAATTAGGACAAGGAAAGTGAGAGAACTAGAATTATCATTTTTTTTATTTTATTTTTTTTTTAAATTACAACTGTGTTCAAGATCACAGCAAAAAGACAGTAGAGGAAACAAAGGGAAAAAATATTTCACATTTCCTGTTTAAATTCAACAGTAAAATCTCATGAACAGTAAGACATCGTGACTTTTTGAAACCGGTCGTTACATTTTTGAGTCAAACGGAGCAGGTAGTGATGAAGAAGCTGCCTCGAAAGATCATTTCTTTTCCTCGAAGAGTAAAAAAAAACAAAAAAAACATGAAATCCTAAATGCATGAAAAATAAACTATGTACATTTTATGTCTAATTACAGTGAACCTGACGGAGAGTGAAGCTCACAGAGGCGAAGTGTTCACGCTACAGCAAATTTCACCGGTTGACGCTAAACTCGCTCACTTAGAAGGTGCGTTTCTCTGTCCCGGGATATTCCTAGCACTGTGTGAAAGCTCCTGAGATGTCCAGCATGGAGACGTGTGTGTATGTTGATGTGTACACAGTACCAATGGTCAGGATGTACTGTTGTGTCCGAGTTTCTCGTTCTCCTGAAAAACACACGTGCGCGCACACGCACGCACACACACACACACACACACACACACACACACAATGGAATTGTAAAGCAAAACATTGGAATATATATCTTAATCACATCTCATAGTCCTTTTATAGAGTCTGAATCAGTTTAACTGATTCATTTCGAGTTTATTCAGAGTCGAATCACTTTCTAATGAGAATCAAATACTCATCTCAGTCTAGTTCGTTTGGAAGTGTGCGACTCTCACTAGAAAATTATTCGACTCCGAATCGTCTCGAAACGAATCAAAACCGATTCAGACTGGACAAATGGACTAATAGAAGAGAAAGAGCAACAGGAAAGAGGACAGCCTTCCTGCTGAAAGCAAACCGGATCAGAACCTTACATTAGATTGTTTTCTATATTTTTATTTTAAATCAGTTGTGTTGTTTTTCTTCTTTCTGCACTCGATTGAGGAAACACAGCAATGATAAATAAATAAATAAATTTATCTGTCCAGCTTCCTCCTCTTCGTCCCCCAGAATGACGTGTGGGTGACGGATTGACGGATTTAAAAAACGATGTCTGGGCAAACTGTGACCTCCTCGAGTTAAAAGTGAGCATCCAAGGAAATTTACTGTGTTAACTGCACTACATTCTGCAGTCACAGCACCAGAAAAAATATGTCCATCTACTGTATATGTTAACACACAAAACAAGCTTTTGAGTATTAGTTACCCTGTCTTACTGTACAAGGCACCTGCAAATAATAAAGCAAATAATTAAAAGTTCATCTATCATTTCACTTCCACTAATCAGTCTTTTGACCAGTCTAAAAATAAAAAGACTAAAAAGAAACAGACTTAGCAAGAAGAACTGAAGATATGTGGATGATGATGTCTCAGTTCCACCGCAGCTTCAACAGCCCTGGATCTTCTCCTTTAAAGCTTGGAGAAGGGCACGTCTTTCGGACTCTTCTTTTCCAGGGCTGCCCGCGCTGACTTCATAAGATCCTGTGTCTGCAACATGTTCATGTTCCAAGTAGCCTGGAGACGCAGAGGAGAAATCTCAGATTTCGACCGCTCTACTTTGTGTTTGTGGCCATACTGTGTGTGCATGGGTCTACCTTGAGACTAAAAATGCTTTTCATGTCTTAAGCAGGTTCTTACCATGTAGTCTAGGCTCTCAGTCACACTGTGGTCTCAGGAGTAGAGGAGGTTGATTTTGGTTCCTTGGACAGCGACGCGACTCCGGCCTGCAATCTCACCTGCTATTTCCAGAGCTCCAGCAATCATGGACTATCAGGGAACACACGACTGCAGAGATGAACAGAACAGAACACACACTTGCCTTCATTTATACTAAATAATAAAGGTACATGAAAAAAATACACAGTACAACCCAAAGTCACATTCTTCTGTTATCATTCTATATCTTCCATGTGTCAGTCCAGAATTTCACCTTTTTGTGATCACAGAAATTAACGCAAAATCAAGAAACTCCACAATATTCAGAGGAGCTTCCACTTTTTCAAAGTCACTGCAGATTTGGGCCAAAACATGTCATGACACATCATCACCACAACAGGCCTTCAGCACAGGTTACTCTACTTCCTGAAAAAGTGCAGACCCGGATACAAGTTACGTTCACATTCATGGGACAATTCACATTCACAGTTCCATTGTAACTGAACTCGGACCACTTTCTACAGGTAGTCTCGGGTTCGGTACCGCAGTGCACTTCCCAGTCCACATTACGACGGTCACATTACCAACTTTTCATGCAAACTGCTCTGTGTTGGACTAAACATCCAGTGGGAAAGCCCACTAGAAGAGCTACACTGCAGAATTTTTCTGTCTAAAAATGAACAAATTTCAGGTTTTGTAGCTCTTCTTTGATAAATGACAAGATGGTAATATCATAAAATAGTTCATCATAAAACTTTGCATTAAAACCAGACATCTGATGCTCACTGTGGTTTATTTAATCTTCAACAAACTGCCAATGTAAATAATTGTTCAGAGTGTGCCCCCTTGTGGTCAACTCTTTCATAGGGGCATGTACGAGTCAGAACAATCAGCCCATTCTTATCTTCTCATCACTTACTATCTCTATATATGATCATATGGACAAAAATAGCTTGTTTACAGATCTTGGTGTAAACATGTAAGCAAGCAATGTATGGCAAGTTAATGTTCCTCATACCTTCACCTGAAACCAGGCATCCTGTGTGCACAGACGAATATCACAGACTGTGATTAGATCCACTCCTGCGAAAGAAGAAATCAGATCCACAAAAAAAAAAACTTAGTAATTCAGTCTCCTGCAGCTAAAAGCCCCAGTAAAAGATAACTCTCTGATGGTTAAAGCTTTGCAGGAAAAGTGACAGCAAACAATATGGATGGAACTTCCCAGAGTTGTGGTGAGTGTATGAGATGATGGTACTTAACACTCCCAACAGACCTGCTTCCACACAAACGCCATGCACTGCCACCACCACGGGCTTTGGGCACTGCAGACACATCAAACACAAAGTTCAGTTTATATACCACAATGTATTACTCTAATAGGTTATTGATTGTACAAATACTACATGCATGTAGAACCCCTACATGCTTTGTGTTTAATTTATGTAAGGAATAAACATACAGTTACAGGAAAACAGTCAACGATCCAATGAAATGGAGTGACCGTTATCACCCTAAGGTAGAACTGCACATTCTGAAGTGTTTTATTCCCCTTATACCACAGCAAGTTGTCAACAAGCGCATTTCTTTATTAATTAAAGAAGATCATGTCATACACATTAATCTATTTTAAAGGCTGACCGACAGTGGATCTTACAGATGCCGATAACCAAGTCGGGTAGCACCTACTAATAACCGATTACTACTGAATGAAAATATAACACTCAGTGGAAAAATTAAGTTCACTTTATTACAAAAATAAACAGTACTGACCGTACCATGAAAATGTACTGCACTTTTTCTAATGAAATATATATATATATATATATATATATATATATATATATATATATATATATATATATATATATATATATATATATATATCATCAGACTTTTAATCTGAGGGTCCAGGGTTCAAGTCCCTGTTTGGGTGTTGTAGTACCCTCCAAATCTTCTGAGAGGTCCAGTGAAACCATCTAAGGTGCCTCTTTCCAGCATGTTTTGTTCAGCAAGCAAAATGGGCAAACTAAGGAAACATTCAGCAGGTTGTCAAGTTACTAATGGTTACTAGGTGAGAGTGTTGCTACCTAAGCTTTGTTACCTTTTAGCATGAAGTTGACAAAGACATGGGTGGTCATCATAGAGATTGGAGTCCATATAACAGCATCCTTATTAGACTGCGCAGAAAATCATGGGTCTGTGTGAAAAAGAGCACATTGAATGACCCCAACATGATTTGAACACGCAACCTTCTGATCTGGAGTCAGATGCGCTACCATTGCGCCACGAGGTCCCATCACAAAAACTATAGCGCACCATGGTGCAACGCATACTTGTTCATCGGTGTGGCGCTCAAGACACATTGGAACTCGGAGACAGGTGGTGGGCTGTGACTGTTGCGACTAGTGTCTGACATCTGGGCAAGAGCTCTTTCAGAGGACAAGGCACGAGCCCTTTAAAGGCATAACCTGCCTGGTTTCCCTTCCCTGGACATTAAGGGAGATTTTCAAGATCAAATGGTAGATCTCACCCCAGTGCATGAGAGTGAAGTGTGGACAACTTATACCTGAAGCGCAACTCAGGGACTCAACTGCCTATGCGATAGGACCATGGTTCAGCCTTCTTCTGGGTAACTTCACACATTTACCATTTGTACGAGGCCTTTGTGTCATTATACGTGTCAGACGATGGGCAATCAGTGGCAAAAGTGGCGTAAACCTGCTTTTTGCGAGGCATACAGAGCCAAGATTACACGTCAGTCTGTGGTGTGGAATTAACGTGTTTGTTAGAAATTTTGGTCTCCTTGTGCAGAAAAGCCAAGTTTAATTAAAAATGCTGATGCTATTCTACTTGTTCTCATACCATGACACGAAGGCATTCCTTGAACCAAGACAAGCCTCCAGAGTGAGCCTTACGAACAAGAGTTATGCTGGTAACGATTTCCAAGCGACATGCTGGTCAAAAGTGTGCTAGTTGTAAACAAAAATACGAACAAGGTCGTTAAACAGAAAGCACTGGGGTTAAGTTGATCTCAACTTAGAAACTGGCCAACATAATAGATAGGACCAAAGTTCAACATTCTCTTGGTTAACGTCACCATTTTACAGGTTTCACAAGAACCTTGTCTCTTTGTATGTCTCAGACTGCAGGCAGTCAGTGGGTAAAGAAGTATGAAGGACAGAGCCATGGTTGAACCCTGTTGGTTTGTATCCTTGAATAGTTGTGCTGAGCTGTGTTGATAGTTTGTAGAAAGCCATGAGAACCAGATGGGATGGGCCCTTTCCAAGCCAAGGGCTGAGCACCATTTATGTCTGTGAGAACCGTTGAACTAGAGCGTCCACAGGCCTGACCTACAAGCTCGAGGGTAAAGTGCGCTCTCTGTCCTCGAGCCCAGGTAGCTCAGTCGGTTGAGCATCAGACTTTTAATCTGAGGGTCCAGGGTTCACAAGTCCCTGTTTGGGTGTTGTAGTACCCTCCAGATCCTCTGAGAGGTCCAGTGAAACCATCTAAGGTGCCTCTTTCCAGCATGTTTTGTTCAGCAAGCAAAATGGGCAAACTAAGGGTAAACATTCAGCAGGTTGTCAAGTTACTAATGGTTACTAGGTGAGAGTGTTGCTACCTAAGCTTTGTTACCTTTTAGCATGAAGTTGACAAAGACATGGGTGGTCATCATAGAGATTGGAGTCCATATAACAGCATCCTTATTAGACTGCGCAGAAAATCATGGATCTGTGTGAAAAAGAGCACATTGAATGACCCCGACGAGATTTGAACCTTCTGATCTGGAGTCAGACGCACTTCCGTTGCGCCACGAGGTCCCAGCTCGAAGCCTACAGCGCATCATGGTGCAAGGCATACTTGTTCATCGGCATGGCGATCAAGACGCATTGGAATTCGGAGACAGGTGGTGGGCTGTGACTGTTGCGACTAGTGTCTGACATCTGGGCAAGAGCTCTTTCAGAGGACAAGGCACGAGCCCTTTAAAGGGATAACCTGCCTGGTTTCCCTTCCCTGGACATTAAGGGAGATTTTCAAGATCAAATGGTAGATCTCACCCCAGTGCATTGAATGACCCCGACGTGATTTGAACACGCAACCTTCTGATCTGGAGTCAGACACGCTACCGTTGCTCGCTCGCTCTATCTATTTTATATATATAAAAACAAACACACACACTATGAATAAATATTAAAGTAAATAAAAAGATGTACAGTATTTCACAATAAAGTGAGAACTCCCCTCACATTTTTGTAAATATTTGATGATATCTTTTCATGTGACAACACTGAAGAAATGACACTTTGCTACAGTGTAAAGTAGTGAGTGTACAGCTTGTGTAACAGTGTAAATTTGCTGTCCCCTCAAAATAACTCAACACACAATGTCTAAACCGCTGGCAACAAAAGTGAGTACACCCCCAAGTAAAAATGTCCAAATCGGGCCCAATTAGCCATTTTCCCTCCCCGGTGTCATGTGACTTGTTAGTGTTACAAGGTCTCAGGTGTGAATGGGGAGCAGGTGTGTTAAATTTGGTGTCATCACTCTCACACTCCCTCATACTGGTCACTGGAAGTTCGACATGGCACCTCAAGGCAAAGAACTCTCTGAGGATGTGAAAAAAAAGAATTCTTGCTCTACATAAAAATGGCCTAGGCTTTAAGAAGATTACCAAGACCCTGACACTGAGCTGCAGCACGGTGGCCAAGACCATACAGCGGTTTAACAGGACAGGTTCCACTCAGAACAGGCCTCGCCATGGTCGACCAAAGAAGAAGTTGATTGCACGTGCTCAGCGTCATATCCAGAGGTTGTCTTTGGGAAATAGTGCTGCCAGCATTGCTGCAAAGGTTGAAGGTGTGGGGGGTCAGCCTGGGCTTTGGACACTGCAGACACAAACACAAAATCAAGTTTATATACGACAATGTATTACTCGAATAGGTTATTGATTGTGCAAATACTATATGCATGTAGAACCCCTACATGCTTTGCGTTTAATATGTATTATGTAAGGAATAAACATGCGGTTAAACGAGCTTCATTTTGGTAAAATTCAAACATTCAACATTCAAAGATGGGGGGGGGAGGTTGGGGGGGTTTAGAAATCATTTGTTGCCTCAGCTGGTAAATACAGTAGCAAATGTACCAGGTCATAAATTGGCTAACGTATTGGAGAGGCAATCCAAAGTGTTCAAAGAAGAGTTGGGTCCACTACTGGAGAGAGAACTCCAGAGGCTGGTGGAAGACAAGATCATTGAACCAATGCAGTTTGCAGAGTGGGCAGCTCCCATTGTTCCAGTCAGAAAACTGATGGTTCTACCCCAATTTGTAGGGATTATAAATTTGCAGTAAATCCAGCTCTAGTGTGGAGCAGTATCCAATTCCCAAGGTAGAAGATTTATTTGCTCACTCAGCAGGAGGAAAGAATTTCCAAACAGGACATGACCCATGCGCATCAGAAGATAATACTGTACAAAAATTCCAATAAGTACGTTACAATCAACATGCACAAGGGATTATGTACTTACAACAGGCCACCATTTGGAGTTGCTTCAAGTCCAGCGATCTTCCAGCACACAATAGAAGGGATTCTGCAAGACATCACACGCGTCACAGTTTATCTGGATTGCATTCTAGTCTCAGGGGCTAATGAACATCTGCAGAACTTGGATGAGGTACTAAGTAGGATAGAAAAGAGTGGACTGAGGCAAAGAAGGAGCAAGTGCGAGTCCTTGGGAGAAGTAGAGATATTTTTAGGTCACAAAATTAATGCCATAGGATTACAGTCGAAAGACAGGTCCTATATTATGTTTGAGACAGCTGGCATTGTAGCCGTGAAATCAGCTAACATTATGCTCCATGTAATGTTTTCGATATCCAGTTATTTGTTAAACGCTAACGCATTGCAATGTTATAAACTACCTCCTAATGAACCACCATGCATCTCCATTCAGCCCGTGTCCTGTCAGCTAAATGTAGCCTCATGTCACTAATAATTATTCACATGTTCATGCTTTTAATAAATCTTTTTATCCTGACACCGTATCAGTGAATTTAAACTAATGCCTGCATTCAGAGTATAAGGGGTGTGTGTGCATTCAGGAGTGCACCTTAGCACTTATTAGTCATGGTCAGACAGTGTTTGAACTAAAATCTCAATCTCAATCTCTCTCTCTCTCTCTCTCTCTCTCTCTCTCTCTCTCCCAGTATCAGCCAGAGGAGGATGCCCTCCAGGAGTTTTTAATTTTAGTTTTTTTTTTTTTTTTAATTCTCTGGGTTTTTAAAAAAAAAATAAAAATCACACCATGGTACTGAGCATGTGTACTTTTGGTGGTATCGTTACCAACGACTAGATTTTTGGTATCATGACATCCCTAATATGTAAGGAAATAGGATGAACTCTGCATACAGGGAAGCTTAGTTTTAAGGGGGACTCACGTAGTGGTTCCACCTCCGCGGCGTGCGGCTCTTCTAAGACATCTACATGAAACCCATCTGGGAATTACCAGGATGAAAGGCCTAGTGCGTAGCTATATGTGGTTGCCACACTTGGATGCAGAGGTGGAAGCATTGGTCAAATCGTGTGCAGTCTGTCAGGAAAACAGAAACGCTCCGGCAAACGCGCCACTGCATGCGTGAGAGTTACCAGAGCAGCCATGGAGAAGGATTCACATTGATTACGGTGCACCGTGGATGGGTAGAATGTTCTTGATCGTGGTAGAAGCATTCTCAAAATGGATAGAGGCTTATCTGTTAATCAAGTCTACATCCACAGTTACCATTCAGTGCTTAAGACAAACCTTTAGCCAACACAGGATACCAGAAGTAGTGATGTCAGACCATAGCAGTTTTTTTGTTTTTTACCAGTGCTGAATTCCAAGAGTTTATGGAAAGAAACGGAATTAAACACAAGCACAGCACCCTACCATGCATCTTCCAGTGGTCTGGCTGAAAGGGCCGTTCAAACATTCAAAACCCTGATGAAAAGAGTGCTGGAGAGTCCATTGAAAAAGCTAGCCAGAGTGCTGTTCAGTCACCGAACGACGCCACAGTCGACCACTGGCAAATCAGCCGCTAATCAGCTGTGTGGAAGGAAACTGGTCTACACAGGGTCTCATTGAAATACAAATAATTGAGAAAAATGGTACCATGACCAACATGCAAAGGAAAGATATCTCGTGGTGGGTGACCCAGTGTATACTAGGAACTTCAGCTCTGGACCTACTTTTATTCCAGGAACAGTTCAGAAAAAGACTGGTCCTGTATGGTGCACAGTAGCATTGGGAAGTGGGCAAGTAGTGCACTGACATATTGATCAGGTGAGAGATGGGCACAATGCAACATCCGTAGCACCAGTGTTGTAAGACACTTCACGGCCAGATGTTGCCATTCCAGCGCATTCTACAAAAGACTCAGGTTCTTCATTCTCTGAGGAAAGTCACAAACAAAAACTGGGAGGAACTTCTGAAGTGGCTGCATCAGAAACTTTCCTTGGGATGGAAAACCCCGAGTTGAGAAGGTCTACACGTACTAAATCTCCAAGCTATCTGAAAGATTATAATTAGTGTAGTGGTGAGTTCCCCAAACGCAGGGCAAGAATGAACCCAGGAACTGAACTGAATCTCAAGAGAAAGTGGGGCATGCAATAAGACAATGGCCCAAAAGAAATAATGGTTAAAGAACAATAAAGTTATTGGTTTGAATGGCCAAAACTGACCCATGTGCAGGACTAATAAACAGTTACTGGAAATAATTAGTTGCAGTTATTGCTGCACAAGGGGGTCAGATCAGATACTGAAGGCAAAAGGTTCACATACTTTTGCCACTCCCAGATATGTAATATTGGATTATTTTCTGCAATAAATAAATGACCAAGTATAACATGTGTCACGTTTGTTTAAATGGGTTCTCTTTGAGTAGTTTTAGGACTTGTCTGAAAATCTTGTTATTTATGTAGAAATATAGAAAACGCTAAAGGGTTCAAACTTTCAAGCACCACTGTAGCTGTGATGTGCAGCAAAAGGTTGTTGAGCTTCACAAAATGGGAAGTGTCTATAAGAAAATAGCACAAGCATCGAAAATGCTCATTTCCACCATCAGGACAATAATTAAGAAGTTCCAGTCTACTGGAAATGTTATGAATCAACCTGGAATTGGACGCGTGTCTATATCGTCTCAACACACTGAAGAGGACGGTTCGAG
This sequence comes from Ictalurus punctatus, assembly GCF_001660625.3. NCBI lineage: Eukaryota > Metazoa > Chordata > Actinopteri > Siluriformes > Ictaluridae > Ictalurus > Ictalurus punctatus. The sequence goes on from NC_030427.2 coordinate 2,521,158, forward strand.
TGGACAAAACATCTCCAAGGATCACAGCTGGAGAATTGCAGGAGTTAGTTGTGTCTTGGCGTCAGAAAGTCTCCAAAACTACAATATGAAGTCACCTACATCACCACAAGTTGTTGGAAGGGTTTCAAGAAAAAAGCCTCTACTCTCATCCAAAAACACACTCAGGTGTCTTCAGTTGGCCAGACACTACTGGAACTTCAAATGGGATCGGGTTCTATGGTCAGATGAAACCAAAATAGAGCTTTTTGGTAATAAACACCAGAGGTGGTTTTGAAGCACACAGATAGGTAGCCATATGGAAAAGTACCTCATTCCCACGGTTAAATATGGTGGTGGATCTTTAATGTTTTGGGAATGTTTTTCTGCCAGAGGACCTGGACATATTGTTAGGATGCATGGATATTAAATAAAAACCTGACTGCCTCTGCCAGAAAGATTAAAATGTGCCGTGGTTGGATCTTCCAGCAGGACAGTGATCCAAAACATACATCAAAATCAATGCAAAAACGGTTTACTGACCACAAAATCATCAAGTCATTTAACACTAATGATCAGTATTGAAAATATTAACATGGATATCTGAGTCTGATAATAAAATTAACTTCTACTTGCAGTCAAATTTTGTAGTGTTTAGGACATTTAACACCCTTCCGTCCAAAAGAAACCAAAAGGGGGTACAAACTTTTACACTCCACTGTATTTGGTTGAAATTGCGCTTATAGAACAACTGAACAGCAACGTTTCCATACAGGTTTTAGTGAAGTGTTTAACAATAGCAACTTGACTTGAAAAGGATGATGTTTCATTAGCGTGGCCTGTGCCCAAATCCTGCACGACTGCGTATCTAGGTACACTACACACGGTCTGAACGAATGGAGTCTCTACCGCACCTAGTGCACTAGAGATAGAGGTTCCATACAAGGTGATTTGGGACGGAGCCAGTGCACAGAAACCGTTTCCCTGCGAGAGGCGCAGGTGGAGCTTGAGCTGTGTGACTGATTTGTGCACCTGTGACTACAGAACTACCTCAAGTCTCCACACAGAGAGCTGCTCAAGAGAAAAACACTCCTAAAGAACAAATCACTGCGTCAGCGAGACATCAACCCTTTAACTAGACGTTCATCCCAATTCCACACAAATACCGCGGAACTACTTAGGGCTGAGAGACAGTTCAAAAAGCACTGAAAATAAAGTCACTCGGTAAACAGTTGCTCTCTGCGTCACCCAGACAGCGAGGCGGATAAACTACAAGTTCCCGAGAAGCGTCAGATTTACTAAACTAACTAGTTCACCGTTTATCCGGCGCTAAATAAACTCCCACCGAGTTAACTAAAGTTAGTACTTTATACTAAAACAGCCGCAGAGCTAACAAGCTAGCAGCTTAGTGAATAAATAAGGCCAAACGCGTTCATCTACCCACCTACAATCGGGTGTGAAGTCTACAAGTCTACAATAAAACTTTCTTAACTATAAGTTTATGCAGCGTTTTGGGGGCCCTTGCTAGCTCGGGGCCCAAGGCAATTGCTGCACGTACGTTATCATGTTTGCCTTGCACCTCCAGTTTTGGAGGTTCAATTCCTGCCTCTGCCCTGCATCGTAGTTCTCATCGTGCTTCAGGGGGTTTCATCCGGGTACTCTGGTTTCCTCCCACAGTCCAAAGACATGCGTTGTAGGCCGATTGGTATCTCTAAAAAATGTGTGCAATTGTGCCCTGCAATGGGTTGGCACCCTGTCCTGGGTGTCCCCCCACCTTGTGCCCTGAGTCCCCTGTGAGTCTTGACTCTGTGTAGGAAAAATGGGTGGATCTATGTGTCCTGCTCTAAAAAAAAAAAAAAAAAAAAAAAAGAACCTGTTTGAATATTAGTACTTGCAAACAAGCTAAAGTGTTGTGTGAAGTGTATTAAAGAAGACAGAGCACTTGTGAATTTTAGACTTGACTGAAAATCACTTACACACAAACAAAAAACCTCAAAAGTGTAAACTCTGGGTTTAAGTATCTGTCCAGTGAAGTATTTAGCAGAGCATTTATCTCCATATCAGGTGTGTTATACTATTACACTGAGCAGACTGACCTATCATAACAATCAGCATATAGTCTCATATTCCATATTCTATTATATACTAGCAGTATTATTTAACTGAAAGTCAAAACTTTTGCTACTAAAACCATGCAGTAGAACTGCTCGATAGAAATAACATTGCTCATGTGACATCCTATTAAATGTAAATATTATGTATATGTACTTTGGCTAGTTGTTTTTCTCTCCATATGGTTATAATGTTCCCAAGACTAATACATCACAGGTATTCATCATGTATACATAAGATGGACTACCATAACGAAATGAGCATAAAGTTCAAGTCATGCATAGATGTTTATAATCGAATCATTTTCCTATATGTCACAAATGACCAAATAGTCTTCAGTAATTCCAGACAGCAGGGAGAAAGTTAAATAAAGTGAAGTGAAGGATATAATGGATGCCTGAAGGGTTGCATAAAACATCTCAAAACTATGACTACACAATAAATTGATGGGATTTATGTGCATTAAATTGTGTTTTTATGAAACATCTTAAGAAACAGGGGAATAATGTCGACTGAGATTGATTACTTAAAGTGAAAAACAATAAGAATCATTTTATAATAAATAAATAATGTACAATGTAAAATAGATAAATTATTTACAATAACCTGATTGCATAAGTGTGCACACCCTTAAACACATTTAAATTTTATCACAGCATTTCATCTTTTTGGATAAGAGTAGATCAGTTTGGAGCGTCTTGATTTAGCAATATTTTGCCATTCTTCCTTGCAAAAGCATTCTAACTCCGTCAGATTGGCTGGACATCTCCTGTGCACAGCCCTCTCCGGGAAACCCCACAGATTTATGATTGGATTTAGGTCTGGACTCTGACTGGGCCATTCCAAAAGCTTGAACTTGTTTTGGTGAAGTCATTCGTTTGTTGATCTGGAGGTTTGCTTGGTCGTTAACATGCTGAAAGGTGAAATTCCTCTTCATCTTAAGTGTTGTAGCAGAAGCCTTAATGTTTTGTACCAAAATTGACTGATATTTGGAGTTATTCATTATTCCCTCCATCCTGATTAAAGCCCAGGTCCAGCTGAAGAAAAAACACTCCAAAGCTCAATGCTTCCCTGTGGGGATGGTGCTCTTTTGGTGTTGCATTGTTGTTTTTTTTTGCCAAACATGTTTTTTGGTTATAGCTAAAAAGTTAAATTTTGGTCTTGTCAGGTATCATAACATTATTCCACATGGTTTTGGGAGATAAAAAAGGAGTAATTTTAGATGTGTAATTCACAACCTTAAACTTTTCATTCAAAACGTTGCTAAATGTTTGAGATTTTTCTTTATTCTCTCGACCATATAAACCATAATACTTAAATACTTAAGAGACGACAACTGAATTTATTTGTGATATTTGACTTTGTACGGAATGAATGAACACAGGATATTCCAGGTGAAACCATCAGGGTTGAACAGCATTAATAGGCACTAGATGGGACAGTGATGTGAAGTTTAAATAGACCCTGTAATGCAGCCTGGCTGGGGTTTTAAGGTCATGTAAAAATCCACTTAAAAATGATATTATATAGAACACAGATACATTCATGGCTCATTTGTTCACATTTGATCCGCACTGAATCATTTGTCAAGTACTGAATAGAACCCATATTCTGTTCATTAAAATTTACTCCAAGTACGTGCATACCATGTGTGTAAAAAGAAAATCAGTACCATCATGCCCTTCTTTAGAGATTTTATATTGATTAGTTTCACTTGTCCATTTGCTCTTACTATGTTAATATTTACGAGGGGCATCTACACACAAATTGTGTTTTTGCTTTGTGCAGGATAATAAAATACATCAAAAAGGCACTCGGGATAAACATTGTGTACATGGACTTTTTAATAATGCTGTAAAATGATTAGCAAAAGGAGACTTCATAATCTTGCTTACAAATCAGAATATATAACTTCAAATAATAATAAACACAGGAAGACATTTCTGTAACCCATCATTCACAACAGCCTTTAAATCTGTTTGCTGGTCCATCTGTAAGAGAAAAAATATTATACATGCATACAAAAATAAATTTCCAGCCCAGCTACACATTTGAGGTTTCATGCTAACTGCAGTTCTACCTGCTTTTTATAGTTACAGGTGTGAGTCACATTTCTTCTGTCATATTCTGCAGAGAGCATAATAAAGCACACCCTTCTTTTTCCCCCTGGTTTCACAGACAAGGCCTAAGCCTAGTCCCAGACTAAAATGTATGTTTGAGCTGTTTTAACTGAAAGCTACTTGCACGGACGGATCTTAAAACACGTCAGTGCCATTGTTTTATCTCAGGATGTGCACCAGAAATATTTTTTTCTAAAGACACGTTTATAAAAGCTACTGAAATGTCCTAATTTATTGAAGATCTAATCCTGGCTTAATGTAAACCCTGTCTGTGAAACCGGGCCTTTATCTTCTAGTGAAGGAGAAGAATATTCATTGAGCCTGTAATAAACTTTTAAACAATCTTTAAATAGTAAAAAATTAAGGACACTAATGTAGTAACCGCTGAAAGCATCACGGTGAATATAGTCACAAATAAGGTCAAATATTTCACAAGACCTTGAGCGGGGATAGTTGTGACTTTCACAATATAACATCCTCTACACAACACCAGCAACGATGAACTAAACCTGTTCTGAGACCAGGAGCTATGCTGAAAGAAGAGAGAGCAGCACCTTGCACAGGAAGAACCTCTCCTCCCACTCGTCAACCCCATCATACTTACACTTCTTGCAGCATAACTGGACTCACCTCTGTGTAGCACAAGTCAAACCACTGAACAGAAAAAGGTTGGTGGGTGGACTACAAGACACAGTCACACTTTATTTATAATAATAGAGTGTTTATTCAGAGTCGTACCATCACCTCTTGGGAGAGGGTGAAGATGGCTACCTGTGTTGGAGTGTGATGGAGAACAAGATCACTGCAGCACAAGCACCATGGCCAGAAACCCTTTTGACCTAAAAAAAAGAAAAAACATGTTTGGTAAATCATGAGGCTGTCTAACAGAAATTAAATCAATACATAAAAACATGACAAGCATTCTGGCTAGGTCAGCTGATGGAGGACAACATACCCCAGCCCACTTAGCTTCCACATGACAGCCAGGAAGTCTTTCTTGGTGGCCTCCAACACAGCCAAGCACTGCATGTGGAAAACAGCACCTCAGTAAGAATCTGAAAATAAAAGATCATCACCTGGGGCTCACAGAGGCCAGAAATGCTGCTTATGTAGAAAGTTTAAAAGCAACTCAACATCCAGGTCATAAACACACACTCAGCAGGAATATAGATTTATAATCTGCGGCTTTAAACAACGTTTGGGGGAAGGTGCACTTCCTAAACATGAACACACGATGGCAGTCAAGATCCATCCAGAACACCACGCAGCGCTGCTATTTTATTTATTTTATTTTATTAATCACCCTTTCTTCTTCTTCTTCTTCTTCTTCTTCTTATTATTATTATTATTATTATTATTATTATTATTATTATTATTGTAGTATTCATATTAGCATAAGATTAGGAAATAATTTCTAAAAACACAGTCACACCTTCATGCTACCTCTGTGCATGATGTCAATGGTGCACTGCTCCTCTTTCTCCATAGATACAGGGACCCTCGACTTTAAGCCTTTTTATTGCAAAAGCAGCTGCTACAATAATAATTATGTGTAGATGGAAAAAAAAAGTATTAGGCTAAGCAAATGTTCTGAGTTTTTTTCTAGCAGTTTTTGACTTTTTATTTCAATTTATTTGTGTAGCGCTTTTTACAATAGACATTGTCTCAAAGCAGCTTTACAGAAATATCAACATGGTATACAGATATTAAAGGTGCGAATTTATCCCAACTGAGCAAGCCACTGAGTGGCGACGGTGGCAAGGAAAAACTCCCTAAGATGTTTTAAGAGGAAGAAACCTTGAGAGGAACCCGACTCAGAAGGGAACCCATCCTCATCTGGGTAACAACAGATAGTGTGAAAAAGTTCATTATGGATTTATATGAAGTCTGTATGGCGTTAGGAGCAGCCGTAGTCCCAGCAGTCTGGAATTAAAGAAGATTTGAGCTCCATCCAGAGGCAGAAAGGATCTGGATCTCTAGTATCTCCATAAATTCGTGGGGGGCTCGGCGAAAGGAGAGAGGGAGAAAAAAGATAATTATGACTGCGAATTAGTAGAACAGAATCTAGTCAGGGTAGGCTTGAGTAAACAAAATACGTTTTAAGCTTGGACTTAAACACTGAGACTGTGTCTGAGTCCCGAACACTAATAGGAAGACTGTTCCATAACTGTGGGGTTCTATAAGAGAAAGCTCTTCCCCCTGCTGTAGCCTTCACTATTCGAGGTACCGTCAGATAGCCTGCATCTTTTGATCTAAGTAGGCGTGGCGGATCATAGAAAACCAAAAGGTCCATTAGATATTGTGGCACGAGACCATTTAGTGCTTTATATTTCAATAAAAGTATTTTATAAATCAGTGTGAGATTTCACTGGGAGCCAATGCAGTATTGATAATATCGGTGTGATATGGTCGTATCTTGTAGTTCTAGTTAGGACTCTAGCAGCTGCATTCTGGACTAACTGGAGCTTATTTATATTCCTACTGGAACATCCAGACAGTAAGGCATTACAGTAATCTAATCTAGAGGTGACAAATGCATGAACTAGTATTTCCGCATCATGTAGTGACAATATGTTTCTTATTTTAGAAATGTTTCTGAGATGAAAGAAGGCTATCCTAGTAATATTATCTACATGAGCATCAAATGATAGGCTGGAGTCAATAATCACTGCAAGGTCTTTAACTGCTGTACATGATGAAACAGAAAGACCATCCAGAGTAACCATGTGATCAGAAAGAATACTTCTAGCTACACGTGGGCCTAATAAAAGTATTTGTTTTATCAGAATTAAGTAGAAGGAAGTTAATTAACATCCAACATCTAATGTCCTTTACACAATCCTCAACGTTACTAAGCTGCTGTCTGTCCTCTGGCTTCGCTGAAACATACAGCTGTGTATCATCAGCATAACAGTGGAAGCTAATTCCATGTTTACGAATAATTTGACCAAGGGGTAGCATATATAAAGTAAAGAGCAGTGGGCCTAAAACAGACATGTACATGTATTTCATCAACACTGCTACGAGCTTATTTTTTCCCCATAACAATAATATAGCCTTATTCTCTGTTTACTCAGAAAGACTATAACTTTATTCTCAGTTCCTCTCCTTAACTTCAGTCACTTCCTCACTGAAACCTATAATCAGAATAACTCCAAAGCTCAGGACCCAAGTCTCCACTCTAAATCCTGTGTCTAGAACACAGGCTCTGAACTCTTATCTAACACATTTGGTGTTTTATCTGCTCTAAAGCACCCACCTCAGCTCGTGCAGGCCGCTTAATTAGCTGATGACTTGAATCAGGGGAGTTTGGTGCAGGTTCTAATTGAACATCCTCAGGAGTGTAAAGAAGCCTCTCTCTAATATCTTTCTTACCGGTTCAACTCCAACTTCATCACTACCCCAAGAAAGCACTGCATGTTAGTAGTATTCAGGGTCAGTATCTAAACTGACAGTCTATTCACACACACTAGCACTACTACACTTCACATCCAGTATTTCCTTCTCTAATGTAGTGGGTTCATAATAAAACTGCCATATTTAATCATGAGCACCAAAAGTCATGTTTATTCTCATCACTGCTCCTGTGTAGCTTAATATGTTCTGTAGGAGGCCTTGACTATTTCACTCGAGAATATCCACAAATAGGGAAGAAGATTACAGAGATAAATGTAATGTATTCACTGTTACATTAAAACAATGATTATCAAGGGAGAGAAAGAAAGTGAGTTCTACACCTCTGACCTGTACATGACGTCATCAAAGATCTTATGGATCACTGCTCCAATTTAACTGTGTGTTAGGGATGCACCGATGCCGATACCAGTACTCAGGTGTCGGCCCGATACTGTGTTCATGTACTCGTGCTTGTAAAACTACCCCGATACAACCGTACCGACACCACTTTATGACAACGTGACATAGCCTAACCTCTCGTCACTTGAGCAGGTAGGTGGAAGAGGAGCAATGACACTGACTTTCTTCAGTTTACTTTCTGTCTATTTCTTGAGAAATAGGAGAGAGAAGCTCGAATTTGCAGTGAATGTCCAATATAAACCCAACTTTACCTCAGTTGAGCAGTTTATACATTAAAAACATTACAGAAATATAAAGTTATTTTAGCTGCTAAATGACTAAGCCACTTTTACACTCACTGTTGTTTATTTTAGTTGCTATAAGCAGGGAGAAAACAACGGATTTTAGGATAAAGTAAGGTTATACTTAAATAGTGCCGCTAAAACAGAATAACAAATCTCTCCTCATGAGTTAAATAGTGCACTACATAGGGTGTAGACCGTCATTATTTCATCCCTAATGTAGTGCACTTAAACCGGAAATGACATCGATTTGGGATTCGGCCACACAGCTTCCGTTTAACACCTCGGGTTTTAAAACAGAACGGAGTTTTAATTCCTCAAACACAGACAAAATAACAAGCTTTTACGTTTAAACTGGATCAAATCTAACTGTAAAACTGTCAGAAATAATTTAATCTGGAGATGATTAGTTCGGTGTAATAACTCAACTGCTCAGGAGATACCCGCTGCAGCTTTTTCTTCTTCTGTGATTTCTACTGGTCGGAGACGCAGCTGTTAGGCGCGTTACCGCCACCGCGTGGACTGGAGGATATAGTTCCAGGTTGGAGGAAGTCTATCCTAACAAACTTACACCAATGATTTCCACTCATGGTTTTATTAGATCCTATTTATTATTCCAGTGGAGTTTATGACTTCTTCATGAATGCCAGCAGTGTGTCGTTCACTGTGTCTTACCCAGATATACTGAGTGAACTACTGAGTCACCACAACATCAATCTCTAAATGTTTAACAGCACCAAAGCTTTCAATTCTGGTGACTTCGGGAGTACTTATTTATTTATATGATTATATAATGTAACAAACATTAACATAAGCATGTGCTGCACAACATTTCATTAGTTTAATCTTACATTTTAATTTACTGTAAAGCGCTTTGCTAAATTTTGCTACGTAAACTTTTTTAGGTATTAAAACTGGTTACTGTTTGATTGATGACAAACTCCATATTTTTATACCTTGAAGCTCCGTGTTACCATGGTAATTTATAAACAATTACTAACAACATTACCTTCATCAATGCAAGTTTACATTTTATTTGATACTTGGCCATTGTTACGTCCTCAGTTGTATTTCTGTTTGTACTATGTTCCATTCGTGTGTCTATGTCGGGGGAGGGATGGGTGTCTTGTCTCCTCCTCTTTTAAGCCCAGTCCACTGCAATGCGTCATGTTCCGGCTTGCCATTGGACGATCACATCTCGTACTCGCCTGCTCCCGCCTCGTGCTTTGGGATAAGTTGGCTGTACATTTCCGGACGTGTACTTAAGCCTCGTCAGTCTCCATCCCCGGGGCAGATCGGTGCTGTTGCTTTGTACAGCAGATATTTGGTTACGTGTGTTGATTTCTCCTGTGTACGACCTTCTGCCTGTTCTTGACTTTGTTTCTGCTCTGCCCCTTTAAGTTTAATGATTCAGCTCCCAAACTGCTGGAAATGTGGGACGGGTTCTAACTCTTCACCAAGACTGCTTTATCCTGGAGAAGAGGTTTGAGGTGAGACTCCTGTCATACGCCAGTCCTGGTGAGTGTATTATAGTTAATGCTGTAAACGACAGAGAAGAACATCAGTGTAAACACACACACACACACACACACACACACACACATTATTCAGCATGATACAGTAGAGTAAAGAGACAGTAAGTCAGTAACTCACTGTAGTGTCTCCAGGTTACAGTGTGGATCCTTCAGTAGATCAGAGAGCAGCTTCACTGCTGATTCTCCTGGATTATTACCGTTCAGATCCAGTTCTCTCAGGTGTGATGAGGAGTTTGACCTCAGAGCAGAAGCCAGAGCAGCACAACCTTCATCTGTAATCCTGCAGTAACACATCCTGCAAGAAAGAAAACCTCCTCACACTTAACACACTCAGTTTTAGCTCTGAAAACATCAACTACACAAAATCTTTATATACACAACATTTACTCTCTTCTCACACACACAACAATGACAATATCACATCACTACAATTACAATCACCACAGAGGGAAACTGTGTGTGTGTGTGAGTGAGTGAGTGAGTGAGTGAGTGAGTGAGTGTGTGTACCTCAGTATCTCCAGTGTACAGTGTGTGTGTGTGTGTGTGTGTGTGTGTGGGTGTGTGTGTACCTCAGTATCTCCAGTGTACAGTGTGTATGCGTGTGTGTGTGTGTGTGTGTGTGTACCTCAGTATCTCCAGTGTACAGTGTGTGTGTGTGTGTGTGTGTGTGTGTGTGTGTGTGTGAGTGTGTGTGTGTACCTCAGTATCTCCAGTGTACAGTGTGTGTGTGTGTGTGTGTGTGTGTGTGTACCTCAGTATCTCCAGTGTACAGTGTGTGTGTGTGTGTGTGTGTGTGTGTGTGTGTACCTCAGTATCTCCAGTGTACAGTGTGTGTGTGTGTGTGTGTGTGTGTGTGTGTGTGTGTGTACCTCAGTATCTCCAGTGTACAGTGTGTGTGTGTGTGTGTGTGTGTGTGTGTGTGTACCTCAGTATCTCCAGTGTACAGTGTGTGTGTGTGTGTGTGTGTGTGTGTGTGTGTGTGTGTGTGTGTGTGTGTGTGTGTGTGTGTGTGTGTACCTCAGTATCTCCACTGTACAGTGTGGATTCTCCAGTCCAGCAGAGAGCAGCTTCACTCCTGAATCCTGCAGGTTATTGTGACTCAGGTTCAGTTCTCTCAGTCTGGAGGAGTTTGATCTGAGAACTGAGGACAGAACTCTACAGCTTTCCTCTGTCAGATCACACCTCCACAGCCTGGAAGAGAAATGATGAAATATCAGAACACTGATCACACACACACACAGCCATAATACACTTACTCTTTACCATGTAACAGAAATGGGAGTGTGTTTCTCTCACACACACAAATCAGAGGACAGGACACCACATCAGCATTATTATTATTATTATTATTATTATTATTATTATTATTATTATTGAAATAAAATCAGAAGGGTTTTTGTTTGAATAATGGAAACCATTTTTAATGGAAGTACATGTAAAAAAAAGTCTGTGTGTGTGTGTTAGTGTGTGAGAGTGTGTGTGTGAGAGAGAGACAGAGAGACAGAGTGTGTGTGTGTGTGTTTGTGTGGAGTAAGTTGACGAGTTAATTTGCTAACTGGAAATCCGTCTCACAGTGCATGCATTATTTATTTGTTTGTTTGTTTATGGTAAATATTCCCACATTTTTTGTTGGGGATTAAAGTTATAAACAGGACGCATCCCTTGATCTGCACAGAGGGATTATTATGATGTTTTTGCTAACTGGAAATCCGTCCTCGAGGACAATCCTCTTTCATCCTGTAAACTAATCCCACACCAGATCCAATCTAAAGAGAAAGTCTGATCGGTCCAAACCAAACAAGGTCGGTGTGAAAGTGAAAAAGCACAGAAGAGTTTTAATCAAGTTCTATTGTAAGTGTGTAGTGAGCTAGAAGACGTCTATGTGTTACTGAACATCAGGTGTTTTTCTGCATCTCTGTATGTCCTGTGTAAACGGAGTTAGAAGAACCGTGTGTTTTGTCTAAAGCAGCTTTACTCTGGCAATAAATGAGCAATGAGACATTCACCAGAACTGTGTTTCCAATCAAAGCCCTTTAAGCTTCAATACCAGTGTCACAATAACAGATCAGACTTCCAGGATGAAGTGTACCAGGCTGGGACTAAAGCCAGAAGGTCATTAAGGTATAAGGGGGAAATCTGGGACGGGGTAAAAATCCTGTCCTGATGAAACCTTTAAGAAAATCCAACTGACAACACATGCACCACAAATGTAAGGTATCATATAGATATGAGTAATTCATGAAGGCGATGGAGATTGGTTTGTTTTTAGAAAGAAGAGGTTAATGCCCCCCTAGGGATAATTTTACTGCTTCAGAAAAGTATATAAAGACATGTGTAGGTGTGTATAATTCAGACTTTCTGCAGACTGTCTCACTTTGTTGTTTCAATAAAGTTTGATGACCTTTGGCATCTACAAACCCTCTGTCTCTGAAGTGTTTATTTTAGGTTGGAAAGATTGTTTTCCACGACACTCTCACGTGTCCCTCAGTGCAGATTGGGCGGTGTGATACGCTGATACACATCATAGGACCAGAAAATAGAATAATCAGTCATGTCTATTGATAGATATTTTCCTAAATCCTCTATATCACCAATGTCACATGTTGTATTCATATTGTTCCCATGGTGACAGTGTTCTGTTTCTCTTCTTCTCGTTTGTGAAGTTCTGTTCAATGTCACTTTCAAATGAAAGGAGAAAAGAAAAAGTGCCTTTCACTGGTGTTTAGATCACAAAATGATCAGAAAGCAGTGATGAATACATGCAGTTATTCTGTAGAGATCATTTCTTCATCAGTTTTAGAGAAAAGGTAATAAATGGTGATAGGAGGTTTTGTCCACATGGCCCCGCCCTCAGTGCAGACGTAACGTGTTGGTGTAAAAAGTGAAACTCTTCTGGAACAGTACCAGAGGTTTGTTTAAAGATGATTAGAGTAATTATTAACCAGCATTAATCCAAACAGTGCAGTTCAGTGTTACATTAAAATAATAAACCATGCAGTGATACATTTATAAATAAAAATACTCACTCAGCTCTTCTGGAGGCTTTGACCACTGGCAGCAGCTTCAGAAGACATTCCTCTGATGGGTCATATTTACTCAAATTAAACACATCCAGCTCCTGATCTGAGTTCAGTAACACAAACACCAGAGCTGACCACTGAGCAGGAGAGAGTCTGGTTCCACTGAGACGACTGTCACCTCCTCTGTTCAGGTAAGACTGTACTTCCTGCACTAGAGAATGATCATTCAGTTCATTCAGACAGTGGAACAGATTGATGGATTTCTCTGGAGATGGATTCTCCCTGATCTTCTTCTTGATGTACTTGACTGTTTCCTGTTTGCTGTGAGAGCTGCTTCCTGTCTGGGGCATTAAACCTCGTAAGAGAGTCTGATTGGACTCCAGTGAGAGACCCAGAAGGAAGCGGAGGAACAGGTCCAGGTGTCCATTCTCACTCTGTAAGGCCTTGTTCACTGCAGTCCTGAGGAGATCAGACATGTCTGACTTTCTGAAGAAATTAGAACGTCCAGTGCTTTGCTCCACTAACACATTTGTCTTTCTAAAAATAAAGCAGAAAAATGCATATAAAGCAGCCAGAAACTCCTGAACACTCAGATGTACAAAGCTGAACACCTTCCCCAGGTGAAGCCCAAACTCCTCTCTGAAGATTTGGGTACACACTCCTGAGTACACCGACACTTCTCTCACATCAATGCCACACTCTCTCAGGTCTTCCTCATAGAAGATCAGGTTTCCTTTCTCCAGCTGTTGGAAAGCCAGTTTTCCCAGTGCCAGGATACTCTCTCTGGTCTGCTGAGGATCAGGGTCACATTTCTGATGGTACTTTTGGTCCTTGTGTTTGATCTGAAAGATCAGGAAGTGTGTGAACATTTGAGTCAGAGTCTTGGGGATCTCTCCACTCTCTGCTTCACCCAACATTCTCTCTAGAACAGTGGCTGAGATCCAGCAGAAGACTGGGATGTGGCACATGATGTAGAGGCTTCTTGAAGACTTCACGTGTCTGATGATTTTATTGGCCAGGCTCCGATCACTGATCCTCTTCCTGAAGTACTCCTCTTTCTGAGGATCACTGAACCCTCGTACCTCTGTTACCTGGTCTACACACTCAGGAGGGATCTGATTGGCTGCTCCTGGTCGAGAGGTGATCCAGAGGAGAGCAGAGGGAAGCAGATTCCCCTTGATGAGGTTCGTCAGCAGCACATCCACTGAGGCTGACTCTGTCACATCACACAGTCTCTCATTCTTCTGGAAATTTAGAGGAAGTCGACACTCATCCAGACCATCAAAGATCAACACCACTTTGTAGGAGTCACAGTCTATTACTTCTAGTTTTCTTATTTCAGGGAAAAAGTGATGAAGAAGATCCATCAGACTGAGATGTCTCTGCTTCATCAGATTCAGCTCTCTAAAGGGAAGTGGAAACATGAAGGTGACATCCTGATTTGCTTTTCCTTCAGTCCAGTCCAGAATGAACTTCTGCACAGAGACTGTTTTTCCAATTCCAGCAACTCCTTTAGTCAGCACTCTTCTGATGAACTCGTCTTTAAAGAGATCATTACATTTGATGGGTGTCTCCTGTGTTGCTGGTCTCCTGGACGCTGTCTCAATCTGTCTCACCTCATGTTCATTATTGACGTCTCCACTCCAACCCTCTGTGATGTAGAGCTCTGTGTAGATCTCATTCAGAAGTGCTGAACTTCCATGCTGTGAGATTCCTTCATTAATTCTTTTAAACTTCTCTCTCAGGCTGGATTTCAGATTTGTCTGTTACACAGAGGCGAGTTCTAATAAACAAAGTAATAAGATGTTTTAATGTAAAATCACTGAACACAGGATTAAATGTCAAATTCTAATGCTGCTGTTCATTCCTGATTCATGTAGTAAATACTCCTGAAGGAACAGGACCATTGTACAGAGTCACCACAAGCTGGACCACGAACAGAACAGAAAAGCAGCAGATGTACATGATACTAAACTCGAACTTCAAACTAAAAGCGTTCCTATCTAAAACTATTTCCTCTCTCTAAAGTGAACCTGATGGAATAAAGTCATGACTCAGAGCTCTTACTGTTGTGCAGTGTGTTAGTGAGATCTGTGTGGTTCATGTTCTTCAGGACGTGCAGTGTGATCTTCAGCGCTCCGTCTCTGACACTGTGCAGATCCTCCTCATCCTGCACCTCCCTCTCAGTGCATGCTGGGTAATCTGCACTCAGGAGCTTCCTAAACCTCTTCAGCTCATTCTTTATCAGAGTGATGACTTTGTGTTCCAGCTCCTGGTTAGAAACACACAGGAACACATCTAAATATTATAATGTTACACACTGAGAGATGCTTTTATTTTATGAAAAGAATAAAAGTCTCTTTCTATTCCCACAGTTACAGCTGAAATTCTGCCCGATTACCCATAACGCTGCTGCACATCAATAAATCTGTAAATTGTCATGATCTTAAATAAAAAAACCTGCAACCTGCTCACACACAAGTTACACACATTAAAAAGACACACACCTTGAATATGGAGTCCAGCTGATTTCTGCTGAGGTTTGATTTCTTCTGTTGTGCTCTGTGAAGAAATAAAACACATGATGTGATATAGACTATATGTATTCATAGCTGCACAACACACACTAATACATACAGAGACAGATATTTAACACTATCCTCTTAACACAATACACTGATTTCAGGATTTCTCACTGACACTAACATGTTTATGAATAAAATAGTGATCTAGTCATTAATGTCCCAGGTGTAAATGTTGTTGTGTAGCACCACAGACCCTCCAGCTCAGGGACTGCAGGCTGAACTGAACTCTTAAAGCAGTTTTCCTCACTGCCAGTCCGAGAGCTGCAGCACTGCACAGTTTAGTGTTTTACTGCTTCAACACCTGATAAAGATCAGGAAGGGCTTCAGAATGAGACCAGTGAGTTTGATCAGGTGGAACACTGCTGTAAAACACCTCACTGTACTGACCTCACATCAGGAGAACTGGCTCCGTCTCTGAACTCGAGTGGACGCTCCATTGACCGGTCACTCTTCATGGACACACAGCTGGGTTCTGGTGAGTCTGATCTCTTTCCCTCCATCATTCTAGAATTAAACAGAAATATCAGCAATAATTAATACTCTGCTGTCTCAGCACTGTTACACAATGTGTTCATCATTAAACACCAATAATTCCATCTTTTTAATTCAGCTCCAGTCTGCACACTTATTCAAACAGGAGACACGCCTCATACCTCAGGAATTACACTGATGTCAGGAGTCCCAGTCACAGATAACTGACTCAGCTGGGTCTTAAAGCCTGTAGAGTTCACTGACTCAAAGCTACGCTGCTCTTCTCCTCCACATTACACAGTCCTTTTTACTCTTCTTCCAGTGAATGATTTCTCTAAACTGTTCTTAGATCAGATCAGTGATATATTCACTGCTATTAAACACCTTAAACCAAAGTCTAGTTCCTCTGTACACTAGTGAGTGTTTAGAGATACAGATCTGTTCCATGAGACGGTGTGTGTTTATTGCTGGTGAATGGAAAAGTAACTCACCTCTCGTCTCTCTTTAAGTCCTGTTCTCCAGACACACTCATGTTGGAGGTCATGTCTCCTTCTCCAGATTACAGCAGGACACACGTTTACTTCACTCCAACATCGGTGTGTTAAATCAAACCCTGTTTCAGCACAGAGTTCACTTACAGGAAATAGTCTCTGTATCAAGTCATAACACAACCTGTGTACATTCAAACTTCAGTACAAACCCACAAAACTCTTCTGCATCTAGTGCACATTCAGTGTGTTTATATATTATAGCTTTAGATGTAGATACTCACTGTGTTTTTACTCCTGAAATGGTGTATTTTCCCCTCCACACAAAATGGAGACTGACTTTCACTTTCACTGTCTACCTGTTTATTCTGCAGAGGGGGAGGGGCAGTGAGGTAGGGTAATAAAACACACACACACAGAGATATGGTTTGTTATCAGACAGCTTTCTGATCCATCGAGCAAAGGCCTGTAAATACTGAAAGTATAAGCCTGAAAACGCTGCAAATACAGAGAACAGAATTAACAGTCTGGTAAAATCTACATCACACACATTATCATTTCATTACCTTCATTTATTATCTCGTGACTTCATTCAGCTGTGCACGAACAACTATCAGAGCTCTATACAAATATATAAACTAAAATAAAATAACAGGAGCTAGAAACACTCAGCAGATCATTAGATAAAAAGCAGAACTCATACGCTGAGTAAGTTTCCTTAAATATCTGCAGAAATGTATTTTTCTGGTTTTCCCTTAATGAGAGCGAGTATCCTGATATTAGTGAGGATTGGTGTGTAAGTAGTTTCTGTGTGAATAATGAATGTTACTCAGAATAAAAGTGATGATGGAGAGTAAGTTAAACACATTGGTCAGACGAGTAACTAACCCAGTGTTTCCCAATCGAGGTTCTGTCTGATGAGAGCAGGGGTGCGTGTAAAAATCCTTCAGACATTTTCTAAAATGATCAAATGTGTAGAAAACATTTAATATAGATGAGAAACATCTGATGTCTGAAATAATAACACAGACACAGAAATAATAAGACAGATACACACACACACACACACACACACACACAACAATAATAATAATAATAATAATAATAATAAACTAGACCAGTACATTTCCTGAAGAAAATGTGTGCTGCTTGACATGGCAAAATTCAGATCAGGCGCCAATACTTTCGATAGCCGAAAGCGTAGCGTGCCAATATTTTTGACAGCCAGAAGAGTGGGGTGCCAATAATTTTGACAGCTGACGGCGTAGGGTGCCGTAATTTTGAGAGCTGGACGCCAATTCTTTTGAGAGCTGGAGTCACAGGGTGCCAATACTTCTGAGAGCTGGCCGTGTAGTGCAGCTATACTTTTTAGAGCTGGCCGTGTAGGGCGGAAATACTTTGGAGAGCCAGCCATGCGGGGTGCCAGTACTTTTGAGAGTCGGCCAGATTGGGCGCCAATACTTTTTAGAGCCGGGCGTGTATGGAGGCAATTCTTTAAGAGCTGGTGGTGTAGAGCGCCAATTCTTTCGCAACTCAATGGGAAATTTTCCGACTTTGCGCTTCCGTACCGGGAATGCCGACATTCCGATCACTTCCGTAATACATAGCACACCTCTCCTCAATAAACCGATCGATTCGACACCTCAACCGTCGATCTCCGACAAACGGTGCGGGACTTTCGCACCGAAAAAAAAACTGGAAGAAGAAGAATGATTATAATAAGTTTGCCAAATAACAATAATAGTGCTTTTCAAGGACCATTAATTATTATAATAATAATAATAATAATAATAATAATAATACTAAGTTGGCCGAAGAACAACAGTAGTGCTTTTCAAGCACCATTAATTATAATAATAATAATAATAATAATAATAATAATAATAATAATAATAATAATAATACTAAGTTGGCCGAAGAACAACAGTAGTGCTTTTCAAGCACCATTAATTATAATAATAACTAGACCGGTACATTTCCTGAAGAAAATGTGGATGGTGCTCGCCATGGCAAAACAGGAATGGGGCGAAAATACTTTCGAGAGCCGGACAGATATGGCACCAGCACTGTTAGAGCCGGCCGTGTAGTGCGCCATTATTCAATTCAATTTTATTTGTATAGCACTTTTTACAATAGACATTGTCTCAAAGCAGCTTTACAGAAATATCAACACGGTATACAGATGTGTCTTTGTGTGTTAACAGGAGCTCAGCTATTCTCTCTGAATAAAGAGGAACTTCGCGCTGTCATTCCTGAAGAAGGAGCGAGGGTGTACAGCCAAGTTGCCGTACAGAAGGCACTGCTGGAGGTAAACGCACACGCGCACACACACACACACACACACACACACACACACACACACACACACACACAGACACATGCTAATGATGTGTATAAATGATGAGTGTTTTTTCTCAGGATGTCAGAAAGGCAATAGAGCTGGAGGCAGTGATGGAGAAACAGAAGATGAAGGTGGATTTCACAGAGGAGAGTGGAACTCATACGCCTCGTACTCTAGCATACTACACCCCCCCCCACCTACACCCCATACTAGACCCACCCCCCACACTAGACCCCCCCCCACCTACACCCCATACTACACCCCCCATACTACACCCCCCCACCTACACCCCATACTACCCCCCCCACACTACCCCCCCCCCCCCCCAACACCCCATACTACCCCCCCCCCAACACACATGTAGTTTATATATACACATTGATGTACATGGTACGGTGTAATAAAAACCCATAACATTTATTTAATGCCTTTATACACACACACACACACACACACACACACACACACACACACACACACACACACACACACACACACGTCTGTGTGATATATTACAGACTATTCCTCACACACTTACACAAATCAACTGCCAGTTTATGGTAAAGCTGTCTAAATGTAAATGTTCAATCTTTGACTGTACATTCATAAATTATAATAACTTGTGTGGCATTCTCTGTTATTTTAAATATCTCTGTGTGTGTGTGTGTTTCAACATCATTTTACAAAAACACTATTCAACGTTTCATCAGAGAGTCTGCATCTTTTGATCAAAGTTGCATGGCGCGAGACCGTTCAGTGCTTTACAGGTTAATAACAGTATTTTATAATCAGTGTGAGATTTCACTGGGAGACAATGCAGTGTGGATAAGATCGGGGTGATGTGTCGTATCTTCTGGTTCTAGTTAGGACTCTAGCAGCTGCATTCTGGACTATTATAAAATACTCTTATTAACCTATAAAGCACTAAATGGTCTCGCGCCACAATATCTAAGCGACCTTTTGGTTTTATATAATCCGCCACGCCTACTTAGATCAAAAGATGCAGGCTATCTGACGGTACCTCGAATAGTGAAGGCTACAGCAGGGGGAAGAGCTTTCTCTTATAGAGCCCCACAGTTATGGAACAGTCTTCCTATTAGTGTTCTGGACTCAGACACAGTCTCAGTGTTTAAGTCTAAGCTTAAAACGTATTTGTTTACTCAAGCCTACCCTGACTAGATTCTGTTCTACTACTTCGCAGTCATAATGATCTTTTCTCTCCTCTCTCCTTTCACCGAGCCCCACACGAATTTATGGAGATACTAGAGATCCTGATCCTTTCTGCCTCTGGATGGAGCTCAAATCTTCTTTAATTCCAGACTGCTGGGACTACGGCTGCTCCTAACGCCATACAGACTTCATATGAATCCATAATGAACTTTTTCACACTAACTGTTGTTACCCAGATGAGGATGGGTTCCCTTCTGAGTCGGGTTCCTCTCAAGGTTTCTTCCTCTTAAAACATCTTAGGGAGTTTTTCCTTGCCACCGTCGCCACTCAGTGTCTTGCTCAGTTGGGATAAATTCACACCTTTAATATCTGTATACCGTGTTGATATTTCTGTAAAGCTGCTTTGAGACAATGACTGCGTTTACATGGACAACAATAATCCACTCTTAATCTAATTAAGACCATAATTTGATTAAGAAACTACCATGTAAACAGCAATTTTTTACCTTAATCTAATTATGGTCATAATCTAATTAAGATCTAATCGAATTAAGACAGGTGGAGTACTCCTGTTTTAATCGTATTATGGACGTGTATTACACGCATGTAAACACCTTAATCACATTATGAACGTCGTGTGAGTTTTCACCACATTTTGCGACAGGACACGATCACACACGGCAGTTTTACGCTTTACGGCGAACAAGAGCGTTCGGCTGTGTCCCAAACTGCATATTTGCCTACTATAGACCGGTAGTGGGAAAAATACATGCATCATGAATTGAATGTCTCTGTACATTGCTGCATTCATCTTTCCCTCGATCCTGACTAGTCTCCCACTTCCTGCCGCTGAAAAACATCCCCACAGCATGATGCTGCCACCACCATGCTTCTCTGTAGGGATGGTATTGGCCAGGTGATGACTGGTGCCTGGTTTCCTCCAGACATGATGCTTGCCATTCAGGCCAAAGAGTTCAATCTTTGTTTCATCATGGTCTGAGAGTCCTTCAGGTGCCTTTTGGCAAACTCCAGGTGATCTGTCATGTGCCTTTTACTGAGGAGTGGGTTCCGTGTGGCCACTCTACCATACAGGCCTGATTGGTGGAGTGCTGCAGAGATGGTTGTTCTTCTGGAAGGTTCTCCTCTCTCCACAGAGACACGCTGGAGCTCTGTCAGAGTGACCATCGGGTTTCTGGTCACCTCCCAGACTAAGGCCCTTCTCCCCCGACCGCTCAGTTTGGCCGGGCGGCCAGCTCTAGGATGAGTCCTGCTGGTTCCAGACTTCCTCCATTTACGGATGATGGAGGCCACTGTGCTCATTGGGACCTTCAATGCTGCAGAAATGTTTCTGTACCCTTCCCCAGATCTGTGCCTCGATACAATCCTGTCTCGGAGGTCTACAGTCAGTTCCTTGGACTTCATGGCTTGGTTTGTGCTCTGACATGCAGTGTTAACTGTGCAACCTTATATAGACAGGTGTGTGCCTTTCCAAATCATGTCCAATCAACTGAATTTACCACAGGTGGACTCCCATCACGTTGTAGAAACATCTGAAGGATGATCAGTGGAACCAGGATGCACCTGAGCTCAATTTTGAGTGTCATGGCAAAGGGTGTGAATACTTATGTACATGTGCTTTTTTTGTTTTTTATTTTTAAATAAATTTGAAAAGATTTCAAACAAACTTCTTTCACGTTGTCATTATGGGGTATTGTTAGTAGAATTTTGAGGAAAATAATGAATTTAATCCATTTTGGAATAAGACTGTAACATAACAAAATGTGGAGAAAGTGAAGCGCTGTGAATACTTTCTGGATGCACTGTACATCACTACAATTACAATCACCACAGATGGAAACTGGATGTGTGTTTGTGAGTGTGTGTGTGTGTGTGTGTGTCTGTGTGTACCTCAGTATCTCCAGTGTACAGTGTGTGTGTGTGTGTGTGTGTGTGTGTGTCTGTGTGTGTGTGTGTGTGTACCTCAGTGTCTCCAGTGTACAGTGTGGATTCTCCAGTCCAGCAGAGAGCAGCTTCACTCCTGAATCCTGCAGGTTATTGTCACTCAGGTCCAGTTCTCTCAGTCTGGAGGAGTTTGATCTGAGAACTGAGGACAGAACTCTACAGCTTTCCTCTGTGAGAAAACACCCTCAACCTGGGGGAGAAATGATGATATATCAGAACACTGATCACACACACACACACACACACACACACAGCCATAATACAGCTAAAGTTTCCCATGTAACAGAAATGTGAGTGTGTTTCTCTCACACACAGAAATCAGAGTACAGGACACCACATCAGCGTTATTATTATTATTATTATTATTATTATTATGAATAATAATAACATCATCAGTTACAATGATCCTTAAAGGACTGAAAACATTTTTATTTGAACAAATGCTTCCTTATAATTGAAACATGAAGCCATTTGAAAAGACCCATGACACTTTGGAATGTTGAGACCATGCGCGATCAAAACGTAAATGAGCCTTGGAGTCACTCTTAAGCCTTGTCTCATTCTCCATCGCGGTTACGGCTGGTAAAGAAGGTTGGCACATTGAAACGATCAAAACATAAACCATCAGAACATAAATGAACCAAGGAAATGCACTTAAATCTTGTCTCATGCCCCCTTCCTCTGATGGCCAAGAGAACATGGCACTGGACTTGGAATGCACTGGGGTCTCCCCTACGCAACTTGAAGCCTGCTCAAGGCATGTCAGCGGTCTGTGTCAACTAACTCGTGTGCACTATCTTCCCGACTGCAGAGAGAAAAGGGCACTGGACTTGAACTACACTGGGGTTTCACCTGCGCAACTTGAAGCCTGTTATGAAACTGTGTCGTAATGCAGAGAGAACTCTATTCAGATGAGCAAGAAAGCACCTTGGCATTCATCAAACACGCTTGTGCAAAACAAATTTTCTATCCTAGGAAAATGCTTTGACGTAAAGTAAGTCGTCCGAATGTGTTCATGTAAACTAGTAAATACTTAATTACTAATTACTTGACTGAAGTGAACGTACTGAAGAGGGCGTCCACATGCAGAAACCTGAGAATATAAACGAGACTGCAAAGTTGTTGTTGAAGAAGGGTCGAACACGGACAAACATGTCCGTCGGCTCCAGTAGAATAGCCTAGTGTTTCCTTAAATCACTTTGAGGCGTCGGACTCTAAATCCAGCGGGGTTTTCTTGCGCAGGTATGACCCCTGCTTGCAGCTTTGTCAGCTGTAGGTGTCAAGTCACTGGTGCTCAATCTCCTGCTGTTTATTTAAAGCAGAGTATGTATGCACCCTAACCCTAAAGTTTCCCATGTAACAGAAATATGAGTGCGTTTGTCTCACACAGAAATCAGAGGACATGACAGCACATCAGCATTATTATTATTATTATTATTATTATTATTATTATTATTAATAATAATAACATCATCAGTTACAATGATCCTTAAAGGACTGAAAACATTTTTGTTTGAACAAATGCTTCATTATAATTGAAACATGAAGCCATTTTTTAATAAAAGTATTAAAAAGTCTCCTATTTAAAAATAAACAAAATAAATAAAATAAATAAGAAATCTCCCATTTGAACAAAAGATGAGATACAATAATACTTTATTAATCCCAACGTGGAGAAATGAGGGAATTAGGAGGAAAAAGGAGCAGGACCTGCTGTGGCTTTGTTTGGAAATATTTTTGTTGGTGAAATAGAACAGAAACAGACAATATTGAGTGTAAAATGTACGTCAGGTAATATTATCTTATTATTTACATGTTAGCATAGCATGTTAAATTAACTACTAAATAAAAATCACATCAGCTGTATGAGCTTTTAAATAACGTCCTATTATTATTATTATTATTATTATTATTATTAACATTTACTGTAGCTGCACAGCCAGACTGCTCCTGTACCTTTAACACACACACACAC
Organism: Ictalurus punctatus; assembly: GCF_001660625.3. Lineage (NCBI taxonomy): Eukaryota > Metazoa > Chordata > Actinopteri > Siluriformes > Ictaluridae > Ictalurus > Ictalurus punctatus. Next base: position 2,545,010 of record NC_030427.2, read on the forward strand.
ACACACACACACACACACACACACACACACACACACACAGACACACACACAGACATTCTTGTAATTATAACATTCTGGGGTCAGTAGTCCCACCCATGTATTGTGGGGACACCACTTTCCTGAGGTCCTACAGATGTTAAAAAAATCAGGCATGTATAATTTAAGCCTGAGAACACATATCATCTCAAATTCTGGATTTAAATCTCAAAATTTCTGTGCTTGTTTTTTTCACACCTAATGTGGACATAACAAGAACTCATCATTAACGGGGACCTAATTTGCATGCACAGCAAATTAACTGGTTTTCATGTTGTAGTGGGGACATCACTACATAGTTAATCTGCATACACACAGATCAGGTAGTTCAACAAGGGGACATGGTTTTAAAAAACAAAGTTGTCAATTTAACTCTAATTATTTATACAAAATTACAAACTAAGTATGTCCAATTTAGAGGGCTGTCTGTAAAGCAGATATGATGTGTATTTTCTCTATTTGAAGGTTTAAGCTTCTCATGAAATTAAATTGAACAGTTGTTCTTAATTGTTTATACGAAGGACTCTTAGCCTTATTTGTGAAATATGCAATCAGTGAAAGTTTGGTTTCAAAAAGCTCTCTTACACAAATTTCAATATCTGCACGTAATAGATAACAGACTACATTTCTTTGGAGCTTTCTATTTCCAACAGAGGAACCTTTTGAGAAACCTAGGAACTTGTTAAGGAAGGTGTTACCAGTGCTATTATTAGTTTTGAGGCTATAATTCTAAGAAGCGTTTCATTTCCTGCTCCAAAGTATACAATTTTTTTTGTGGAATAGAAAGTAGAGGTGCTTGCTGTACTGAACCTCACTTATTTATCACAGGCATGCATCACAAATTAACACTATCCCCAGTCATTTTGGCAAGTCAAAATGACAAAGAAACTCATCCTTTTGATATTTTAGCTGCATGAAGGATTTGTTTATTGGTCTGGATCTCTAATCAAGTGAAAAATTGTCAGTCAGATGAAAAAACCCTGTCTATTCAACATTATAAAGACAACTTGAGTCTTGAGCTTCTTTACTGTAAAAGACAACAAATATTTGCCCATTAAAGTACACAACCACTAAGCTCACATGTGCCATGAATGAACTTGGACTCATTTAAGTTTGACATAACACTTCTGCTTACTACATATAGCCAGCTCAAAGTTAAACATATTGAGAAAAATAAAGATACTAGCCAAACACAGACACACAACCAAATGTCATAAACACAATTCTATATCCACTTAACTGACTAAGCTAAAAAGTGACAGTAACAACTTAATAATGTATGTTGAGGTAGCTAATTTTGATTCCAGGCAGCCTAAACATGTAAATGGGTAGCACACTGAAGCTTTATGGAGAGGTGTGATTGAAAGGCAGGATTAAAAGTGCCAGCAAACTACACAATTCTAATATTTATGATCCAGAAAAGGTGTAGACGGTGATGGCTGCTGTTTCTCCTGGCCATTGCTCTCAGCAGTGTCCCCCTCCATAATCTGCATATTTAATAGACATTTGGAAAATCTAAAAGAGGAATATGCAACAGAAAGCAAATATGCTGTTCAATACGACAAAAACAATAATTATTTCACTATAGGAATTAAGTTTATGATTTCAGGGTTAGATATGGGATACTTTGGAAGACTTTGGGATAATTATGATGCATTCAGAACGAATTCACAGTAATAACACAGTTCAGGTTTAAGTGACCTATGGGGACACTGTTCTAAATTCACATATCTATTCAGCTATCACAAGACTCCATCACACACACCTGAATAAAACATGCTTTGTGGGGACTCCGTATGGTAACTATTAACAGACAAGATTATATAACAGAAAGCAAACATGCTGTTCAATACGACAAAAACAATAATTATTTCACTATAGGAATTAAGTTTGTGATTTCAGGGTTAGATATGGGATACTTTGGAAGACTTTGGGATAATTACGGTGCATTCAGACACACACATGTTTTGTAGTTCATGCTTAAACGTGGCAGTAAAATACCTGAAGCAGATCAGATGAACAATAATGTCTAATTTTATTGTTAATGCACAAGCACAAAATTAGTTGTGCAACAAAAATGAATTGCGACATTGCCGGATAAGACAATGTTTATCTTTTAATAATTTTTAAATTGTGAAAACAGAGAGGGAGATACCCTGCATACCTTGCTACACCAAGGCCAGTCTCCTCCTCTGTAATTGTAGGTAATTTCATCACCTTCTTTAAAGTCTGTTAAAGCAAACAGACCAAGATGTGGGCTTCCATCCACTTCAGTCTTCTGCATTCTGCCATTTGGGTGCTTGTGGTCATCATTAACCAGCCTAGCAAAAGATCCGTCTTCTTTTGCAGCATCAATACTTAATACACAACGAGAGAAAGAGAGAAGTATTCAGTGACCGAATATTCCACATCAAATTCTACAAATATGATAGCTCTGCACAGAATTTTTATTGTTAACGGTCAGATGTAAATGTTTAAGTGGACAAATACTTTACAACTGCAATTTTCAAGTACAATGAAAGTACACTTTGAAGAAAAACTATGCAGACATCGTCATTTTTTATGCAGGTTAATTCTATGGATCATTTTATTAGTGGTGCTTTCAAAAGCACTAATATTGTTCCCTTGCATACTTAATAATAATTATTATTATTATTACTCTCTGGCCGGCGTTCAAAAGTAATGGGACCCCGCACGGCCAGCTCTCAAAAGTACTGGCGCCCTTGACAGTCGGCTCTAAAATGTATTGGCGCACTACACGGCAGGCTCTAACAATGCTGGTGACATATCTGTCCGGCTCTGGAAAGTATTGGTGCCCTACGCTGTCGGCTCTCGGAAGTATTGGCACCCGTCCCTGTTTCGCCAACGCAAGCACCACTCACATTTTCTTCAGGAAATGTACCGTTCCAGTTATTATTATTCTTCGTCCACTTTTTTTTGGAGCGTAACTAGTCCCGCACCGTTTGTCGGAGATCGACGGGTGAGGTGTTGAATCGATCGGCTTATTGAGCAGAGGTGTGCTATGACTTTTATAAGCGATCGGAATGCCGGAATTCCCGCTACGGAAGCTCAAATTCTGAAAATTTCCCATAGACTTGCATTGACTTTCGAAAGTATTGGCCCTCTAAGGAGAAAGCTCTAAAAGTTTTGCCTCTGTACACGTTCGGCTCTAAAAAGGATTGGCACACGATCTGTTCGGCTCTCAGAATTATTGGCACCCTATCCGGCCGGCGCTCAAAAGTATTGGCACCCCGCATGGCTGGCGCTCAAAAGTATTGGCACCCCGCATGGCTGGCGCTCAAAAGTATTGGCACCCCGCACGGCCGGCGCTCAAAAGTACTGGCGCCCTTGACGGCTGGCTCTAAAAAGTATTGGCGCACTTCACAGCTGGCTCTAACAATGCTGGCGCCCCATCTGTCTGGCTCTTGAAAGTATTGGCGCCCTACGCTGTCGGCTCTCAAAAGTATTGCCGCCCTTAGCGTCCAGCACGCGAAAGTATTGGCACCCTACGCTTTCGCCTCTCGAATATATTAGTGCCCGATGCATCCAGCTCTCGAAAGTATTGGTGCCCTACGAGTCCGGCATTCAAAAGTATTTGCGCCCTATTTGTCCAGCTTTAAAAGTATTGGCACCCTACACGGCCAGTATAGTGCTGACACATGCTAGCAACATGCCAGCATGATGCTAAAACATGCCAGCATGATGCTAAAACATGCCAGCATGATGCTAAAACATGCTAAAATATGCTAGCATGATGCTAAAACGTGCTAGCATGATGCGAAAATGAGCACATACATGCTAGCATGATGCTAACACATGCTAGCATGATGCTAAAACATGCAAGCATCATGCTAAACCCCCCTAGCAACCTATTCGTCCGACTCTCGAAAGTATTGGCGCCCTACGCTGTTGGCTCTCAAAAGTATTGGTGCCCAATCTGAATTTTGCCACACAAGCACCACTCACATTTTCTGAAGAAAATGTACCGATCTAGTTATTATTATAATAATTATTCTTCTTCTTCCACTTTTTTTTGGAGTGTAACTAGTCCCGCACCGTTTGTCGGAGATCGACGGGTGAGGTGTGGAATCGATCAGCTTATTGAGGAGATGTGTGCTATGACTTTTATAAGCGATCGGAATGCTGGAATTCCTGCTACGGAAGCTGAAAGTTGGAAAATTTCCCATAGACTTGCATTGAGTTTCGAAAGTATTGGCCCTCTAAGGAGAAAGCTCTAAAAATTTTGCCTCCGTACACATTCGGCTCTAAAATTTATTGGCACACGATCTGTTCGGCTCTCAGAAGTATTGGCACCCTTTCTGGCCCGCTCTCAAAAGTATTGGCACCCCGCATGGCCAGCTCTCAAAAGTACTGGAGCCCTTGAAGGTCGGCTCTAAAAAGTATTGGCGCACTACCCGGCAGGCTCTAACAGTGCTGGTGCCATATCTGTCCGGCTCTCGAAAGTATTGGCGCCCTACGCCGTCGGCTCTCGGAAGTATTGGCACCTGTCCCTGTTTCGCCAACGCAAGCACCATTCACATTTTCTTCAGGAAATGTACCGGTCTAGTTATAATTATTATCCTTCTTCCACTTTTTTTTCAGCTCGTAACTAGTCCCGCGCCGTTTTTCAGAGATCGACGGGTGATGTGCCAAATCGATCGGCTTATTGAGGAGATGTGTGCTATGACTTTTGGAAGCAATCGGAATGCTGGAATTCCCGGTACGGAAGCTCAAAGTCAGAAAATTTCCCATAGACTTGCATTGAGTTTCGAAAGTATTGGCCCTCTAAAGAGAAAGCTCTAAAAGTTTTGCCTCCGTACACGTTCAGCTCGAAAATGTATTGGCACACGATCTGTTCAGCTCTCAGAAGTATTGGCACCCTATCTGTCCGGCTCTCGAAAGTATTGGCACCCTACGTGGGCGGCTCTTGAATGTATTGGCGCCCTGTCCCAATTTCACCACGGCAAGCACCGCTCACATTTTCTTCAGGAAATGTACTGGTCTAGTTATAATTATTCTTCTTCCACCTTCGTGCCATTTTACCTCTAAAGAAAATGTTTATATATTGAGATTTTCAGTCCCTAGTGATGTTCTGAGTAAGAAAATAACCATATCCGTGCTTGCTAATAACTTTGCTGAGTGAGAACCTGTTCTACACACAGATCACAGCTCAGCTGCGGTGTTTAGAGACGCAGAATAAAAGGAGCGCGCTGTAGTTACAACATCGAACACATCACACCACCGCCCAGCGCTTTACAGATTCATAACAAACTAATAACTGGAACTAATGAGCTCGGCTCGGTCCAGACTACTGTCCACCCTGTCCTCGATTTCAGAGGCTTTAAACTCAATCCAGCGCTCAGATCGATAACTATTTAGGAAGCCTGACTCTGCTATTTATAACCGAACTATCCGTTACATGGTGAAGCTAGTTACAGAAGTCGGTGTAACACTAAATATTCACATGACATGACAACCACCAAAGCCTATTTAATATATTAACTTCATTTTATTAACTTATTGTACTTACTAATGTGCTGGATTGGTTCAAGTGTGTGCTAACTCTGGCTAGTAAAGTCCGCTAGCATAACAATTACTTTAATATTGCGATTCAATTATAAATAAAGTCTTAAAGCACGGAAATAAAATTACAAACTGCAAAAAAAATTATAATAATAACTTACCTTTCGTTGTATTTGGTCTCGTTGCCGCAGTAGAATCACTCATTAGGGCAATGGAAAGCAGCTGGTGCTATTAGCCTGTGACAGCCAGGGCAGATGGGAAATGTAGTTCTTTTCCTACTTCCTGTGTGGTGTTTACGAACTATTAGTGCAGTCAAAAAAACTACACTCCGCCATAACCCGACTTTCGGATTTCGTTTTACTGTTTAGAGCAGGGGTCGGGAACCTATGGCTCGCGAGCCAGATGTGGCTCTTTTGATGGCTGCATCTGGCTCGCAGACAAATCTTTAATTAAAAAAAAAATAATAACGTTAAAAATATAAAACATTCTCATGTATTTCAATCCATTCATTTCCTACCGCTCATGTTCATGGTTGCGGGTGGCTGGAGCCAATCACAGCTGTCCTCCGGGACAACTCCAAATTTTTATTGGATAATGCGTAACGCACACGGGTCGTTGTGAGGTCAGGAAGTAAACTTCCCTCCTTTTAATCAAGTAGTCAGCTAGCTAATTGCAGAAACCCTTTTATCGAAGAAGATGACTAAAAGAAAAAAAAAGATGAGTATCGTACTGGACAGGAATGGACAGAGGAATTCGCCTTTGTGGAGAGAGCAGCTTCTGCAGTGTGTCTAATATGCAATGATAAAATTGCATCGATGAAACGGTGAAAATGCAAGGCGTTGGAAATACAGTCTTATCCCTTCAACAAGCAGTGTTTGCATTTGAAAACAAGCTAGAACTCTTCATCGCCGACATTGAAACAGGTCGTTTACTACACTTTGAAAAACTGGGAGAGTTTAAAGATGCATACACAGCAAGTGACCCTGCTCAACATCTTGATCTTCAGCAGCTAGCGGGCTTCACATGTAATCTCCTGCAGTCATTCAAAGCGCGCTTTGGAGAATTTCGTGAGCGCACTCGTCTTTTTAAGTTCATCACCCATCCACACGAGTGTGCAGTGGACAGGCCGACCTGAGTTACAGCCCCGGTGTCTCCGTCAGAGATCCTGAGCTACAAGCTGCTGACCTGAAGGCCTCAGACATGTCGGTGAATAAGTTCAAGTCACTGGATGAAGATTTGGGAAGACTTGCACGACAGCAAGCAGAGTTGGCGAGCAAACACAAGTGGGGAGAAATTAAAAAACTTCAACCCGCGGACCAGCTGATTGTCAAAACTTGGAACGCGCTTCCCGTCACATAGCACACACTGCAGCGTGTGAGTATTGCTCTACTGACAATGTTTGCCTCTACGCATGCATGTGAGCAGTCTTTCTCACATCTAAAGAACATTAAGATCAACCTACGATCACGTTTAACGGATGGAAGTCTCAACGCCTGCATGAAGCTTAACCTCACCACATATCACCCAGACTACAAAGCCATCAGCAAAACCCTGCAGCACCAGAAGTCGCATTAATGCCAAGAAGTACTTTATTCATCATTGGTTAGCAACAGCACAACAACGTTATTAAAAATAATTCAGAGACTTATTGTACTTTAAAAGTGTTGGTCTTACATAAAATGCACACATTTACTTGTATTTAGTTTTAAACATATTGTATGGCTCTCACGGAATTACATTTTAAAATATGTGGCGTTCATGGCTCTCTCAGCCAAAAAGGTTCCCGACCGCTGGTTTAGAGATTTTAAAAAAGTGTCATTTCGCTGTGCGAAAATTTAAAAACTCAAACTTTAATTACTATTAAGACTTATAATTATTTGGAAAACATGATAACTATCTGTTCTGACTTATTAATGTTTAGCTTATGCTAACAATCTAACCTTCTAACAGTCTAATTAGGCTTTTAACTTACCAGTCACTTTTTGTACACTTACATTTTCTGTTAATTTTAACTTGTAATCAAATATCAATATTAATGCCCAGTTGAACAAAACTTTAAAAATATTACCTCTTTGTTTTAAAGCTTTTTAATCTGCTAACAGGTAATAGAGCTAATGTGCATATGCAGATTAGCCACAGTCCTTTACTAAGTGGGTGGTACCATAATTTGCATAAATTAGATTTGCAGAGTGTGTGAAGTGGTTGGCCAAGCCCCTCCCCCAATAAATACCGGTTCCAGACTAAAGGGGGCGACATAGACCAAACCGATCACACACACAGTTTGTCCAGATCATGCGTTATATGCCAAAGATAAAAAATTGTGAGGCGTCTATTTACAGCCTCCTCAACACTTTTCAATGCATCACCCCTGTGAGGACGTGGATTTTTGTCCCCATAATGTTTTTGGTCCCCATGAGGTTGCTGTGTAAACATGATGATGTCCCCATGAAGTGATAATTACAAACACACTCTTTGTCTCACTCTCTCACAAACACACACACTCTCTCACACGTACACTCTCTCACACACACACACCCACACACACTCTCTCTCTCTCACACACACACACACCCTTTCTCTCACACGCACACTCTCTCACACACACACAATCACACACACTCACACACACACACACAGACACACTCTCTGTCTCACAGACACACTGTCTCTCACACAGACAGACACACTCTCACAAGACACTCTCTCTCACACACATAGACACTCTCTCACACAGACACTCTCTGTCTCTCACACACAGACACACTCTCTCTCTCTCGCACGGACACTCTCTCACAGACACATTCTCTCTCTCACTTGCACAGACACACTGTCTCTCACACAGACACACTCTCTCTCTCACACAGACACACACTCTCTTTCTCACACAGACACACTCTCTGTCTCTCACACTCAGACTCTCTCTCTCTCTCTCTCTCTTTCTCTCTCTCTCGTGTGCGCATGGACTGAGTGTGTGGGCGGAGTGGGAGCGGTAGTGAGTGAGTGTGTACGGCGCGTGGCCGAGGCCGCTGCTCCAAAGTTCGCTTCTTCATTTTTCTACCTGTCTTTTCTTCAGAAATACGATTTCCTTTTAGGTCTTTGGTTTCTGAGGGGGTCTTAATTTACTATTGTTTGGTGTGTGTGTGTGTGTGTGTGTGTGTGTGTGTGCGCAGGTGTGTGTGTGTGTTTGTGTGTGTGTGTTTGTGTGCGCGCGCGCGCGTGTGTGTGTGTGCGCAGGTGTGTGTGTGTGTTTGTGTGTGTGTGTGTGTGTGTGTGTGTGTGCGCGCGCGTGTGTGTGTTTGTGTGTGTGTGTGTGCGCGCGTGTGTGTGTTTGTGTGTGTGTGTGTGTGTGCGCGCGCGCGTGTGTGTGTTTGTGTGTGTGTGTGTGCGCGCGTTTGTGTGTGTGTGTGTGTGCGTTTGTGTGATTTTTTTCCCGCTGGCCTGGGCGGCTGTTTCCATGGTTGGGAAGCATGGCTGCCCCAGGTACGGGGAAATATGATTCCCTCACGCGGCGGCATGCTATTAAAGTAGCCACTACCGCCAGCGTTGAGGAGGTGTGTCTGGCCGTGGGGGAGAGTGTTGGACACGACAACATTCTGTCTGCGGCCCGGATGAATAGTGCCGTCGTGCTGTTTCTGAAAACGGTGGAGTTAGTAAACGAAATGGTGGACAGTGGAGTTGTGCTTGATGGTGTGTTCCACTTAGTGCTTCCTTTATCAACCCTGTGTAAAAAAGTCATCCTGTCGAATGTTCCTCCTTTTATTAAGGACGAGGTTCTGTCACAAACTCTATCCCGCTATGGAAAACCAGTCTCTCAGATCAAGAAGATCGCGACTACAAGTAAATCCCCTCGTGTAAAACATATCGTGTCTTTCAGACGGTGTGTGTACATGGTTCTGAAGGATAATAATGATCTGGATCTGACACTCAATGTAAAGGTGGAGGATTTTAATTATGTTATTTACACTACTACTACTACAATGAAGTGTTGTGGGTGTGGTTTATCTGGTCATCTGGTGAGGGCCTGTCCGGAAAAACGGGTAAATCCTGAAAATGATAATAATGCTAATGCGGCCGCTGGTAACGAGGTTACTGCTGGAGAGGGCGTTGGGGTGGATGGGGCCCACACACCAGGAGAGGGAGCAGCAGCACCTTCTCAGGTGGAGACACCTGAAGCTGGCCCCTCTCACCAGGGTGTCAGTGCTAAACCAGGTGAAGAAGAGAAGGCTGAGACTGAGCCGGATTTAGGTGATAAGGGTACACAGGACAGTACGGTGTCACTAGATAGTGTGGATCCGTCCCTTGTTGATGAAGTTGCGGATGATAGCTCTCATATGGATACAGAAGAGAACGTGTTCAAGGTGCCATAGAGAAAGAGATGGAGAAATCGTCCTCATGCACAGGCTAAGAGGAAAGATGTCGCAGAGGAGCTGAATTCTGTGGAGGTAGAGAGCGAAAGCGAAGCGTCTGACTGTAGTATTACATGTAGTGTAAATCTAAGTGGCTTTTCGAGCCATGAATATAGCGTGGACGACATCAAGGCTTTTCTGAGAAAGACTAAGCATGCTAGGAATGTAAGGATAGACGAGTTTTTTCCGGATGTGGAACAGTTCATTAAAAAAACAAGGGGGTTTATGGGAGAAGGGGGTTTCACTGATCAGGAGGGATACCGTCTAAAGAAAATCCTTACAAAAGTCAATGTAATGTTAGACAATAACGATAGTGACAGTCAATCCTAGACATCATGTACGTAAATCTATTATTTTTCCTCATATTTATGAGTGAGTTTCGAATCGCTTCGTTGAATTTAAATGGAGCAAGGGAAAGAAATAAAATATTTTTGTTATTTGAAACGGTGAAGCAAAAGAAAATTGATGTAATCTTTGCTCAGGAAACCCACACAGACGCTAATAATGCTGCGGACTGGGCCAGGGAGCTTAAAGGGTTATCCGTTTTAAGTCATAAGACATCCACCAGTGGGGGAGTAGCTATTTTATTTTCCCATAATTTTATCCCCTGTTCTTATCAAGTTGATGAAATCATAAAGGGTCGACTGTTAAAGGTTAGAGCTCAATATGAGAATAGGTGGGTCGTTTTTGTTTGTGTTTATGCCCCGACCACGGCCATTGAAAGAATGTTATTTTTACGAAGCTTAGATGATGTCCTGAAGAATTGTGACTGATGATTTTTGTATTCTATGGGGGGATTTTAATTGTACAGAGCTGGGTATAGACAGGAATCATGTAGAGCCCCATATGCCATCACGTAGAAGGTTAGTCAAGTTAATGAATTCCGGTGACCTTGTGGACATTTGGAGAAATTTTCACCACATGCAAAAGCAGTATACCTGGGTGCACTCCTACAATAATATGCTCTCTATGGCCAGATTGGATAAATTTGATGGTTTTAAACAGCAGTTAAGTGCTTTTAGAAGTTGTGTAATTATACCAGTAGGATTTACGGACCATTGTATGGTTCTGTCTACTGTGTATTTAAGTAAACTCAAGCATAAGAGTGCGTATTGGCATTTTAACACAAGTCTATTGCAAGACGGTCATTTTAAGGATGTGTTTAAATACTTTTGGAGTGATTTTAGAACCACAAAGGGTTCTTTTAAATTAGTGCAGCAGTGATGGGATTTTGCCAAAACGCAAATTAAAGCTGTGTCAACAGTATACCTCCAATGTCACGAGAGACACAACTCCCCGTGTGAAATCCTTGGAGGACGAAATAATGGCGCTTCAAGAGTTAAAAATGAAAAACACAGGATGGCAGGTATGCATAGAAAATTTAAGAACAAAAAAGAATTTATTGACCAAATTGCTAGACGTTACCGCACAAGGAGCTCTGGTCAGGTCACGGTTTCAGACTGTGGAGTGTATGGATGCACCGTCTAAATTCTTTTTTAATTTGGAAAAAAAGAATGGTCAAAATAAGATGATACATGGCCTGTTTTCTGATGATGGGACACTTTTAGTGGACCATAGAGAAATTCGAAAGAGAGCAGTCGGGTTCTACAAGGAACTGTACACGTGTGAAATCTCCGATGAGCAGGCCCATGATAACGTCTTCTTGAAGGATCTCCCTCAGGTGTCAAAGGAAACGCATGCAGACCTCGGAGGGGCGTTGACCCTAGAGGAACTGCTACGAGCCCTCCAGGGTATGGAGAGTGGCAAGGCACCAGGGATCGATGGTCTACCGGCTGACTTTTATAAGTCTTTTTGGCCTGACATGGGTGCAGACCTACTGGAGGTACTGGGTGACAGTTTAGTCACGGGGCGGCTGCCACTCAGTTGTCGCAGAGCAGTATTGACTCTGTTGCCCAAAAAAGGAGATCTACACGACATAAAATCATGGGGACCTGTTTCAGTTCTCTGTGTAGAATACCGACTGCTCTCCAAGGTATTGGCAAACCGACTTAGTAAAGTCATGGAAGAGGTGATCCATCCAGACCAGACCTACTGTGTGCCGGGTAGATTTATTCATGATAACATTTCGTTCATTAGGGAGGTCGTAGAGGTCGGAAGGATTTTTAATTTGGAATGTGGTTTGGTTTTAATTGACCAGGAAAAGGCTTTCGACAGGGTTGAGCATACCTACTTATGGAACGTTTTGTCTGCTTTTGGTTTTAATTCGGATTTTATAGATAAAATAAGAGTTCTGTACTGTGACAGTGAAAGCATACTGAAGATTAATGGTGACTTGTGTGCTCCTTTCAAAGTTCATAGGGGAATAAGACAAGGATGCCCGCTATCAGGCATGTTGTATTCCCTGGCAATTGAACCTCTTTTAGCAAAACTGAGAACAGAACTGCAAGGTATAACAATTCCAAGGTGTGAGGGTGTTTTTAAACTATCAGAATATGCAGACGATGTGGCGATACTTGTTGGCAGCCAGAGGGATGTTTATACGATGCTGAAGATCACTGACGGTTTTAGAATTGTTTCTTCCGCCAAGGTAAACTGGGATAAAAGCGTGGCGTTTTTAATCGGGAGATGGTTAGGCGGTGTCCCAAGCCTTCCAGACCGCTTATTATGGTGTAGAGATGGTTTTAAGTATTTGCGGGTGTTTTTAGGAGACAAAGGGTTTATGGGGACAAACTTCGAAGGGACTGTCGAGAAGGTAAAGGGTCGGTTGGAGAAGTGGAATTTTTTGGTTAAAAAAAGTGTCCATTAGGGGGCGTGTGCTTATAATTAACAACCTGGTAGCATCATCCCTCTGGCATAGGCTTGCGTGCATCGATCCCCCAATACATGTTTTATCTAAAATCCAGTCAATTTTGGTTCATTTTTTTGGGACAGTCTACACTGGGTTCCACAGAGTGTTCTGTTTCTCCCCAAGGATGAAGGGGGACATGGACTAGTGCACCTGCAGAGCAGGACTGCAGCCTTTCGGTTACGCTTTGTGCAAAGGCTGCTATAAGGACCTGTAAATGCAAACTGGAAGGCTGTAGCATGTGTCATTTTACAGACACTTGAAGGGCTGGATTTACATAAACCTCTTTTCTGGATGGACCCGAAAAAGATGGACATCAGGAAACTTCCTGTTTTTTACCGTAATGTTTTTAAAGTGTGGGGACTTTTAACAGTGCAGAGAGTACAATGCTCAAGTTCTCTCTACTGGCTGCTGCAGGAGCCAATCATAAATGGTTCCATTTTAGATGTATCTCAGAGAAAGCTGTTTCCTGCGCTTACGGAGGGGTTCTGCAGGGCTGGAGTCGTCACTCTGGGAGACCTACTGACCTTAGCAGGACCGGAGTTTAGGAACATGGTGGCAGTTGCTGGACACATAAAGATGAAGTCAGTCCGTGTAGTCACGCAGTTCCTTGTGGAATGGAGGTCCTGAACATGCTGAAGGAATATTCCGGAAGGTTAAGTAGTCCCAATGACCAAGATCCTTTTCCGGATTTTAGTGTCTCGGCAAATGTACGTGAGTGCTCAGGTGTATTTTTTAAATCTGAAAAACTAAGTTTTGTGGGTCCCAAGTTACCATCTGGGAAAGAACTGTACAAAATTTGTGTACTATCTCTAAATAAAAAGTTTCTGGACAAAAGAGTCGGCACACCTTGGCGTTCTGTTCTACAAATAAAGGAACATGTAAAGCCACAATGGAGAGCCTTGTACAAGTCACCATTAACAAAAAAGTGTGGGGATTTACAGTGGAGGATTTTACACGGTGCAGTGGCTGTTAATTCTTTTATCTGTGTTTTAAACCCTGATGTGAGTTATGAATGTCCTTTCTGTGCCGTGAGAGAATCTGTGTTTCACATGTTTATGCACTGTGTAAGATTGAAGCCTCTTTTTACTGTTTTACAGAGACTGCTTGGCCATTTTAATGAGAGTTTTACAATCGAAACTTTTATTTTTGGTTTTAAATACTCTCAAAAAAAAAAAAAAAGGTTTAAGTGTCAGTTGATAAATTTTATCATAGGGCAGGCAAAGATGGCCATATATGTCAGCAGGACAAACAAAATTGAATCAAATTCAGGGGACAGTATTTTATTGGTTTTTGTGATTCTGTTAAAATCTAGGATATTAATCGATTTTAAGTTTTACAGAGATGAAAGACCTTGTACCATTTGAGAATATATGGTGTCTGGAAGGGGCATTATGTGTGGTTGCAGAAGAAAAAGTGAGATTTCATCAACTTTTAGAAGACTGTGTACATACTGTTTGACACTTGTTTGCTTTTTTATATTCTTTACTCCCTGTGGGTTTTAAAGGCAACTGGAAGGAGAATTATTTTAATTATCTATCTATCTATCAATCTATCTATCTATATTATATATATATATACAGTGAGGGAAAAAAGTATTTGATCCCCTGCTGATTTTGTAGGTTTGCCCACTGACAAAGAAATGATCCGTCTATAACTTTAATGGTAGATTTATTTGAACAGTGAGAGACAGAATAACAACAAAAAAATCCAGAAAAACGCATGTCAAAAATGTTATAAATTGATTTGCATTTTAATGAGGGAAATAAGTATTTGACCCCTCTGCAAAACATGACTTAGTACTTGGTTTAAAAACCCTTGTTGGCAATCACAGAGGTCAGACGTTTCTTGTAGTTGGCCACCAGGTTTGCACACATCTCAGGAGGGATTTTGTCCCACTCCTCTTTGCAGATCTTCTCAAAGTCATTAAGGTTTCGAGGCTGATGTTTGGCAACTCGAACCTTCAGCTCTCTCCAGAGATTTTCTATGGGATTTAGGTCTGGAGACTGGCTAGGCCACTCCAGGACCTTAATGTGCTTCTTCTTGAGCCACTCCTTTGTTGCCTTGGCCGTGTGTTTTGGGTCATTGTCATGCTGGAATACCCATCCACGAGCCATTTTCAATGCCCTGTCTGAGGGAAGGAGGTTTTCACCCAAGATTTGACGGTACATGGCCCCGTCCATCGTCCCTTTGATGCGGTGAAGTTGTCCTGTCCCCTTAGCAGAAAAAAACCCCCAAAGCATAATGTTTCCACCTCCATGTTTGACGGTGGGGATGGTGTTCCAGGGGTCATAGGCAGCATTCCTCCTCCTCCAAACACGGCAAGTTGAGTTGATGCCAAAGAGCTCCATTTTGGTCTCATCTGACCTCAACACTTTCACCCAGTTGTCCTCTGAATCATTCAGATGTTCATTGGCAAACTTCAGACGGGCATGTATATGTGCTTTCTTGAGCAGCGGACCTTGCGCGCGCTGCAGGATTTCAGTCCTTCACGGCGTAGTGTGTTACCAATTGTTTTCTTGGTGACTATGGTCCCAGCTGCCTTGAGATCATTGACAAGATCCTCCCGTGTAGTTCTGGGCTGATTCCTCACTGTTCTCATGATCAATGCAACTCCACGAGGTGAGATCTTGCATGGAGCCCCAGGCCGAGGGAGATTGACAGTTCTTTTGTGCTTCTTCCATTTGCGAATAATCGCACCAACTGTTGTTGTAGCCCATTCCAGACTTGTGTAGGTCTACAGTCTTGTCCCTGACATCCTTGGAGAGCTCTTTGGTCTTGGCCATGGTGGAGAGTTTGGAATCTGATTGATTGATTGCTTCTGTGGACAGGTGTCTTTTATACAGGTAACAAACTGATATTAGGAGCACTCCCTTTAAGAGTGTGCTCCTAATCTCAGCTCGTTACCTGTATAAAAGACACCTGGGAGCCAGAAATCTTTCTCATTGAAAGGGGGTCAAATACTTTTTTCCCTCATTAAAATGCAAATTAATTTATAAAATTTTTGACATGTGTTTTTCTGGATTTTTTTGTTGTTATTCTGTCTCTCACTGTCCAAATAAATCTACCATTAAAATTATAGACTGATCATTTCTTTGTCAGTGGGCAAACGTACAAAATCAGGAGGGGATCAAATACTTTTTTCCCTCACTGTATATAATATAGATAGATAGATTGATAGATAGATATATATAAATATATCAATTTATATATATATATATATATATATATATATATATATATATATATATATATATATATATATATATATGTAAATTTATTTGACTTTTTTTCTTTTAGGGTCATTTGCAATGACTCTGAGGGACCGAAATAGGTCGATGTAGCTTTTAAAAGCTTGTAAATAAAAGGCCTTTGAAATTCAATTCTCATTCTCTCTCTCTCTCTCTCTCTCTCTCAGGATTGTGGGTAGCGGGCGAGAGTACAGGTGGCTAGAGCACGTCTGAGTGTTTGTAGTGCTTTTTCAAATACTTTCTTTTCTGTTTTCTTATTCAGCTTTTTTTTTTCTAAAGTAAGAGTTTAAGTGAAGTTAACAGTGTGCGAGCCGACTACTGTTGGCAGAACTCGCTCCAAAATGGAGATTTCTCTCGTCTGACACTGAGACATGGGTGTAAATGTACGCCGGATGATTCTATACCAATTGAAGAAGTTCTCACCGCTTTCAGTAATCAGGTTGGTGGTTTAAACATCATATCAGCTTCTCGGATGAACAAAGCAGTGGTGGTTTTTCTTGCCGAAGTTGAAATGGTTGTTGCACTAATTGAACAGGGGCTAATGATAAACAATGAGTATGTTCGTGTGTTTGCACTCTCCGGTGTCTATAAGAAAATCGTGCTGTCTAACGTGCCTCCTTTTATTAAAGATGAAACTTTAAAAAGTGTGCTCGTGCGCTACGGAAAGTTAACAGCACCGATCAAAATGATTCCGTTGGGTTTAAAAAACCCGGACATTAAACACATCATGTCTTTCCGCCATTTCACCTACATGATCCTAAACACACAACACGAGCCGCTCTCTCTCTCTGTTAAACTAACGCTGGAGAATAAAGATTACACCATCTTCATCAGCTCCGAACAGATGAGATGTTTCGTGTGTGGCGAACACGGCCATGTCAGACAGACATGTCCGAGCAGACAGGAGAGCACACAGGTAGAGACACCGGCAGACCCAGCGCGTGCCGGGCAGCCGAGCGTGTCTACAGCTCGCGCAGTGCCGGTGACGAGTCCTACTGAGCAACTCGAGGCAGAAACTCCCACTAACCAACCCGAGACAGATGTCACACCTAACACTGTCAACACTGCTGAAACCCCAACGGGCCACAGCGCTGATCCAGCTCCACAACGTAACCCTAGCGTTTAACTGAAAAAAACTGTAAAAAAGCAAGAACCTCCTCCCCCACAACCTTGGTCCCTATCTCAGACAAATCCCACCGGGAGTGAAGTGCACTTACAGCCTCGGTCCCTGTGTCAGACCGACCTCACGGGGAATGAGGAGCTCTCACAGCCTGTTCATCCAGAGGCTGATCCTAACGTATCACTAGAGCTAGAGGAGGAAATGCAGGAAACTTGTTCTGAGATAGCTTTAGAAAGCTCACAGCTTGATGGCTCAGAAAACGAACTTGAAGATCCAGGGAGTAGCTCTGATGAGGACGTTGATTCCTCAGGGATGATAGCTAGACTACACAAAACTTTCAGTAGTTCTCAGCTGATTACCACATTACAGATAAATGCTTTTTTAGATCTGACAAAAGGGGTTAAGAAACTCAAAATTGAAACCTTCTTTCCCGATCTCTCACGTTTTTATTTGTCATGTCACGTAGTAATGCAAAATGCCACTCTTGAAGAACTTGACCAACAAAAACACTACCGTCTGAAAAAAATTATGCTAAAAGTGAAAAAGACGATACAACACAAGTTCAAAAAGAAGGGGCAATGTTAACTTAAATAAATAAAAAAACATGGCCTCTCTAAACATTGGCTCACTCAACATTAATGGATGCCGTAGTGGTGAGAAGCGTTTCAGTCTTTTTAATTTTCTGTTCCTAAAGAAGGCTAACATAGTATTTCTACAAGAAACACATACAGACAACAGTAATCAAATTCAGTGGTTAAGTGAGTGGAAAGGTCAGGCTTTTCACAGTCATGGCTCAAACATGAGCGCTGGGGTTGCTATATTGTTCTCTGCAGATATTCGAGAACAAGCAATAAACGCAGTAGAAATTATACCTGGAAGGATGCAGAGAGTAGATATTGATCTACACGAACTCTCGCTTTCCTTGATTAACGTCTATGCTCCCAACATTGGCACGGAACGCGGCAGTTTTTTAAATCTTTTGGATAAAGCCATCTCAGATATCCCTCAAGAAAGGATCATCGTTTTAGCTGGAGATTTCAACTGCACTTTGAATCAGAGTGTAGATCGGAATCATGGCAAACCTCATCCTCGCTCAGCAGAAGCACTTAGAACCGTGGTACAAAACCATAATTTAGTAGATGTGTGGAGAGAAACTCTACCCATAGACAGGCAGTATACTTGGCTAAAATCAACTTCCGGAAAGATTCTTGCAGCAAGACTCGATAGACTTTATACTCAAAAATTCAACAGAGGCAGATTTTATAACTGTTATATTCATCCCACTCATCTTTCTGATCATCATTACATTTCTGTCGCTGTCACTACCACACTGAGCACTTCCCGTCAACATCACTGGCATTTTAACAACAGGTTATTACAGGATCATCACTTTATTCACGCCTTTACACTTTTCTGGAAGTCTTGGAGAGAGAGAACGGTTCAGTATACATCAGTAAACCAGTGGTGGGACATTGGCAAAGTTCAGGTTCAGATCTTCTGCCAACAATACACGGAAAATAGCACCAGAGAAATCAAGGAAAGGATCAACTTTCTTGAAAAGGATATACTGAAACTCAGCAGCTCAATAAGCGAAGAAGAAGAAACAAGAACAAAAGTAACGCTGGAGAAGAACAAAATTCTTCTGAAAAACTTGTATGACGAGAGAAATCAAGGTGCCATGGTGCGGACTAAGTTTATACAATATAATAAAATGGACTCATCTACATCTTTCTTCTTCGCGCTGGAGAAAAAAAACAGAGAAAAGAAGTCCATCAGCCACTTGAAACTACCCAATGGGCAAGAAACCACCGACAAAGATGACATCACTTTACAAGCGTTATCTTTTTACGAGAAACTGTACAACAGCCAGCCATGTGATCCCGAAGCAATTGAAGAACTCCTGAGTGGACTACCACAGCTGAGTGAGTGTGAGAGGAATGAACTCGAGGAATCACTCTCGCTTGAAGAGCTCAGTACAGCTGCTCACCAGCTGTCAAACGGAAAGTCACCAGGGCTGGATGGATTGACCTCTGAATTTTATAAAACATTCTGGCCTTTGATTGGCCCAGACCTGCACTTTGTCATACTCAGATGTATGGAATGAAAAGTTTTACCCCTCAGCTGTAGGAGAGCTGTAATTACTCTGCTACCCAAAAAAGGAGACCTTGGTAGCTTAAAGAACTGGCGTCCTGTGTCTCTCCTTGGGACAGACTATAAAATCTTTTGGAAGGCACTAACAAACCGCCTTAAAAGATTTTTGGCCACAATAGTACATGAAGACCAGTCATACTGCATCCCAGGACGCTCAATCTTTAACAACCTTTTTCTGGTGCGAGACCTGTTACACCTCACAGAGCTATATAAGGCAGAGATGGGTCTAGTGTCACTAGAACAAGAGAAGGCTTTTGACAGAGTGGATCATGGCTATCTCTTTAAGACCCTAACAGCTTTTGGCATTGGTGGACGCTTCATCTCATGGATTAGGCTGCTGTACACTGATGTGTACAGCATGCTGAAAATAAATGGAACACTAACAAGAACGTTTTCCGTGCACAGAGGTATTCGACAAGGCTGTAGTCTGTCCGGTCTGCAGTACACTCTCTCCATCGAGCCCCTGCTAAGACGCCTGCGAGAAAACCTGCAAGGGTTTTCAGTGTTAAGCCCTGATCTATCTGATGTGACCATAATCAAACTCACAGCATACGCTGATGATGTGACGGTGGTAATCAGATCTGAGGATGACATCGGTCATATGGTTTCTAGCCTCGATGTCTTTCAGAGAGCATCATCTGCACGCGTAAACTGGAACAAAACTGATGCCTTGCTCCTAGGCCAATGGCAGGAGGAGAATATACCTCACCTCCCACAGGACTGTTCATGGAGCAAGGAGGGAGTGAGAATACTTGGGATCTTCTTTGGCACAGATCGATATATGCAGAAGAACTGGGATGGATTGACCAGTAAGGTTACTGAAAAGCTAAATAGATGGAGATGGATTCAATCACAGCTATCTTACAGGGGCAGAGTCCTAGTGATAAACAACTTGGCTGCCTCGATGCTATGGCACCGTCTGACAGTATTAGATCCACCTCAAGAACTCCTACACCAACGTCAGAAGTGCTTTGTAGACTTTGTCTGGAGCGGTCACCATTGGATACCATCCGGCGCACTGAGTTTACCGGTGTGTGAGGGCGGGCAGAGTCTGATCCACTAACCTGTGCCATGGGTTAGTTTTGGGCTTGCAGTACTGAGGTTTGCGGGAAGAATGGGACTCGACAGACAGATGTTCTTAATGTCTAATAGTGTCACAAAGGCCGTGCCTGTCAGTCACTATTATGGAACAGTTTTTAAAACCTGGTCTCAGCTTAGAACGCAACGGAAAGATCATTATGGTCTGAACGAACCACTCTTTTACAACACCTGGTTCCCTGAACAAACTGAGTCTAGAAGCGAGATTACTGCTTTCATCTCAGCAGGAGTAGCCAAGGTGGGAGATCTTATTGACCAGGATAAGCGAGAGTGGATACAAGTACACCAACTTTCCAAAGAGATTGGAGGCAGGTCAGAGAGGATTGTGGGGAATGTGGTAAGGACTTTGAAGGCTTTGTTCCCCACACCCCTACTGACGTTCATAAACAACTATATGACTGGAGATCCTGATCAAACGTCTTTTCCAGAGTTGTACATAACTCCCAGCGAAGCTCCAGACGACGACGGCACAGGCCAGCTTCTCTTGTACACAAGACTTAGAAACGTCCGCTTTTCAATGATAGCAAAAGACCAATTGTACAACTTCTGCATAAAAAACGAACTTTCAAGAGAGCTCAAAGGACGGACAGACAGAAAGTGGAGAATACACCTATCCACTCCTCCGTCTCAGTCCCCCATGTGGAGGCTGCTCTATAAGAGTCCCCTACCAAAGCGATCTGGAGACCTACAGTGGCGAGTTCTTCACTCTGTGATGCCGACCAATATCTTCCTGTTTAAGTGTAACCTCACGGACTCTCCCCTCTGCAGGTTCTGTGGACTACCAGACACTGTGTTCCACTGCTTCTGCGACTGCCACAGACTGGACCCTCTTTTGAATACACTGGACAGAATAATTAACGATCTCGGGTCACCCTTTTCTAAAGCAATGTTTATTTTAGGTTGTAAATATTCCCGTTCACACAGAGAACGATGTACATCGATCAACTTTCTAGTTGGACAGGCAAAAGTAGCCATCTGGAAATCCTATAGACTAAAAGCGGAAGGAAGAGAAATCAACACCGTGAACTTATTCAAAGCTCTAATAGAGTCATGGATTGAACTTGAACATGAATTCCATATAATGAATGACAATGTGGAAATGTTCGAAAAGACATGGTGCGCAAACATGGGTTTGTTTTCTATAACGGATGATGGTGAAATTGTTTTTCACTGGTGATTGTCTTTACTAATTTAACCATTCTTCACCTCCATGTTTAAATGCATAGATTCTCTTTCCTTTTTTCCTTTTGAATAAGTGATGCTTTCTGTTTTCCCTAAACAATTGGTAAATAAAGTGAGTTTAAAAGTCAAAAGTCTCGCTCAGGATTGTGGGTAGTGGGAGGAGTCGAGAGTTTTGCGGGACACTTTTGAGAGTTTGTTACTTTTAATCAATTTCTTCGTTCTTTTTTAAGATTCGTGGAAAAAAAGATTAATCTTAGACATAAAACTTTTTTGAGCGCCGACTTCGGTCGGAAAACTTTGACAAATGGGGTGAAGGGGAGATTTCTCACGCTTGACTCTGAGACATGGATTTAAATGTACACCTGATGACTCCGTATCTGTGGAAGATGTGCTGGTTGCAGTCAGTGAACAGGTCGGTGGTCAAATATCCAGTCAGCTTGTAGGATGAATAAAGCTGCTGTTGTTTTTCTCGCTGAGGTTCAGATGGTAGATGACCTGGTTAAATGCGGACTCACGATTAATGACACGACCTGATTCCACTCGGTCTGAAAAATCCGGATATCAAGCACGTTGTGTCGTTTCGGCGATTTACGAACATGATTCTGAATCAACAACAGGATCCGCTCAATCTGGCTGTAAAGCTGACTAATGAAGGCAAAGATTACACAATCTTTATTAGTTCGGATCATATGCTGTGTTTTTTGAGCGGAGAACTAGGACATGTCAGACCGTCTAATCTTCAAACAACCGAGCGACATGCCAGACAAAATAACCACAATAATAATAATAATAATAATAATAATAATAATAATAATAATAATAATAATAAACTTCATTTTATAAAGCGCCTTTAAAGCAGCTTCTCAAAGCGCTGTACATAAAATCACAGTCCACAGAAAAATAAAACAAATAAAGGTTAATAAGAATAAAAATAACAACATTAATACTAATAAAAATAATTATTAAACAATCGAAAAAGACATCAGCAGTCGAATGCAAGTTTAAAAAAGTGTGTCTTGAGAAGAGCTTTAAAAATGCCAAAAGTCTGGGCTTCCCTGAGTTCAGGAGGAAGAGAGTTCCAAAGTGAAGGAGTATAGACAGAACCATCTCGTTCCAGATGTTAAAACAGCACCTAAAGGGAATCCTGATGCAGGAGATGTAGAAAATCATGATTACAACGAGGAGCGGGTAAGTCAGGCAAGTGGTGGAGAAACATTGACTCAGACAGTAAATGAACATGATAAACCATCAGAAAAAGAACAGACAGAAATAGAAAGTAATAAAGGAGATGGTGAAAGTGAAGCAGCTGTAGATATTTGTACTCAGATGTCCACCATGAGTTCAGAGTATGCTCACTCTGAAAATGACTCAGATGTTGATCTAGAGAGCATAGAGAGTTTTTCTGATATGGATGATGCTGAAGGAACAGAGTCTCTCAGTGCTAGACTGTACACATTAAAGCAAATTAATGACTTTCTAGATGAGACTAAAGGAGCTCGGAAACCACAAATTGAGACTTTTTTCCCTGATTTAAAGCGCTTTTTGGTGTCGTGTAAAATGGCGATGAATAAAGCAACTGATGAAGAGCTTAGCATTCAGAAGCTTTATCGCCTCAGGAAAATAATAACAAAGGTAAAAGGCATGATTAACCGTAAGGCGAAGAAGGTTTGAATATGTTGTAATGAAGAGAGGAGATAATGAGACCTGTGTTGAGATGTCATTCGTCATTTATTCAATAGTCAGCATCATGGCATCCTTAAACTTATGATCTTTGAACATTAATGGATGTCATGGTGCTGAAAAATTATTCGCTTTGTTCGATTTTTTTAGTTGGAAAAAAGCAAGTGTAGTTTTTCTGCAAGAAACACACACACATATATGGACAATCAGGTGCAATGGCTCAGTGAGCCATGATTCAAACGTGAGTGCCGGAGTAGAAGTTCTTATTTCATCGGATTTACAAATTCAAGACAGTAGAGCTGAAGAAATTATTTATATTTTATATTTATATTATATAATTTACGCTTTGAGTTATCGCAATCTCTTATTAATATTTATGCTCCGAATGATGGGGCAGAAAGAGCTTCTTTTTTTTAAAAAGTAAAAGACGTTATTTCAAAAGTTTCGCAGAATAGAATAATAATTTTAGCTGGTGATTTTAATTGTACATTCGATTACACTATGGATCGGAATCATGTTGAACCTCATCCAAATTCGTCTGAGACTCTCAAAACCGTTGTTCAGTTTCATAGTCTTGTAGATGTATGGAGAGAAGCTTTCCCTGGCAGTAAACAATATACATGGGTGAAAATGAATTCTAATACAGTTTCCAGTGCACGACTCGATAGATTTTATGTTCAGATGAACGACAGAGGAAGATTTTCCAATAGTGATATTTCGCCAACACCATTTTCGGATCACCACTATATTGCAGTAACTATAACGCAGAGTAACACATATTATAAGATTTGGCTTTTAATAATAGATTATTGCAAGATAAAGTTTTCGTACAATTAGTCGCTCAGTTTTGGGGAGAGTGGAGAGAGAGAAAATCACAGTATAATACTTTAAGCCAGTGGTGGGATATTGGAAATGTACAGATCCGGCTCTTGTGCCAACAATACACAAGGAGTCACCTGACTGAACTAGGAAAAGGTTAAGTTTTTGGAACAGCAGATTCTGAAGCTAAGCAGCTCCATTAGTGATGGTGAAGAGATGGAAACTGCAAAAATGCTTGACGAGTACAACATGATTTTGAAAAATTTGTATGAAGAGATAAGTCGTAGTACATCCATACTGGGAAGATATCTTCAGTTAAACAGCATGGATTCTTCAACAACTTTCTTTTTTTCATTGGAAAAGAACATCAGAGAAAAAATAATATAAATCATCTTAAATTGTTAAATGGGAAAGAAATAACAGAAAAGATTTTTTTTTTTTTTCGCAAACTCTATCTTTTTATGAAGAATTATATACTGCACAACCCTGTGACCTTGGAGCAATTAATCTGCTTTCAGATGGACTGCCGCATCTTGGACATGAAGATAAAGCAGAGCTGGAGAAACCTTTGTCCTTTCAGGAGTTAACGGAAGCTGTCCAGCAGCAATCTTCGGGGAAATTACCAGGATTGGATGGCTTGACTTCTGAAGTTTATAAAGCCTTCTGGTCCCTCATTGGTCAGGATTTGTATGAGGTGTTTCTCGAAAGCTTTGAGTCAAATATCCTACCCATCAGTTGTAGAAGAGCTGTAGTGACTCTTTTACCCAAGAAAGGAGATCTTGGTTTATTGAAGAACTGGCGACCGGTCTCTCTTTTAGGAACTGATTATAAAATATTGTCTAAAACTCTGACAAATCATCTTAAAAAATCTATAGCGTCCATCATCCATGAAGATCAGTCCTACTGTGTACCCTAGCGATCTATATTTCACAATCTTTTTTTGTGCGGGACATGGTGTACTTAACGGAACTGCATACATTAGATCTTGTGCTTGTGTGTTTGGACCAAGAAAAAGCCTTTGATAAATTTGACCATGAATACCTGTTCAAAATACTTGAAAGATTTGGCTTTGGGAATCAGTTTATTTCATGGATAAGGCTTCTTTATAAAGATGTCTATAGTATGCTGAAAATAAATGGAATTTTGACCAGACCTTCTTCTGTAGGTAGAGGTGTGACACAAGGGTGTAGTTTGTCTGGTCTCTTGTACACGATTTCCATTGAGTCAATGTTAAGGATTCTGAGAGAGAAGCTGCAAGGATTTACAGTTCCAACATCTCACCTTTCAAACACAGCAGTGGTGAAACTCACCGCGTATACAGATGACATCCCAGTGATCATTAGATCTGAAGATGATGTTAAACATCTTACCTCATGCCTCAACATCTTTTAGAGTGCTTCTTCCGCACGGATCAATTGGGGGAAAAACTGACACTTTATTGTTAGGCCATTGGTCACACCAAAATCCACCTCAGCTTCCACATCAGCGCCCTTGGAGTAAAGAGGGGGTTAAGATACTGGGGCTGTTCTTTGGGACTGAACAGCACATGAACAAGAATTGGGAAGGACTTGTAGAAAAAGTGACAGGCAAGCTCCAGAGATGGAAGTGGATTCAAGCCCAGCTTTCCTACAGAGGCAGGGTGCTGGTGGTGAATAATCTAGCCACCTCAATGCTGTGGCATCGTCTAACCGTGTTGGACCCTCCGAAAGAGCTTTTGTCACAACTTCAAAAAGCCTTTGTAGACTTCTTTTGGGGTGGTCATCATTGGCTTCCCCCCTGGGGTACTGTGTCTCCCTACAATTGATAGCGGTCAGGGATTAATTCATTTAGCCTCTAAGGTGAAATCCATGAGGTTGCAGACTGCCCAAAAACTGCTTTACTCGTCGGACTCTCTACCATGGATTAGCTTTGGCCTTGCCATTCTACGTGGAAAAAACAAGATGGATTTTGATAAACAAATGTTTCTGATTTCGGGAAATGTGGTAAAAGACATGTTTAAGATAAGGTTTTATGGATCGGTTCTTGAAGCTTGGGGTTACTTTAAGTCGGAGCGGAAAGAACATTTTGGTTTTGATGAACCACTTCTGCACAGTCCTTGGTTTTCTAAAAAAATGCATTATATCCAACACCGAAATTTCTATCTTTGTTTTAGCTGGGATAACTAAAGTTGGAAACCTGTTTGACTTGTCGAATAGAGAATGTTTTTCAGTACAGAATCTAACTAGAAAAATTACTGGTAGATCAGAGAGAATAGTCGGGAACATATTAAAGGATTTGAAAACATCTTTTCCTGCATGTTTGTGGGATAATATATAACCAAGTTTATGTCCGGTGGTAACACAAAGGTCTTTTTTTCCAGAAGTGTACATAACTCCACAGGTAGCTCAAATTAACAATGGAGACAATGTAAACATGTTGTTATCCTTTAAAGGCTTGCAAAGTCTTCCGTTTTCCATGGTGAACAAGCAAAATGCATATATTTCCTGTGTAAAGTCCGACTTTGTCAGACATCTAAGGGGGAGGAGGCATACAAAATGGAGGACTCATTTCTTGAAGTCGGGAGATAATGAACCTTCATGGCGGTTATTGTATAAGAACCCTCTACCAAAAAAAGTCTGGTGACTTACAGTGGCAGATTTTACATTGTGCATTACCAACAAAAGTGTTTTTGTTTAAATGTAAATATGCACCGTCTCCACTGTGTACTTTGTGTGATGAACTCAATACTGTGTTTCATGTCTTTTGTGAATGTTGTAAATTATCTCCGCTCTTTAATCTATTGTATACAATGTTTCGTAGTTTGGGGATCATTTTCTTGAAAACAGGGTTTATTTATGGGGGTAGATATTCTCGCCACAGGCAGGAAATCTGTACCTATTCGAATGTTTTGGTCGGTCAAGCAAAATTAGCCATTTGGAAGGCTGACAAAATGGGATCAGAAGGGAAAGAAGTAAACATGGTTAAATTATTTAAGGCCTTGGTTGAGTCTAGGATTAGATTAAAGTATGAATTTTACCAAATGAATGGTGATCTTCCGATGTTTGAGAAGAAATGGTGTGTAAACAAAGGGGTGACTTATAAGAGGCGAGAATCTCTTTTTCAATTGGTAATGGGTCTTAAAACAATGTGTTCTGTATGTTAAGGTTTTTTAATTGTAGAATAAATTATATTTTAAAAGTCAAAGTCTCTCTCTCTCTCCCCACAGATGTGTCGTTATCTCTAGCATCCCTGCTGGTGCCTCTGCAAATTACACCTGCAACATGAGGGGTCGTTATGTGAACATCATCATTCCCAATGTTATCCAGGCTCTCACGCTCTGTGAAGTGGAAGTCTATGGGGTTCCAGGTTACACTTTTATATCCAGTTCACAATTTCATATACATTTGAAGTCAAATTAAGTTTTACAACAGCTGCTAAATATCAACATTGCTAATTTTTTTTAGTGCCTGTTACTAAGAGGGCATTTCTGAGATTGAAGTTTAACACCAGTGAGTATCTTATGAACCCTACTGTGAGGGACAAAATTATTCAAAAGGTTTGTGTTCATGACATGTATGGTAGATTCATAAATAAATAAATAAATAATACTAATTTTTCATCATAGACGATATCTGCCAATGCCCAGCCTTCAGTGCGTCAGATCTGTTGGACTACAGAACCAGAGGTGGAAAATGAAACTTAAAAAAAGGAAATGGTAGGAAATATCAGTACTACTACTGCAATAATAATAATAATAATAATAATAATAATAATAATAATAATAATACAACTACTTCTACTGCTAATAATAATAGTAATATAGCGATAAGAGGCAATCTGTCCAAACACTCCCTGCATATAGCACTCCCAGTGGCCAGTTCTTGTCAAGATTCATAGAACAATAAAGAGACCATATGTGAACATACTTATGCATATCACATTTTGTGATGATGGCTCAATGCTAGTTGTGTAACCTACCTGCTGAAAGCCGACTGGCAGAAGGCAGACATTTTTGAAGTAATTCAGTTACAGATTAGCAGAAAGCGCACAGCAAATTCTGCTCAATTGGCATTTTGGTTCCTGAGAAACAGCTATTTGAACTTAACGCTGACCCTTATAAACATGAACAGCACGCCCCAGGTAGCCAATTTGAGCGAGATTGCATAGGAGGTCCATCCCTGAACTTTCTATTCAAGTTTTGTGGCAATAACCCAATGGGAAACTTTTCAATTATCTGATATCTGATTGGCCAATGACAGGCATGTTTTTTTTCAGTAATTAAGTCATCATGAGAATCTATTATAGATTAGCACATACGGTATATCTACCATATCAAATTTCAGCTTGATCAGACATACAGTTCCTCATAAACAGCTATCTGATCTTAGCTCTGCTCCATTTGTATGACCAAATTTGGCACATAGCAAAAAATGCTAAACTAACTTTTGCCAACTAGTGCTAGGATGTTTGGCCTAGCTTCAGAAATTTGGTGACAGTCCTCATTAATTAATTTTTGGTGTGATGCTCAATAATTATCAAAAACATGTTGACATTTGTAAACAGCAACATGTCACTTTCCTGGGTAATGGGAGGAAGTACTACAACCCCAATTCCAAAAAAGTTGGGACGTTGTGAAAAATGTAAATAAAAACAGAATGCAATGATTTGCAATCTCATAAACCCATATGTTATTCACGGTAGAACATAAAAAACAAATCAAATGTGTAAACTGAGGAAATGTAGCATTTAAAGGAAAAAAATAGGTAACTTTGAATTTATGGGCGCAACACGTCCCAAAATAATTTGGACGGGGCAACAGAAGGCTGGAACAGTTAGTGTTACTAAAAAGAAACAGCTGGAGGAACATTGTGCTACTAATTATGTTAACTGGCAACAGGTCAGTAACATGATTGGGTATAAAAAGAGTATCTTAGAGAGGCGGAGTCTTTCAGAAGTAAAGATGGGCCTCTGTACACCAATCTGCGAAAAACTACATCTACAATTTGTGGAACAATTTCAGAATAATGCTCCTCGATGTAAAATTGTGAAGGCTATGAATATCTCATCATCTACAGCACGTCATATCATGAAAAAATTCAGAATCTGGAGAAATCTGTGGCCCGAGTCTCTTTCCATAAATCTTAAATAAACACCTCCTTATAGATAGCTTCACCATATCAACGACTAAAAGTTTTTATTAAAGTAGTATAGCACAAATCTGTTTATTATTAGACTTTGATTATGTGGTATGTTTGCCAGAGAAGTCTCTGTGAATGATTTGCTATCATAGAAAGCATAACTTATTACAATGAGCACATTAATATAAACCTGAGATATGAATTGCAACCTTCAGACCTTCTGACCTATCAGATTCCAGAGTGCAACAGCAGTGTGATATAATTTGTATTAAATACACTAAAATGTCTATTAATAGTTCCATGAAATTTGCAGAACATCAGTTTACTGTTACTTATTTATTAATTCATTGATTTATTTCTTTTACCTGAGTGATATTACAGTCAAGAATTTTGTCATTCTGACTTACAGGTGGCAGAAATATATCTGAAACAACAAGAAGAAGAAGCGGAAGAAGAAGAAGAAGTGTTCAAAGAACAAAAAGAAAGAAAAAACATCAAATGTGTGAGGTTTGGGTTTAGCACTTGAAAATGCTAGCTAACTGATGTTATAGGTTTATTAATTAGAAGTACTAGAAGTTTTTTAGTTTGTTTGTTTGGGAAATGTATCCATGAAAAAATTATTACCACAGGGTTTGTACAAGGTGCTTGAATTTGGCATTTGGAAATTTAAGTACTGGAAAACCTTGAAAATAGCCAATATTTTTTTTAATGTTAAAAAAGTGGTTAAAAAGTGCTTGAATGATAAAACGTCAATAAATAAAAAATAACAATCACTTTAAAGGGTTTATTTGCAAAAGAACACGAATACAATCCTTTCACTCAAAATATGACTCCCCGCTGCACCCCTCCTCATCCTGCCGTTCACTCATTCATTTTAACAGGGACAGCTTCGGTCCACTTCTCAGACCCCTTTAGCAACTTTTTTTTTTTTTTTTAAAGCATCTAGCGACATAACTAGCGACTTTTTGGACAACCCTTAGCTACTTTCCATAGAAGATAATGGCCAGTACTGCACGGCGAGTGCGAGGTCCTGCTTTCAGAAACAGAAAAAATGTCCAGAATGTCTCTGAAACACTTCAGCCTATGATTAGCCATGGATTCCTGGGAGGACACTGTAGCAGTCTCTGAGGATTTCTTCTCATCACTCCACTGTAAAAACAAACAAACAAAACAAACAAAAAAAAAACAAACAAACCACTAAATGCTAGCTTCATCTTCTTTTAATTTGATTGTCAGTGCTCAACTCAAACCAACAGCAGAATTATTAATAATATCAGGAA
The DNA here is from genome assembly GCF_001660625.3 of Ictalurus punctatus. Classification (NCBI taxonomy): domain Eukaryota; kingdom Metazoa; phylum Chordata; class Actinopteri; order Siluriformes; family Ictaluridae; genus Ictalurus; species Ictalurus punctatus. The sequence continues at coordinate 2,575,479 of NC_030427.2, forward strand.
TGATTGTGTCTAAAATCAACCACTGATTATATCCCACTTGTTTGTTTCTAGAGTGTATGGTTTATTTAGCCAAATCTAAACTCACTTCTCCATTTGTGTAACTGGATACTCAGGATAATGAAATTTCACTCTCGTTTCCATCCACCCCCATTTTCTACATCTCCTATCATACAGGAACCTTGAGCCTATCCCAGAGATCATAGGGCACAGGACAGGGTACACACTGGACAGGGTACCAGGCCATCGCAAGGCACACTCACATACACATTCACACACCCATTCATACACTACAGACACTTTGGACATGCCAATCAGCCTACCATGCATGTCTTTGGACAGGGGGAGCAGCACAGGGAGAACACGCAAACTACGCACACACAGGGTTGTGGTGGGAATCAAACCCCCAACCCTGGAGGTGGGAGGCAAACGTGCTTAGCACTAAGTCACCGTGCGCCCCACTCTGGTCTCTTTAATAAAAATGTGACACACAGAATAGCGCAATGTGCTATCAAATAAATAGTGGGTGACTGTTTTCTTTATAGTGTATATGCACTGTAAATGACTTCATATTTAAAAACATAAATGTAACTGACATGCTGCTTTATTAAATCATAGCAACTTGAGCACCTGCCTAGCCCTACTCTGAATATGAGGAACTTTCCTACACAACTATTGACATAACTAATGGTCTGCACTTATATAGTGCTTTTTAACCTGAGCAGTGTTTCCCATTCACCCATTCTCACACCAATGGTAGCAGAGCTACCATGCAAGGTGCTAACTTGACATCAGGAGCAACTTGGGGTTCAGTGTCTTGCCCAAGGACACTTCGAGTCATGTGGGCCAGGAATCGAACCTCCAACCCTACGATTAGACAACCTGCTCTACCGCCTGAGCACAGCCACCAACTAGATAACTAGATGTTTAAGTCAGCCTATCCCATTCCTTCATTTTCTTGTTACATATAGATTAAGTCTCTTAAGTGTTTCCTACATGTATATATTTTTTTAAATTTGCATATGTCTACCAATATGTAAGCCAATGCATATGTTTTACACTACTAATACAAAATGTCCCAGTGAGGCCTTCTACACCCATCAAAATATTGCCATCTCACTGTTTGACAGAATAAAATATAGCAATGATGCTTTAGAATTAGATAAATTAAGTTTCTGCAAAATATGAATTGAACTATTCATTTAGAATTCAAAAAGTACATTAATGACTTTTGTAATGACTACTCTGTAGCCCATGTAGCACACTAACCCTAATGTGCATGACCGCATGTACTATGTTGCAATAATAATAAAATGTATTATTATCACCAAATAATCACTTCACTGAACAGGAGTGTGATGTGATGTAACGACACAGGACAGTTAGTAGGAAGTAAGCGCAGGAGCGCCGTCTTTATTGATGAACAAACTAACAGAACACAAGAAACGCGGTCTATGCTGAATAGGACTAGCTGGATCAACCATGGAACTACAGTCTAGGCATTACTCGAAAACAGAACATGGAACTGAGACCGCTAGCATGCTACACGCATTCTAACACAGCGCTAAAGCTATACTCCTTAAACACTACTAACGTTACAAACTATAATACTGCGCGAAGTGCGCAGCCACACGAGGGGTTTAAATAACCAACATAATTATCTAAAGCATAGACACCTGGAGAAATAAAGACACACCCTCGAACATAAGCCAATACCTGGACAGGAAGTAAATCAAAACAAACGAGCCGCGCGTGTCCATATGTCAGGGTCTCGTGCACGCGCGCTCTGCAGCAGTCTTTGCGCTTCGACGCCGCAGCGCCATCCACCGGCGGAAGCGTAACAGATGTAAAAACAGACTTAAAAACATTGAGTCATTTAACACAGGTCAACTGTTTTCTAATTACAAGCAGCGTGTGTGTGTTCTGTTTCATTTTCTTTTCAGGGTTAAACATACTGGAGGATTTTTTGTTGATCTGGCACAAAATTAAATGGAACTAAGTTACATTAAAAAGGGGGAAACTTTGGGTACCAAGGTTATAAGTTATAAACTAGGGAACATTGAGAGAGAGAGAGAGAGAGAGAGAGAGAGAATCGGCATGTGGTCTGCGCCTCTGTAGCACCGCTGTTCTACAGTAAGTGCTGAGGGGGAGACCTGAATGTCGGGCTGCCAGATAGCTTCATTTCAACTATAACTATTAACTGGATGGGGTGGGGTTAATATTTGACTAGTGCATAAATTACACCTAATACGTCTAGGTCACTAGTTACTATTAGCTATAATTTAATCAAAAAAGAGAACCTAGTATGTTTATTAGAAACCAACCAAAATTACTCCAATAGTGAGACATGTAAAAGTCCCTGAAGTTACAAAGGAACCCAGGGTAACTTCTAAGCAAACAAAGGCCTCTCTCACATTGGCTAATGTTAATGTTCATGAGTTCACCATCGGGAGAACACTGAACAACAATGGAGTGAATTACAGTATTACAAGGAGAAAGCCACTGCTCTCCAAAAAGAACATCGCGGTCCATCTGCAGTTTGCTAATGATTACGTGGAAAAGTCTTTTGGAAAAATGTTTTGTGTGGAAAAATATAACCTTTTGGTTTAAATAAGAAGTGTTATGTTTGGAGAAAGCAAACACTACATTCCAGCATAAGAAACTTACTTATAACAACCTTTCAATAATGGATGGAACAATGAATTCTGAATTATAACAGTGAATTCTAAAGGAAAGTTTCAGGACATCTGTCTGTGAACTGAATCTCAAGAGAAAGTGGGTCATGCAGCAGGCCAACAACCCTAAGCACAAAAAGCACATAAGGGTCTACCAAAGGATGGTTAAAAGAGAATAAAATTCATGCTTCAGAATTTGCCAAGTCAATGTCCTGACCTTAATCCAATAGAAATGTTGTGGAAGGACCTCAAGCAAGCAGTTCATGTGAGGAAAATCACCAGCATTCCAGAGCTGAAGCTGTTCTGTACTGAGAAACGAGCTAAAATTCTTACAAGCCGATGTGCAGGACTGATCAACAGTAAAAACAGGGAAAATGTTTAGTTTCGGTTATTTCTGACCAAGGGGTTCACACCATATGTTGAAAGCAAAGGTTCACATAGGATCACATAATAGAAAGAAAACATTCTACACACCGTTATACCACCAGCAGCAGTCTGGACTGTTGACACAAGGCAGGTTCATGCTGCTGATGCCAATGTCTGACCCTATCATCTACATGTCACAACAGAAATCAAGATTCATCAAATCAGGCAATGATTTTCCATGCTTCAACTGTCCAGTTCCAGTGAGTCCACGCCCACTCTAGCCTCAGGTTCCTGTTCTTGGCTCACAGACAGGAGTGGAACCTAATATGGTTGTAGCTTATCCACCTCATTTGGCTAGACGTATTGTATGTTGCAAGAGGGTTTTCTGCTCCCACACTTGTAAAGAATTACAATACCATACCAAGGCATTACCATAGCCTTTCTGTCAGCTCGAACCAGTCTGTCCATTCTCCTCTGTCCTCTCTCATCAACAAGGTGTTTGTTTTTCTCCACCATTCTGTGTAAACTCAAGAGATTGCTGTCTGTGAAAATCCCAGATCAGCCTCTAAAATTCTCAAACCAGCTCGTCTGGCACCAAAATTCATACCATCATCACTGAGATCACTGAGATTCTGATGTTTGGTGTGAATATTAACTGAAGCTTACTGAAATACTTACCTGTATCTGCATGATTTTATGCATTGCGCAGCTGCCACACGAATTAGTTAAGTTCTTTTTCAAACACATCCTGCAGAAGCAAATAAGATCGGCACTCCAGCTGCTTTGAGTAGCCTAATGCAAAATGTATTCAAAATACTATTTTTCCTAAAACAGATCATTAAGAACTCCAAAACACCTGAAAGTGGATTAAAGGCACTGTATACAGTGTTACCACCACTGAAATCACCATTTAATTACATATGCTTCAACAGTTAAAATATATAATAAATAAATAAATACATTATTATTATTATTATTATTATTATTATTAATAATAATAATAATAATAATAATAATAATAATAATAATAATAATAATATGTGTAATTTATATAGCTCCTTACTCATAACCAATGTCACTTTACAATTACAATGTCTCAACAAAACATGGAACATGCGGTAGACTAGATTTGAGAAAAAATATGATTTATAGTTTACAAAGAAATATTAAATTTCTCATCAAAACACGATTTCACTGCTTATGCTAAGCTTAATTTACACAAGTTTCTAATTACAAGATTGAATTATATAAAGTGAGCATGATCAATTCATGTAGTATTAATGTAAACCCATAACATTATGAAATCTTGTGGGGATGTTGGCACTGACAGGTGCTATAACTATAGTATTTAAATTTACATGATTCAAAGGTGTGTGATAGAATAGCACAGTGTTTTAATAAATTCAATGCTAATGAATATTAGGTGCTATTATTAATGAATATTATCCTGGTGTCTAATATTATTTTTTGAGAACAGTTTCATATTGAAATACAATGAATCTGCACATTTTAACAGTTCAAATGGAGAAGTTATTAATGTTTTGTCACAGTAATGATTCTGTGTCTCATTGCCAAAAATTAAAACTTCTTAACTCTGAAAGTCAATTAAACAATGTTTGAAGGAGAATTTATAATAAATGCGTCATCAGATGACTAAAGGGAACGCTGGATGATCCGTCACATCAGTTTTAGCCTGACATTTTTGCTTTTGCGTCACACATTTGTACAACAGTTTTTATGAATCAGACATTGATTCATAAATCAGTTATCTGGCTGGATAAAACCTATACCTATATTATATATGTATATATTTATGTATGTATAAAATGTAAATGGAAGCTTTTTGCTTCATGTTTTTTTAAACTTTTCTGTAAGACTGTCGTTTGAGTCAAACTTATTTGCATTTGAAGAACACAAAGTGCATTTGCCTTTTAAATAAACTAAATAACCATTTAGTGATACACCAAGTGGACAGCTCAGAGTTTAAAGGGTCAAAGAAATGACTTTCTGATCTATGTCGAAGAAGGTAAGAAATTCTGATTTCAAGTATCAAACAGATTTCAAGTATTTTTAAAAATCTCGTTTTACAGTACACTATGATTGATTTAATATCACTTGTAAATTGTCATCATTTAAAAAGACAATACCTTTTATAGATTAAAAACACAACCTATCAAATGTTCCTATAATGTATATTTTTTGCGCAGGGATATGCATTTTCTCATTGCAGTCGATTCTGACCCCATCAGCAAGGTAAGAATACAGTATAGTAGAATACAGAAATACACACACACGCACACACACGCACACACACGCACACACACGCACACACACGCACACACACGCACACACACGCACACACACGCACACACACGCACACACACGCACACACACGCACACACACAAATGTCTGAGACCACATTGAAAATCTGGATTTTTTTTCTCTTACATTTTGAAATAAATTGGTTTTAGAATTTATTAATATTTTAAACAAAGAAAGTAAATGTTTAATATTTTGGATATATATATATATATATATATATATATATATATATATATATATATATATATATATATATATATATTTAAATTCTGCAACTGTAAACATTAAGAAACTCTGAATCTCTTGTAAATATTTTAAAGATTGTACTTTTTTATTTATTAATTTTGTATTGAAGTTGTAGTCAATAATACAATTTCGAATGAAAATTCTAAAATTAAATAATAAAAAAATGCAAAATAGAAACATTTTCCACTAGTGCTCTCAGACTTTTGGCCCCGACTGTGTGTGTGTGTGTGTGTGTGTGTGTGTGTGTGCGTGCGTGCGTGTGCGTGTGCATGTGTGTGTGTGTACGTAAACAAACTATTAATGAAAATAAAATTTTGTGTAAGATAAATGAATGAATAAATATGTTCCCTTCTCCCCTCCAGTCGATGTGGCCTTAGGAGGAATAGCAGTACAATCTTCTTTACACTAACAATTATCCTGCTTACTTTGCTATCGATGACAACAGAGCATCTAACATCAATTTCAACTCGTGTGATTACGGCTGCTCCTAACGCCATACAGACTTCATATGAATCCATAATGAACTTTTTCACACTAACTGTTGTTACCCAGATGAGGACGGGTTCCCTTCTGAGTCGGGTTCCTCTCAAGGTTTCTTCCTCTTAAAACATCTTAGGGAGTTTTTCCTCGCCACCGTCGCCACTCAGTGGCTCGCTCAGTTGGGATAAATTCACACCTTTAATATCTGTATACCGTGTTGATATTCTGTAAAGCTGCTTTGAGACAATGTCTATTGTAAAAAGCGCTGTACAAATAAAATTGAATTGAATTGAACTTATGTTTATATCCAAAATGCTCCACTGTGTGTAAGGGGCAGGGGAAACTGGTGCAAGCTGTTCAAAAGGTTTAGTTTAATTTAAGTTTGTCATTATATGCTGTACCTGCACACTTGCAGTGTAAATTCTGTCGGAAGTGACATGTTAGTAACGAGGACACGTTGCTGGTCACGCGCGGTGTAGACGCGCTGATACAGAGTGTAGCGCGAGTAAGATCTGTAATGTCTAATTCAAACATTATGATCAAAAGTAAAATAATGTCTAAAGACACCGAGATACAGAAACCACAAGGTGCAGTGAAAGTGAGTTTTTATTATTAATTTAGGACTATATATATATATATATATATATATATATATATATATATATATATATATATATATATATATATATATATATATAGTATTTATGCATTATTTTTTTTATAGATGCACAAAAAGCACCGAATTAAACTATAGTCCTAAATTAATAATATATATTCTGGTGTGTGTGTGTGTGTGTGTGTGTGTGTGTGTGTGTGTGTGTGTGTGTGTGTTGGGTTCTTTTCTGTTTTGTACAAACAGTTGTGTAAAGTTTTACTGTGAAGTTTATATTTGTTACACTCAGTTTGTGGACTTTATATTAAAGGAGGGGGGGAGGGGGGGAGAGGGGGGTGGAGGGGGGAGGGGGGGAGAGGGGGGTGGAGGGGGGAGGGGGGGAGAGGGGGGTGGAGAGGGGAGGGGACACTTCTGAAGTGCTGCTCTCCCACGAATGTTCAGGCTTTTGGGTAATTCTAGCAGTCTGTTAAATGCAGAGATGAGTAAATCTCAACAGGGTTGTAGCACGGTTTCTTGGGCTTGTATAATCTGAGCAATGCAAAATGGGGCTTTAACAGCACAAAGTTATTCATATTAAGACTAGCAACAGGAAGTAACTGAAAATGGTATTCTAGTAACATGTAGAAATTCAAACTAAGGTTCTAGAAGCACGTAAATGTTCTAAATACTGTTGTAGTAACATGTAGTCATACAAAACAGTGTTCCAGCAGCACAAAGTCATTCAAAAGAATGCTCTAGCAGCATGGAATACAACACACACACACACACACACACAAGGCAATAGCGGAGTTGGGATAAAGGGCATTAGGGTGACTGTTTTGTTAGGGTCAGGGAGGAATCCGACCGAGCTAAAGAGGAGGAGGCCGGATGGGCTGGCTGGTGCTAACTAGGCGTGCTTGTTTGGCCCGGGACTACAAGAGCGGAGCGCCGCGTACGAGTGGGGAAGCCCGGACACTGGCAAAGACAGAAGGAGTCTTCTGACCTACGCCTATAATCACATTTTCTTGTTGGACATGCTTTCTCCCCTACAACTAACAATGTCTTACTCTTGTCTTTGCTGCTCTGTTCAGCTCTTCCTACTTTCCTACTGACTGTTTCCCACCCACCTAGTCAACCTTTCTTCAACATTTGTTCTTTTCATCTAGACTTTAAATTTATTTACTCTTCACCATCTATTCATATGCTTTCAGTTTGAATGAAAGTGAGCAAGTGATTTCTAGCATGCTAGCCGTGTTAATGAATGATAGCGACCATGCAAAGTTTGCTCCGGTCGAAGAATAGCTTGTTTCTCTATGAATGGGACTGTTGTGTAAACTTCTCCTTTGAAACTGCTTTATCCTCTTTACTCTTTATCCTCTTTAATTTTGTCTATATGATTAATGTGTGGGATTTTAGCTTGTTCTTATGAAATGGGGGTTTGACTCCTGTACTTATGTTGCTTTTTTCTAAAGCCTACAAACATTTGCAATATCTGCCACAAGCTCTCCCATTTTCTCCAAACTACTGAATTTGTGATGCAACAAACTTTTTTTGGACAAACAATTTTGAGCATTTGCTTTTATTTCTTTTAACTATATGCTTTGAGAACTAATAATTTTCCCCCAATATCTGATTCTGACTATTGTGCTAGTAGGTCATTAAGGCTTGAACCTTATGAAAACTTCATTTAGACTGATTTGCTAGCCTAAGCTCAATCGGTTTTGTCCGATCTAATCCACAAACTGAGCAGGAGTCACACCCGACTCCATCTGTTTAATCGGTCGATCTTGACTTTCAGTAGACTCGGGTGTGGCTTCTGCTTGGTCAGAATGAAAACCTGCACCTGAGTTCTGAGTCCTGAGTTCCTGAATACTGGATGTTCATACTAAGTTCATAACTACAGTCTTTCACTTATCCCAGTATTTTTTAGATAGTTTATTAGGGGACAATGCATTTTCCCAGATGTTTTTTCCCCAGCAAGTTTTTTAGTGTCATGTTTTGCATTCCAATTCACATCTCTAGCTCAGTTCTCTCCTCCTGATATCTTTTGCAGTCTAACAGAATGTGTTTTACCGTCTCTTGTGTATTGCAGTGTGTGCAGAGTCCAGTGGGGTGTTTACCTATTCTGTGTAATGTTAGATTTAAGCCAGCATGAACTCTTCTAAGACACATAATTATCATCTCTTCCTTTGGGTTCCTGCCTTGGCTCATACATATGTCCCGGTATTCCTGCCGTATTTTATGTGTCCCTTTATAATGGTTTTAACATCTGCTCTACTTAATGGTACTTGTATATCAACTGTTTCATGCTTTATCGATCTTTTTGCCAGTACATCCACAGTTTCATTTTCTTCCACCCCTACATGTGCAGGAACCCAAAAGAAGGAAACATTCAGCTCCCTCCCATGGAGTATGAGAAGCAGATAAAATATTTGTTAACCAAGGTCTTGTCTACATGATGTTTTCCCAGACTGTATATGTGATAGTGCAGATAGACTGTCAGAAGCTATAGCGACATCTTAGTTCTGATTATTTTTTTCCGACCGCTGCAGTGACAATAGGACTCCTGATAGTTCTACGGTGTACTGATAAATGATCGGTCGCTCTTTTTTTGACTGCTACTTCACGAGGAATGAACAAAGCCACACTGCGGCCAGTATTGAGCCATCTGTATATACAAGTCATTTATTCTGATAATGGTCCATATATTTTTGAAGTATTATCCACTGTGGTGCTATTTTAGATTCCTCTTTTAATATTTGTTGTAATCTTGTATCTACAGATGGTTTTATGAATTTCCAGGGTGGTACAGTTCACCTCAATGGGGCTTTCTTGTAGCTGGCTGAGGCCTGCATTTTGTGCCTATACATTTCTTACCCATCCCAAACTCTTAAAGAAGTTAGTCCTATAAAACTCTGAGCATTCTTGGTGTACACCCTGCTATGCCCTCATAGATTTGTCCAATATAAATCACAGCATCTCTCCTGTCTCGACCTGTAACGCAGTCACTGGTGATGATTTAAATGCTCTAGTACAGATCCAGAGTTCTTGCGTCTGTTCCACGTCAAGCTTTTTAAGATTTTTAAGATACATTAGGCGACCGTAATCAAAGACAACTCTTGTAAGAGCCTGATAGATATTTATGAGCGATGCCCTACTTGCTCCCCGGTCTCAGAACATTATTCATCTTTTTACATTTGTTCTTAATTTTATCAATATGCTGACCCAGGTAAACTTCTAATCAAAAAGCTCTCCTAAAAATCTCACAGCCTTGACCTGTTCAAGATCTTGCCTGTGCAGATTCAATGGTGCTGTTTTATGACGTTTAGAAAAACATATACCTTGTGATTTTGAAATTGATAGTTTAAAACCCTATTCATTTGCCCACTGTTCTACTTTCCCTATTGCGTGTTGCATTTTCTTTCTTACATATTCTATATCCCAACCCCTAACCTCGTCAGCTGCATAAAGCGACTTACCTATATTTTTACCTGATAAAATGTCTTTAATCATAATATTAAACAGTATCGGGCTACATACACTGCCTTGTGGGGTAAAATTTTCTGCTGCATATCTATTTGAGTACTCTGCACCTACTCTAACTTCTATTGGCCTTCTGTTCAGGAAGTCTAATACCCAATTATATATATATCTTTCCGTTTATTCCTAATTCGTCAAGTTTAATAAGAAGTCCATCCTTCCCAAGGGTATCGTACATATTTTCGACATTGAAAAATACAGAGGTGACACTTTCTTTGTTAGTTTGAGCTTTCCTAACTTCTGGGTCTAGGCATAAAATGGATTCTACCATTCTCCCCCTCCCTTTACAAAATCCTGACTGATACGGTGAGAGAAGAACTTTACTTTCTATATAGTGATCTAATCTATCTGTTATCATCCTCTCCGTAGTTTTCCCTGTGACGTTAACACTGTGGATCTGTAACTTGACGGATCTGACTGTATTTGCCGGGTTTGAGTATTGGAACCGTTTCCGTGTTAGTGGGATTTTTCCTGTATTCCATACCATATTGAACAGTCTTAATAATACACCAAGCATGATGTCTCTCATGTGGCCTAACATGCTATAGCATGTACTGTATTTCCCTGATGTCGTTTGCCGTGCGTTTGATATAACTCTTTTGAACTCAAATAGAGTAAATGGCAAGTCCTTCTTTCTACTATCCCTGGATTTTGGGCAAGTGTCTGATCTCTACACTGCTTGGCTGTTGAGGATAGGTTTTCAGTACTGTGGAGCTTCACAAAAGTTTTTACCAAATGTTGTTTTTTTTTCTGCATTGCTAATTGCATTTTTATTGTTGCTATTTAACACTGATATTTACACACTGTTTCTTATTCCACTCATTTTCCTAATTGTTCTCCATATGTCCGATAGCTGGGTTTCTCTTCCAATTTTATTGCAGAATTGTCTCCAATATACACGTTTTGCTGATCTGATTGTTTTCTTACCTACTGCTTGCGCCATTTTATAGTTAATCAAAGTTTCCTGTGTACGGTGAGCTTCGAGTTTCCTAAAAGCTTTATTTCTCTTTTTAATTGCTACAGTACAGCTCTCATCCCACCGTGGCACGCTCTTTCTTCGTTTACTTCCTATCTTTTTTGACATTGTTTCTTCATCTGGTCGTATAATGGCCGTGGTCACTTTTCCGTTCGTTTCTTCGACGTCTGTTATATCCTTATTCGCTAATCCCACACATTTCAGTCCGCTCTACGTTTGGAACATCTGCTGGTCGGCTTTCTCTAACTTCCACCTTGGCGTTCTCGGTACCTACTGTCGAATGGTCTAAACCCTCCCATGTGTTGAACCTCCAATTTCAGTTGACGTTATTGTCAGATCGATAGCGCTTTCTGCATTATGTGAACTACACCACGTGTCCTTCCCGTCATTAACACATACCAAATTTTTATCATCTATAAATTCCTCGATCACTGATTAATTTATATCTGTATTCTTACTCCCCTGTATTGTGCTGTGTGTGTGAGTTAAAATCCCCACACCGTACTAATTTCCCTTCAACCCACATACTGCATTTGGTGTATCGGTGCTCTGTCTATTACGGGGATTGTAAAAGTTGAATATCGTTATACTGTCTTTTCCTGTCCGTAGTTTGACTACCACAGATTCGTGTTCTTTCCCTTTATTGATTATATCTCACATCATTTCTTATAAAAGTTTCTACCCCCTCCACCTTTCCCCTTTCCCCAATCATTTCTGATTGTACACTGCAAATTTTAGTGTTATTTTTACACTCACAGTGTTAAAATTAACACTTATCAAGAGTTTATATAGGTCCACACTAAATAGAGTTCAATTTACACTTTCAGTATTGTTTTTTTCCTACACTCTCATAGTGTTGAACAAGCACTGTAAGTGTTCACTGTTAGCACAATTGGTGTAGTTTTTTTACTCCTCACAGGCTCCATTTACACTAAGAAAGTGTTGAATCTACACTAAATGTGTCAAAAGCTCAACCTAATGAGTTATTTTCTACACTAGTGTAATTAAATGTGATCTACACCCTGTCTGCCTAAAAATGCAGACCTTTAAAATGTGTGTACTCGTCAGTAAAAGAACAGATAACACATCAGTTGCTGTATAAGGTTGAACTTTTATTTTCAACACAGTATCTTAGATGTAACAAACCAGCATGAATTGAGGTGCAATATATTCACCTCATAGTGAATATATTCATCTGACCCATTTGGACCCTGTAGATCAAAAGGCATGTAGAACTTCAAACTCCGGGCTTTTACAAGTTCACCCAAGTCACATACTGTCGGCTACAGCCACGCTGTGCACATAATAACTTAAACTTTAACGAAGGATAGAAACTGTACGTGACTCTCGTGGCTTTGCATGCATCTCATTTGTAAGTCGCTTTGGATAAAAGCATCTGCTAAGTGAATAAATGTAAATGTACTAACATTTAACCTAGTTCAAAAGCTTTGCATGCAATTCCTTTACTCTGGGAGACTCACTTGTAAGACCAACATCAATGTTGTAGATCGTAGTCTGCAGGAAGGTAAAGATGTTAACAAGGGCTTCCTCATATCACAGGTTGAACACATAGTGGACTTTGAAGAGTTCATCTATAGCACTCAAGGAGCTGGTTCCTGTGCAAGTGATGAGGTGCTTATCCACTACCACGTAGAATTTGTCAATCCTGCCCTTGATCCTTCCTAATGGTAGTAGATACGGCTGGAGGCCCTCCCTGGCACTGAGATGGCCTTCAATACTGGTGGATGACTAGAAAGAAAACCCAGCAACGCTAAAAACTAGATTAAAAATACAAAATACACCAATTACAACGTGCAATGACGAAATCCCTGAAATGTGGTCCTTGGCACATTCAGACACTGTGATGAAAAATGTGCTATAATCATAACTAGGAAACACAACAAACCTTAATTCAATATGTCCAAAATAACGCCAGTTCATATCATTCTTTATGTATTACTGGACAACTTCATCAAAGGAATATTTCAACCAAAAAAGAAAGTTCTTATGTGACTTTCTTTCTTCATCTGAACACAAAGAATTTTCAAAGGAAATTCAAGTTCTGTGAGTCAATAGAATGCACGTGAATGGGTGCCATCTTTCTGAGAGTCCAAAATGTACATTTAGACAGTGTCACAGTAATAAAAGAACAGTTATTCAAAGAGCTAACAAGCTGTACACTCACTACTTTACACCGTAGCAAAGTGTCATTTCTTCAGTGTTGTCACATGAAAAGATATAATCAAATATTTCCAAAAATGCGAGGGTGTACTCACTTTTGTGAGATACTGTGTGTATATATATATATATATATATATATATATATATATATATATATAGTGTGTATGAGAGAGAGAGAAATATAGAAGTATTATATGTAATAAATATAGAAATGTTTCTACAAAAACCGTCTTCTAACTCGTTTTAAACAAACACATTAAATGTTATTTAATACAGCGCGCGCACACACACACACACACACACACACACATATACATATATATATATATATATACATATACATATATATATATATATATATATATATATATATATATATATATATATATAGAGAGAGAGAGAGAGAGAGAGAGAGAGAGAGAGAGAGAGAGAGAGAGAGAGAGTGTATCCACAAATAGGGAAGATTTAAATGATCATGTCATGTCTACAATTATTAAATTACAAAAACAATTATCATGGACGGGACAAAAGGGATGATGGATGAAATGTATGTATGATGTAATAGCTCTTGCCCAGAAATCCGCTTCTAGAAAATTGCCGTTCCCGAGTTTGGACACACGGGGGCAGTCAAGCTCCATCCAGCACAACGCTGCCCGAAACAGAAGGTAGGTTTGAGCTATTTTACAGACACAGCTCATTACTGTGCATTGTATTGTTCGGACATAACCACAATTAACGGCTCATCTATAAAAACAAACATTACGTAATACTCATGTCTATACTTGTCATGAAAATGCAAAATGAATAACCAACCTTTCTAATGTGGATAAAAATAGAAAGCCGCGCACTTCATTTACACACACATACATATATACACACATTATTATTACTGTTCCTTCTCCCTGTACCACGTTCTAATACTTAAACTGCCCAAGAAAGAAAATTTGCTGTTTTCTGAGACGAGGAAGTGGCTCTTAAAAGAGCCTTTGTGTATATTAAACAGAGTTGTGGTTTAAGCGCGTTCTCCGCGAATACGGCGGGCCAGCTGAATATCCTTGGGCATGATGGTCACTCTCTTGGCGTGGATAGCGCACAGGTTGGTGTCCTCGAACAGACCGACCAGGTATGCCTCGCTCGCTTCCTGCAGGGCCATGACGGCCGAGCTCTGGAAACGCAAGTCGGTCTTGAAGTCCTGAGCGATTTCTCTCACCAGGCGCTGGAAGGGCAGCTTGCGGATAAGCAGCTCAGTAGACTTCTGATAACGACGGATCTCCCTCAGAGCCACGGTACCGGGCCTGTAACGATGAGGCTTCTTCACGCCGCCGGTAGCCGGCGCGCTCTTGCGGGCAGCCTTAGTGGCGAGCTGCTTCCTTGGCGCCTTGCCACCGGTGGACTTACGGGCGGTCTGCTTGGTTCTTGCCATAGCGTCAAACTCTGCACTTCGCGGATAGAAAAACAGAATAAACTGCGCGCGCGAACGCGGCCTTTTTAAGCCATAACGCCGCCCTGCGCTGATTGGGCGTCTCGAACGCGCTCGTCTGCTATTCGATAGAACGTTTTACGTCACCTGTTGACTATTGGACCGTCTTCTCTGCCACCGTTCGAAACACAAGACGCCCGCCACAATTCTATTCTATTGGCGCGCTCTCTAATACAAATGCTTTGTTCATTAGGAACACACACAACGCCGTCACAAACCATTTTCACTCCTCAGACTTCATTTAACCAGCACGCTAACTGCTATTGTTCTTATAGTCATTACTTAAATATGGTATCAAATCATGACTACAAAATTATCGTCCTTTTTTATTTATAAATATGCTGTCTTAAAAGTGCACAATTTCACCCCTCAGATTTCATTTAGACAACACGCTAACTACCACCATTATTACTACTACTACTTAACGTAATCACATAATTATTAGCAAAGTATAACGCTTCTGTTTTCATTTCAAACGTGCTGACTTTCTAGTGCACTTTCAGTAGAAAAACGGGTGTAAAATTGCACTTTTGAAGCAAAGATGGTGGCTCTTAAAAGAGCCTTTGGGTACTGACAAAGCAGCAGTGGACGAGTTTACTTAGTCTTGACGGCCTTCTCGGTCTTTTTAGGCAGAAGCACAGCCTGAATGTTGGGCAGCACACCACCCTGAGCGATGGTCACTCCACCGAGCAGTTTGTTCAGTTCCTCGTCGTTACGCACGGCGAGCTGCAAGTGGCGGGGAATGATACGAGTCTTCTTGTTATCACGGGCGGCGTTACCGGCCAACTCCAGGATCTCAGCGGTCAGATACTCCAACACTGCGGCCAGGTAGACCGGAGCGCCGGCACCGACGCGCTCGGCATAGTTGCCTTTACGTAGAAGCCTGTGCACACGTCCCACGGGGAACTGAAGTCCAGCCCTGGATGAACGAGTCTTAGCCTTAGCTCTAGCTTTTCCGCCGGTTTTTCCTCTGCCACTCATCTTGATGCTCAAATCTGTTCTAACAACTCCGAAATAAACGTTACACCCCGAGCTCTCCGTGATATAGACAAAACGACCACTCTCTTATTCGCTAAGAACGCAATGGCAGATTAGCCAATCAAAAACAGGCCGTCGAATTCCAGCGTCACCCCTCCCACCCCTGTTTGTGCTTGTGTGTGTGTGTGTGTGAGAGAGAGAGAGAGAGAGAGAGCGCGCGCGAATGAAAACATACAGAAGGGAATATTCATACAAAAGCACGAAGTAACAACTATATACTGAATTTATTTATTCTTATCATTAACATTGATTTATTATGTATCAATATGTTATCCTACATATTCTGTGATCGTTTTGGAGATCAGGAATGATGTTTAGGAATCACGATCAGGATTCTATCCTACTGTACTAAAATCAGTATCACCTTGTGGCTATGTGTACATGATATGTAGTAGATATGTGTATCCATACTATTGAATGTTTCTAACGTGTATTGCTTTGATTACATAAAGCTTGACTGAAAATGTTGCTCTTTAAAGGAAAATATGGGTGGCTCTTAAAAGAGCCGTTTAAGGAACAAAAGCATGAAAGAAACAAACGTCTTTACTTCTTTTTGGGTGCTGCCTTCTTCGCCTTTGCCGCTTTAGGCTTTGTGGTCTTGGGCTTGACAGCTTTCGCTTTCTTGGGGCTCTTGGCTGCCTTTTTAGGGGTCGCGGGCTTTTTCGCCTTCTTCGGGCTCTTGGTGGCTTTCTTTGCGGCGGCAGCGGGCTTCTTCGCCTTCTTAGGAGACTTCTTGGCCGCGGCGGCGGGTTTCTTGGCCGCTACCTTCTTGGGCTTCTTAGTGGCGGCGGGCTTTTTCGCTTTGGGCGCGGCTTTCTTCACGGGCTTCTTGGCTTCGGTCTGCTTCTTGTTCAGCTTGAAAGAGCCAGACGCGCCGGTCCCTTTGGTCTGCACCAGAGTGCCTTTAGTCACGAGACCCTTAACGGCGATCTTGACGCGGGAGTTGTTCTTCTCCACATCATATCCGCCGGCAGCCAGCGCTTTCTTCAGAGCAGCGAGAGACACGCCGCTCCTCTCCTTAGACGAGGAAACGGCTTTGACGATCAGCTCGCCGACGCTAGGGCCGGCTTTTTTTGCTCTCGAAGCTGCTTTCTTCTTGGGCGCTTTGGCCGGCGCGGCGGCGGGAGCGGGTGCGACTTCTGCCATCTCTCTTGGAACTACGTAGAATACACGAGTCGTACACTGTACGTTAGTGTGTAACACAGGATGATCCTCCCTCCCCGCGGCCGGGGGCTGGTCTTAAAAACAGATATGAGAGCGGTGTAGACTCAACTCGGGCGCCGCTGAATGAATGCACGGACGCGGCGCGCGCTCAGATGTGTTTTCTCATGGCATTTCTCGGTGAAAATCCCACTCGCAAAACGAGATTCAAAACGTTGAAGCACACGCTGAGCGAAGACGGGCTTTCTCGTTTCCCCCGTGGCCCGGCCTGGCCGGCTAGAGAGCAACAGTCTCGCGCAGCGCACATGAAAAGGCGCGGCGCGCGTTGTACTCAAGCCGGCGGGCTGCGCATTTGGTGCGATGTGGTGTGTAAAAACGGGCGAAAAGCAGGCACGGCCGTCGTATGCGTTCTGGGCCGAGTTAAAGAGGAGCCTTGGGAACGAGCCTGATGTCTTTGCAGCTGTCGAGTGGTGTGTGTAGTATCGGAAGCAGAGCGCGTTGGGGGCCATGTAAAGCACAGCACGCGTGACTATAGGTTCCGCTATAGCCTTGTTTGTGTGTGTGTGTGTGTGTGTGTGTGTGTGTGTGTGTGTGTGTGTGTTGTATTTCATGCTGCTAGAACATTCTTTTCAATGTCTATGTGCTACTAGAACACTCTTTTGAATGACTTTGTGCTAATGTCACATTAGTTCGAATGACTAGGTGCTACTACAACAGTATTTAGAATTATTATGCGCTTCTCGAACCTTAGTTCGAACGATTACGTGCTACTGTGACATTAGTTCAAATGACTAAGTGCTACTACAACAGTTAGAACAGAGATGCCCAAACTTCGGCCTGTGGGCCAAAGTTGGCCCGTGGTGACTTGATTTGGCCAGCCATGCCATATGTGAGAAGGGGGGGAGGGGGAAATTTAATTGATGCTGATCTTCATTTCTAATTTAACATTTTTTTTATTATTATTATTGAGCTACAAAAAATGAAAATTGAAATTAAATGTAGAGAATAAGAATTAGAATTTTATTTAATGTACATGCATACTTCAAGGCCAGCATGCATTGCGACAGTCAACAAACAGGTAATAATGGAGAGATCCAGGCACTGGCACACAGACAAGAGGAAATTTAAAAAGATTTGGCAAGTTGACTTTTTATTTACTGAAATCAACTCAAAGGCAGTGTGTCTAGTTTGCAAGCAGTCAGTTGCTGTTTTGGAAGAGTACAAAATCCGTCATTATGAAACAAAACCTTCTTCAGCTTTCTCAAAGGACAGCGGCGAGGCATAAAACAGAAGGCTAACGAGCTGCTTGCTAAACTTCGATCTGAGCAGAGTGTGCTGCTACGTCCTTCATCAGCTCAAGAAAGTGCCACACGGGCCAGCTATCAGATTTCCTGTATTTTACATCAAGAACAGCTATGTGCCCAATCCATCGGGCTTGTGGATGTGATGCGTGACGTCGTCAAAATTGTGAATGATATACGCTCCGAGGTGCTCTCTCACCTGCAGTTCAAGGTCCTGTTGGATGAGATGGATGTGCAATATGGTGATGTGTTGTACCACCAGGAGGTTAGATGGCTGAGCAGAGGAAAAGTTTTCAGGAGATTTTTTGATCTGCGTGATGAGATCAGAGCTTTTCAGGAAAGCAAGATTGGTAGGATTCAAGAGCCCATGGATAAGAAATGGTTTTCTGACCTGGCTTTCCCGGTGGACGTCACAGAGCTGCTCAATGTTTTAAATGTTCAGCTCCAGGGAAAAGACCAGATTATCACCCAGCTTTTTTATCACGTCAGAGCCTTCAAACAAAAACTACTGCTGCTCAGAAGACATCTCTCAGCAGCTAACATTCACAATTATAATATTCACCATAGTTTTATGTGCAGTTATTGTTATTATTAATACTTATATTTAGTTAGCATTTATATCCAGTGGTGTCAGCTTTGGGTTTTTTTGTTAATCAAGCTGATAAATTTTGTGTCAAAGTTCTCTTAAATTATCCTGATTTAATTCCCTTGGTTTGTCAGTTATTTATTCTATTTTCCTCCCTCTCTCTTCTTTCACTCCCCGTCTCACACTGTTCCTCTCTCTCTCTCATCTCCACATCCAGGAAATTTAGCCCATTTCCCCTGTTTTAGAGAGGCAGGCATGATGAGAGAAGGTACCTGAGTATGATGCCGTTCTCAGCAACCTTTTCCAGGAGTTTGACAGTTGCTTTGAGGACTTCAGACACAATGCTTCTGACTTTGAGTGGTTTGTTCAACCCTTCACCATCAGTGTGGACACAGTCAGTGATGATCTACAGATGGAACCAATTGAGCTTCAGTGTGATTCAGAACTCAAACACAAGTTCAGGTCCCTTCCCTTGACAGACCTCTACAAATGTGTCCCAGCAAACAGGTACAGATGGGCAAACAGGCACAAGTGATGCTGTCTCTGTCTGGCAGTACCTACCACTGTGAACAGACTTTCAGTCTGATGAACTTAAACAAGTGTAAACTGAGATGCAAAGTAACTGACTCACACCACCATAATATCCTGACTTTGACAGTAAGTCCACTGCATCCCAATTTGGAAAAACATTTGAAAAATAAGGACCAGCTTCATGTGTCTCAGTAGAGGTCACTGATATTGCAGGCATGTGGCTGTATTGCTTATAGCTTGAATAGTTGTGAGGTATTGAACATGTATTATAAATGGGATTGGTTCTATGTTTTAATTATACTATAAGTTTCATTGAACTATAGAACTCTGAAAATAAAACTGCATTAGTGAAGCAGATACAGACTAATGTTTTCTATTAATTTATTTATTTGTAAATATTATGAAATGATAGAGAACCATGGTAACTTTAATTTTAATATAATACAGTTTGGTATAATGCAACATTTATTTTTGGCCCACAGCCCTCAATCAAGTTTGATTTTTGGCCCTTCACAGGAAAAAGTTTGGGCACCCCTGATGTAGAATGATTATGTGCTAGTAGAAAACCATTTTCAACTACTTCCTGTTGCTACAATCTTAATACGAATAACTTTGTGCTGCTAAAATCCCCTTTTGCATTGCTCAGATTATACAACCCCCGAAACCGTGCTACAACCCTGTTGAGATTTACTCATCTCTGCATTTAACAGACTGCTAGAATTACCCAAAAGCCTGAACATCCGCGGGAGTGCAGCGCTTCAGAAGTCCCCCTCCCGCTCTCGCTCACACACACACAGCGAGAGAAAGAGAGAAAATTACTCTTTGTATGAAAAGTGGGTGGCTCTTAAAAGAGCCGTTGGGTTGATGAAGACGGCGGTAACGTGCTTTACTTGGAGCTGGTGTACTTGGTGACGGCCTTTGTGCCCTCGGACACGGCGTGCTTGGCCAGCTCGCCGGGAAGCAACAGGCGCACGGCGGTCTGGATCTCCCTGGAGGTGATGGTGGAGCGCTTGTTGTAGTGAGCCAGACGAGAAGACTCACCGGCGATGCGCTCAAAAATATCATTCACGAAAGAGTTCATGATGCCCATGGCCTTGGATGAGATGCCGGTGTCAGGGTGCACCTGCTTCAAGACCTTGTACACGTAGATGGCGTAGCTCTCCTTCCGGGACTTTCTGCGCTTCTTGCCTCCTTTGCCGGCCGTCTTGGTCACGGCTTTCTTTGATCCCTTCTTGGGCGCGGTCTTGGCTGGATCGGGCATGATGCTACTTCTCGAATAAACGAACAGAAAATGACTGGCGCCCCGCCTCGCGCCCGCTCTATTTACAGACCCACATGTTAATGACGAACAGACAAGACACCTTTTTTTGATTGGCCAAAATTCGATACCTCTTCCTGCATGGCGCCTCCTACTGCACTCTGCTTCCTCCCTCTTTCCATACCTCCTCCTCGTCCTCCTCCACCTCCACGCTTTGTTTCCTTTCCCGCCCTTGTACTTTCAGGACAACGTGCACTATGAAAAAACAATTGGCTTGCGAAAAAACCGTTTTATATTATATATGCATGTGTGCGTGTGTATGAGAGAAAAAAAATATAGAAGTAAGTTTCTACTAAAATCATCTTTTAAATCGTTTTATAATGTTGATATATAATATTGATTTATAGTTTATACTATTGAACACTGCATATATGTAGTTTATTACAAAAAATACAAATAGATCTACCACTTATGCTACTTCTGTACAGCGTTTGATGCCTTATGCTTCATGAAAGAAAAAGCCTTTTTTCGCCCCACACGGAAGAGCTCTTTTTCTAGACATATGGGTGGCTCTTAAAAGAGCCGTTGTGTTCGCGTCGTTCGGTGTTAGAGCGTTTAACCGCCGAAGCCGTACAGGGTGCGTCCTTGGCGTTTCAGAGCGTACACCACATCCATGGCGGTCACGGTCTTTCTCTTGGCATGCTCGGTGTAGGTGACGGCGTCGCGGATCACGTTCTCCAGAAACACTTTCAGCACACCGCGAGTCTCTTCATAGATCAGACCAGAAATACGCTTTACACCACCACGGCGAGCCAGACGGCGAATAGCCGGCTTGGTGATCCCCTGGATGTTATCGCGAAGCACCTTGCGGTGACGCTTAGCGCCTCCTTTGCCGAGTCCCTTACCACCCTTGCCTCTGCCAGACATTGCGCTGCTCTCGAAGTCAAACCACTCAATAAAAGTTCTCGCGCAGCGCCCACCTATTTATCCACACTCGACAGGACCTAGTTGAGAACAGGCGAGGAGGCGGGCCTTACACCAACGGTCACACAATAGCTCTCTTTTTCTAAAACAAACACTAGGCACTGCTTTTCACCTGCTAACGTCTTCTTCTTCCCCATTCTCTCTCTCTCTTTCTCTAATCACTGGCCTTCTCTTTTCACATTTCCATTTTCACTATCTGTGTTACAATCAATGTACACACTGTGTTTGAACCTAAATGTCATGCATCAACCAAAACTGCGCCTCCAGAATGACGGCTGAGCTTAAGATTGGCAAAATATGTCGCAGCAGTTGCATTCGTCAAATAAACTATGAGCAATTAAGTAGTGCCAATGAGATAATTACAGCAATGCGTAATGTCCAATAAGCTCAAAAAGAGCCGGACTCGCAGCACACTTTATTCTACTTGGCCAATCAAACACAATTATGAACTGGGATTCTGATAGTTGTGTGCCTTTAACTCACTGTGTAGAAAAATGAGGTCAGCTATATAGACAACAATGTTCATTACGTATTTAATTACTTCGATTGAGGTCATTATTAGAAGTAGTAGTAGTAATAGTAAAATACCTACAACCTACCTTCTGTTTTAGGCGGCGTGTGTTGTGCTGGATGGAACATGACTGCCCTCGTGTGGCCAAACTCGGGAACGGCAATTTCCCAAAAATTGCAGTATTCTCTTATTAAGCTTTTAATGGCGGTGTTTAGAAGTCTATATTTGTATTATTTGGCAAATAGTGGGGTAAGAAGTAATAGATGCTATGAACATTCATGTTTCTCTCACCACTGGGGCAGAGGTGGCTTAGTGGTTAAGGCTCTGGTTTACTGATCAGAAGGTCAGGTCACCATATCATGACCCTGTGCTCTGACCCCAGCTTCCTGACATGTTGGGGTATGTGAAGAAAACAATTTCACTGTGCTCTACTGCATATGTGACCAATAAAGACTCATTATGTAGACTTATACATGACATTTTTAATTCTAAAACAGCTGCTAAACTATGTGCAGACTAAATTATGTGCAGATGTAAAAACAAAATGCTAAACACATTCTCTATTTGTGTGTGTGGTTTTTTTGTACTGTATGTGTATTTCATCAGTGTTGCTATGAGCTTATTAATAATAATAATAATAATAATAATAATAATAATAATAATAATAATAATAACGCAGCTCATCAGTGTTATTACTGTGCATTGTCTAGTTTTCACGTATCAAGGACAATAGACGGAGCTTCTGAACTGTTTAACAGCATTATTATTATTATTATTATTATTATTATTATTATTATTATTATTATTATTATTATTATTACTATTAGTTGGGCAATTGTTTTTTTGATTAATCGTATGGGGTGGAGCGAACTTTCAGTACCATTTGTTTTTGTTTATTTAATATAAAGTCCACAAACTGAGTGTAACAAATATAAACTTCACAGTAAAACTTTACACAACTGTTTGTACAAAACAGAAAAGAACCCAACACACACACACACACACACACACACACACACACACACACACACACACACACACCAGAATATATATTATTAATTTAGGACTATAGTTTAATTCGGTGCTTTTTGTGCATCTATAAAAAAAATAATGCATAAATACTATATATATATATATATATATATATATATATATATATATATATATATATATATATATATATATATATATATAGTCCTAAATTAATAATAAAAACTCACTTTCACTGCACCTTGTGGTTTCTGTATCTCGGTGTCTTTAGACATTATTTTACTTTTGATCATAATGTTTGAATTAGACATTACAGATCTTACTCGCGCTACACTCTGTATCAGCGCGTCTACACCGCGCGTGACCAGCAACCTTGCACCAGTTTCCCCTGCCCCTTACACACAGTGGAGCATTTTGGATATAAACATAAGTTCAATTCAATTCAATTTTATTTGTACAGCGCTTTTTACAATAGACATTGTCTCAAAGCAGCTTTACAGAATATCAACACGGTATACAGATATTAAAGGTGTGAATTTATCCCAACTGAGCGAGCCACTGAGTGGCGACGGTGGCGAGGAAAAACTCCCTAAGATGTTTTAAGAGGAAGAAACCTTGAGAGGAACCCGACTCAGAAGGGAATCCATCCTCATCTGGGTAACAACAGTTAGTGTGAAAAACTTCATTATGGATTCATATGAAGTCTGTATGGCGTTAGGAGCAGCCGTAATCACACGAGTTGAAATTCATGTTAGATGCTCTGTTGTCATCGATAGCAAAGTAAGCAGGATAATTGTTAGTGTAAAGAAGATTGTACTGCTATTCCTCCTAAGGCCACATCGACTGGAGGGGAGAAGGGAACATATTTATTCATTCATTTATCTTACACAAAATTTTATTTTCATTAATAGTTTGTTTACGTACACACACACACACACACATGCACACGCACACGCACGCACGCACGCACACACACACACACACACACACACACACACACACACACAGTCGGGGCCAAAAGTCTGAGAGCACTAGTGGAAAATGTTTCTATTTTGCATTTTTTTATTATTTAATTTTAGAATTTTCATTCGAAATTGTATTATTGACTACAACTTCAATACAAAATTAATAAATAAAAAAGTACAATCTTTAAAATATTTACAAGAGATTCAGAGTTTCTTAATGTTTACAGTTGCAGAATTTAAATATATATATATATATATATATATATATATATATATATATATATATATATATATATATATATATATATATATATATATCCAAAATATTAAACATTTACTTTCTTTGTTTAAAATATTAATAAATTCTAAAACCAATTTATTTCAAAATGTAAGAGAAAAAAAATCCAGATTTTCAATGTGGTCTCAGACATTTGTGTGTGTGCGTGTGTGTGCGTGTGTGTGCGTGTGTGTGCGTGTGTGTGCGTGTGTGTGCGTGTGTGTGCGTGTGTGTGCGTGTGTGTGCGTGTGTGTGCGTGTGTGTGTATTTCTGTATTCTACTATACTGTATTCTTACCTTGCTGATGGGGTCAGAATCGACTGCAATGAGAAAATGCATATCCCTGCGCAAAAAATATACATTATAGGAACATTTGATAGGTTGTGTTTTTAATCTATAAAAGGTATTGTCTTTTTAAATGATGACAATTTACAAGTGATATTAAATCAATCATAGTGTACTGTAAAACGAGATTTTTAAAAATACTTGAAATCTGTTTGATACTTGAAATCAGAATTTCTTACCTTCTTCGACATAGATCAGAAAGTCATTTCTTTGACCCTTTAAACTCTGAGCTGTCCACTTGGTGTATCACTAAATGGTTATTTAGTTTATTTAAAAGGCAAATGCACTTTGTGTTCTTCAAATGCAAATAAGTTTGACTCAAACGACAGTCTTACAGAAAAGTTTAAAAAAACATGAAGCAAAAAGCTTCCATTTACATTTTATACATACATAAATATATACATATATAATATAGGTATAGGTTTTATCCAGCCAGATAACTGATTTATGAATCAATGTCTGATTCATAAAAACTGTTGTACAAATGTGTGACGCAAAAGCAAAAATGTCAGGCTAAAACTGATGTGACGGATCATCCAGCGTTCCCTTTAGTCATCTGATGACGCATTTATTATAAATTCTCCTTCAAACATTGTTTAATTGACTTTCAGAGTTAAGAAGTTTTAATTTTTGGCAATGAGACACAGAATCATTACTGTGACAAAACATTAATAACTTCTCCATTTGAACTGTTAAAATGTGCAGATTCATTGTATTTCAATATGAAACTGTTCTCAAAAAATAATATTAGACACCAGGATAATATTCATTAATAATAGCACCTAATATTCATTAGCATTGAATTTATTAAAACACTGTGCTATTCTATCACACACCTTTGAATCATGTAAATTTAAATACTATAGTTATAGCACCTGTCAGTGCCAACATCCCCACAAGATTTCATAATGTAATGGATTTACATTAATACTACATGAATTGATCATGCTCACTTTATATAATTCAATCTTGTAATTAGAAACTTGTGTAAATTAAGCTTAGCATAAGCAGTGAAATCGTGTTTTGATGAGAAATTGAATATTTCTTTGTAAACTATAAATCATATTTTTTCTCAAATCTAGTCTACCGCATGTTCCATGTTTTGTTGAGACATTGTAATTGTAAAGCGACATTGGTTATGAGTAAGGAGCTATATAAATTACACATATTATTATTATTATTATTATTAATAATAATAATAATAATAATAATAATAATAATAATAATAATAATAATAATAATAATGTATTTATTTATTTATGATATATTTTAACTGTTGAAGCATGTGTAATTAAATGGTGATTTCAGTGGTGGTAACACTGTATACTGTGCCTTGAACCCAATTTCAGGTGTTTTGGGAGTTCTTAATGATCTGTTTTAGGAAAAATAGTATTTTGAATACATTTTGCATTAGGCTACTCAAAGCAGCTGGAGTGCCGATCTTATTTGCTTCTGCAGGATGTGTTTGAAAAAGAACTTAACTAATTCGTGTGGCAGCTGCACAATGCATAAAATCATGCAGATACAGGTAAGTATTTCAGTAAGCTTCAGTTAATATTCACACCAAACATCAGAATCTCAGTGATCTCAGTGATGATGGTATGAATGTTGGTGCCAGATGAGCTGGTTTGAGAATTCTAGAGGCTGATCTGGGATTTTCACAGACAGCAATCTCTTGAGTTTACACAGAATGGTGGAGAAAAACAAACAACTTGTTGATGAGAGAGGACAGAGGAGAATGGACAGACTGGTTCGAGCTGACAGAAAGGCTATGGTAATGATAATTCTTTACAAGTGTGGAGAGCAGAAAACCCTCTTGCAACATACAATACGTCTAACCAAATGAGGTGGATAAGCTACAACCATATTAGGTTCCACTCCTGTCTGTGAGCCAAGAACAGGAACCTGAGGCTAGAGTGGGCGTTGACTCACTGGAACTGGACAGTTGAAGCATGGAAAATCATTGCCTGATTTGATGAATCTTGATTTCTGTTGTGACATGTAGATGATAGGGTCAGACATTGGCATCAGCAGCATGAACCTGCCTTGTGTCAACAGTCCAGACTGCTGCTGGTGGTATAACGGTGTGTAGAATGTTTTCTTTCTATTATGTGATCCTATGTGAACCTTTGCTTTCAGCAGATGGTGTGAACCCCTTGGTCAGAAATAACCGAAACTAAACATTTTCCCTGTTTTTACTGTTGATCAGTCCTGCACATCGGCTTGTAAGAATTTTAGCTCGTTTCTCAGTACAGAACAGCTTCAGCTCTGGAATGCTGGTGATTTTCCTCACATGAACTGCTTGCTTGAGGTCCTTCCACAACATTTCTATTGGATTAAGGTCAGGACATTGACTTGGCAAATTCTGAAGCATGAATTTTATTCTCTTTTAACCATCCTTTGGTAGACCCTTATGTGCTTTTTGTGCTTAGGGTTGTTGGCCTGCTGCATGACCCACTTTCTCTTGAGATTCAGTTCACAGACAGATGTCCTGAAACTTTCCTTTAGAATTCACTGTTATAATTCAGAATTCATTGTTGCATCCATTATTGAAAGGTTCTTATAAGTAAGGTTCTTATGCTGGAATGTAGTGTTTGCTTTCTCCAAACATAACACTTCTTATTTAAACCAAAAGGTTATATTTTTCCACAAAAAAACATTTTTCCAAAAGACTTTTCCACGTAATCATTAGCAAACTGCAGATGGACCGCGATGTTCTTTTTGGAGAGCAGTGGTTTTCTCCTTGTAACACTGTAATTCACTCCATTGTTGTTCAGTGTTCTCCCGATGGTGAACTCATGAACATTAACATTAGCCAATGTGAGAGAGGCCTTTGTTTGCTTAGAAGTTACCCTGGGTTCCTTTGTAACTTCAGGGACTTTTACATGTCTCATTGGAGTAATTTTGGTTGGTTTCTAATAAACATACTAGGTTCTCTTTTTTGATTAAATTATAGCTAATAGTAACTAGTGACCTAGACGTATTAGGTGTAATTTATGCACTAGTCAAATATTAACCCCACCCCATCCAGTTAATAGTTATAGTTGAAATGAAGCTATCTGGCAGCCCGACATTCAGGTCTCCCCCTCAGCACTTACTGTAGAACAGCGGTGCTATAGAGGCGCAGACCACACGATTCTCTCTCTCTCTCTCTCTCTCTCTCTCTCTCACTCACTCACTCAATGTTCCCTAGTTTATAACTTATAACCTTGGTACCCAAAGTTTCCCCCTTTTTAATGTAACTTAGTTCAATTTAATTTTGTGCCAGATCAACAAAAAATCCTCCAGTATGTTTATCCCTGAAAAGAAAATGAAACGGAACACACGCACGCTGCTTGTATAATAGAAAACAGTTGACCTGTGTTAAATGACTCAATGTTTTTAAGTCTGTTTTTACATCTGTTACGCTTCCGCCGGTGGATGGCGCTGTGTCGTCGAAGCGCAAAGACTGCTGCAGAGCGCGCGTGCACGAGACCCTGACATATGGACACGCGCGGCTCGTTTGTTTTGATTTACTTCCCGTCCAGGTATTGGCTTATGTTCGAGGGTGTGTCTTTATTTCTCCAGGTGTCTATGCTTTAGATAATTATGTTGGTTATTTAAACCCCTCGTGTGGCTGCGCACTTCGCGCTGTATTATAGTTTGTAACGTTAGTAGTGTTTAAGGAGTATAGCTTTAGCACTGTGTTAGAATGCGTGTAGCATGCTAGCGGTCTCAGTTCCATGTTCTGTTTTCGAGTAATGCCTAGACTGTAGTTCCATGGTTGATCCAGCTAGTCCTGTTCAGCATAGACCGCGTTTCTTGTGTTCTGTTAGTTTGTTTATCAATAAAGACGGCGCTCCTGCGCTTACTTCCTGCTAACTGTCCTGTGTCGTTACATCACATCACACTCCTGTTCAGTGAAGTGATTATTTGGTGATAATAATACATTTTATTATTATTGCAACATAGTACATGCGGTCATGCACATTAGGGTTAGTGTGCTACATGGGCTACAGAGTAGTCATTACAAAAGTCATTAATGTACTTTTTGAATTCTAAATGAATAGTTCAATTCATATTTTGCAGAAACTTAATTTATCTAATTCTAAAGCATCATTGCTATATTTTATTCTGTCAAACAGTGAGATGGCAATATTTTGATGGGTGTAGAAGGCCTCACTGGGACATTTTGTATTAGTAGTGTAAAACATATGCATTGGCTTACATATTGGTAGACATATGCAAATTTAAAAAAATATATACATGTAGGAAACACTTAAGAGACTTAATCTATATGTAACAAGAAAATGAAGGAATGGGATAGGCTGACTTAAACATCTAGTTATCTAGTTGGTGGCTGTGCTCAGGCGGTAGAGCAGGTTGTCTAATCGTAGGGTTGGAGGTTCGATTCCTGGCCCACATGACTCGAAGTGTCCTTGGGCAAGACACTGAACCCCAAGTTGCTCCTGATGTCAAGTTAGCACCTTGCATGGTAGCTCTGCTACCATTGGTGTGAGAATGGGTGAATGGGAAACACTGCTCAGGTTAAAAAGCACTATATAAGTGCAGACCATTAGTTATGTCAATAGTTGTGTAGGAAAGTTCCTCATATTCAGAGTAGGGCTAGGCAGGTGCTCAAGTTGCTATGATTTAATAAAGCAGCATGTCAGTTACATTTATGTTTTTAAATATGAAGTCATTTACAGTGCATATACACTATAAAGAAAACAGTCACCCACTATTTATTTGATAGCACATTGCGCTATTCTGTGTGTCACATTTTTATTAAAGAGACCAGAGTGGGGCGCACGGTGACTTAGTGCTAAGCACGTTTGCCTCCCACCTCCAGGGTTGGGGGTTTGATTCCCACCACAACCCTGTGTGTGCGTAGTTTGCGTGTTCTCCCTGTGCTGCTCCCCCTGTCCAAAGACATGCATGGTAGGCTGATTGGCATGTCCAAAGTGTCTGTAGTGTATGAATGGGTGTGTGAATGTGTATGTGAGTGTGCCTTGCGATGGCCTGGTACCCTGTCCAGTGTGTACCCTGTCCTGTGCCCTATGATCTCTGGGATAGGCTCAAGGTTCCTGTATGATAGGAGATGTAGAAAATGGGGGTGGATGGAAACGAGAGTGAAATTTTATTATCCTGAGTATCCAGTTACACAAATGGAGAAGTGAGTTTAGATTTGGCTAAATAAATCATACTATCTAGAAACAAACAAGTGGGATATAATCAGTGGCTGATTTTAGACACAATCATTCTTGATATTATTAATAATTCTGCTGTTGGTTTGAGTTGAGCACTGACAATCAAATTAAAAGAAGATGAAGCTAACATTTAGTGGTTTGTTTTTTTTTGTTTGTTTGTTTGTTTTGTTTGTTTGTTTTTACAGTGGAGTGATGAGAAGAAATCCTCAGAGACTGCTACAGTGTCCTCCCAGGAATCCATGGCTAATCATAGGCTGAAGTGTTTCAGAGACATTCTGGACATTTTTTCTGTTTCTGAAAGCAGGACCTCGCACTCACCGCGCAGTACTGGCCATTATCTTCTATGGAAAGTAGCTAAGGGTTGTCCAAAATGTCGCTAGATATGTCGCTAGATGCTTTAAAAAAAAAAAAAAAGTTGCTAAAGGGGTCTGAGAAGTGGACCGAAGCTGTCCCTGTTAAAATGAATGAGTGAACGGCAGGACGAGGAGGGGTGCAGCGGGGAGTCATATTTTGAGTGAAAGGATTGTATTCGTGTTCTTTTGAAAATAAACCCTTTAAAGTGATTGTTATTTTTTATTTATTGATGTTTTATCATTCAAGCACTTTTTAACCACTTTTTTAACATAAAAAAAAAAATTGGCTATTTTCAAGGTTTTCCAGTACTTAAATTTCCAAATGCCAAATTCAAGCACCTTGTACAAACCCTGTGGTAATAATTTTTCATGGATACATTTCCCAAACAAACAAACTAAAAAACTTCTAGTACTTCTAATTAATAAACCTATAACATCAGTTAGCTAGTATTTTCAAGTGCTAAACCCAAACCTCACACATTTGATGTTTTTTCTTTCTTTTTGTTCTTTGAACACTTCTTCTTCTTCTTCCGCTTCTTCTTCTTCTTGTTTCAGATATATTTCTGCCACCTGTAAGTCAGAATGACAAAATTCTTGACTGTAATATCACTCAGGTAAAAGAAATAAATCAATGAATTAATAAATAAGTAACAGTAAACTGATTTTCTGCAAATTTCATGGAACTATTAATAGACATTTTAGTGTATTTAATACAAATTATATCACACTGCTGTTGCACTCTGGAATCTGATAGAAGGTCTGAAGGTTGCAATTCATATCTCAGGTTTACATTAATGTGCTCATTGTAATAAGTTATCCTTTCTATGATAGCAAATCATTCACAGAGACTTCTCTGGCAAACATTCCACATAATCAAAGTCTAATAATAAACAGATTTGTGCTGTACTACTTTAATAAAAACTTTTAGTCGTTGATATGGTGAAGCTATCTATAAGGAGGTGTTTATTTAAGATTTATGGAAAGAGACTCGGGCCACAGATTTCTCCAGATTCTGAATTTTTTCATGATATGATGTGCTGTAGATGATGAGATATTCATAGCCTTCACAATTTTACATCGAGGAGCATTATTCTGAAATTGTTCCACAAATTGTAGATGTAGTTTTTCGCAGATTGGTGTACAGAGGCCCATATTTACTTCTGAAAGACTCCGCCTCTCTAAGATACGCTTTTTATACCCAATCATGTTACTGACCTGTTGCCAGTTAACATAATTAGTAGCACAATGTTCCTCCAGCTGTTTCTTTTTAGTAACACTTACTGTTCCAGCCTTCTGTTGCCCCGTCCAAATTATTTTGAGACGTGTTGCGCCCATAAATTCAAAGTTACCTATTTTTTTCCTTTAAATGCTACATTTCCTCAGTTTACACATTTGATTTGTTTTTTATGTTCTACCGTGAATAACATATGGGTTTATGAGATTGCAAATCATTGCATTCTGTTTTTATTTACATTTTTCACAACGTCCCAACTTTTTTGGAATTGGGGTTGTAGTACTTCCTCCCATTACCCAGGAAAGTGACATGTTGCTGTTTACAAATGTCAACATGTTTTTGATAATTATTGAGCATCACACCAAAAATTAATTAATGAGGACTGTCACCAAATTTCTGAAGCTAGGCCAAACATCCTAGCACTAGTTGGCAAAAGTTAGTTTAGCATTTTTTGCTATGTGCCAAATTTGGTCATACAAATGGAGCAGAGCTAAGATCAGATAGCTGTTTATGAGGAACTGTATGTCTGATCAAGCTGAAATTTGATATGGTAGATATACCGTATGTGCTAATCTATAATAGATTCTCATGATGACTTAATTACTGAAAAAAAACATGCCTGTCATTGGCCAATCAGATATCAGATAATTGAAAAGTTTCCCATTGGGTTATTGCCACAAAACTTGAATAGAAAGTTCAGGGATGGACCTCCTATGCAATCTCGCTCAAATTGGCTACCTGGGGCGTGCTGTTCATGTTTATAAGGGTCAGCGTTAAGTTCAAATAGCTGTTTCTCAGGAACCAAAATGCCAATTGAGCAGAATTTGCTGTGCGCTTTCTGCTAATCTGTAACTGAATTACTTCAAAAATGTCTGCCTTCTGCCAGTCGGCTTTCAGCAGGTAGGTTACACAACTAGCATTGAGCCATCATCACAAAATGTGATATGCATAAGTATGTTCACATATGGTCTCTTTATTGTTCTATGAATCTTGACAAGAACTGGCCACTGGGAGTGCTATATGCAGGGAGTGTTTGGACAGATTGCCTCTTATCGCTATATTACTATTATTATTAGCAGTAGAAGTAGTTGTATTATTATTATTATTATTATTATTATTATTATTATTATTATTATTATTATTATTGCAGTAGTAGTACTGATATTTCCTACCATTTTTTAAGTTTCATTTTCCACCTCTGGTTCTGTAGTCCAACAGATCTGACGCACTGAAGGCTGGACATTGGCAGATATCGTCTATGATGAAAAATTAGTATTATTTATTTATTTATTTATTTATGAATCTACCATACATGTCATGAACACAAACCTTTTGAATAATTTTGTCCCTCACAGTAGGGTTCATAAGATACTCACTGATGTTAAACTTCAATCTCAGAAATGCCCTCTTAGTAACAGGCACTAAAAAAAATTAGCAATGTTGATATTTAGCAGCTGTTGTAAAACTTAATTTGACTTCAAATGTATATGAAATTGTGAACTGGATATAAAAGTGTAACCTGGAACCCCATAGACTTCCACTTCACAGAGCGTGAGAGCCTGGATAACATTGGGAATGATGATGTTCACATAACGACCCCTCATGTTGCAGGTGTAATTTGCAGAGGCACCAGCAGGGATGCTAGAGATAACAACACATCTGCAGGGGGAGAGAGAGAGAGACTTTGACTTTTAAAATATAATTTATTCTACAATTAAAAAACCTTAACATACAGAACACATTGTTTTAACGACCATTACCAATTGAAAAAGAGATTCTCGCCTCTTATAAGTCACCCCTTTGTTTACACACCATTTCTTCTCAAACATCGGAAGATCACCATTAATTTGGTAAAATTCGTACTTTAATCTAATCCTAGACTCAACCAAGGCCTTAAATAATTTAACCATGTTTACTTCTTTCCCTTCTGATCCCATTTTGTAAGCCTTCCAAATGGCTAATTTTGCTTGACCAACCAAAAAATTCGAATAGGTACAGATTTCCTGCCTGTGGCGAGAATATCTACCCCCATAAATAAACACTGTTTTCAAGAAAATGATCCCCAAACTACGAAACATTGTATACAATAGATTAAAGAGCGGAGATAATTTACAACATTCACAAAAGACATGAAACACAGTATCAAGTTCATCACACAAAGTACACAGTGGAGACGATGCATATTTACATTTAAACAAAAACACTTTTGTTGGTAATGCACAATGTAAAATCCGCCACTGTAAGTCACCAGACCGTTTTGGTAGAGGGTTCTTATACAATAACCGCCATGAAGGTTCATTATCTCCCGACATCAAGAAATGAGTCCTCCATTTTGTATGCCTCCACCCCCTTAGATGTCTGACAAAGTCGGACTTTACACAGGAAATATATGCATTTTGTTTGTTCACCATGGAAAACGGAAGACTTTGCAAGCCTTTAAAGGATAACAACATGTTTACATTGTCTCCATTGTTAATTTGACCTACCTGTGGAGTTATGTACACTTCTGGAAAAAAAGACCTTTGTGTTACTGCCAGACATAAACTTGGTTATATATTATCCCACAAACATGCAGGAAAAGATGTTTTCAAATCCTTTAATATGTTCCCGACTATTCTCTCTGATCTACCAGTAATCCCCACACGAATTTATGGAGATACTAGAGATCCAGATCCTTTCTTCCTCTGTCTTTAGTTTTTTTTAGTTTTACAAGCAAGAATACATGAACACAGTATCGGGCCGACACCTGAGTACTGGTATCGGCATCGGTGCATCCCTAACACACACACACAGTTAAATTGGAGCAGTGATCCATAAGATCTTTGATGACGTCATGTACAGGTCAGAGGTCTAGAACTCACTTTCTTTCTCTCCCTTGATAATCGTTGTTTTAATGTAACAGTGAATACATTACATTTATCTCTGTAATCTTCTTCCCTATTTGTGGATATTCTCGAGTGAAACAGTCGAGGCCTCCTACGGAATATATTAAGCTACACAGGAGCAGTGATGAGAATAAACATGACTTTTGGTGCTCATGATTTAATATGGCAGTTTTATTATGAACCCACTACATTAGAGAAGGAAATACTGGATGTGAAGTGCAGTAGTGCTAGTGTGTGTGAATAGACTGTCAGTTTAGATACTGACCCTGAACACTACTAACATGCAGTGCTTTCTTGGGGTGGTGATGAAGTTGGAGTTGAACCGGTAAGAAAGATATTAGAGAGAGGCTTCCTTACACTCCTGAGGATGTTCAATTAGAACCTGCACCAAACTCACCTAATTCAAGTCATCAGCTAATTAAGCGGCCTGCACGAGCTGAGGTGGGTGCTTTAGAGCAGATAAAACACTAAATGTGTTAGATAAGTGTTCAGAGCCTGTGTTCTAGACACATGATTTAGAGTAGAGACTTGGTCCTGAGCTTTGGAGTTATTCTGATTATAGGTTTCAGTGAGGAAGTGACTGAAATTAAGGAGAGGAACTGGGAATAAAGTTATAGTCTTGCTGAGTAAACAGAGAATAAGGCTATATTATTGTTATGGGGAAAAAATAAGCTCGTAGCAGTGTTGATGAAATACATGTACATGTCTGTTTTAGGCCCACTGCTCTTTACTTTATATATGCTACCCCTTGGTCAAATTATTCGTAAACATGGAATTAGCTTCCACTGTTATGCTGATGATACACAGCTGTATGTTTCAGCGAAGCCAGAGGACAGACAGAAGCTTAGTAAAGTTGAGGAATGTGTAAAGGACATTAGACATTGGATGTTAATTAACTTCCTTCTACTTAATTCTGATAAAACAGAAATACTTTTATTAGGCCCACGTGTAGCTAGAAGTATTCTTTCTGATCACATGGTTACTCTGGATGGTCTTTCTGTTTCATCATGTGCAGCAGTTAAAGACCTTGGAGTGATTATTGACTCCAGTCTATCATTTGATGCTCATGTAGATAATATTACTAGGATAGTCTTCTTTCATCTCAGAAACATTTCTAAAATAAGAAACATATTGTCACTACATGATGCGGAAATACTAGTTCATGCATTCGTCACCTCTAGATTAGATTACAGTAATGCCATACTGTCTGGATGTTCCAGTAGGAATATAAATAAACTCCAGTTAGTCCAGAATGCAGCTACTAGAGTCCTAACTAGAACTAGAAGATACGACCATATCACACCGATATTATCAATACTGCATTGGCTCCCAGTAAAATCTCGCATTAATTATAAAATACTTTTATTGACCTATAAAGCACTAAATGGTCTCACGCCACAATATCTAATGGACCTTTTGGTTTTCTATGATCCTCCACGCCTACTTAGATCAAAAGATGCAGGCTATCTGACGGTACCTCGAATAGTGAAGGCTACAGCAGGGGGAAGAGCTTTCTCTTATAGAGTCCCACAGTTATGGAACAGTCTTCCTATTAGTGTTCGGGACTCATACACAGTCTCAGTGTTTAAGTCTAAGCTTAAAACGTATTTTGTTTACTCAAGCCTACCCTGACTAGATTCTGTTCTACTACTTCGCAGTCATAATTATCTTTTTTCTCCCTCTCTCCTTTCGCCGGGCCCCCCACGAATTTATGGAGATACTAGAGATCCAGATCCTTTCTGCCTCTGGATGGAGCTCAAATCTTCTTTAATTCCAGACTGCTGGGACTACGGCTGCTCCTAAGGCCATACAGACTTCATATGAATCCATAATGAACTTTTTCACACTATCTGTTGTTACCCAGATGAGGACGGGTTCCTTCTGAGTCGGGTTCCTCTCAAGGTTTCTTCCTCTTAAAACATCTTAGGGAGTTTTTCCTTGCCACCGTCGCCACTCAGTGTCTTGCTCAGTTGGGATAAATTCGCACCTTTAATATCTGTATACCATGTTGATATTTCTGTAAAGCTGCTTTGAGACAATGTCTATTGTAAAAAGCGCTACACAAATAAATTGAAATAAAAAGTCAAAAACTGCTAGAAAAAAACTCAGAACATTTGCTTAGCCTAATACTTTTTTTTCCATCTACACATAATTATTATTGTAGCAGCTGCTTTTGCAATAAAAAGGCTTAAAGTCGAGGCTCCCTGTATCTATGGAGAAAGAGGAGCAGTGCACCATTGACATCATGCACAGAGGTAGCATGAAGGTGTGACTGAGTTTTTAGAAATTATTTCCTAATCTTATGCTAATATGAATACTACAATAATAATAATAATAATAATAATAATAAGAAGAAGAAGAAGAAGAAGAAGAAGAAGAAGAAGAAAGGGTGATTAATAAAATAAAATAAATAAAATAGCAGCGCTGCGTGGTGTTCTGGATGGATCTTGACTGCCATCGTGTGGTCATGTTTAGGAAGTGCACCTTCCCCCAAACGTTGTTTAAAGCCGCAGATTATAAATCTATATTCCTGCTGAGTGTGTGTTTATGACCTGGATGTTGAGTTGCTTTTACACTTTCTACATAAGCAGCATTTCTGGCCTCTGTGAGTCCCAGGTGATGATCTTTTATTTTCAGATTCTTACTGAGGTGCTGTTTTCCACATGCAGTGCTTGGCTGTGTTGGAGGCCACCAAGAAAGACTTCCTGGCTGTCATGTGGAAGCTAAGTGGGCTGGGGTATGTTGTCCTCCATCAGCTGACCTAGTCAGAATGCTTGTCATGTTTTTATGTATTGATTTAATTTCTGTTAGACAGCCTCATGATTTACCAAACATGTTTTTTCTTTTTTTTTAGGTCAAAAGGGTTTCTGGCCATGGTGCTTGTGCTGCAGTGATCTTGTTCTCCATCACACTCCAACACAGGTAGCCATCTTCACCCTCTCCCAAGAGGTGATGGTACGACTCTGAATAAACCCTCTATTATTATAAATAAAGTGTGACTGTGTCTTGTAGTCCACCCACCAACCTTTTTCTGTTCAGTGGTTTGACTTGTGCTACACAGAGGTGAGTCCAGTTATGCTGCAAGAAGTGTAAGTATGATGGGGTTGATGAGTGGGAGGAGAGGTTCTTCCTGTGCAAGGTGCTGCTCTCTCTTCTTTCAGCATAGCTCCTGGTCTCAGAACAGGTTTAGTTCATCGTTGCTGGTGTTGTGTAGAGGATGTTATATTGTGAAAGTCACAACTATCCCCGCTCAAGGTCTTGTGAAATATTTGACCTTAGTTGTGACTATATTCACCATGATACTTTCAGCGGTTACTACATTAGTGTCCTTAATTTTTTACTATTTAAAGATTGTTTAAAAGTTTATTACAGGCTCAATGAATGTTCTTCTCCTTCACTAGAAGATAAAGGCCCGGTTTCACAGACAGGGTTTACATTAAGCCAGGATTAGATCTTCAATAAATTAGGACATTTCAGTAGCTTTTATAAACGTGTCTTTAGAAAAAAGTATTTCTGGTGCACATCCTGAGATTTAACAATGGCACTGACGTGTTTTAAGATCCGTCCGTGCAAGTAGCTTTCAGTTAAAACAGCTCAAACATACATTTTAGTCTGGGACTAGGCTTAGGCCTTGTCTGTGAAACCAGGGGGAAAAAGAAGGGTGTGCTTTATTATGCTCTCTGCAGAATATGACAGAAGAAATGTGACTCACACCTGTAACTATAAAAAGCAGGTAGAACTACAGTTAGCATGAAACCTCAAATGTGTAGCTGGGCTGGAAATTTATTTTTGTATGCATGTATAATATTTTTTCTCTTACAGATGGACCAGCAAACAGATTTAAAGGCTGTTGTGAATGATGGGTTACAGAAATGTCTTCCTGTGTTTATTATTATTTGAAGTTATATATTCTGATTTGTAAGCAAGATTATGAAGTCTCCTTTTGCTAATCATTTTAGAGCATTATTAAAAAGTCCATGTACACAATGTTTATCCCGAGTGCCTTTTTGATGTATTTTATTATCCTGCACAAAGCAAAAACACAATTTGTGTGTAGATGCCCCTCGTAAATATTAACATAGTAAGAGCAAATGGACAAGTGAAACTAATCAATATAAAATCTCTAAAGAAGGGCATGATGGTACTGATTTTCTTTTTACACACATGGTACGCACGTACTTGGAGTAAATTTTAATGAACAGAATATGGGTTCTATTCAGTACTTGACAAATGATTCAGTGCGGATTAAATGCGAACAAATGAGCCATGAATGTATCCGTGTTCTATATATCATTTTTAAGTGGATTTTTACATGACCTTAAAACCCCAGCCAGGCTGCATTACAGGGTCTATTTAAACTTCACATCACTGTCCCATCTAGTGCCTATTAATGCTGTTCAACCCTGATGGTTTCACCTGGAATATCCTGTGTTCATTCATTCCGTACAAAGACAAATATCACAAATAAATTCAGTTGTCGTCTCTTAAGTATTTAAGTATTATGGTTTATATGGTCGAGAGAATAAAGAAAAATCTCAAACATTTAGCAACGTTTTGAATGAAAAGTTTAAGGTTGTGAATTACACATCTAAAATTACTCCTTTTTATCTCCCAAAACCATGTGGAATAATGTTATGATACCTGACAAGACCAAAATTTAACTTTTTAGCTATAACCAAAAAACATGTTTGGCAAAAAAAAAAAAAAAAGCCCAGCACAACACCAAAAGAGCACCATCCCCACAGGGAAGCATTGAGCTTTGGAGTGGTTTTTATTCAGCTGGACCTGGGCTTTGATCAGGATGGAGGGAATAATGAATAACTCCAAATATCAGTCAATTTTGGTGCAAACCATTAAGGCTTCTGCTACAACACTTAAGATGAAGAGGAATTTCACCTTTCAGCATGTTAACGACCCAAAGCAAACCTCCGGATCAACAAACGAATGACTTCACCAAAACAAGTTCAAGCTTTTGGAATGGCCCAGTCAGAGTCCAGACCTAAATCCAATCATAAATCTGTGGGGTTTCCCGGAGAGGGCTGTGCACAGGAGATGTCCAGCCAATCTGACGGAGTTAGAATGCTTTTGCAAGGAAGAATGGCAAAATATTGCTAAATCAAGACGCTCCAAACTGATCTACTCTTATCCAAAAAGATGAAATGCTGTGATAAAATTTAAATGTGTTTAAGGGTGTGCACACTTATGCAATCAGGTTATTGTAAATAATTTATCTATTTTACATTGTACATTATTTATTTATTATAAAATGATTCTTATTGTTTTTCACTTTAAGTAATCAATCTCAGTCGACATTATTCCCCTGTTTCTTAAGATGTTTCATAAAAACACAATTTAATGCACATAAATCCCATCAATTTATTGTGTAGTCATAGTTTTGAGATGTTTTATGCAACCCTTCAGGCATCCATTATATCCTTCACTTCACTTTATTTAACTTTCTCCATGCTGTCTGGAATTACTGAAGACTATTTGGTCATTTGTGACATATAGGAAAATGATTCGATTTTAAACATCTATGCATGACTTGAACTTTATGCTCATTTTGTTATGGTAGTCCATCTTATGTATACATGATGAATACCTGTGATGTATTAGTCTTGGGAACATTATAACCATATGGAGAAAAAAACAACTAGCCAAAGTACATATACATAATATTTACATTTAATAGGATGTCACATGAGCAATGTTATTTCTATCGAGCAGTTCTACTGCATGGTTTTAGTAGCAAAAGTTTTGACTTTCAGTTAAATAATACTGCTAGTATATAAAAGAATATGGAATATGAGACTATATGCTGATTATTATGATAGGTCAGTCTGCTCAGTGTAATAGTATAACACACCTGATATGGAGATAAATGCTCTGCTAAATACTTCACTGGACAGATACTTAAACCCAGAGTTTACACTTTTGAGGTTTTTTGTTTGTTTGTGTGTAAGTGATTTTCAGTCAAGTCTAAAATTCACAAGTGCTCTGTCTTCTTTAATACACTTCACACAACACTTTAGCTTGTTTGCAAGTACTAATATTCAAACAGGTTCTTTTTTTTTTTTTTCTTTTTTTTTTAGAGCAGGACACATAGATCCACCCATTTTTCCTACACAGAGTCAAGACTCACAGGGGACTCGGGGCACAAGGTGGGGGGACACCCAGGACAGGGTGCCAACCCATTGCAGGGCACAATTGCACACATTTTTTAGAGATACCAATCGGCCTACAACGCATGTCTTTGGACTGTGGGAGGAAACCAGAGTACCCGGATGAAACCCCCTGAAGCACGATGAAAACTACGATGCAGGGCAGAGGCAGGAATTGAACCTCCAAAACTGGAGGTGCAAGGCAAACATGATAACGTACGTGCAGCAATTGCCTTGGGCCCCGAGCTAGCAAGGGCCCCCAAAACACTGCATAAACTTATAGTTAAGAAAGTTTTATTTTTACTTTTTGCAAATTAATTATGTTTTTTTCTAAAATGCCATCAGAATGCTTACTTCATGAGTGGCGTATTGTGGACCGGGTGTGGTGATCCACTCGGGGCCAGAAAGTCCAGGGCCACTTTTAGGCCCCGTACACGCCTGATTATTGCTGTTAATGCTAAATAACATAAGCTGAAATTTTAAATATTGATGTTAAAACACTGAAATGAGGGCCCCATCCCTATATTTTGTCTAGGATCCGACAAATCACTAAATCTGTCCTTGTGCTAGCCACTACACCACCACATAGGACACAAGTTTTATTTTATACATTTACAAAATATATAATTTATTTTCAAAAAAAAATTGTATGAGTTGCATTTTTAAGCTATAATATTTGTGATTTTATGTGAAACTATTATAAACAGGTGTCACTCAAGCGAATTAAATGATGTAGATAATGACTGAATCCTCCTCTATGGACCCTTAGTCTCTGTATAAGAGGATTTCACTGGGGATGAAGTAATAGATTTAAACTCTATGTAGAGCGCTCTCTCGTGGCTCCACCTACCACGCACGTTCGAACCAATCATATTATCCTCTCTGGCGTCCATGGGCGTGACTAACCGCGTCTGTCTGTTAAAGGTAGCAGGTTGTACATGGCGAGCGGGTTACTCACTGAGGGTTGGTGATTGGTGTAATGGAAGCCGTCTCTGAACCGCATTTAATGACGGAGAACTACAGGAGTGGAGAGTGCGGTAGAGACTCCATTCGTTCAGACCGTGTGTAGTGTACCTAGATACGCAGTCGTGCAGGATTTGGGCACAGGCCAAGCTAATGAAACATCATCCATTTCAAGTCAAGTTGCTATTGATAAACACTTCACTAAAACCTGTATGGAAACGTTGCTGTTCAGTTGTTCTATAAGCGCAATTTCAACCAAATACCGTGGAGTGTAAAAGTTTGTACCCCCTTTTGGTTTCTTTTGGACGGAAGGGTGTTAAATGTCCTAAACACTACAAAATTTGACTGCAAGTAGAAGTTAATTTTATTAGCAGACTCAGATATCCATGTTAATATTTTCAATACTGATCATTAGTGTTAAATGACTTGATGATTTTGTGGTCAGTAAACCGTTTTTGCATTGATTTTGATGTATGTTTTGGATCACTGTCCTGCTGGAAGATCCAACCACGGCACATTTTAATGTTTCTGGCAGAGGCAGTCAGGTTTTTATTTAATATCCATGTATCCTAACAATATGTCCAGGTCCTCTGGCAGAAAAACATTCCCAAAACATTAAAGATCCACCACCATATTTAACCGTGGGCATGAGGTACTTTTCCATATGGCTACCTATCTGTGTGCTTCAAAACCACCTCTGGTGTTTATTACCAAAAAGCTCTATTTTGGTTTCATCTGACCATAGAACCCGATCCCATTTGAAGTTCCAGTAGTGTCGGCAAACTGAAGACACCCGAGTGTGTTTTTGGATGAGAGTAGAGGCTTTTTTTCTTGAAACCCTTCCAACAACTTGTGGTGATGTAGGTGACTTCATATTGTAGTTTTGGAGACTTTCTGACCCCAAGACACAACTAACTCCTGCAATTCTCCAGCTGTGATCCTTGGAGATGTTTTGTCCACTCAAACCGTCCTCTTCAGTGTGTTGAGACGATATAGACACGCGTCCAATTCCAGGTTAATTCATAACATTTCCAGTTGACTGGAACTTCTTAATTATTGTCCTGATGGTGGAAATGAGCGTTTTCGATGCTTGTGCTACTTTCTTATAGACACTTCCCATTTTGTGAAGCTCAACAACCTTTTGCTGCACATCACAGCTACAGTGGTGCTTGAAAGTTTGTGAACCCTTTAGAGTTTTCTATATTTCTACATAAATAACAAGATTTACAGACAAGTCCTAAAACTACACAAAGAGAACCCATTTAAACAAACGTGACACATGTTATACTTGGTCATTTATTTATTGCAGAAAATAATCCAATATTACATATCTGGGAGTGGCAAAAGTATGTGAACCTTTTGCCTTCGGTATCTGATCTGACCCCCTTGTGCAGCAATAACTGCAACTAATCATTTCCAGTAACTGTTGATTAGTCCTGCACATGGGCTTGGACATCAGTTTTGGCCA
Source organism: Ictalurus punctatus (assembly GCF_001660625.3). Classification (NCBI taxonomy): domain Eukaryota; kingdom Metazoa; phylum Chordata; class Actinopteri; order Siluriformes; family Ictaluridae; genus Ictalurus; species Ictalurus punctatus. The sequence goes on from NC_030427.2 coordinate 2,618,535, forward strand.
TTCAAACCAATAACTTTATTGTTCTTTAACCATTATTTGTTTTGGGCCATTGTCTTATTGCATGCCCCACTTTCTCTTGAGATTCAGTTCAGTTCCTGGGTTCATTCTTGCCCTGCGTTTGGGGAACTCGCCACTACACTAATTATAATCTTTCAGATAGCTTGGAGATTTAGTACGTGTAGACCTTCTGAACTCGGGGTTTTCCATCCCAAGGAAAGTTTCTGATGCAGCCACTTCAGAAGTTCCTCCCAGTTTTTGTTTGTGACTTTCCTCAGAGAATGAAGAACCTGAGTCTTTTGTAGAATGCGCTGGAATGGCAACATCTGGCCGTGAAGTGTCTTACAACTCTGGTGCTACGGATGTTGCATTGTGCCCATCTCTCACCTGATCAATATGTCAGTGCACTACTTGCCCACTTCCCAATGCTACTGTGCACCATACAGGACCAGTCTTCTTCTGAACTGTTCCTGGAATAAAAGTAGGTCCAGAGCTGAAGTTCCTAGTATACACTGGGTCACCCACCACGAGATATCTTTCCTTTGCATGTTGGTCATGGTACCATTTTTCTCAATTATTTGTATCTCAATGAGACCCTGTGTAGACCAGTTTCCTTCCACACAGCTGATTAGCGGCTGATTTGCCAGTGGTCGACTGTGGCGTCGTTCGGTAACTGAACAGCACTTTGCCTAGCTTTTTCAATGGACTCTCCAGCACTCTCTTTCCTCAGGGTTTTGAATGTTTGAACCGCCCTTTCAGCCAGACCACTGGAAGATGCATGGTAGGGTGCTGTGCTTGTGTTTAATTCCGTTTCTTTCCATAAACTCTTGGAATTCAGCACTGGTAAAAAAAACAAAAAAACTGCTATGGTCTGACATCACTACTTCTGGTATCCTGTGTTGGCTAAAGGTTTGTCTTAAGCACTGAATGGTAACTGTGGATGTAGACTTGATTAACAGATAAGCCTCTATCCATTTTGAGAATGCTTCTACCACGATCAAGAACATTCTACTCATCCACGGTGCACCGTAATCAATGTGAATCCTTCTCCATGGTTGCTCTGGTATCTCTCACGCATGCAGTGGCGCGTTTGCCGGAGCGTTTCTGTTTTCCTGGCAGACTGCACACGATTTGACCAATGCTTCCACCTCTGCATCCAAGTGTGGCAACCACATATAGCTACGCACCAGGCCTTTCATCCTGGTAATTCCCGGATGGGTTTCGTGTAGATGTCTTAGAAGAGCCGCACGCCGCGGAGGTGGAACCACTACGCGAGTCCCCCATAAAACTAAGCTTCCCTGTATGCAGAGTTCATCCTATTTCCTTACATATTAGGGATGTCATGATACCAAAAATCTAGTCGTTGGTAACGATACCACCAAAAGTAAACATGCTCAGTACCATGGTGTGATTTTTATTTTTTTTTAAAAACCCAGAGAATCAAAAAAAAACACTATAAAATTAAAAACTCCTGGAGGGCATCCTCCTCTGGCAGAGAGAGTGAGAGAGAGAGTGAGAGAGAGAGAGAGAGAGTGAGAGAGAGAGAGTGAGAGAGAGAGTGAGAGTGAGAGTTCGTTCAAACACTGTCTGACCATGACTAATAAGTGCTAAGGTGCACTCCTAAACGCACACACACCCCTTATACTCTGAATGCAGGCATTAGTTTAAATTCACTGATACGGTGTCAGGATAAAAAGATTTATTAAAAGCATGAACATGTGAATAATTATTAGTGACATTAGGCCACATTTAGCTGACAGGACACGGGCTGAATGGAGATGCATGGTGGTCCATTAGGAGGTAGTTTATAACATTGCAATGCGTTAGCGTTTAACAAATAACTGGATATCGCAAACATTACATGGAGCATAATGTTAGCTGATTTCACGGCTACAATGCCAGCTGCCTCGAACATAATATAGGACCTGTCTTTCGACTGTAATCCTATGGCATTAATTTTGTGACCTAAAAATATCTCTACTTCTCCCAAGGACTCGCACTTGCTCCTTCTTTGCCTCAGTCCACTCTTTTCTATCCTACTTAGTACCTCATCCAAGTTCTGCAGAAGTTCATTAGCCCCTGAGACTAGAATGCAATCCAGATAAACTGTGACGCGTGTGATGTCTTGCAGAATCCCTTCTATTGTGTGCTGGAAGATCGCTGGACTTGAAGCAACTCCAAATGGTGGCCTGTTGTAAGTACATAATCCCTTGTGCATGTTGATTGTAACATACTTATTGGAATTTTTGTACAGTATTATCTTCTGATGCGCATGGGTCATGTCCAGTTGGGAAATTCTTTCCTCCTGCCGACTGAGCAAATAAATCTTCTACCTTGGGAATTGGATACTGCTCCACACTAGAGCTGGATTTACTGCGAATTTATAATCCCTACAAATTGGGGTAGAACCATCAGTTTTCTGACTGGAACAATGGGAGCTGCCCACTCTGCAAACTGCATTGGTTCAATGATCTTGTCTTCCACCAGCCTCTGGAGTTCTCTCTCCAGTAGTGGACCCAACTCTTCTTTGAACACTTTGGATTGTCTCTCCAATACGTTAGCCAATTTATGACCTGGTACATTTGCTACTGTATTTACCAGCTGAGGCAACAAATGATTTCTGTAGCCACCCCCCCCCATCTTTGAATGTTGAATGTTTGAATTTTACCAAAATGAAGCTCGTTTAACCGCATGTTTATTCCTTACATAATACATATTAAACGCAAAGCATGTAGGGGTTCTACATGCATATAGTATTTGCACAATCAATAACCTATTCGAGTAATACATTGTCGTATATAAACTTGATTTTGTGTTTGTGTCTGCAGTGTCCAAAGCCCAGGCTGACCCCCCACCCCTTCAACCTTTGCAGCAATGCTGGCAGCACTATTTCCCAAAGACAACCTCTGGATATGACGCTGAGCACGTGCACTCAACTTCTTCTTTGGTCGACCATGGCGAGGCCTGTTCTGAGTGGAACCTGTCCTGTTAAACCGCTGTATGGTCTTGGCCACCGTTCTGCAGCTCAGTGTCAGGGTCTTGGTAATCTTCTTAAAGCCTAGGCCATTTTTATGTAGAGCAAGAATTCTTTTTTTTCACATCCTCAGAGAGTTCTTTGCCTTGAGGTGCCATGTCGAACTTCCAGTGACCAGTATGAGGGAGTGTGAGAGTGATGACACCAAATTTTACACACCTGCTCCCCATTCACACCTGAGACCTTGTAACACTAACAAGTCACATGACACCGGGGAGGGAAAATGGCTAATTGGACCCGATTTGGACATTTTTACTTGGGGGTGTACTCACTTTTGTTGCCAGCGGTTTAGACATTAATGGCTGTGTGTTGAGTTATTTTGAGGGGACAGCAAATTTACACTGTTACACAAGCTGTACACTCACTACTTTACATTGTAGCACAGTGTCATTTCTTCAGTGTGTCACATGAAAAGATATCATCAAATATTTACAAAAATGTGAGGGGTGTACTCACTTTATTGTGAAATACTGTACATCTTTTTATTTACTTTAATATTTATTCATAGTGTGTGTGTGTTTGTATTTATTTATAAATAAATAAATAGATAAATAAATAAATAGATAGATAGATAGATAGATAAATCGCAACGGTGGCGCATCTGACTCCAGATCAGAAGGTTGCGTGTTCAAATCGCGTCGGAGTCATTCAATGTGCTCTTTTTCACACAGACCCATGATTTTCTGCGTAGTCTAATAAGGATGCTGTTATATGGACTCCAATCTCTATGATGACCACCCATGTCTTTGTCAACTTCATGCTGAAAGGTAACAAAGCTTAGGTAGCAACACTCTCACCTAGTAACCATTAGTAACTTGACAACCTGCTGAATGTTTCCTTAGTTTGCCCATTTTGCTTGCTGAACAAAACATGCTGGAAAATGGCACCTTAGATGGTTTCATTGGTCCTCTCAGCGGATCTGGGGGGTACTACAACACCCAAACAGGGACTTGAACCCTGGACCCTCAGATTAAAAGTCTGATGCTCTACCGACTGAGCTATCTGGACTCGAAGAGAGAGAGCGCACTTTACCCTCAAGCTTGTAGGTCAGGCCTGTGGACGCTCTAGTTCAACGATTCTCACAGACATAAATGGTGCTCAGCCCCTGGCTTGGAAAGGGCCCATCCCATCTGGTTCTCATGGCTTTCTACAAACTATTAACACAGCTCAGCACCACTATTCAAGGATACAAACCAACAGGGTTCAACCACGGCTCTGTCCTTCATACTTCTTTACCCACTGACTGCCTGCAGTCTGAGACATACAAAGAGACAAGGTTCTTGTGAAACCTGTAAAATGGTGACGTTAACCAAGAGAATGTTGAACTTTGGTCCTATCTATTATGTTGGCCAGTTTCTAAGTTGAGATCAACTTAACCCCAGTGCTTTCTGTTTAACGACCTTGTTCGTATTTTTGTTTACAACTAGCACACTTTTGACCAGCATGTCGCTTGGAAATCGTTACCAGCATAACTCTTATTCGTAAGGCTCACTCTGAAGGCTTGTCTTGGTTCAAGGAATGCCTTCGTGTCATGGTATGAGAACAAGTAGAATAGCATCAGCATTTTTAATTAAACTTGGCTTTTCTGCACAAGGAGACCAAAATTTCTAACAAACACGTTAATTCCACACCACAAACTGACGTGTAATCTTGGCTCTGTATGCCTCGCAAAAAGCAGCTTTACGCCACCTTTGCCACTGATTGCCCATCGTCTGACACGTATAATGACACAAAGGCCTCGTACAAATGGTAAATGTGTGAAGTTACCCAAAAGAAGGCTGAACCATGGTTCTATCGCATAGGCAGTTGAGTCCCTGAGTTGCGCTTCAGGTATAAGTTGTCCACGCTTCACTCTCACGCACTGGGGTGAGATCTACCATTTGATCTTGAAAATCTCCCTTAATGTCCAGGGAAGGGAAACCAGCCAGGTTATGCCTTTAAAGGGCTCGTGCCTTGTCCTCTGAAAGAGCTCTTGCCCAGATGTCAGACACTAGTCGCAACAGTCACAGCCCACCACCTGTCTCCGAGTTCCAATGCGTCTTGAGCGCCACACTGATGAACAAGTATGCGTTGCACCATGGTGCGCTACAGGCTTTGCGCTGGGACCTCGTGGCGCAACGGTAGTGCGTCTGACTCCAGATCAGAAGGTTCAAATCATGACGGGGTCATTCAATGTGCTCTTTTTCACACAGACCCATGATTTTCTGCGCAGTCTAATAAGGATGCTGTTATATGGACTCCAATCTCTATGATGACCACCCATGTCTTTGTCAACTTCATGCTAAAAGGTAAGAAAGCTTAGGTAGCAACACTCTCACCTAGTAACCATTATTAATTTGACAACCTGCTGAATGTTTCCTAAATTTGCCCATTTTGCTTGCTGAACAAAACATGCTTGAAAACGACACCTTAGATGTTTTCACTGGACCTCTCAGAGGATCTGGAGGGTACTACAACACCCAAACAGGGACTTGAACCCTGGACCCTCAGATTAAAAGTCTGATGCTATATATATATATATATATATATATATATATATATATATATATATATATATATATAAATGAAATATATATATATATATATATATATATATATATATATATATATATATATTTCATTAGAAAAAGTGCAGTACATTTTCATGGTACGGTCAGTACTGTTTATTTTTGTAATAAAGCGAACTTAATTTTTCCACTGAGTGTTATATGTTCATTCAGTAGTAATCGGTTATTAGTAGGTGCTACCCGACTTGGTTATCGGCATCTGTAAGATCCACTGTCGATCAGCCTTTAAAATAGATTAATGTGTATGACATGATCTTCTTTAATTAATAAAGAAATGCACTTGTTGACAACTTGCTGTGGTATAAGGGGAATAAAACACTTCAGAATGTGCAGTTCTACCTTAGGGTGATAACGGTCACTCCACTTCATTGGATCGTTGACTGTTTTCCTATAACCGTATGTTTATTCCTTACATAAATTAAACACAAAGCATGTAGGGGTTCTACATGCATGTAGTATTTGTACAATCAATAACCTATTAGAGTAATACATTGTGGTATATAAACTGAACTTTGTGTTTGATGTGTCTGCAGTGCCCAAAGCCCGTGGTGGTGGCAGTGCATGGCGTTTGTGTGGAAGCAGGTCTGTTGGGAGTGTTAAGTACCATCATCTCATACACTCACCACAACTCTGGGAAGTTCCATCCATATTGTTTGCTGTCACTTTTCCTGCAAAGCTTTAACCATCAGAGAGTTATCTTTTACTGGGGCTTTTAGCTGCAGGAGACTGAATTACTAAGTTTTTTTTTTGTGGATCTGATTAATTCTTTCGCAGGAGTGGATCTAATCACAGCCTGTGATATTCGTCTGTGCACACAGCATGCCTGGTTTCAGGTGAAGGTATGAGGAACATTAACTTGCCATACATTGCTTGCTTACATGTTTACACCAAGATCGGTAAACAAGCTATTTTTGTCCATATGATCATATATAGAGATAGTAAGTGATGAGAAGATAAGAATGGGCTGATTGTTCTGACTCGTACAAGACCCTATGAAAGAGTTGACCACAAGGGGGCACACTCTGAACAATTATTTACATTTGCAGTTTGTTGAAGATTAAATAAACCACAGTGAGCATCAGATGTCTGGTTTTAATACGGAGTTTTATGATGAACTATTTTATGATATTACCATCTTGTCATTTATCAAAGAAGAGCTACAAAACCTGAAATTTGTTCATTTTTAGACAGAAAAATTCTGCAGTGTAGCTCTTCTAGTGGGCTTTCCCACTGGATGTTTAGTCCAACACAGAGCAGTTTGCATGAAAAGTTGGTAATGTGACCGTCGTAATGTGGACTGGGAAGTGCACTGCGGTACCGAACCCGAGACTACCTGTAGAAGGTGGTCCGAGTTCAGTTACAATGGAACTGTGAATGTGAATTGTCCCATGAATGTGAACGTAACTTGTATCCGGGTCCGCACTTGTTCAGGAAATAGAGTAACCTGTGCTGAAGGCCTGTTGTGGTGATGACGTGTCATGACATGTTTTGGCCCAAATCTGCAGTGACTTTGAAAAAGTGGAAGCTCCTCTGAATATTGTGGAGTTTCTTGATTTTGCGTTAATTTCTGTGATCACAAAATGGTGAAATTCTGGACTGACACATGGAAGATATGGAATGATAACAGAAGAATGTGACTTTGGGTTGTACCGTGTATTTTTTTCATGTACCTTTATTATTTAGTATAAATGAAGGCAAGTGTGTGTTCTGTTCTTCATCTCTGCAGTCGTGTGTTCCCTGATAGTCAATGATTGCTGGAGCTCTGGAAATAGCAGGTGAGATTGCAGGCCGGAGTCGCGTCGCTGTCCAGGGAACCAAAGTCAACCTCCCCTACTCCTGAGACCACAGTGTGACTGAGAGCCTAGACTACATGGTAAGAACCTGCTTAAGACATGAATAGCATTTTTAGCCTCAAGGTAGACCCATGCACACACAGTATGGCCACAAACACAAAGTAGTGCGGTCAAATCTGAGATTTCTCCTCTGTGTCTCCAGGCTACTTGGAACATGAACATGTTGCAGACACAGGATCTTATGAAGTCAGCGCAGGCAGCCCTGGAAAAGAAGAGTCCGAAAGACGTGCCCTTCTCCAAGCTTTAAAGGAGAAGATCCAGGGCTGTTGAAGCTGCGGTGGAACTGAGACATCATCATCCACAGATCTTTAGTTCTTCTTGCTAAGTCTCAGTTTTTTTTTAGTCTTTTTATTTTTAGTCTGGTCAAAAGACTGATTAGTGGAAGTGAAATGATAGATGAACTTTTAATTACTTGCTTTATTATTTGCAGGTGCCTTGTACAGTAAGACAGGGTAACTAATACTCAAAAGCTTTTTTTGTGTGTTAACATGTACAGTAGATGGACATATTTTTTCTGGTCCTGTGTGACTGCAGAATGTAGTGCAGTTAACACAGTAAATTTCCTTGGATGCTCACTTTTAACTCGAGGAGGTCACAGTTTGCCCAGACATCTTTTTTTAAATCCGTCAATCCGTCACCCACACGTCATTCTGGGGGACGAAGCGGAGGAAGCTGGACAGATAAATTTATTTATTTATTTATCATTGCTGTGTTTCCTCAATCGAGTGCAGAAAGAAGAAAAACAACACAACTGATGTAAAATAAAAATATAGAAAACAATCTAATGTAAGGTTCTGATCCGGTTTGCTTTCAGCAGGAAGGCTGTCCTCTTTCCTGTTGCTCTTTCTCTTCTATTAGTCCATTTGTCCAGTCTGAATCGGTTTTGATTCGTTTCGAGATGATTCGGAGTCGAATAATTTTCTAGTGAGAGTCGCACACTTCCAAACGAACTAGACTGAGATGAGTATTTGATTCTCACTAGAAAGTGATTCGACTCTGAATAAACTCGAAATGAATCAGTCAAACTGATTCAGACTCTATAAAAGGACTATGAGATGTGATTAAGATATATATTCCAATGTTTTGCTTTACAATTCCATTGTGTGTGTGTGTGTGTGTGTGTGTGTGTGTGTGTGTGTGTGTGTGCGCGCGCACGTGTGTTTTTCAGGAGAACGAGAAACTCGGACACAACAGTACATCCTGACCATTGGTACTGTGTACACATCAACATACACACACGTCTCCATGCTGGACATCTCAGGAGCTTTCACACAGTGCTAGGAATATCCCGGGACAGAGAAACGCACCTTCTAAGTGAGCGAGTTTAGCGTCAACCGGTGAAATTTGCTGTAGCGTGAACACTTCGCCTCTGTGAGCTTCACTCTCCGTAGGGTTCACTGTAATTAGACATAAAATGTACATAGTTTATTTTTCATGCATTTAGGATTTAATGTTTTTTTTTTTTTTACTCTTCGAGGAACAGAAATGATCTTTCGAGGCAGCTTCTTCATCACTACCTGCTCCGTTTGACTCAAAAATGTAACGACCGGTTTCAAAAAGTCACGATGTCTTCAGTTCATGAGATTTTACTGTTGAATTTAAACAGGAAATGTGAAATATTTTTTCCCTTTGTTTCCTCTACTGTCTTTTTGCTGTGATATTGAACACAGTTGTAATTTAAAAATAAATAAATAAATAAATAAATGATCATTCTAGTTCTCTCACTTTCCTTGTCCTAATTGTCCTGTATCTGTTAAATCTGTTTCATCTCTGGTCTTTCTGTCTGTATGAACACTTGTAGAAATGACTTGTAGTCCATATTTTTAAATGATTCGTGATTTTGAATTTAAATAAAGATATTCTTTAATTCTGCATTTTGTCATTTAATTATCATTAGAAATCAGAAGATCAGATTAAAGCCACAGCTTCTTTACCTGCTGGAGCTGTAAAACTTTCAATAAACCAGTCAATAGATCAGCTGGATAAATGTAGATTTTTATTTACTGATTAGATGTATTGATGGTGTTGATAGATTATTTGAAGATTTTTATTGATCTTTTACAGAATCATTCAGTTAAATATTTTTTTTAAAAACTTGATAAATAGTTGATTAAATAAATGTTGTGTAATGTACTGAGTCAAATATGAAAACTACAAATAAACAACATCTATTTATATCTGTGTATAATTAAAAACCTCTCTCAATACAAGAAATTCATATCCTAAATGTTGCAAGTGATTAATCTGATCATTTTATTCAGCTGTTTAATTATTACTTTCTAAATAATAAACAAATGAATGTTCTGGATTCATGAGGAATGTTTACATTTTGTGTCCAAACTCAAAAGTTTAAACAAAGTGTATATTTATGATAATAAAGCACAAAGAACGTGAAACCTCAACACGTCTACAATCATCGATGAATTAAATATTAATTAAAAAAATTAAATTAAACAAGAGTAAGATGAAGTATATTTTTAATTAAAATGTAATTAGGAGCACTTTTAAAGTGGATTTGATTTAAAATAATGATAAAGCTGTTTTTTTTTATGTATTTGTATATCTTATCCTCTATCGTGTTTAAGAAGAAGAGAATAATGAAGCTTTTTATGAAATAATATTTGGGTTTATTTTATTTTATTTTCTCCTCAAAGATTCAAATTTACGTCAACGTCCGTTACGTTGGTGACGTCACCACGAGCGCGAGAAGTCGAAGGTAGGAGCAGAAAGCGGTGCTAGTGTTAGTTCTGGCCCGTTTGGACCCAAACTAAAGTGAGTTTATTCGGTTCTGTGTAACCGAACCCGTTCTGTTTTTTGCTGTATTGTGTGTATGTGTGTAGTTAACGGTGTTAACACCTGTGTTTCAGGTGTATCAGTATGAAGCAGGCGGTGACGGCGCACTGATTCACTCTCGGAGCTCGGTTCACTAATGACCGAATCACCGAGGAACCGACCAAAGATAACTCACACCCGCACGGAGAAGAAGAACAAGAGGAGGAGAAGTGAGAAATAACATTTTAAAACTTTTTTTATTCACTCTGGTTCAGTATTAATGTTAATATTATACAAATATACTAGCGGTGCTAGCTTTTGAGGAGGCAGTCCAGTCCACGCATGCGCAGTGTAATTAATGAGCAAGCTATTCGAAATGTGATTAGCAAATAGGTCGATGTTATTTTTGATTCTATTTAAAACGATGAATTCACTCTGTCAATAACTGCCCCGTCTGAGAATACTGCATGATTTACTTTTATAAGTGGACGTGGCAGAACGACATTTAGCTTCACTGGCTAATTAGAGCTCTTTTACTAGTTTAATGGCTGAGTCATCCGGCTTCGCGCATGCGCAGTGTGGGTTAAGGCGCTATAGTTCTCTTCTTTTGAATTATTATTATTATTATTATTATTATTATTATTATTATTGAGACCATTTGGGGTGAATTTGGAGCATGTGGGGGGTTCGAGTGACCCCAGAATGATCTATAAATATTCTTTTAATATCTCCAGAACTGAAGCAGCACAAACGAAAATTTTTACGGCACAAACTATTCTGCCGATGTTTTGTGTTGGTGGGGGGTCCAACTTCACGCAGGTTGTGTGTGTGTGTGTGTGTGTGTGTGTGTGTGTGTGTGTGTGTGTGTGTGTGTGTGTGTGTGTGTGTGTGCTCTTCAAATATCCAGATGTTCGATGGTCAAGTGTGTAGTGTACAGATAGAGTGCACAATTTAAGAAATAGGAACCAGTCAGAGAGAGGACATCGAAATAAGAACAGAAAGCACTGACCAAATAAGGAAATAGATTAAACTGGTACACGGCGTATGGGAGGCAGGAGATTGTGACAGTTATGTTGAATTATAACGTGTTGGATTATAGAAATAAATAAAGTGGTACTGATGTGTGTGTGTGCGTGTTTTTAGGATGAGCTGGAGTAGGGCAAAGAGAACTGCATTCAGATCAAACGGATACGAGAGGTTATGACTCTCACTCACTCACTCACTCGCACACATCTATACACACACTTCTCGACACAGATCCCTAACTATCATTTCTGGTGTGTGTGTGTTAGAGGTGGCCGAGTTGTTTGAGGATCTAAAGAATCGAGTGTCACAATTCAACATGCACATCAGCGAAACTTCTCCCTCTGACTACACCAGCACGCACGCACAGAAATTCATAGTGCAGGTAACACACGCGCACACACACACGAGTAGAGCAGGTGTAGTTTAACAGCATATGTGTATAAAGAGGCTTTTTTCTTCAGGTCAAAATATATACAGCAGGGGTGCCCAATATGTCGATCGCGATCGACTGGTCGATCGCAAAGGAAGTGCAGGTAGATCGCTAGTTGACGTAGTTAGTTGACGTACAGGGCAGCCAGTCTGAGATCTCGTCTTTTCTCTCACCACACGTGTGCGATCAAGCGCGCCAGTGCTAAAGGCTAGCAAGCGAAATCGTGGGGAGAGGACATTTTTCAGTCTTTTAAAGACTTCATTGACAAAACCCAGCTCCAGTGTGCAAATTGATATCAGTCAATGGTTGAGCAGTGCAAATGGATTCATTGCCAAGTGCAGGGAAGACGATGCTTTCCCTGACTTCTTTAACTACCACTGTGTTGTGGATAAAAAATGTCATAAAATAAACATAAGGGAGACATAGCATCCAGCAAAAGGGAGAAGAAGAAAAAAACGGGCACCTAGACACATAGAAGCGGGATTAGGCGGACATTGACAGATTGGAATTACACTTTAAAGATCTTTAAGAGCAGTAGTAGTCAAAAAAAGCCCCCCCCCCCCCCCCCCGAGATAACGATAAGACCAAGGTCCCTCCCGGTTGTTTAGTCGTCTTGTCTACGTCATTTTATTTACCTAGGTAATTGAGAATCCTGGTTTCTGACCACCTAAGGTGAATGAGAATCCTGGTTTCTGACCACCTAGGTAAATGAGAATCCTGGTTTCTGATTCTCTATGTAATTCAAAACGCTGGGTTTTTATTTTCTGGGTTATTAGAAATGCCTGGGTTCTGATTCTATGTGTAAGTGAAATAGGCCTTTTCTGGAAACATATGGGTTATCTAGTGTGTAAATACAGTATAAATACTGGAGCTTAAGCTCAGGGTAGGGGGATCACTTCTGAGAATTCTCATCGGTGTGGATCTCGTGCAATAAAGCTGGAACAATAAAGCTGGACCCTTGCTTCTTCTCACTCACGGCTGGTGTATTTTTTCCATCTCCAACTGGTCTCAGAGGTAGATGTGAGTATTTATTGGCTTTTAAGTTGAGTTTTAAATGTTTTTGAGTAATAGGCTAAATTTGAGCCAACAACTGCATAATACACCAACAAGCCTTATGCACAAGAATGCTAAACGTGAAAGAGATCATGGATGTTGAAACAAAGATCGCCTGTTCTATACGTGCTAGTTCACTTCAAAGACGGCTGTTCCGTGCGCATCTGGAGAAGGCAGACTACGACCAATCAGCTCCTGCTACACACTGACGTGAGACGGCTTAGTAGGTGTAAATTCCTGCAGAGATTTCGAGAGCTCTGTCCGGAGATAAGCGAGTTTCTTTTTGCTGTTAAACATACAGAATACACCCAGGTCAATGATGATCAGTGGTTGCTGGACTTTTTTTAACCGAGCATTTTTAACCGATCTGACCAACTTAATTTGGAGCTGCAAGGAAAAGACAAAAATTAAAGGCAGTTAATGCCTTTAAACGGAAAATGCAACTTCTGTTCTCAAAGCTGCAGCGCCATGTTTTTAGGAACTTTCAAAACCTCCCGTCAGATCTGGAGACGCAGCGGAATTGCTGCTTGTGCGCAGTTTAACATTGCACGCTACACGGAGCAGATTGACGGCTGTCGGTCAGAGTTTGACAGACGCTTTCAAGACTTTGCTTTATTGGAGGCATTCGCCACATTCATGTGCTACCCGTTTAGGGACAATGTTGAGGTTGATTCACTCGCATCGAAAATTGCAGCGCTGTTTCACCTGAACTCGTCTGAAGTGGAGGATGAGATTTTTTGAAACTACAGACTGACATTCAGCTGAAGTCCAGGGCTCATGGACAGTTCTGGACTTACTCACAGGGGAAAAGTACCCAAACATGAGGAAATGTGCCACCTCCTTGACTGCATTATTTGGCTCTACTTATTTATGTGAGTCAGCCTTTTCCCTCATGAAGATCATTAAGTCCAAATACCGTTCCACAATGACTGATCATCATTTGGAGGCCTGCTTGAGGCTGGCTACCAGCAGCTACTGTCCGGACTATGCAACCCTGACTGATTCTATTCAGTGCAAGTCATCAGAGTAAGGTAATGACCAAAAATGTACTGAATTGTATCGTGCCATAAGGGTTCATGCAGTTATGCAAGGTACATGAACATATATTGTATGTATGTGTGTGTATATATATATATATATATATATATAAGTATACGCAGTATATAAATAAATATGTTTAGCATTTTTAGTGTAGGTAGATCTCTTTGACTGGTCATGTTAAAAGTAGCTCGCAAGTCAAAAAAATGTGGGCACCCCTGATGTACAGTAAATATAAATATTAGTCATAATTCGCAGCCTTAGAAGCACAAGCATCCAAAGTAAAATTGCAAATGCAGAGTTTAAAATTGTCACCATGACGACAAAGTCCAAGAAGTGTAACTTACTCCTGCAGAAAATAAATAATAATTATTATTAAGTATCAGTGATGTTTCCGTTGTTCAGGTGGCGATTGCAGGCACATTTTATCCGAACTGCTTCCTCCAGGGAACTGTGGACGAGGAGCTCGCCTCCAAGGAACTCTATGGAAACGACCCCAGGACCACCGTAGTGGTATTCAGTCAGCTTCCATTTAACTAGGGGATTATTATTATTATTATTATTATTATTATTATTAATATTTCTCTCTCTCCCTCCCTCTCTCTCTCTCTCTCAGGTGTGTAATCTCCCTCCATTTGCATTCCTCTACTATAAACAGCTCCAGTCTCTCTTCAGACACTGTGGTTAAATCAAATCCATCTCCTTTGACAGCTCCAGGTGTGTGTGACACCACTGTGTGTGTGTGTGTGTGTGTGTGTGTGTGTGTGTGTGTGTGTGTGTGTGTGTGTGTTTAATTGTGATTTTCTATAAACATGTATTGTGGGTCTGTGTGTATCAGGGCCTATGTAGAGTTCTACCGCTCGTCAATGAGAGGTTCTGGCGTTCTCCCAGAGGTCTCTCTGTCTCTCCTCCTCACGCAGCAGAGACTTCCTCTCCATCTCAACGTTTAACCCGCTGGAGAGGTGGAGACTTGGGCAGGGGGGTAGTGTATCTCACACCTCAGATATACACGGTACACACACTCTGCAGCGAGCATCATCAGATGAGTCATGGTTACATTTTAAGTGAGAGTAGTCATGTGACCACATCCCCTAGACAGTGTGATGTTTAGATGATGTTCTGTACATTAGTGCTGTTCTGTTACAGGTCTCTCTCTCTGTGTCTCTCTCACTCACTGTGTGTGTGTGTGTGTCTCTCTCAGGGTGAATGTGGATTTTCAGAATCAGTCAGTGAGCCCTGTCGGGGTTCTGAGCAGCTCCGTTGAGGTGGAGAATCTTCCGTCTAACCCTGTCTTTATCGTCAATATCACCGAGGTGTCTGTTCCGCCTCTTTCACTTTCAGTGCACAAATAAAAAAGAAGCTGTGTGTGTGTGTGTGTGTGTGTGTGTGTGTGTGTGTGTGTGCGCGCACTAACAGGAGGTCCAGGTGCAGCCTTTGGATATTGATGAAGATTTACTGCCCCTGCAAGACCTTCCTCGACTGCGTAGTCTGGAGCAAAGGATACAACAGAGCCCAGATTACAAGCAAAATCTGGTGAGTTTTTTTCCTTTTTGTTAACAACTACTTGCACAATTACACAGCTACTGAGAGCATTTCTGTTTTCTCAAGGTGACACACTCGTACTCAAAGCACAACACTGAACACCACTTTGATATGAGGGAACAGTTATGACCTACTCTTTAGTAGAGATGGAAAGCACACAGGGCAGGGTAACTGCAGGAGTAGTGAGAAGCACTGACACAGTTGATGAGGCAATACATGCTTATTAATTATTTGTTTTTATACTAGTGTATATTATTTTTTAAATCGGTTTCAGGTAAACTGGTTGGCGCTTATTGACGGGGTGTATGTGCGTGACTGCACCTGGCGCATATTGAAGAGGGTGATTGCTAACTCCCTGGCAAAGAATCTCAATTGGAGGGGAGTCAATGGAAAGACTTCACTGTCCGCTCTCCAACTCGGAGAGGTCGTGATTGGTAAGTATATCTGTTTACATACAGAATTAGCTGTCTCTCTCAGATGATATGTAAGGGGTAATCCACGGCTAGATGTGCATTAAACGATTTTAATGCATGATGTGGAGGAAAAGAACCACTCGTTCAAATCGTTTAATGCACACCTAGCCATGGATTACCCGCCTATACCATGGTCTTTCCACAATTAATAACGTTAAAGCTGTCATTGGTTTAGAAGTGCAAACTTTGATTAGAAGTTTAAAATAAACTTTGGGAGGTCCCACTTCGGCTCTAATTGGCTATTTATATTTCTCTGGTTTACTTTATTTAAATGGTTAGTAGTCATATGGATCCCAGCATAGCTGGGACAGGCACGCCTTTAAGATTTATTAGTTGGAACGTCAGAGGTATGGGTAATCCTGTCAAGACATCTAAGGATTTTATACATTTGAAACATTTAAACTTCAATATAGTATTTTTACAGGAGACGCACCTACGTCTTAAAGTATTAAAGATCATCAAAGGTTACACTGCCCTTGGGTGAGTCAAGTCTTCCACTCGAACTTTAATTCGAAAGCAAGAGGGGTCGCTATTTTAATTGACAAAAGGTCACAGTTTTCCTCCACTAACGTTGTTGCTGATGTGAACGGTAGATATATTATAGTTGCTGGTACTCTGATGCAAAGACAGGTGTTGTTGGTAAATGTACACGCTCCAAACTTTGATGATGTGGAATTTGCTAATAGATTGTTGAGCAATCTCCCTTTTTAAATACTCACCTGTAGATTTTCGGTGGAGATTTAAACTGTGTAATTCACCAAAACTTTGATCGGTCTAATCCCCGTACTCTGAATCAATCTGCTATGTCTAAAACATTTTCCGATTTTATGGGTCAGAACGGTCTCGTTGATCCCTGGAGATCCCGTAACTCTGCTCTTAAAAAGTTTTCTTTCTTCTCCCAGGTGCTATCCTATTGAAATCCTATTCGAGGATTGATTATTTTTTATAGACAGCACTCTTGATTCTTGTGTAGTTTCTTCTGACTATTTGGGTATTGTAATTTCTGACCATGCGATCATGAATTAGATATTCATCTTTCTATTTATAAACGTAGCCCACCGCCTTGGAGATTTAATTCTCTTCTTTTAGCAGACAGTGAATTCTGTGAGTTCATTTCTACTTCTATGGATGACTTTCTTTTCTTCAGTCAGAATGACTCCACCTCTTATTCATTGTTATGGGAGACACTTAAATCCTATATCAGAGGGCAGATTATTTCTTACTCCACTCTCTGTAATTAAAAGCGCACTGCTAGGGTTAATGAACTTACATCTGCGATCAGTAGTCTCGATCAAAGATGTGCGTTGAACCCCTCTCCAGAACTTCTTAAACAGCGAATCGACTTACAGGCAGAATTCAATCTTATTTCGACTAAAGAGGCGGAACGCTTGTTGTTACGTACTCCTGGTTCATATTATGAACATGGCGATGAGCCGAGTCGTTTACTGGCACGTCAGCTACGGCGACAGGCCGCTTCCCGTCTCATACCTAGTGTTAAAAACACTCATAATATCGTCACTACAGAGCCCATGGAAATTAATGCTACTTTTAAATGGTTTTACTCTTCACCTTATAAATCTGAATTTCCTGCAGACGATACTAAAGTGAATGCATTTCTTCAAGACCTTTGTAACCCTGTTAGTGATTCGAATACTGCCATGCAACTGGACTCCCCACTCTCTTCAAGAAATTTGAATTCAGTTAAAACTATGCAATCTAACAAAGCTCCTGGCCCGGACGGGTTTCCAGTTGAATTTTTTAAAATGTTTATTGGAAAATTAGCTCCATTGCTTTTATCTGTGTTCAACGAATCCTTGGAATGTGTCTTTGCCTCTGACTCTGACACAAACCACGATAGTTCTGCTTCTTAAGGAGGGTAAGGATCCAACCTCCTGTGGTTCTTATAGGCCGCTGTCTCTGCTTAATGCAGATGTAAAGGTGTTGGTGAAAGTAATGGCATCTCGTTTAGAGGACATTATCCCTTATATTATATGTGAAGAGCAGAAGGGTTTTATAAAGGGACGTCAGATGTTTTTCAATACCCGTACGCTCTTTAATATAATTTGTTCAAAGCATTCGGCAGTGCTTCCTGAGATTGTGATTTCATTAGATGCTGAAAAAAGCATTTGATAGGGTTGAGTGGGAGTATTTGTTTGCAGTCTTGAGGAAGTTCGGATTTGGGGATGAGTTTATTTCTTGGATTAGCCTCCTTTACTCAACCCCTAATGCCAGGGTTCAGACAAACGATCTCGTCAAGGTTGTCCTTTATCCCCTCTGCTTTTTGCTGTCGCTATCGTACCTCTGTCTATCGCATTAAGATCTTCTCCCTTGTTTAAAGGAATAGTTCTATACGGTGTAGAATACAAATTGTCGCTATATGCTGATGATTTGTTATTGTATGTAACCGATCCTGTTGCCTCTATGCCAGCTATCTTGGCTGTTCTGGAATCCTTCGGTGTTGTCTCTGGTTATAAATTAAACTTGGATAAAAGCGACTGTTTTCCTGTCAATGCTGCAGCATTTTCTCTCCAACAGTCAGATTTACCGTTTCGATTTAGTCAGTAAGGGTTTAAATACCTAGGTATCAACGTGACACGTTCTCTATCTAATCTTTCATCAGCAAACTTCACTCCCCTTATCTCAAAGGTTAAATCTAACATTCAGAGTTGGGTAACTTACCCCTTTCTCTAATTGTCAGGATCAATGTCGTCAAAATGAATATATTACCGAAGTTTCTTTTCTTGTTCCAGCAAGTGCCTCTTTCTCTGCCAGAATCATTCTTCGATTCATTGGATAAGATAATTAGTACTTTTATTTGGGGAGGGAAGCCACCAAGGGTTAGTAAATTATTGCAGAAATGTAGACTTAGTGGAGGACTTGCATTACCCAATTTTCAATTCTATTACTGGGCTGCGCACATCCATAAACTCTGCTACTGGGTTAAATCTCCTGGATCTTCTTGGTCTAAATTGGAACTATTGTCGTGTAGGGAATCCTCTTTACCTGCTTTACTTTACTCCTCTTTACCTACAAAACTCTCCCTATATACTGATAATCTAGTTGTCCTCAACACTTATGACTTGGTATCAGTTTAGACGGCGCTTTAAATTTGTAGGTGCATCCTCTTTGTGTCCTTTAGTCAACAACCATCTATTTCCTCCATCGTGTTTGGACTCCACATTCTCAGTGTGGGATGACAAGGGTATTGAACAAGTTAGAAATCTTGAATCAAGTTAGAAATATCACGAAGGTGTGTTCGATAGCTTTGCCAATCTGGCATACACTTATGACCTCCCTGTGACTCATTTTTTTCGGTATTTTCAAATTCGGAATTTCGTTTCTAGATGTTTTCCTGATTTCCCCTCTGCGCCTCCTGAACAGGCTTGGGAAAGCTTGTTTTCAAACAATCCACATCAGAGAGGAATGATTTCTAGGATTTATGATTTCATTCTGGCGTTAGGTAGTGAGTCGTGTAACAAAGTTAGGAATGCGTGGGAAACGGAGTTAGGAGTACAGATAAGTGAGGGGTGTTGGGAACGTGCTATAGGGAGGGTACAGTCTACCACTTCCTGTGCTCGTCTTGGACTCACCCAGTTCAAAGTTTTACACAGAGTCCATCTGTCCAAGTCGAGACTTTCTGTGATGTATCCGGACGTAGAGGACAAGTGTGATAAATGCCATGGCTCTCCCTGTCATCTTGGCCATAGGTTTTTCTTCTGCCCTGATCTCCATGGTTTTTGGACTGGTTTTTTACCATCATGTACACTATTCTCAGGGTAGATTTAAAACCTTGTCCATTGATTGCTGTATTTGGGATTCCTGATGCCTCAGTTCCATTGAGCTTGATACAAAAGGATGTTTTTGCTTTCACATCCCTCATAGCAAGACGTTCCCTACTGTTGCAGTGGAAGTCTGCTAAATACCCATCTATCTCCCAGCGGCTAAAGGGCGTGATGTTTTTTCTGAAACTCGAGAAAATAACATATAGGATGAATGGTTGTACGGACAAGTTTTTTTATAAAGGGCATCCCTTTATTGTATACTTTATGGAGTTAGACACTTCCCACTTAAATTTTTGTGCCTGTTGTTGGATTTTACAATATCTTTATAACCAGCGACAGTTATTGGGTATCCATGATGAGGCGGGGGGCGGGTTTTCTGCATTTTTAATTTTGTTTTCCTTTGTTAGTGAAAAAAGAAGAAAAACCTGTGAATGTTTACTGCTGTGTGTCGCTCAATTTGTTTTCCTTGGGAAAGGGAGGGGAGGAGAGAAGAGAAGAGAAAAGGTGATGTTCAGCTGACATGTAGACGTGTTCAGGAGAAATGTTCAATAAAAATGAAACTGGAAAGAAAAAAGTAGTTTAAAATAAACTTTAATTTCCATAAGTTAGGTGGTTAGATCTGGAATTTTGTCTGAAGTAAATCAGACACACAGATAAAGTAGTGTGATAAGATTTAGGAATGATCACGGTGATCAAACTGGCTGGAATTACCTGTGCAATAAACAGTTACAGTGAGGGGAAAAAAGTATTTGATCCCCTGCTGATTTTGTACGTTTGCCCACTGACAAAGAAATGATCCGTCTATAACTTTAATGGTAGATTTATTTGAACAGTGAGAGACAGAATAACAACAAAAAAATCCAGAAAAACGCACGTCAAAAATGTTATAAATTAATTTGCATTTTAATGAGGTAAAAGTATTTGACCCCCTCTCAATCAGAAAGATTTCTGGCTCCCAGGTGTCTTTTATTTTTTAATTTTTGACATGCGTTTTTCTGGATTTTTTTTGTTATTCTGTCTCTCACTGTTCAAATACAACTACCATTAAAATTATAGACTGATCATTTCTTTGTCAGTGGGCAAACGTACAAAATCAGCAGGGGAACAAATACTTTTTTCCCTCACTGTATAATGCACACCTTCCAGCCAATCAGAATCCAGTATTCACACTGACCGTGGTATAAGTGTAATTAATGCTTAAGATTCATAATGACCTTACGATATGTGTTGCTTTATTCCAAAGCTGCAGTTCATAGAAACCTCTTCACGGCTAAAGCTGCAGAGATGGAGGTCGAGGGGTCCATGAAGAGGCGGCTCCAGCTGGCATCAGATCGAGAGTGTGGGCGCAAGAGCAGACTTTTGATAAAGGAGGGTATTTACAGTGTTTTAACTGCTGTGTTTTTTGCGCTATTTATTAATTTGTTAAAATGTTCATATTATAGTCTATTTTTAATTGTTTATAAAAGTCCTTGATGTTTTTAAGTGGCTGAATTAGTGTGTGTGCACGCGTGTGTGTGTGTGTTGGTAGCTGGGTGGGTATATAGTTCTGGTCGGAAGTTGACGTACCCCTTGCAGGAGAAAGAGACCCTGTGTAATCTGTTTAAACGACTTTTACGCATGTTTTGCAGAGAGATCATTTTCACCTTGCTGTTTGGGTCTCTGTCCCACACTGTTACAGTGCAGTATTGAGAGCGCGCGGGAGATCGATTTTCTATCAGAAACAGTAACTATATAAAATGGACGTCAACACGCACCACTCTGTGAGGTCATTTCTCGCTCTCAACAGAGTAGTTGTGATTGTTCAGTGTTTACGACGGGGCCAAAACATTCAAGGCCATGGTGTATTTTGACTGTTCCTGTAGCATAATCTCACCAAACTGTGTGTACACGAGTCCACAGACACTGAGTCTATTCACAGTTCCATGCTGTGTAGATGTTCTGCTCATCCTCACTGTACCGTAAAGATCAGAACCTCACATCTGCAACCTTGTAGCTTTCCTTAATCAACACGACTGCGACCAAGCTTGTGTAGCACTACTATTTTTAGATCTCCGCCTCTCAAATCTATTGGCGCCCTGCGCGTCCGCCTCTCAAATCTATTGGCGCCCTACGCGTCCGGCTCTCAAATCTATTGGTGCCCTATGCGGCCGGCTCGCAAATCTATCGCCGCCCTACGCGGCCGGCTCTCAAATGTATTGGCGCCCTACGCGTCCGGCTCTCAAAACTATTGGTGCCCTTAGTGTCGGCTCTCAAAAGTATTGGCGCCCTTCACGGGCAGCTCTCAAAAGTATTGGCACCCGATCCAAATTTTGCCACAGCAAGCACCACTCACATTTTCTTCAGGAAATGTCCCTTAAAATAATAAAAAGTCTCTCACTAGGCTCTGTGTCGAGATAAACGTAAAAACATCTTGAGCTTGTGTTCACCACAGACCTTATTTCCGGCATTTAACCCAAAACCCCATTGACGGAAGTGCTAATACGCTGAATCGTTTCTGGATTTCACGACTCATTCCTGCAGCACTCTGTAAGACGGGCTGTTGTTATCAAACCATTGAAATCGGATAAGCGCTTTGGTAATGATTCTTTAAATGAACCGATTCAGAATCCTCTTCTTGAATCGTTTGAGTCGTTCTCATTCAGGGTTGCGCGTGTGGGTTGCTTTTCCTGCACGTGTAATCAGCACGTGTTCACAGTGCTGATTACACTCGACAGAAATTTCATACTGAAGTATTTTATATTTTCTGGGTCTAAACAGAGCAGAAGTATTGCTAATGTGTTGTACAGATTCTATTGGACTGGTGAACTGTGTGGATTTGTATATTTAACCCAGTTTAATATGGCCTGCTTTGTTCAGTCAGAGACAAGTAAATCTGTTCTAATGTTCATTTATTTTCCATAGATAAAACAAATGTTTGCTTACACATGAATACGTACTTTATGCCTTCAGAATGGTGGAGATTTGTCTCTTAACTATTTTAAATTTGGTTCTCTTCAACAGGTTGTGTTTGAGTTGTGCAGGCTTGTGTCACCTGACTTAAAGAAGGCATTGTTTGAAGGGCTTGATCAGCACCTCCCACGGCTCCTGCAGTTGTACAACACCGAGAGGCAGTGAAATACCCGAAATCCAACATGTGATGACCCGCATTGATCAAGAGGTAAGTCTAATGAACTTTAGTTTGTTCTGCTCCAGAAATGAGCCGAGATCCAGCAGAACAGCACTGATAGTTGTGTAATAGACGTGCACAGTAGAGCTGTCGTGATTAATTAATAATCTTATAATGTGATTACTTGATGGCCGTAGACAAAACTCTATACATGTGAAATGTTTTGTTGAAGTTCAGATGAATCTCTGATGTACAGAATCTTCAACAGAGTTCTGCAGAAAGATTTTGAGTGCCTGTCATTCACCAGAACAAATTTGCAGTTGAACAGTCTGTCTAAAAGAAAAAATCTAAACACACAATATAAAATTCCTGCAGTGTGAATAAAGCCTTTGTGTTGCTTTTAGCAAACATGTCTAGTACTCTCGGTTCAATGTACACAATTTACCCCATTTAAATGCATTTTGGAAATTGTTCCACATGGCCTTAAAGTGTGAATATTCACTGTATGCCAAATAAGTAATCGAAGAATGGAATGGATTTTTTTTTCTTCTCTAATGGACCATTAATCACAATTATAAAAGATGATGCATCAGGTACAAAGTATCAGCCCCCCCCCCCCCCCCCCCCCCCCCCCCAAAAAAAAATAGGTGCATGACTTCTTCTGCTGCACCATTTCCACTGTGTGTGTGTGTGTGTGTGTGTGTGTGTGTGTGTGTGTGTTTACAAATCACTTTGAGGTAAAAATATTTTAAGGCAGCCACTTTCACCTTCCTACAACAATTGGTGACTGGTCTGAGGTGAAGCTTCTTGTCATGTTACTGTGGTCATGGATCACATTGTGGAGATCTCTGTAATGTAACCGTTTCTGTAATTATCCTTACTCGCCTTTGCTCTTTTGTGCTTCTGTGTCTTCTGTTGGTGCTTTATACTGCTTTTTAGGGCCCGAGCACTGCTGCTGCGAAGCCCTATTGGATCTGCTCCTTTTTTTAATTATTATTAATTTTTTCATGCATTCGTGTGGTTTTTAAGTGCCTAAACGTACCTGAAAACTCACGAAACTTGGCAAACGCGCCAGCACTGGTGAAAATTTAAGTTACGTAGGGCATGGTCGAGGAGCTCCATAGCACCCCCGAATGCAGGCGATGGTCAGGGTGAAGTTGCTCCGATGTGCACATGATGTACCATAGTCATTGCTCTCAAAGTTCATCAAGGTTCACATGGTTGTATCTGACTCCACCCAACAGGAAGTTGGTCATGTTGGATGAAATGTTGGATTTTAAAAGTTTCCCATGGTGTTTTGAGAGACTTAACATGGCTGAAAATCCATGAAACTTTGCAGAAGCATTTGTCTTACGACATTAATTGATGTGATGTTGCATTTTATCATAGTTGTGCCTCATAGGCTCCATAGCGCCCCCTATGTTTTAAATGCACATTTGACATCATTGGAATGCTCAAACTATTATTTCACACACTTGTTAAAGTATGGCAAAATTACGTTTATTTGGTCATTTAACTTAGGTGTGGCAAAACTAAACTCAGCAGGAAGTCAGCATTTTGATTTTTCTCTTAATTTTTTCCTCCGTTTTTTGCCATTTCCAGGCCTTGTACTTTAACGTACTCCTCCTGGAGCTTTCATCAGTTCGGCATCACATTCGGTCAGTCTCATCTACAGGCATTGACGATGCTAAATTGCGAAGCTTTTGAATTTTTGCTGCTTGCCGTGGGCGTGGCGCTCTCACAAATTTAGAAGTTTCACCATGAAAAAGGAAGTTGTTATAACTCAAACATAGAATGTCCAATCTAGGGATGTCACGATACCAAAAATCTAGTAGTCGGTACTGATACCAGCAAAAATACTCGATACCATGGTGTGTATAAATAAATAATACTTTTAACTCCTTTATTTAAACACTTGAGCATTATAAAAAACAATAGTGGCAACAGTCACATAATATAAAAAAAGCAATTACAAAATAGATATATAATAAATATGTAGGCATAAAATGTTTTTTCTTCGAGATGTTCTGAAATGAGGTCTGGTTTCGGTGTATAGTTTGGGGATCTCTATATACATGAAGTAAGAGAGAGGGGGTAGGTGGAGCAATTTCATTTTAGCCCAGAACCTTTTAGCTTGCCTTTGCCAGGAGGTTCAGACTTGGCTTTCAACAAGATAAAGAGCCAAGCATACTTCCAAATGCACACCAAAATGCTTCAAGAAACTCAAAATCAGTGTTTTACAATGAGCTTAAAATGTCCTCCATGGTGGCATGGACCAGGACCCCTCGGTCTGCAGCATTACAGGAAGATTTCAGGTTAGACATTATGGGAAGAGTCTCGGTGCTGTTATTGTCTCTGGGGCAGACATCAGTTAACCCTGTGACCCCTTCCCTGGAGAGAACAGCATTACAATGCTGAAAACAGTTTTTGTAAATAATAATTCACTACTTAAAGCATGTACCCGAGCTCCTGCTACGCAGTAACTAAAACTGTCTGCAACTCACGTGTTACTTCATTCTTTAGTTCCTTCTCTTAAGTGCAGAGCCTCTGTCAGATTGTGTGATTGATAAAGAAAAGCACATAAATGACAAAATACCAGTTTGAGTGCCTAGTGGTCTAATGAGGAAATGCTCTTTGGAAGCTCAATATATGCACTTATCCGTTTGCATTTTGATTTGGCTGTTAGTGCTGGGGATGTCCTTAAGGTGATGTGCTGCTTTTGGCAGATTTAGTCATTCTCTTTAGTCACATGAGCACTAATGGTTTTTCTAAATTTTTATGTAGTTTATTTTGGATACAGGCAGAGGAAGCTCAGCGAAAGCTTAAGAGACAGAATGGAGAGGACCCAGGTAAGCTATTTCTTCAGTGATTATAGTCATATCTGAAAATGATTGGTCAGTTGAATGCAGATTGCTGAAGTGTGAGTGTCTGTGTGTGTCGTAGCCCTGCCTCCATTCTGCCCACTGTTTGCCAGCTTGGGAAACATTCTGCAGTGTGACGTGCTGCTTGGCATGCTGGGAGCTGTGCTGCAGTGGGCTATGGAGCCCAGTGGAGGACACTGGTCTGAGTCCATGCTGCAGAGGGTAAATGTTTGGATGTTTTGTTAAAATGACATGATAGTGTAGTAAATTCAACAAAATTCCACTTGCTATGCTGTGTTCATGAGCATCACTTTTTAATGACTGAGTAGTGTTCACAATTCTGTATGCGTGTGTTGCTACAGGTGCTGCACTTGATAGGCATGGCTCTGCTGGAGGAGCAGCAACAGCTAGAGAACATTGGGGATGACGATGAAGTTACTTTCAACTTCACCCTCAAAATCTCCCGTAAGTTTTGTACATCATCTCACACAATAGAAAGTCTCAAACCTGTATCACAGGTCCCGGTGAACCCCCCGGCAACACTACAAGCATCCTGGCTCTGTTAGAGACCTTGCAGTGCACGCCTCACTTGGAAGTGCACAAAGACATGATTCGCTGGATCCTTAAAGTGAAATTACATCTTGATTATGTTTTCAATTTGCCTTACTCTCTCTATGCGTGCACCTAATATGTCCACCAGGTGGCAGCCTAGCATGTTTTGCAATTCGCTCACTGAAGGTAGGTGCAACATACAAAAGATGAGCGTTTTTACCATGAAGTTTAAAGCAGTGCTGCATCAAGACCTGTTTGAAATCCAAGCAGTGCAACACCACTCAAGGTGGCGTGGCCGGTAGGCAAAGCAGCACCTCTCACCACGGTGAAGCACAAATGCTTCACTGTCACAAAGCGGTTTTGCTGCTGATCATCTGTAGGTGGCCCTAGGGGTGTTTTGATGTTGATTATTGTGCGTGTTACTTAAAAGCTGTATGTCAACATGAATATTTAAATGACATGTAAGGATTGCTTACTACACAAACTGAATTTCAATGCACTGTGATGTGTGCATTTTATTTTCCATATAGTGAAAACTGTCAGGACACCTGCACCAGGCAGAACATGTACATATGAAGGCCATGGTGTAGGCCAATACTGATGATGTATTGTAGTATGTACTTTGAAGAGAAACAGGCAAATTAAATGTTAGTAAAATTGTAATGCATCTTCAGTATTTAATGGTATGGTGTGTGTGTATATACTTTTTAGTGCACAAGTGTGTTCTATTGAACATCTGCTTAGTTTTGCAGACTTTGATTGTGTGTGCATGTAATTCTAACTGCACTGCTGTATCGTTTTCTTGTAGAAGTATTTTCCTAAATTATGTGTCTTTTTCTACACAGATGGTGGTTAGCATTAAAACGATGGTGAGTGCACAGCTGCTGCACCTCCTTGTGAAGGAACAGGGCACTGTCACAAGGAGGTCACACTTTGAGCAACTTTCTATTCCACGGACATATTAACCATTACCCTTTAAAGTGTTGAAGAGCTTAAATCTACGTGTGTGTGTGTGTGTGTGTGTGTGTGTGTGTGTGTGTGTGTGTGTTGCAGACTGTGTGGGACAAAGACAAAGCATAGAGAAAAAGGAAAGCTGAACTGTGCTGGAAAAAGACCATGGCTCAAACATTACAGAGCCAGAGTCATTTTATCAATAAGTACATAGATCTGCTCACGCAGGATTCAGAGAATCTGGACGCCTCAGCCTCTACATCAGCAGAGCATGGGTACCTAAGCATGCTCGTAGTGACACAGCGTTCTTAATAAGTCAACTTGTATTGTATTCTCAATATCCAGGCAGTACATTTATGTCAGTAAATGCATGCATCAACACTTCCTTGACTTTGCTGAGCAGTTGTCTGTTCTTTGTCCTAAAAGTTCTTGCATATAATGGTGGTCTTCACATAACATAAGTAAATTCCCATCCTTAAACTCTTTATCTTGCATATTCATTTCGAGCATTTTCTGTTGGGGTAAATGAGTAGAGAGGATCCTAGGCCATTTTTAGCAATTTCCTGGTGAGTAAAAAAAGATGAAATCATTTATTCAACATTGATTATTTTAACAAATTCAGAGGGACCTTAACATAAAATTAAGGTTATAGTGTACTTGTAACCATCCGTCTCTGCTTGGTACAGCCCCAGTTCATGTGACAGTGCTCTGGTGTGTGTGGGACCTCGTCGTTGGCGTGCCAGAGGAGGAGAGAGGAGGCAGATGGAGATGTGTATCCTGTGTCACGAAGCGCAGGAGATCCTACCTGATGGCGCCGTCATGGTGCTCGCTGCCTTTGTCCAACGCTCTCCGGTCATGTCCAAGAACCGCAAAAGACCCCCTCACAATCCAGGTAAGGTTATGGTTTACAGTGTGCAAGTCAAGTAATTGGATAGGTTTGAGTAGCCAGTGTGCTTATTTCTGGAGTATACATGTGTGTTACAGAGAGCTGTGATCCCCTCTTCATGCACCCTGACCTGTCCTTTGGTACCCATACCGGCAGCTGTGGCCACATCATGCACTCTCACTGCTGGCAGAGGTGAGGAGTTGGGCAAAATGTTACTTCTAGACAGCCTTCTACTTAATCCCAAATAAAATGTTTTGCTGCTTTCAAATGTTTGTGGATATTGGCAATAGATCAGCAGCTAACAGTAAATAGTTTGTCTAGAAAATATGACCTTTATATGAACAATTACAAATAAATTAGCTAGTATTAATCAATCAGTCTGGATGTTTTGTGACCGAAAAGTCAAAAATCTAATCTGTGATGTACAGGAAAGTCTTCATGGATGTGTGGTGATCGATAAGATGTAGATCCAAATTGGATGTGTTTGGCTTAAATATGCGATCTGCAGAGATATATATATATATATATATATATATATATATATATATATATATATATATATATATATATATATATATATATATATATATATATATATAATATAAATTTGTCCCAATACAGTGAGCTGATCATCGACACAAAGCATGAAACAAAGCTTGCTATGTGCACTTGACTATTTTTCACTGTCTTAGATCAAGCCAGTGTTACTTTCAAAGTCTGTAAACTTATTGTGCCTCATGGGGAAGCAAAGAACGTTAACCTGATCTGACCTTAGGAGTAAGTGCAGTTCAGTTCAATTTTATTTGTACAGCGCTTTATACAGTAGACATTGTCTCAAAGCAGCTTTACAGAAATATCAACACGGTATACAGATATTAAAGGTGTGAATTTATCCCAACTGAGCGAGCCACTGAGTGGCGACGGTGGCAAGGAAAAACTCCCTAAGATGTTTTAAGAGGAAGAAACCTTGAGAGGAACCCGACTCAGAAGGGAACCCATCCTCATCTGGGTAACAACAGTTAGTGTGAAAAAGTTCATTATGGATTTATATGAAGTCTGTATGGCCTTAGGAGCAGCCAGAGAGTATCAAAAGCTAAAGAAATCAGGTGATTGAACTTGTTATATATACATCAGAATATATCCACTGGACATTATTAAAGTATAATGAGGTGGGGGTCAGAGTGCAGGCTGCTGTGTTAATGCACCCCTGAGCTGAGAGGTGTGTATCATTGAGCTTATGTGTGTTTGTGTCTGGTTTATTTGCAGGTCTTTGAATATCAATGATGCAAACAGGGAGGAGAAATATAACAGGTATTTACATACCAGTCAGTATGTGTGTGTGTGTGTGTGTGTGTGTGTGTGTGTGTGTGTGTGTGTGTGTGTCTCTGCACCACTTAACTCCTGTCTCCCATTTTTACTGCATTTGTAATACTGGAGACACTGCAGGGGGAAACCACTCAAACCCTCTAGTGTGTGAATCTCCCAGAGCTTACACATTCAAACTGAAACTACACAAGCACTACAAACGTGTGTGTGTGATTGTATTTGTGTAACAAATACAGTAACAGTAAACCGTTTTTGTGTTGATCTTGATGTATGTTTTGGATCACTGTCCTGCTGGAAGATCCAACGACGGCCAATTTGAAGCTTTCTGTCAGAGGCAGTCAGGTTTTCATTTAATATCTGTTGATATTTGATAGTCCATTACGCCATGTATCCTTTCTCTGTCACTTTGGGGTGGTAGTTACATCCATCGACTTGGATAAGCAAGTTACAAGCCATCGATAAGGGAAACCAGAGATCAAGATACATCTCAGGTTTTATTTATCTATTTTCATTTATTTATTTTAAGAACTCACTTTTTACATTCCTTCTAATAAGTCGCATAAATGCATTCTTAAGTTCATTCTGCTTAAGGCACTCCACAAAAGCTTAGTGGAGTAGTACTCCAGCTACCCAGGAGTAGTTGATTAAAAACAGTCGAGAGTATTTGTTTATAAAACTAGTTGTTGAAGCCCTAAAAAGAGCAGTGTTCCTGTGGACCTCAGGGGAAGCAGTAAGGAGCTCTGTTCATTTGAGAACTTTAAGAAAAGTAACCTGGGTGAAGCTCTTGATGAATCTGGGAGATGTTGAGTATGTGCAAAAAATTTAAATATAACATTTAAAAAGTTTAAGATTTCACAGCATATTTGTGTGTGTGTTATTTCAGTATTAATGTTCTTGTTATTATTTAAAAACTTTTTTAAAAAAACAAAACAAACAAACACATGTGCCAGGTATCAGGAAGCTCTGGACTCCACTTCCCATCAGCCACTGCACTGCACTACGTCACATGACCACCTGCACCTAATTCACGTTTTGGTAATGAGCGCGCGTGTGTGTGTGTGTGTGTGTGTGTGTGTGTGTGTGTGTGTGTGTGTGTGTATATAGCCATTGTCTGCACTGATTCACAGTCTTTCGTTGTCTTAGACTTTCGTGTTCCCGTGTTTTGTTTCATGCCACAGTATTTTGCCTAGTTGTCTTAGTTTTGTTCTTTGATTGTTTAAATAAATGTTATATACTGCAATTGCTTCTGGCTCAACCTTGAATCGTGACAGAACGAAAGACCAACAATCAGAAGCAGCAGATCGCCAAGATGGATATCTGGGGCGTCAGGATGCCACCAATGTTAGTGGAGTACTTTGCCACATTGCGCCAACAGTCGGAAGATTACCAAGCTGCGCTACGAAAGCAGCAGGATGCCAGGAATTACCTGGGCTTCAACTTACCGCCTATGTTCATGCAGGACTACGCCATGCTACGCCAACAGGAGGAGGAGTCCAGGTACAAGGGGGAGTTTGTGTTCAGTACAGAGACCCAGCCCGGGACCGACAGGGTGACCTCAGAGCTCGAACCTGAGCTCCACGAGGTGGGCTCACCTGCCGAGCTCCAGCAAAGGGTCAGCGGGGAGGCACTAGCACCAGGCTTTGGTGTCCGAGTCCCAGTCAAGTCTCAAGTCCCTAAGGTCCCAGCCAAGCCTCGCGTCCCTGAGGTCCAAATCAAGCCTCGCGTCCCTGAGTTCACGTTCAGGCCTACTGACCCAAATGACCAAATGCCGCTCACGCCCAGCCAAGCTCCGCTCACGCCACAGTCCGCCGACACGCACCGCCAAGCTCCGCTCACGCCACAGTCCGCCAACACGCACCGCCAAGCTCCGCCCATGCCCCAGTCCGCCGACACGGTTCACATAGTGACCTCAGAGCCTCAGCCTCCCCGTTCAGCTGAGGTCGTCGCTCAGACTCCCCGTTCAGCTGAGGTCGTCGCTCAACCCGCCTGCTCCATGGCAACTAGTGTTCCCCCTTCTGCTTCGAGGAGACCCACGCTCCTCGCCCTGGCCGCACGGGGGACTTCTCTCGGCCTTCCAGTTCAGCTGGGGACGTCGCGCCGCTTTCATGCTCTGCCAAGGAAATATCTCAGCCTCCCTGTGCCATTGTAGAAGCCGCCCGGCCTCCTGATTTTGCGGGGGACATTTTCTCCAGGGAGCCAGGACCACCAGATGGAGGACGCATAATTTTGGGCGCTCCGGGAGTAGCGCCCTTGGGGGAGGGTTCTGTCACGTATCAGGAAGCTCTGGACTCCACTTCCCATCAGCCACTGCACTGCACTACATGTCACATGACCACCTGCACCTGATTCACGTTTTGGTTAATGAGCACTCGTGTATATATAGCCATTGTCTGCACTGATTCACTGTCTTTTGTTGTATTAGACTACCATGTTACATGTTTTGTTTCATGCCACAGTACTTTGCCTAGTTGTCGTAGTGTCTATGTTTTGTTGTTTGTTCATATAATAAATGTTATATATCTGTGATTGCTTCCGAACCCATCCTTGATTCGTGACACCAGGGTGTACAAACATTTTTTTTTTTTTCTTCCTGGTCGCGTATTTAAAATTCTTACTTGAACCGGTACATCTATACGATATAATTTCGTCATGTGTGTGCTTGTGTGTGTATTTGCACATGTATGTGCACGTGTGTGTTTTCCTACTATAGGTGTTTAAGAACTCTTTGATCCACCAGAGGACGGGTGATAAGAACCCATGTCGGTACTTCTCTAAGCAGGAGCTGAAGGAGCTTTTCACACTGGAGGACACGTACTCGTCCTCCATTCGGCCACATCTCCTCTCTGAAGGGCATGAATGTGTTTGGCGTGTCCCGTCATGACTTGCTGTTCTCTAATGAGGATACTCTGCAGGACGAGGACAAATATGGTCACAATTTGGCCCATATCTGTTCAGCAGTGCTATATCTAGGCCATATGTGACGGATAATACCCACATGTGGCCCAAACGTACTTGCTATTTGGGATGTCTGGTTGGGGTGTGAGAATTTTAGATGCTGGATTGACAGTTATATTATTAAATAACAATATGAACAGCAAGATTATTAATTGGAGTAGCAGAAGTAATGAAAATAGCAAATGTTAATATTCATAAATACAGGTAATGGGATTTAGTGTTAATAGTGCAAGAGTAAGTGTAAATATGAATCTGAAACAGATGTGGCTGTTCATCTCAGTGCTTTAATTGAAGAAAAAGTCAAAAAAATTTAGCCATGTTGTATAACATACATAAAGGGCAAGCAGGCGGAGCACACTGTGTGTGTCAGTGACTGTGTCTGTATGGTTGGATGATGAGCAGGTGTGTGTGTGTGTGTCAGTGACTCAGGTGTCTATACAGTAAGCTGATGAGCAGTTGTATCTCACTGTCTCCAGTGTTAATGTCAGTGGCCTTCAGAAAAAAGTCCAGTGCTTCCTGTTTCCTCCCTTCAGACAAACACTGTTTCCCAGAATGCACCAGTGAATCAAACGATTCCTCTTGATGTGTGACATCATTTGGACTCTGCACTTCAGTGGCTGCACACTGATGCACAACTTCACTAGAGGCCAGTTGAACGTCAGTGAAGCTTTTTACCATCACCTTCCTCTTCCTCCTCGCACTCAACCATGTGTTCACTAGGCTCTGGCTCGTCCTCTGGCTCCTCCCACTCCTCTCATATTTCCTCTTTCGTCTCTGGTTCCTCCTCTTCCTCCTCCATATCCTGCAGCTGTGACTGTACTCATGAGCGTGTGCCAGTGTACACCTCAGAGCTCTGGACTCGAAACTTTACATTCTGAAACCCTGTAAGACTTACCCTGTGTGTGTGTGTCTGTCTGTCTGTCTGTCTGTCTGTGTGGTCACTTCTTCCATAAGGCATGTGTTGAGCCATGGCTGATGGATCACAGGACCTGCCCGATGTACGTGTGTCATCCTCAAATCCCTCAGAGTAGAGGTGAGGTGTGTGCGTAAATGGATTCATGAGAGTTTCTCATCTCTCTAGAGACGGATGTTGAGGAGCAGCACATGTAGACGGTCACTTCTGCTTTGCATTCGTTTCCCAGCAGCACTGAGTACTTTCACACACACTGTGACTCAGTCTCCAGCACACACCCCAACTCCGAGTCTCTCACACAGCGATGCTGCCTTTTCTGGATATGAATCTCTGCATGCAACAGAGCAGCTGGGTCCTGCTGACCACACACAGTGTGTGTGTGTGTGTGTGTGTGTGTGTGTGTGTGTGCACTTCTCACCTTCGTGTGTTTCAGCCTGCCTTGCTGAATTCCAGAAGCTGCTGCTAATAAGCTAGTTTGTTCACTGTGTGTGTGGGGCGGGGGGGTATTATTTTGGAAGCACACACCTGTATTTGGACTAAACATACTAGCATGACCACAAAAAGATTCAAGATTGTGGCTCAATTGACGAGAGGCCATAAGGTCTGTGAGAACGCTGATATTCTTGTCCTGGGTTCGATGGAAACATGGTGTCAGGACATGCGCTGGTCTGTCAATACAGTTCCCTCTGAAGCCCAGGATTTGTTTTTACTATACACTGAAGACATTTGGGTTTGAGATATGTCGGTCATTTTAAGGACATTCCAAACATGTTCCAATATTTTCGATCATTTGAAAAATGGGTAGGTTTAAACACAAGGTGCCATATTTTAAGTTGTTTGACCATAATTTAATTTCCTAATATTTACATCTAAATTTGTTAATCAACTATTCATCATTTGATCTCAAGCCCAAATGTTTCCCGTATATAGCAAACCAAAAATAATTGCCCTTGCTGTTCTAATACTTTTCTCCATATAATGGGAATAGCTCAGCAGCGGTGTTCTTCACAGTGGCTGACAGTTTTTGGTCTTGGTCTTGTCACTGAGTTGACCTGTGGAGATCCAGGGTAGGTTTAATGGTGATTTTCTCTGGCAGGTGGGGCATCTTCAAGTTACTTGGTTACAGTCATATTTCTATAGCACTTTTCTAGACACTCAAAGTGCTTTACACTGGGAGGAGACCACTAGTGTGTATCCTCCACCTGGATGATGGGACAGCGGTCATAGTGCTCCAGAACTCCCACCACAAACAAGCTATTACTGGAGAGGAGAGAGTGATGTAGCCAATTCAGAGATGGGGATTATTAGGGGGTGATTGAGAAGGCCAATGAGGGAATTTGGGCAGGACACTGGGGTTATACCCCTACTCTTTTTTTTTATTTTATTTTATTTTTATTTATGTTTTATATTTTTAATGACCACAGAGAGTCAGGACCTCAGTTTAATGTCTCATCCAAAAGACGGTGCTGTTTATACAGTAGTGTCCCCGTCACTATATTGGGGCATTAGACCCCACACAGACCACAGGGTGAGCCCCCCCTGCTGGTCTCACTATTACCACTTCCATCAGCAAGCTTAGTTTTCCCCAGGAGGTCTCCCAGTACTGGCCAGGCTCAACCCTGCTTATCTTCAGTGGGACGCCAGGCAAGAGCTGTAGGGAGAGATGGCTCTGGTTATGTATTTCTGCATTCAGTGATGGACTGGGAACCTGTTTTCTCGTAGCTGCCCTAACTGTTTAGGAGGGTGTGCTCCTCAGTGCAGAGGTACACTTCCATATGGAGGCTCTATTCAATGGCTGTACCCTGTGCTGTGATTGGCTTGCAGGTTTGGAGGCAGTGTGTTTGAAGTGCCACTGCACTACGATAAGCCCGCCTTTGAGAGTGAAACTTGCAGCTAGGAGACCAGCAAAACACACTGTGACTGTAAACACACACACACACACACATGCGTACATGTTCACATACACTATACATACATTTACAGTCACAGGTTTGGATTTAAAAATGCATTTTATTTCATTTCTGTGTGTGAGTTAATGAATGACCTCATGCTGTGGTTAATGGGAGGAAAATCTCTCTTCTCTTTTATCTCTGGGGTGTGTGTACTGGAGAAACACATAGTTCACCAGCTCCCTCTGCTGGACATGTTGCATTACCTCTCTCTTTCTCGCACACACAGTCAGTATATACTGAATTTGCCATGTGACAGGTGTTCCTGGTTCAGTATGGGTGGAGCTTATGTGAATTTTTTTCAACTTAATCATGTGACATCCGTTAGCTTTTCTTTCCACTTGTTCAGCTTGATCATCTATTTAATGCTGTATAGCGACTGCTGGGTAGGTAACGTTAATGTTCGCTATGTTAACTAGTGCTGTGGGTAGGTGACGGGCTAGCACAGCTGATATTACTAAACTATTATACTGTTTAATTATAGGCAGGCTTTTATGCCCACAAATACTAAAGAAATAAAAACAGAAGCTAGTGGTGATGTTATA
This sequence comes from Ictalurus punctatus, assembly GCF_001660625.3. Taxonomy (NCBI): domain Eukaryota; kingdom Metazoa; phylum Chordata; class Actinopteri; order Siluriformes; family Ictaluridae; genus Ictalurus; species Ictalurus punctatus. The sequence goes on from NC_030427.2 coordinate 2,654,146, forward strand.
CAGTTCAGATTATACTTAAGCTCCGCCCTCACTGACTCAGACACGCCTGTCAATTGGCACAAAAAGCTTGCTATTTAAAAATAAATAAATAAATAAATAAATCTTAAAATTATTCTAATTTTACTAACTATTTTACAAAATATCAAAATGTGTCCTTTTATGTGTGTGTGCTTCACAATGTGGCCTTATTGGTATCTTCTGTACTCTATGAACTACTGATCTGAACTGTTAAATAAGAGGTGTAATTTTAATCAAATTATAGTGATATGAAAATGTAAACTGTAAATAAAGTCTCTTTTTATCATGAATGTGTGTGTCCACTTGGTCCCTTGGCATGAGCGGGGATATTTATCTAGAGTATCAGTTACTATACGAAGTCTGTAGTAACAGCATTTCTCTGAAGATGATTTAATGGAGCTTGTGTTTAGAGTGTAACTTGTACTTTAGTTTTCTTCATTTTCCCAAAATTTAACACCAGATACTTCACAGTACACGAATACCACATGGAGATACAAACTTTATAGTTGACGTGAGGGTAACACTGTTTACACAAGGGTAACAGGCTTGACACTGAGGTAACACTGTTTACACAAGGGTAACAGGCTTGACACTGAGGTAACACTGTTTACACAAGGGTAACAGGCTTGACACTGAGGTAACACTGTTTACACAAGGGTAACAGGCTTGACACTGAGGTAACACTGTTTACACAAGGGTAATAGGGTTGACACTGAGGTAACACTGGTTACACAAGGGTAACAGGCTTGACACTGAGGTAACAGGGTTTACGACCTTTAAGTGTAGAGATCTGATTAATTTTATGTACATATGCGTGTTAATGGATAAAAAAACGTACTGTCGTGTCTGCTCAACTTTTTTTTTGATGAGGGATATGCAAATTGAATTTAAATTCACTAGTCTTACTTAAATTTCCTATATTAACTTGTAGATTTTAATTATAAATATATTTTCTAATTATTATAGTCTCTCTTGTATCACTGGAACAATGGCCCATATACACTCAGCTAATCATGTGACAGCAGCACTGTACATGAAATCATGCAGCTACAGGTCAATAGCTTTATTAATGTTCACATCAAACATGTATTATTGTGTATGGGGAGGACCGGGTGGGTGTGAGACCCAGTTTCTGTCCCAGTCTGGCCCGGCTCCTTCAGGAAATACTTTATCTGATGTGTATATCAGCTGCTTATTTCTTCTTGGCCTTTACACACAGTAAAGGTTTACTGTGCTGCAGTTCTACATGTCTTTATTCTTTTGACCATTAGGGGGTCTCCAATGTAAACCCTTGAGAAATTAAACATTTTCAACACATCTGTAATAAAGCTGCAACTTTTGGGGTTTTGAGGGGGTTTTTTTTTGGAGAGTTTTTTCAGGTTTGGAGGGTTTGAGGGGTTTTTGGACTGTTTTGGCGGGTTTTGAGTTTTTTAGCATTTCGGAGGGTTTCGGAGGTTTTCTGAGTTTTTTTTAGGGTTTTGTAGGGCATTGGAGTGTGATGATCATGGTGACAACGTTGACGATGTTGATGACGACGATGATGTTGACGATGATGATCATGATGACGATGATGGTGACTATGATGATGATGACAATAGATGATGACCATGATGATGACGATGAAGATAATGATGACGGCGACGATGATGATGATAACGATGGTGATGATGATGACAATGACGATGATATGACGGCGATGATGGTGACGATGATGATGATGATGATGATGATTACGATGATGGTGACGACGATGATGGTGATGGTGATAATGATGGTGATGATGGTGATGATCTGAAGTCTTTATTTTCTCCTACAGCGTGTATGAAGCAGTGCTGCACGGAGCAGATGACGGAATGTCTGGACTGGATTATGGCTGAATGTAAGAATTTGTATTCAAAATTTCTGCAGAGTATGGCGATCTCCTTCATACAGAAGTCAGATGGTTGAGTAGGAGTAAGGTACTTCATCGTTTTATTTCCTTGGTGAGTGAAATTACGGCTTTAATGGAACTGGGGGGGACGACACTAACCTGTTGTCTGATGGCTGCTTGATCTTGCATTCTTGGCTGATGTGACAGAGAAACTGAATCAGCTCAATCTTCAGTTACAAGGTAAAGACAAAACCATATGTGATATGATCAGTGCTGTGAAGGTATTTAAAGCAAAACTGTCATTTTACCTTCAGCAATTGAAAAACAAAAGATTGCAACACTTCCCGTCATTGGTAAAGATAGAAAGAAAGCCATGCAAATGCAACCAAAGTTTTGAATGTACTCGAGTATTGTGACCTCCTGTCCAGGCTTGGGCAGGAATCTGAGGAAAGGTTCAGTGATTTTGAAAATCTTGAGACATGTGTGGCATTTGTTGCCAAGTCTTTCATGGAGATAGACATGGATCACATTTCAAAGCAGATGGCTGAACAAAAGTTTAACTATGTGCTCTTCTCATCAGCAGACCATAGGCAACAGCTAAAGGGTGTTTCTGTCGTGGTTTCTGTAATGTAGTGGTTATCACGTTTGCTTCACACGCAAAAGGTCCCTGGTTCGAGACTGGGCAGAAACAAGCTAGCAATTTTGAACTTTGCTTTAATAACTGACCGGTTGTCATCACCGTAGGATCAGGTCCTCTAGGAACAGCCGGAAAGCGAGACCTTGGACAGAGCAGATTTCCTTCTTTTGTGCCTTTGTAGCAAAGCAGTTAACATTTGCTTACAAAATGAAAGGGAGTCTCTGGTTTTCTACAGAAAGTGGAAGCCTGGCTCTTTTGTTGCTCAGTAAGACTCTGTGCGTGACTGGAAAATTTTCCATAAAGTACTGGTCACCAAGTTCACCTATCAGCGAGAGGTCTACGCCCGAAAAAGGCTGGGAGCGGTTTCCCTTCCATTGAGCTTTTGGTGCAAGGCAGATAACAGCTGCTTGCAAAATCACAGGCAGTCTCTGCTTTTCCACTGAATGTGGGAGCCTGGCCCTTTCCTTCATCAAGAAGACAAGAGTAATGATGCGCTTGATTCGAGGGGTAGGGGTAGACATGGCCAGGGAAGAAGAGAAACAATACAGAGCAGCAAGTAGTTACATAGACTCCTGGATGTTCTCAATAACCATACATTTCATGTAAACACCAACCAGAAAAACTGAAAATATATGTACACACTGTATTTCACAATAATTAACAATGGACAAGTCCATCAATAACGCAAATGTCCAAGTCTGTTAAGTTCAGTACCCCAACTAAACTTTCTAAATCTTACGGTTCGGTCCCCATTTGGGCGCCACTCTGTAGCGTGGTACCTTATGGGGTTTGGACGCCAGACAGTTCAAATTAACAGTCACTTATAACTTATAATTTGGACATCACTCAGAATAAGGCTACTCAATTCTTACAAAATAAGTTTATTATTATTTATGCAATAAACATAAGAAAATACAGATCGTTTCAGTCATAGAAACCTAAATAATGAAAACCAAAAAGTTCCCCTACGTGGCATTAATAAACGCACCCATAAGTAAATAAGGCTCTATTCATAAAAGAACATTTTCACACACAAAACGCAGAAAATAAAACATTTAACCCCAAAATAATTCTTAACCAAAACAAAAAAGTTGTTCACTTTAAAGCTGCACTTCAATGGCGGTGATTTAGGCGTACGGGAGTTCGTGAACCCGAAAGCATGGGAAACCGGCAGTCAGATTCCGCTTAACACTCGGAGTTCTTTACAGACAGTAACATCCAACGATTTAAACATACTGGTTCTCCACAAAAGTATTAAAGAAAGGATCACAAACCCGTGATGTGCCTCCGAACCCTCAAAACTCCGCTCACTCGTTTATTCACCTTGGCAGAATATTCCCGAAGTGTTCGCCAGCCTCCTGAATCAATATCCACAAGGTTATAATCCACAGTAAGAGCATTAGCATGGTCCTTGGCAAACGCACACCATCAGTTCCGCCATTCCCACCTGGCGCTCATTTCCGCGTCCTGCTTTCTCTCACCTAGTCACCTGTTCTTTTTATTGCTTCCTAAGACCCCACCCTTCTCTTCATCTCTTTTTTTACTTCCGTTAATTAAAACACCACAGAATGGAATGGACTCCGCTTCTGCGTCACTAAATGGTAAAATGGTAAATGGCGCACTTATATAGCACTTTACACTGTGTCTCATTCACCCATTCACACACCAGTGGTAGCAGAGCTGCCATGCAAGGCGCTAACTTGCCATCGGGAGCAACTTGGGGTTCAGTGTCTTGCCCAAGGACACTTTGGCATGTGGAGTCATGCTGGCTGGGAACCGCCAACCCTACGATTAGTGGACAACCCGCTCTACCACCTGATCCACAGCCGCCCCTGTCACTGTGCAGCTATCTGTTATAAATGAATGGGACAATATCCTTGGCATCCATGCAATTCAAGGATGTTGTAATTGGTAAGTTGTGATGTCAAAAGTATCTGTACCAAGTTGATACTAAAATTTTAAAAAGAATGATACGATAAGTTTTTTTTTTTCAGTATCGGCTGTACCAAGTATTCTTCTGCTTTCTGATTGACTTTCTTTTGTAAGTATTAATTAACCGTGATTTCCACTCAGCCATCTTACTGGAATTTGTGTAGGTTAGGAATAAGACTGAGGATGGAGTTGTACAGTTTTGTAGTGTGTATCGTTTGTAAATATTGTTAACTTCTTTACCATAGCCATGCTGAGGGAGGTGTTGACTAAATTAGAGATGGTGCTGGACCAACAAACCAATGAGATTGCTTCAACTACAGGTGTTCCAGGTGCAGTCTTTGGATACTGATGAAGATTTACTGCCCTGCAAGATCTTCCTCAACTGCATAGTCTGGAACAAAGGATGCAACAGAGCCCAGATTGCAAGCAAAAACTGGTGAGAATTTTTTTCCTTTTATTGTTAACAATTGCTTGCACATTTACACAGCTACTGAGAGTGTTTGTTTTCTCAAGGTGACACACTTTGATATGAGGGAACAGTTATGACCTAATCTTTGTTAGAGGAGCAAAACATGGAAAGCACACAGGGCAGGGTAACTGCAGGAGTAGTGAGAAGCACTGACACAGTTGACAAGGCAATACATGCTTATTAATTATTTATATTTTATATTATATTATTGTTTTAAAAATCATCGGTTTCGGGTAAACTGGTTGGTGCTTATTGACAGGGCGGATGTGCTCGACTGCACCTGGCGCATACTGAAGAGGGTGACTGCTAACTCCCTGGCAAAGAACCTCAATTGGACAGGAGTCGATGGAAAGACTTCACTGGCCACTCTCAAACTTGGAGAGGTCATGATTGGTAAGTATATCTGTTTACATACAGAATTAGCTGTCTCTCTCAGATGATATGTAAGGGGTAATCCACGGCTAGATGTGCATTAAACGATTTTAGTGCATGATGTGGAGGAAAAGAGCCACTCGTTCAAATCGTCATCTAGCCATGGATTACCCCGCTTATACCATGGTCTTTCCACAATTAATAAAGTTAAAGCTGTCATTGATTTTAGAAGCACAAACTTTGATTAAAAGTTTAAAATGACAGTTAATTTCTATTAGTTAGGTCGTTAGATCTGGAATTTTGCCCGATATAAATCAGACACAGAGATAAAGTAGTGTGATGAGATTACATTTATTTGAATGAATTGACAGATATCTATCAGAGACAGAGAGATTAATCATGTATGAATTTCCTGCATCATGTGCCTCTCAGCAGTCAGTCAGTGCGTTTACATGGACCACAATAATCCACTGTTAACCCGATTAAGACGATACTTTGATTAAGAAACTACCATGTAAACAGCAATTTTTAATTACCTTAATCTGATTAAAGTCATTACTGGAAGTAAGCACTAATCGAATTAAGACATGTAGTACTCCTGTTTCAGTCGCATTATCAACGTGTATTACAGACATGTAAACACCTGAATCACATTATTAACGTTGTGTGAGTTTTCACCGCATTTTGCGACAGGACACGTACACACACGGCAGTGCTCAACATTTTATGGCGAACAAGTGAGCACGGCTGCGTCCCAATCCGCATACTTGCCTACTATAGGCCTGTAGTAGGTAAAATACATCTATCTCGGCTACTATAGAGACGCTAAGTGCACGGTTTGGGATGCAGTTCACGGCTTCAAGCAGTTGTCTATTTGCACGTACAGCATGACAAAAAAAAACTGTGCTTAAAGCGTTCATAAAAAAATTAAATAAAAACACCCAAAACTGTATACTATACCATAACGAAGACGAACTGTATGTTGATATGTGAAATTCTGGAGGGACGTCGGACGGCGTGGCGCGACACATGTAAACACCTTATTCACGTTATTATCTTACTCAGAGTAAGGTCAATAATTAGATTACTGCTGTCCATGTAAACATAGTCAGTGTTGCGCAGCAGTAGTGTAGTAAAACTGTGAGTTGAATTACTTCACAAACAGTGATGGTAACACCTCATTGCTGAGAAATATAATGTAACTTTTTACCAGCAAAGTTATTTTTTTTGTTGCAGACAAAGTTGCAGACAGCGCCGGCAAGAAGTGTCTGTGTGTACGAATGTGTGTTCACGAATGTCTCTGTATGCTCGAGTGTCTGTGCGTGTGTGTGTGTTTGTGTGTGCATGTAGGCTGCGCGTTGATTTAGAAATGCTCACAGTGATCAAACTGACTGGAACTACCTGTGCAATAAACGGTTATAATGCACACCTTCCAGCCAATCAGAATCCAATATTCACACTGACCATGGTATAAACGTAATTAATGCTTAAGATTCATAATAACCTTACGATATGTATTGCTTTCTTCCAATGTTCATAGAAACCTCTTCACGGCTAAAGCTGCAGAGATGGAGGTTGAGGGGACCATGAAGAGGTGGCTCCAGCTGGCATCAGATTGAGAGTGCGGGCGCAAGAGAAGACTTTTGAAAACTTTTGCAAAAAGAAGGTATTTAGAGTGTTTTAACTGTGGACTCTTTGTTAATTTCTTAAAATGTACATATTGTAGTCTATTTTTGATTGTTTATAAAAGTCCTTGCTGTTTTTAAATGGTTGAATTTGTGTGTGTGTGTGTGTGTGTGTGTGTGTGTGTGTGTGTGTGTGTGTGTGTGTTGGTAGCTGGGTGGGTATACAGTTGCGGTCGGAAGTTTACATACCACTTGCAGTATCTACAAAATCTTAATACTCTTTACAAAATAAGATTGATCATAAAAATCCTAAGTTTCTTATTTAGTACCGCCATGAATAAGCTATTTCACATAACAGATGTTTACATATAGTCCACAAGATAATAGCTGAATTAATCAAAATTACCCCCATTCAAAAGTTTACACACGTTTGATTCTTAATATTGTGTGTCGTTACCTGAATGATCCAGGACTCTTTTTATGTGTTATGATAGTTGTTCATGAGTCCCTTGTTTGTCCTGAGCAGTTAAACTGCCCACTGTTCTTCAGAAAAATCCTCCAGGTCCTTCTCATACTTTGCTTTTCCTGCATATTTTAGCCGTTTCCAGTAGCGGTTATATGATGTTCCGATCCATCTTTTCACACTGAGGACAACCGAGGGACTCGTACACGACTATTCCAAAAGGTGCAAACATTCACTGATGCTCAAGAAGGTAACAGCATCCATTAAGAGCCTGGCTGTAAACGTTGTAAACAGGATGATCATGTAAATTTTTTTGTCTTCTGGGATACTTCTTCTATGCTGTATTAACCATCTTTCTGTAATAAACCTTTTTCACCTCAGAGGACGAGTCTGCAAGTGTTGTCTAATTTCACAACTAATCACAACTCAGTTTTTACATTTTTTTATTTTATTTTTAAGAAAATAATTAAAATTCAATAACCTTTTGACTGTATGAGGTACCCGTAAATGAGAAAAAACATAGTACTACTTTCATAAAATGTCATGTGCAGCTTGATGCTAATTATAGTAATGTATAGTAATTCTGAGTCTTGAACAGTAAACTCTCAAGTGTCATTGTCATGTCACAGCAAACCAGCGACTCCGTTTCCCAGAATGCACCTCAGACTACAAACATGGCAAACACAAACTACAACTCCAAACCAACACACCGACATTGTTAACCTTCTCCAGAATACTAATCAGACAAACCTGTTACCAGTGAACCCACTACATTAGAGAAGGAAATACTGGATGTGAAGTGCAGTAGTGCTAGTGTGTGTGAATAGACTATCAGTTTAGATACTGACCCTGAACACTACTAACATGCAGTGCTTTCTTGGGGTGGTGATGAAGTTGGAGTTGAACCGGTAAGAAAGATATTAGAGAGAGGCTTCTTTACACTCCTGAGGATGTTCAATTAGAACCTGCACCAAACTCACCTGATTCAAGTCATCAGCTAATTAAGCGGCCTGCACGAGCTGAGGTGGGTGCTTTAGAGCAGATAAAACACCAAATGTGTTAGATAAGAGTTCAGAGCCTGTGTTCTAGACACATGATTTAGAGTGGAGACTTAGGCTTAGACCTTAGGCTTTGGAGTTATTCTGATTATAGGTTTCAGTGAGGAAGTGACTGAAGTTAAGGAGAGGAACTGTAAATAAAGTTATAGTCTTTCTGAGTAAACAGAATAAGGCTATATTATTGTTACCGGGGGAAAAAAAAAAGAAACTCATAGTAGCGCTGATGAAATACATATACATGACAAAAACTGCTAGGAAAAAGAACTCAGAACATTTGCTTAACCTAATACGTTTTTTTTTCCATCTGCACATAATTATTTTAGCAGTTGCTTTTGCAATAAAAAGACTTAAAGTCGAGGGTCCCTGTAAGTATCTATGGAGAGAGAGAGAGAGAGAGAGAGAAAGAGGAGTAGTGAACCATTGACATCATGTACAGTGTTAGCATGAAGGTGTGATTGACAGTTTTTAGAAATCACTTCCTAATCCTATGCTAAGATGAATACTACTAGGCTACTACTCTAGTAATAATAATAACAATAAGGAGAAGAAGAAGAAAGATAGATTAAAGGGTGAGGAATAAAATCAGTATAAAGTGGGGCTGTTTTGTCTTCAGCAATAATATCTAGTGCTAATAAGTAATTTGTCAACAACATTGTATATATCTAGTGCCTGGTAATCAACCTCCTCACCTGGTGAGAGGACAGTCCACTCATCCTGACATTTCACACAGTATGAATAATAATGATAACAAAAGGAAGTAAAGCTAAATGAATGTTTTAACTGAGAGTAATTCTTTGTACCCATATTTCCAATTGTATAGTAGATTGCACACAGTTTTTGCTTGTTACGTTTAGACCTGAGGGGATTGCAAACTTCAAAAGCACCATCGTCATTGCACCATCGCAAATGCTGAGGATCATCAGCCATAGTCCGTTGTAATACAGTGTCTTTATGCTTTTGGTAAATATGACATCTAAAGGACTCATACTTTGAAAAGGTCCTCTGACAGTCATTAAGACCACAAGTTATTGAAAAATTTGCCTCGTGCATGAATGAGACCAATGTGCTGGATTAATTTGACAATCGTTCTCCCAGAGCATTTAGGACAACAGAATAGACGAGGCATTTTTGGCAGATATTACTGTAAGAGGTTGATTACTCTGGTAACTGGAGTAGGTAGAGGCTTGTCACCATCCACAGTAAGTTTCAATACATATTGCTGAAGAGAAATCAGAGTGTTCTTCAAATGAGATGGATATGTTGAATTGAAGACAAAATAAGCACAAAATGAAGCAAGAGCCCTTTCATCCACACTGCTAGCCCAGCAGATCTCTATGCCATCGACTTTGATGACTGCAGTGACTCTTCTTGTAAACACAGTTTTGCAGTCAGTGACTTCTGGTACTTGCAGTGGTAACAGCAGACTTTCTATGCCAGCGACCCGCCTTCGAGCCTCAGCTTCATTAACTGTTTTTTAAAGGATTGGGTTTTTTTCACTGTAGAAGTTCACTACAACTGTAGAAGTTGTAGAATAAATTCCCCATGAACAACACTGACTGGAGCACATGCCAATTAAGTTGATGGACTATTAGCAAGTTATTGTCATGCATTCATATAAATCCAACAATTATGTTTTTCACTATTTAGCTGTCTTTTTACTTTAAGGATCTAATAAACTGCATATATGACATGATTTTATTTACAAGTATCATGTTTGTGATTTTAGGTTATTCGTCAAATAGTACAGCTTCTGACCATTAAATCAAAACAGACTTGTGATTTGATGACATAATGCTTATTTATTTAGAAACAGAAGTACCTAAATACAAATATGCTAAATACTTGATATTTTTATATATAAATAACCAGGTGAAAAAGAAGACAACCTTCCAATTGTGAAACTGGTTATTAAAGCCCTTAATTAAGTGTATTGTCCATGCAGTGTGCACAGATGTCCTTCTCATCTAGGGATAAAATGTTCCGCTGGCCCTTTAAAAAGCAGGAATGTGAGTTCCCGTTCTGCCCAGGAGTATCGCGAGAGTTCACCTGCGAGCAGCGCGATTTACAACGCGATGCAGGTGTTTCTTATGAAGTGTGAGAACCGGGAAGTTCTTGTGCATGAAGCAAGACTTTAAGTTTAAAGTCACAGTGGAGCCACTGAGCAGTGAGATTAAGCGTACTCGTCAGGCTTACATCTGAAGACCAAACATCTGTGGTGAAGTTCATCGCGGAGTGGTTATGAAGAAGCTCGTGAATATGATCTGCCATACGGTTGTATAACTCCGGTAAGTAGACGAATGTGAAATAACGCCGCCTCGGTAAAGTGTAGCGAGACTCAAGGTGTTTTACCAGTCGCTGAAATTCCATGTCCTTCACTACAGAGCATGGTTGATCATCAAGCGCCATAAACTCCAATACTTTCTGAGTAATTTCTAGAGTTTTTGTGCTGTCAGATTATCAGATATTTTTAAATTATGGATAGATGAAAAATAGCCTTTCGGTATCGGCCGATACATCGGTGCATCTCTAGTTAAAACCAAGAATATAATGGGTAATTGCATATTTCATTTTAATTGACCCCCCCCCCCCCTTTTTTTTTTTTACTGAAGCAGCCTTATATGGTCTTGCATGTGTACAAATATTATATTTGTATGTGTATGTTGCATTTCCTACTGTCGATAAGGAAAGGGAAAAGGAGACAGTCTTATATTCTTGGTTGTACAAAACCACGCTGTAACTTCAATTCAGTTCCATTTTATTTGTATAGTGTTTTTTAACAATAGACGTTGCCTCAAAGCAGCTTTACAGAAACATAAACACGGGATACAGATTTTAAATGTGCGACAGTCAACACTGGAACCAGCACCAGACAGGTCATTACAAAATTATGGATGGATGGAATGTTAGAAAAAGAGCAGTAAAAAAGTCAATGTAATGCTCACTTCATTTGGAAGTCATTTAGGAGAAAATGATCTTGGTGCTGCAGTGCAAGATGACGAGATAACTTCATCTAATATCCAAAGTGTTGCTGGTGGCACATATCATTATTTTGGTATTCTTAAAGCTTTGTCCAAAACCATGGAAAGAGTCTGGTCTATTGTTCTAGAGAAGTATGAATTCGAACTTCAACTGAACATGGATGTCTTACCACTGTTTAAAAGTTCGTCTCTGTAGTTTTGGCCAATTATAGGGTTACTGCAGGGTTATACTAAGAAACCAGTTGTCATTGCTCTGTTCTGTGGTAAATCAAAGCCAACATCACAAACTGATGAATTTGAAAGATCTAGTCAGTGAACTGCAAGGGTTAAGCAAGGGATTTGCCATAAATGGGAAGCAATTTTTCCTAAATGTCACATCTATCCTGTGTGATGCTCCAGCTAGAGCTTTTATAAAGGGAATTAAATCACATACTGGTTATTCAGGTTGTGACAAGTGCATCCAATCTGGTGTGTACATCAACCATAGAATGACCTTTCCTGAGATCAACAGCCCACGTAGGACTGATGAGTCTTTTATCAACATGTCTGATGAAGACCATCATACTGAAACATCTCTTTTAAAAGCTGCAGGAATTGGCATGGTATCATGCTTTCCACATGATTACATGCACCTTGTATGTCTTGGTGTTATGTGAAAACTGCTGGACTTATGGCTTGCTTCAGGGCCTTTATGTTGTCTTTTGTCTGCTCGCCAAAGTGTTATAATCTCAGACACACTTGTTAGCTTGAGACGTTATATTCCTGAGGACTTTGCTAGGAAACCCAGGCAATTCTCAGAAAGACTGAGGTGGAAAGCAACAAAATTGCGACAGTTTCTGTTATACACAAGTCCAGTGGTTCTTCTTGATGTGCTGTCATAACCAATGTACAGCAATTTTAATTATCTGTTGCTATCTTTATACTCTCCAATCCACTCTTTGTATAATTCTTAATGACTTTGCTCACAGTTTGCTAGTGTCATTTGTAAAGCATTTTAGTGAGTTGTATGGTCCTGAATTTGTTATCTACAATGTACATGGGCTAACCCATCTTTCTGAGGATGTCAAAAAACATGGAAGCCTTGACTTCTTGTCTGGGTTTCTGTTTGAAAACTTCCTGGGATAAATAATTTTTTTTTTTTGAGAACTCCACACCATCTCCTATAACAGGTTATACGGAGACTTTCAGAAATGGACTGTTTCATGGTAATTGCTGAACATTTGGATATGAAAATTGTCTTGAAAAACAACATGAAAATGGCCCAATTCCACCGGATTTTAATAAAGTTGATCAGTTCCAGGAGGTTGTTCTAGGTAGCACTAGAGTTCATCTATCATGTATGGGAGAAAACTGTAGGAATTGGAGGCTGCTTTGGTGTAGTAATGAATATTCTTCAATGTCAGGAGAAAGTAAAGTGCTTAAAACACTTATCTAAATGAAAAGCTTACAGCACCTAGTAGTCCCATTCAGTCTCCCAACCAAGAACTAACCAGGCCCAACTTTGCTTTGCTTCTGAGATCAGGCTTTGTCAGAGTGGTATGGCTGTAAGCAACAGATGCCACCAAATGGGGCCTATTTAAATAGTATAAACAAACATCTGACTGATTGACTGACTGATTGAGTGACTGATTTATTGATTGATTTTCCTTCATTTCTACACAATCAGTCTGACTGTGAATTGGTGGAGTCCATGCACTTCTTCAAATAAGACAGGGTGCTCACTCACACCTGATTGTCATCCCGTTGATTGAAAACACCTGACCCTAATTTCCCCTTCAGACTAACTGCTCATGCAGACGCCAACAGTGTCTGCACCATGCACGCTCCCTTTACAGAATGCGCTTAAGCAAGGTCTTTACAAGAAAAATAGGGTCCAAACCCACATGGGCTGTGCACAGCGGACTGGCAGCTCATCACCTTAACCTCTTGCTGACATAGCTCACGCGTATGAAATTACATCCCGGTGTGTGGAGCAAAAAAGAGGTTTCGGTGCAGGTTCTTCGCCCCTGTCGTCTGGACTGCGGAATGCGCTCTGCGTTGACTGACCTCCAGAGACGCAAGAGCCTTACAGCAGCTGTGGCCAAAAAGCATTGAAATACAGCTCACGGTCGCGAAACACGTAGCCACAGTGCTAGCTCTTCACATTTCTCCACCCTCTCTAGTGCCAGCTCAGGGACCTGTACAAAGCTTCCCGGTTGTAGGCCTTGTAGGTGTGAGACAGACTGCAACAAAGCCAGACATTGCTGGAAAGAGGAGGCAACGTGAGAAGCTTGCGACGAGGATTGGATTCAAACCCACGCGTGCAGAGCACAACGGATTAGCAGTCCATCGCCTTAACCTCTCGGCCACCTCGTCCGAGGCCCGCCCCGTTTAACGGAAACTATGCAAATGAGGGTTTCATGTTCGCCGGCTGGATGACTGCTTCTCAAATAGATCTGATTCAAGTCTTGGGGTATGAGCTGTGCCGTCATATAAACTGAAGGGTAACGATGCGGCGAGACGGCCCAAAGGTCTCACAGAACGGGACAACTCCATAGTCGAGCCGTCGCAATGCAATCCAATCCTTGGGCGGCTAGGTACCGACTACCTATGGACTGCCCGTCCCAGCGAGTTAAATTTCTTTGGAAAATGTAACTTTTACCCGTGACCCTGAGTAGGATTACGCGGTATAGAAGATGGATGGATGGATGGAAATGTAACTTTTATCCTTACCTGGATATACACAACGACTGTGGAAAAGGGGGGCATGAGTTGCGACGTTCGTGAGGCAGCATGCTACGTGGTGTATAGCATGAAAGCGTGGGAGAAAAACCTGCGCAAAGCCTTTGGAGACGAGACATCACCCACCGTGAGCTAACGACCGTGGCAGCGGTGGGATTTGAACCCACGCCGCCGAAGAGACTGGAGCCTAAATCCAGCGCCTTGGACCACTCGGCCACGCTACCCGCAGGCTGGCGTGGTGGTAAACCCGTCCGTGGGAAGAAGGTGACCGGGTCATTCCGCCGGACAACAAGAAATCTGGCATGGGCGCGACAAAAGGGCTGTTGTGAGACTCGAGTGCCTTTCGCTTAACCGGCTCTGGCGGAGACATCTAACCATTTCCAGCTGAAGACAGAGCTAAGGCCTGGTCTTTTGGACGCGATTCGTCTAGGCTTAAGACGCCATGCTCCACGGTCACATCGGAGTTGTGTTTGCGGAAGAGCTCTTCTGCCATGACCTTACATCCCACTTACGGTGGTGCTTGAAAGTTTGTGAACCCTTTAGAGCTTTCTATACATCTTCATTACCGGGACCTAAAACATCGTAAGATCTTCACACAAGTATCAAAAGTAGATAAAGAGAACCTAATTACAGAAACCAGACAAAAACATTACAGATGGTCAGTTATTTATTGATGAAAATGATCCAGTATTGCATACCTGTGAGTGGCAAAAGTATGCGAACCTTTGCTTTCAGTATCTGGTGTGACCTCGGTGTGCAGCAACCACTGCAAACAAACGTTTCCGGTAACTGTTGAACAGTCCTGCACGTCAGCTTGGAGGAATTTTAGCCCATCCCTCATTACAGTCCAGTTTCGTCTCTAGGATGTGGGTGGGTTTCCTCACATGAGCTGCTTGCTTCAGGTCCTTCCGCAGCATTTCTACTGGATCAAGGTCAGGACCTTGACTTGGCCATTCCAAAACATTGACTTTATTCTTCTTTAACCATCCTTTGGTAGAACGACTTGTGTGCTTAGGGTTGTTGTCTTGCTGCGCGGCCCACTTTCCCCTTGAGATCCAGTTTACGGACAGATGTGCTGACATTTTCTTTTAGAATTTGCTGGTATGATTCAGAATGCATTGCTCCATCAATGATGGCAAGCCGTCCTGGCCCAGATGCAGCGAAACAGGCCCAAACTGCAACGCTACCACCACCATTTTTCAGAAATGGGATACGGGTCTTATGCTGGAATGCGGTGTTCTCCTTCCCCCAAACATAACCCTTCTCATTTAAACCAAAAAGTTCTAGTTTGGTCTCACCTGTCCACAAAACGTTTTTTCGAGTAGCCTTGGGTCTTGTCCATGTGATCTTTAGCAAACTGCATGCAGGAAGCAATGTTCTTTATGGAAAGCAGGGGCTTTCTCCTTGCCATCCTGCCATGCACACCACTGTTGTTCAGTGTACTCATTATGGTGGACTCAGGAACATTGACATTTGCCTACGCGAGAGAGGCCTTTAGTGGCTTAGAAGTTACCCTGGGATCCGTTGTGACCTCGTGGACAATTACATGTCTTGCTCTTGGAGTGATCTTTGTTGGCTGACCACGCCTGGGGAGGGTAACCATGCTCGTGAATTTCCTTCATTTGTACACAATCTGTCTGACTGTGGATTGGTGGAGTCCAGGCGCTTTAGAGATACTTTTTCATCAACTTTTGCATTTTAATGTAAACAATCATATTTCGTAATATTTTGGGTCAGAAACGTTTCATAGTACTATATTATGTGTAAATATGTGAAAAGAATCAAATTGGAGTAGATCGGGCAACTGATTATATGAGTTTGTTTGAAACACCACTTTCCTTTGCTCCTAGCGCCTTCTCGTTCGCTGTATAGCGTTTTGAGCGGATAAAGAGCACAAGTGTGTAAGGGGACACAGGATGAAAGTGAACTAGATTTGTTATTGTACTTTTGATGAAAAGTGACTTTCTAGACATAAAATGTCACTTTTTTCACCTTATCATACTTTTTCATCAACTTTTGCATTTTAATGTAAACAATCATATTTCGTAATATTTTGGGTCAGAAACATTTCATAGTACTATATTATGTCTAACTAACTTGAGACGTGAACTGATCAAATGTGACGTGACAAAAGAAGAACGACTCAGATCGGGAGGTGAACTAACAGACTGCTAATGCTAAGCAATTAATCAATCATTTCTGTTTCTCATAATTCGGCCTCGGTTGCATTAGCCTATAGTTTATTTTTTATTCCAAATGTGATCAATGTTTGCGTAAGTACTAGAGGTGTTGGGGAGTTTAACATGTAACATTTTAACTTTATTCTGCTGAAATGAACGAAATGATGCAAAAAAGAGTCGTTCATTTTGCTGAACGAGATTCAAAGATCCGAGTCAGTAAAATGACCCGAACTGTCTTGTGTTAAGTATGCAAGTCTTTGAACGTAATTTATATATATATATATATATATATATATATATATATAATAACCTCTCATTTTCTGATGCTCCTGCTTCCACTGTAATGCTCCCTGATTAGCTTTGCTTACAATATCAATATGTATATGAACCGCTGGCCATGAAATTTCTCAAGAGATTTGGTGAGAATCTATTACTCTGGTCCTGATCTTGCTTGTGTACACTGTTTATTACATTTTTGAATGACTTTTCTTTTCCTCATAGAATTACTTTAGGCACTGATAGAACTGTTCTGTAATGACGGAAGATCAGCGCAGAATTCACCAGACTTGTGTCGATGGACCTGAGCAAGTCCTTTTATGAGGGTCTTGACAAACACGCCTCAAAGCTGCTGTATTTGTACCGCTCGAGGCGCCATGCAGACATCGCAGAAAGGAGTGCCATACTGGAGAGCCTGGATAAAAATGTGAGTAGGTTTATTTCAAGTGTACTTGTTTTGTAAATACTGTGGTCATTTCCTTTCTTGCTATTTCTCTTGTCCTGCATAATTTGAATATAAAACATTTGTACTTTTGAGGGATCAAATCACAGGAAGAGGGTTGCAGTACTGCTGGGGCTGCCACTGTCCATGCGGGAGAATCCATCTCAGTTCTTACAGATCTGTGAGGTAAGTGTCTGTGAGGAAAGTAAGATGTTGGAAGATATTCGAATAATGGAAGTCCACGTATTGATATGGAGTATTGATATCCACGTATTGATGGAGTTTACCTTGTTTTATTTTCATGAGAGATGATGAATTTCAGGACGTTGTATTTTTTTTTTCCACCTTCTGATATTAATTCATCTTGTGTGATGACTAGTAAAGTTAAGATCGGTTCACTCATGCTGTTCTTAAGTCGCTGCGCTTGTGAGGATGTATGTGTGAAAGCACATTTTAAAGTTTGTCATTGTTTTTAATACAGCACACAGATTCTGAAGAAGAGTTAATCAAGGGCGTGACTGTTGGAATCAGTACAGTTGTGGATGACGCGATGGACCCTATTCCGTGTGACTGCAGTGATGTAGCCCTTGTAATGGAAGAAGTTGTCGTTCTACGCAATCTTGGTGATGTACCAAATGCATTTGTCAACTTGATGGGATTGCTTTATGCACGTAACATAAACTACCCCACAAACTTCAAATACACCTTTGAGGTGATTCAGAGGCTGTTCATGAACATCGGAGCTGATGCCTGCAGTGCACGAGTACATTCACTTAAAAATAATCTGCTCAAGTAGAGATGGTGTTATGCATTTCTTGTAAGAGAGATTTCATGTGGTGTTGTGTTGTGTATGTTACAGTTTCTATACCTAAGCAGCATGCCTTCAGTTTTGTTGTATATTTTCACCTGGGCAATTGAAATGTAATGTTAGGCAAAAACAGATTTCTGCTTGCTTTTTCTGTTTATTTTGAGAAATTCATGTAATTTCAAGTTCTGCTGACACCCGAGTCTGCTGACACGCACAGCCAAGCTCCGCCCATGCCCAAGGTTCACCTGGTAACCTCAGAGCCTCAGCTTCCCTGTTCAGCTGCGGTCGTCGCTCAGCTTCCCTGTTCAGCTGCGGTCGTCGCTCAGCCTCCCTACGCCGCCAAGAACACTGGGCAGTTTCCTGGCTCTGTTTGGGACATTCAGCCCAGGGGGCCGGGGCCGCCAATGAAGTGAGATGACTCATGGCACTCGGGAGGGGTTTCTGTCACGATTCCCCCTTGAAGCAGCGTGCTCTAAGCGTGAATGTGCGAGCACCTGCTTTTCTGTTGTTGACTGTAATGACATCTGGACACGTGTGTTTTGTTTATGTTTCTGTCTCCTCCCTGTTCTGTCATTGGCTGGGATTTCACGTGGGTCTGAATTGCTCTCAGCTGCTAGCGGTTTAGACGCTGATCATGTCCGCATATATACTGCGCGCCTCCCAGCACACAACGCGGAAGATTAAATGTTTAGAGTTAGTTTAGCTCGTATCATAGTCATAGTCATAGTCACGGTCCATGTTTAGAGTTAGTTCGCGCTGGATTATCCGCTTCCAGTCCCTCGTCATAGTTCGTTTCTTGTTTTGTTTATCGACCCTGTTTTCCGTGACCACGACCTAGATACCTGCCTTGCCCCGTGTACGCTTGTTTGCCAATCGCCTGATCTCTTGCATGTTTATGGATTACGTTTTGGATCACGTTTTGAATTTGTCTGCCTGTCCCTCTTTCAAATAAACAACTGTTCATCCTGCACTTGCATCCGTCCTATCTCTGCTCCGTCACGATACGTGACGGTGACCTGCTCCAATATGACATTTTGTACATAATATACTTTGCAGGTTTCTGATGTAAAATGATACGAAATAGGATTGTTTACATTAAAATCCATTATATGATGATAATGTATGATAAAGGGGAAAATGTGAGATTTGCAGTCTAGAAAGTCACTTTTTCTCAAAAGTGCCCTGACAAAGCGTGTTTTCATTCCTCCTGTGTGTGCAGACACACGGGGGCGCTACACTATACAGTGAGTTTCACGCCGCTGGGAGCAAGGGAAAATAGTTTTTCTAACAAATTCAGTATCATATGTTTCACATGTTCATGATTTAATATGATTCTTTGACATGTTTCTGACTCAATATTAGATGTTTAACTTGTTTACATAAAGCCCACCCCATTTCTCCAAAAGATGTTTTTTTATTATTATTTTATTTAATTAAGTTATTTTTATTTTTGCTCATGCAGTATAAAAGAACAAAGTAATGGTACTTCAAAAAAAAGGTAAATTGTTATTATATCAACAACAAAAAATCAAATGTAACAGATGTGCATTGTAAAGGTTTCAGCTCTACTCAGTGAAAATGGAGGGGACATAACAGGTCTTAATACAGATTATAACCCAGATCTAAGTCTAATCAACACTTACATCTAACCACAAAGTTACGTTGACACTGACGTGAGGAACAGATGCAGGAGTAACAGAAGTGGGTGGGCTTGTCGTAGTGCATGGTCTTCTTATAGGAGATCCTCACGGGGGTTGGTCTTATAGGAGATAGCCTCCTCACGGGGGTTGGTCTTCTTATAGGAGATAGCCTCCTCACGGGGGTTGGTCTTCTTATAGGAGATAGCCTCCTCACGGGGGTTGGTCTTCTTATAGGAGATAGCCTCCTCACGGGGGTTGGTCTTCTTATAGGAGATAGCCTCCTCACGGGGGTTGGTCTTCTTATAGGAGATAGCCTCCTCACGGGGGTTGGTCTTCTTATAGGAGATAGCCTCCTCACGGGGGTTGGTCTTCTTATAGGAGATAGCCTCCTCACGGGGGTTGGTCTTCTTATAGGAGATAGCCTCCTCACGGGGGTTGGTCTTCTTATAGGAGATAGCCTCCTCACGGGGGTTGGTCTTCTTATAGGAGATAGCCTCCTCACGGGGGTTGGTCTTCTTATAGGAGATAGCCTCCTCACGGGGGTTGGTCTTCTTATAGGAGATAGCCTCCTCACGGGGGTTGGTCTTCTTCTTAAAAGGGATGAGAATCTCAAAGGGGATGGGCTTATTACAGGAAAGGGTGTGATTCTTAGAGCAGATAGGCCTGGTAAAGGGGACGGGCTTCTCAAAGGACTTCTAAAAGGCACCTCATGCTCATCACCACCATTT
The DNA here is from genome assembly GCF_001660625.3 of Ictalurus punctatus. Taxonomy (NCBI): domain Eukaryota; kingdom Metazoa; phylum Chordata; class Actinopteri; order Siluriformes; family Ictaluridae; genus Ictalurus; species Ictalurus punctatus. The sequence goes on from NC_030427.2 coordinate 2,674,363, forward strand.
TGCTCCTCCTCATGCTGGTCAGGCATGTGGACGTCATCCTCGTAGTCACTCTCCACGGTGTTGTAGTACAGCTCGTCGGCAGCAAACGGCGGATCAGAAGATGTATCCTCCCTCCGTGTTCCTGTATCAAAAGAGATGAAGAGACAGTGAGACACATCTGCACGTCTCGTAAAAGGAACCAGAAAATCCTCCCTCTAAACTGTCCTTTTCACAAAACGTATTTACACAAGTTAATGGTACATTACTGTCATCTTCCTATAACGGTGCATACATCCTCAGTATCTCCGTTATAGCTGCATGTAGAGGTGTTCGATACGGGTGTCACAGTGTCACGACTTCACTGTTAGTCACGGCATATAATCACACACTTACCTCACTGCTCACTTTCCCCCTTGCCAACAAACAGAATAAAACACATTTCTGTCTATTACTGTTTTTTTCTGATCTCTAACGGTTCTTATCCCTTTTATGTCCATCTGTGGCTCCCCAAAAACTCTTCCCACCCTCTTTCTCCTAAATCACACAACTCCTAACTTCATCACACATCGACGGCTATGAAGAACAAATCATCGCTGACCAGAATTAAACCAAACTACTTTATATTTTGCCTAAGCAGCACTGCACACTGGTCAGATTTATGGTTATTTATTTATTTATTGCTCAGTTAGCTGCATTTCCTCACAGCAGCGCTCTCTCTCTCTCTCTCTCTCTCTCTCTCTCTCTCTCTCTCTCTCTCTCTCTCTCTCGCTCTCTCTCTCTCAGCTTATAACAACTTTAACAATACTTTTCGTTCTCAAAAATATCTTAGAAACAAGAACAATTAGGAAATTTTATTTGCTTTAGTTAAATTCTATACGGTTATACTATTCACTGTAGCAAACTTTAGTTAAAATTTTAGTAAACTTTAATATAGAAATAGCTGACTTTTCTACCAAGTTAGTAAACACAAAACCAAACTGTTTCATATATCTGATTAAAATTTATATATATATATATATATATATATATATATATATATATATATATATATATATATATATATATATATATATATACACACACACACACACACACACAGTATCTCACAAAAGTGAGTACACCCCTCACATTTTTGTAATTATTTGATGATATCTTTTGATGTGACAACACTGAAGAAATGACACTTTGCTACAATGTAAAGTAGTGAGTGTACAGCTTGTGTAACAGTGTAAATTTGCTGTCCCCTCAAAATAACTCAACACACAGCCATTAATGTCTAAACCACTGGCAACAAAAGTGAGTACACCCCTAAGTGAAAATGTCCAAATTGGGTCCAAAGTGTCAATATTTTGTGTGGCCACCATTATTTTCCTGCACTGCCTTAACCCTCTTGGGCATGGAGTTCACCAGAGCTTCACAGGTTGCCACTGGAGTCCTCTTCCACTCCTCCATGACAAAATCACGGAGCTGGTGGACATTAGAGACCTTGTGCTCCTCCACCTTCCGTTTGAGGATGCCCCACAGATGCTCAATAGGGGTTAGGTCTGGAGACATGCTTGGCCAGTCCATCACCTTCACCCTCAGCTTCTTTAGCAAGGCAGTGGTCGTCTTGGAGGTGTGTTTGGGGTCGTTATCATGCTGGAATACATGCTGGGAGCATGCTCTGCTTCAGTATGTCACAGTACATGTTGGCATTCATGGTTCCCTCAATGAACTGTAGCTCCCCAGTGCCGGCAGCACTCATGCAGCCCCAGACCATGACATGTTTTTCAGTACAAACCTATAGTTATACATTTTTATTTCATATGTCTTCTACATTATCCAGTCAGTACAAAAAACATTTCAGATTCCTAAACATTAGTTTCCCAGCACAAAATTAAATGTTACAGAAAAATGTTTGTATGTCAGTAAAGAAAGCAGCATATTATGTAAGAGACACTTTTCAGACAAAAAAAAAAACAACATAATGAAGACTGCTGGGTTTTGCTGCAAAAATAAGAAACAAGTGCGACAGTCAAAGTCTCCAGAAGAACCGTGACTGGTTCTGCAAGATGCTCAATAAAACCTACATCTCATTTCCTTATAAAACTGCACTAATAGTATGGGAGACTACTATTTTTTAAGCAAAGGGTCATCACAACAAATATTTACTGTTTACTGATTTTTATATTATGTTTAAAAAATATAAAAACATTTCATTGGATTATTGTTGAAGCATGTTTGCTCTACAGCATTTCTTTGAATGTGACTTTTGTACAGTACGGTGTGTGTATATATGTACAGTACTGTGTGTATATATGTACAGTACTGTGTGTGTATATATGTACAGTACGGTGTGTGTATAAATGTACAGTACTGTGTGTGTATATATGTACAGTACTGTGTGTATATATGTACAGTACTGTGTGTATATATGTACAGTACTGTGTGTATATATGTACAGTACGGTGTGTGTATATATGTACAGTATGGTGTGTGTATATATGTACAGTACTGTGTGTATATATGTACAGTATGGTGTGTGTGTATATGTACAGTATGGTGTGTGTATATGTACAGTATGGTGTGTGTGTATATGTACAGTACGGTGTGTGTGTATATGTACAGTACGGTGTGTGTGTATATGTACAGTACGGTGTGTATATTTGTACAGTACGGTGTGTGTATTTGTACAGTATGGTATGTATATATATATATATATATATATATATATATATATATATATATATATATATGTCTGTACATTATACCTACGGTCTTGAAGGAAACATGAATTCTGCTCTCTACCAGAAAATCCTAAAAGAGAATTAGGATTCTCGGTCTTCAGTCCATAATATGAAAGTCAAGCGCTGCAAGACAATGATCCAAAGCATAGGAGTAAGTCCAAGTACTAGAAGTAAGTGAAAGTCTGATCTCCAGTTATTAGAAATGTTTGGTTGCAGTTATTGCTGCTAAAGGTGGCACAACCAGATTTTAAGTTTCAGGGGCAGTTCATTTTTCACGTTGCTGATAGCTGTAGCTGTTGGATAACTTTTTTAATAGTATTGTTTATAAAATTGATTATAAAATACTATTATTAACCTATAAAGCACTAAGTGGTCTCCGCCACTCCTACTTAGATCAAAAGATGCAGGCTACTTGACGTTACCTCGAATAGTGAAGGCTACAGCAGGGGGAAGAGCTTTCTCTTATAGAGCTCCACAGTTATGGAACAGTCTTCCTATTAATGTTCTGGACTCAGACACAGTCTCAGTGTTTAAGTCTAGGCTTAAAACATATTTGTTTACTCAAGCCTACCCTGACTCTATTATGCTAATTCACAGTCCTAATAATCTTTTCTCTCCCTCTCTCCTTCTGTCGAGCCACACATGAATTTATGGAGATACTAGAGATCCTGATCCTTTCTGCCTCTGGATGGAGCTCTCATCTACTCCAAATCCAGATTGCTGGGACTACGGCTGCTCCTAACGCCATACAGACTTCATATAAATCCATAATGAACTTTTTCACACTAACTGTTGTTGCCCAGATGAGGACGGGTTCCCTTCTGAGTCGGGTTCCTCTCAAGGTTTCTTCCTCTTAAAACATCTCAGGGAGTTTTTCCTCGCCACCGTCGCCACTCAGTGGCTTGCTCAGTTGGGATAAATTCGCACCTTTAATATCTGTATACCGTGTTGATATTTCTATAAAGCTGCTTTGAGACAATGTCTATTGTAAAAAGCGCTATACAAATAAAACTGAATTGAATTGAAATGAATTGTATTATATTTAATAGTATTTTATATCTATCTATTTATCTCTCTCTCTCACTCTCTCTCTCTCTCTCTCTCTCTCTCTCTCTCTCTCTCTCTATATATATATATATATATATATATATATATATATATATATATATATATATATATATATATATATATATATATAATATGCTGAATTTTTCAGTAAAAACATAAAAACCAAGCAGTCAGGCATTAGCATTGATGCATTCTGCCCCATCTGAGTCCTACTTTACTTTTACTGCTCCATGTGTCAGTTTTAGTCATGAAGCATTGTGATTTATCTAGCATGAAGTATCTTGTAAATAAGGTTTAGAAAAATGCTATATAAATAAAGATTTAATTACCACAGAGATTACATTTACAAATATTTAAGCGACGGTAAAAACATTTTGAAGATAGTCATAACAACCACTGTACTCACCTGTTTTTTCCCAATCTTTTTACCTGTTCCAATCCACTGTAACGACACTTTACTACGAAATTTATTCTTTAAATCATTATAATAATCATTATTAGTATGGTGGCTTAGTGGTTAGCACATTTGCCTAGCACTTCTGGGGATGGGGGTTCGACTCCTGCTTCCACCCTGTGTGTGTGGAGTTTGCATGTTCTCCCCGTGCTTCAGTGGTTTCCTCCGAGTACTCCAATTTCCTCCCCAAGTTCAAATAGATTAGATTCCACTTTATTGTCATTAAGCAGTTTGTGTGAGATTGTTCACATTCACCCCATTAATTATTTGCAATATACCACAAGTTACATGTTCAACAGGATGTTGTATCATCTGACTTTCCTGAAGATCATTTGAAGAAGAAAACCATGTTCTGTAATTTAAAAATTTTTTATAACAAAACTTAACCCTATTGCGTTCAACCCTGTTTCTCATTTAAGAGCAAAATGCAGCCATTTTCTGCAAAGAAACATGATAAAAATGAGATTGATGCCCGAGATGGATGAACCTTTTTGTGAATGATTAAATGCATGTTTTCTTATATTCACTCTTCATTCATTTATTCATTCATCTTCAGTAAACGCTGCATCATGATCGGGGTCGAGGTGGGTCCGGAGCCTATCCTGGGAACACTGTGCGTGAAGTGGGAGAAGTCATCCTGGACGGAATAACAGACCAGCACAGGGCACCACGCACACACGTACAGTGCATATGCATTAATATCAATTTAGCTATAACCAACCCAACTATTTGTATGTTTTCAGTCAGTGGGAGGAAACCAAAGAACCCAGAGGAAACCCACACAAACACAAAAACAAGAGAATATGCAAAACTCAAGACCCAGACAACAACCCAAGCTCAGGATTGAACTCAGGCCCTGGGGAGGTGAGGAGGTTGTCTAGGTTGTTTCTAGACAACCTATCCTACAGGGTCACGGGGAACCTGGACCTGGATGGTGGATGACAGGGTGCCAGTCCATCGCAGGACACAATTACACACACACACACACACACACACACACACACACACACACACACACACACACACACACACACACACACACACACACACACACACACACACACACACACACATTCATACACTACAGACACTTTAGACATGCCAATCAGCCTACCATGCATGACTTTGGACTGGGGCAGGAAACCGGAGTACCCGGAGGAAACCTCCACCGCACGGGGAGAACAGGCAAGCTCCGCACACACAGGGCAGCGGCAGGAAACGAACCCCCCCCGACCCTGGAGGTGTGAGGCAAACCCTCCGCCTAGCGTTACAAGGGTTAAATGCACCACAATCATGAAATCAGCCCGACCCTAGATAGTATACAGTGTGTACTTGAGTATGTAGTACCTTAGTGTTCAATTTGAAACGTTACCTAACTTTTTTATCTTGAACAGAAATGACAAATAAGTAGCACAATATTTCATGTCACTGAACTGCACCAAAACAGCACCCACAGGAAGCACCATATACAGTAAAACCACAACTGAAAGGAAAAACAAGTGTCCAGTAGCCCACCCTTCATTTTTTTGGTAAATTTAATACATCATCCGAGTCTCAGAAGTACAACGCATCTCACTAAACTTCCCAGTGTGAGCACACCACTCGCACTAAAAGTATCCAAAGTGACACAGCATTAGTAATATGTTTTGGATGGAATGGAGTACATACTTGAGGTAACTTCTGCCAAAATGACTGATTATAACTTCTAAATATTAATTACTACATATGTTTCCATTGACTGGTTTTCAGAAATGGCAAGAGAACATGCATTTCCATCAACTAATGGTTATGTAGAATATCCTGAAAAGAAAGTGACACAATAATGTGAGCAGTACAAGGCAGCTGGTCATAGAGACACAGGAGCACACACACTTGCTGGCACTATTTACTCAGAAATGTGCCTTTTAATGCTTGATTCGCCTCAGTTGTTTCACACCACCCCATCGTAGATCATTTTCCTATAAAAGCACACCAGAACGTTTTATACCTTAATTATGACAATTTTCTCCTCCTCAGCCAAGAGTCAAAATAAATAAATAAATTACATACTTTTTAAAAATATAATAAATAATAAACTTAATATTAACATGTTTTCCAAATATCCGTTCATAGATTTAAAAAATTGTGACGATAAAACCACCAGGATTGAAGAAATATGGCCGTGGATGCAACTCAAGTGTGATAGTATGTAACAGCTGATAGTGATGCTCTGTGGTATGGAGTGTTTATAAGAAGACGGACAGGACATTAAAAAAGTTCACAACCAATAAAATTTATCCAGGTATATAATTACAATTATGTACATTATCCTGTAACAAGGAAATATTAAAATAGACATATTTTTAGAACCATCGTTCAAAAGGCGTGTTGTAAAAAATAGGTTTTGTTGTGATCTCACATTAAAACTGTAAAAGTATGCTTTCTTTTTCTAACGAGAAGACGCATCAATGCGGTTTTCTCTCAATGTGTGCGAGACACAACGGGCAACATGGAGGAAGTGAGTGTTACTAAGAAGACGACAACGTTGACCGTACACTCGTATATGTCCTATCTGAATCCTCTCTGGGGGTTGGGGTTTATTAAGTCATAATGTAAGTGCCTGTCTTAATGATCTGTTCTTCTTTTTTGATCATGATCCTCTTGACATTCATCATGCCTTGTTGAGTGAATTCTGATGCTATTTCAGTCTCATCCATGTCATATCACTCTCTAGTGCATATAACTCCTTTGCTGCTGTTCAATGATGGGTGATTAAACGCCTTTATCGGTACATTTGCCAGCATATTTGCACGCATGATGTTTTCAACATGGCTTTTCTTGGAGCATTCTACTAGGATTTGTCCGGATCCTAGCTTTTTTAACATCTTTAACTGCTTCTGCTATGCCTGTAATGATTTTCTGTATTGCAAATGGAGACAATTTTGTAAGAGGCATGTCTGTTGTTTGTGACCCTAGCAGTATAAATCTCTGCCAGTTTTCACTCTTTTGAAAGTAAATACATCCAGTTCCTGAATCATCATCCTATGTGAACGTGGACCTGGACAGGGCGCCAGTCCATCGCAGGGCACAATCACATACACACGCGCACACACACACACACACACACACACACACACACACACACACACACACACACACACACACACACACACACACACACACACACACTACGGACACTTTGGACATGCCAATCAGCACTGGGGGAGGAAACCGGAGTACCCGGAGGAAACCCCCACAGCACGGGGAGAACAGGCAAGCTCTGCACACACAGGGCAGCGGCAGGAAACGAACCCCCGACCCTGGAGGTGTGAGGCAAACCCTCTGCCTAGCGTTACAAGGGTTAAATTCACCACAATCATGAAATCAGCCCGAACCTAGATAGTATACCATGTGTACTTCAGTATGTAGTACCTTAGTGTTCAATTTGAAACGTTACCTAACTTTTTTTATCTTAAACAGAAATGACAAATAAGCACAATATTTCATGTCATTGAAATCCTTAAATTTATCACCGAGTGCTTTTCCACACGTGTGCGCTGGAGCTTTCGACCAATCAGAGTGATGCATGCACTGCTGTAGTGATTTGTAATTATTTATAAACACTAAATGTATATGATGTTGCTATTCGACGCAATGATGAAAATCACATCACTGAGGGGTTTACATCCATCCATCCATCTTCTATACCACTTATCCTACAAGGGAACCTGGAGCCTATCCCAGGGAGCATCAACCATAAGGCGGGATACACCCTGGATGCGGGGCACATACACATATACATTCACACACCCATTCATACACTTTGGACATGCCAATGAGTCTACCATGCTTGTCTTTGGACTGGGTGAGGACACCAGAGTACCCAGAGGAACAAATCTTTAATATGTTTCGGGAACAACGAGAGTTGTCTCAAAGTGTGATTCATTCATATTCAACGAATCTTTAATATGATTCGGGAACAACGAGTTACCTCGGAGTGATTCGTCCATTTTCAACGAATCTTTAATATGATTTGGGAGCAACGAGAGTTGTCTCAAAGTGTGATTCAATCATATTCAACGAATCTTTAATATGATTCGGGAACAACGAGTTACCTCGGAGTGATTCGTCCATTTTCAACGAATCTTTAATATGATTCGGGAACAACGAGAGTTGTCTCAATGTGTGATTCATTCATATTCAACGAATCTTTAATATGATTCGGGAACAACGAGTTACCTCGGAGTGATTCGTTCATTTTCAACGAATCTTTAATATGATTCGGGAACAACGAGAGTTGTCTCAAGGTGTGATTCATTTATTTTCAACAAATCTTTAATATGACTCGGGAACAAAAAGCTGTCTCAGTGAGTGATTCGTTCATTTTCAATGAATCTTTAATTTGACTCGGGAATAACGAGTGTCTCAATGTGTGATTCGTTCATTTTCAACGAATCTTTAATATGACTTGGGAATAACGAGTGTTGTCTCAACGTGTGATTCTTCTCGTCATCCCAGCGTGTCCCTCAATCAACCACAACATCACTGTACAGCTCGGCTCACTCACACTCATGCCAACCAGGACGGCCAGGAACCTTGGGGTGATTCTTGATAATGGCTTGACCTTTGCAGACCATATCTCAGCAACTGCAAGGTCCTGTAGGTTCATCCTTTACAACATCAAGAAAATCCGACCCTACATCACCAAACAGGCTACACAGATTCTAGTCCAGGCTCTTGGCTCTTGTTATCTCTAAACTGGACTACTGCAACTCACTGCTTTCAGGCCTCCCAGCCAGCTCCATCAACCCCTTCAGATGATTCAGAATGCTGCAGCGCGCCTCGTCTTCAACCAGTCCAAGAGAACCCATGTCACACCCCTCTTCATCTCCCTCCACTGGCTTGCTGTAGCTGCCCGCATCAGGTTCAAGGCCTTGATGCTCACCTACAAGACCTTGTCAGGAACAGCACCCTCCTACCTCAACTCTCTCCTGAAGGCCTACGTTCCCTCTCGCAATCTGCGCTCGATTAGCGACCGACGTTTAGCAGTTCCAACTCAGCGTGGCGCTAGGTCCCTTTCCAAAGCCTTCACTCTAACTGTTCCTCAGTGGTGGAATGCACTCCCAATATCAATCCGGACTGCAGAATCTCTCACCATCTTCAAAAAACAACTAAAGACCCACCTCTTCAATGAACACCTAACAAACTCATAAAATAAATAAATAAATAAATAAATAAATAAATAATGCACTTATACCTCTTCTCTGCACTTTGCTTCTTCTGGAATTCAATTAATAGATCTCGTATGGTAGCACTTATTGTATTGTTCTCTGCTTGATATCGCTCTGCTTGTATCTTTCTCATTTGTAAGTCGCTTTGGAGAAAAGCGTCTGCTAAGTGAATAAATGTAATGTAAGGTAAATGATTTTCAACAAATCTTTAATGTGACTCGGGAACAGCAAGTTGTCTCAGTGAGTGATTCGTTCATTTTCAACAAATCTTTAATATGAATCGGGAACAACGAGTTGTCTCAGAGAGTGATTCGTTCATTTTCAAGGAATCTTTAATATGATTCGGGAACAACGAGCTGTCTCAAAGTGTCATTCGTTCATTTTCAAGGAATCTTTAATATGATTCGGGAACAACGAGTTGTCTCAAAGTGTGATTCGTTCATTTTCAACGAATCTTTTATATGATTCGGGAACAACAAGTTGTCTCAGAGAGTGATTCGTTCATTTTCAAGGAATCTTTAATATGATTCGGGAACAACGAGCTGTCTCAAAGTGTGATTCGTTCATTTTCAAGGAATCTTTAATATGATTCGGGAACAACGAGGTGTCTCAGAGTGTGATTCGTTCATTTTCAACGAATCTTTAATATGATTCGGGAACAACGAGTTGTCTTTGAGTGATTCGTCCATTTTCAACAAATCTTTTATATGATTCGGGAACAACGAGTTGTCTCAGAGAGTGATTTGTTCATTTTCAACGAATCTTTAATATGACTCGGGAACAACGAGTTGTCTTTGAGTGATTCGTTCATTTTCAACAAATCTTTAATATGACTCGGGAACAACGAGTTGTCTCAGAGAGTGATTCGTTCCTTTTCAATTAATCTTTTATATGATTCGGGAACAACGAGTTGTCTCAAAGTGTGATTCGTTCATTTTCAACGAATCTTTAATATGACCCGTGAACAACGAGTTGTCTCAGAGAGTGATTTGTTCATTTTCAACAAATCTTTTATATGATTCGGGAAGAACGAGTTGTCTCAGAGAGTGATTCGTTCATTTTCAAGGAATCTTTAATATGATTCGTGAACAACGAGCTGTCTCAAAGTGTGATTCGTTCATTTTCAAGGAATCTTTAATATGATTCGGGAACAACGAGCTGTCTCAAAGTGTGATTCGTTCATTTTCAACGAATCTTTTATATGATTCAGGAAAAACGAGTTGTCTCAGAGAGTGATTCGTTCATTTTCAAGGAATCTTTAATATGATTCGGGAACAACGAGCTGTCTCAAAGTGTCATTCGTTCATTTTCAAGGAATCTTTAATATGATTCGGGAACAACGAGGTGTCTCAAAGTGTGATTCGTTCATTTTCAACAAATCTTTTATATGATTCGGGAACAACGAGTTGTCTCAGAGAGTGATTCGTTCATTTTCAACGAATCTTTAATATGATTCGGGAACAAGGAGCTGTCTCAAAGTGTGATTCGTTCATTTTCAACGAATCTTTATATGATTCAGGAACAACGAGTTGTCTTTGAGTGATTCGTCCATTTTCAACAAATCTTTTATATGATTCAGGAACAACGAGTTGTCTCAGAGAGTGATTCGTTCATTTTCAACAAATCTTTAATATGATTCGGGAACAACGAGTTGTCTTTGAGTGATTCGTTCATTTTCAACGAATCTTTAATATGACTCGGGAACAACGAGTTGTCTCAGAGAGTAATTCGTTCCTTTTCAATTAATCTTTCATATGATTCGGGACCAACGAGTTGTCTCAAAGTGTGATTCGTTCATTTTCAACGAATCTTTAATATGACCCGGGAACAACGAGTTGTCTCAGAGAGTGATTTGTTCATTTTCAACAAATCTTTTATATGATTCGTGAACAACGAGTTGTCTTTGAGTGATTCGTTCATATTCAACGAATCTTTTATATGATTCGTGAACAACTAGTTGTCTTTGAGTGATTCGTTCATTTTCAACAAATCTTTAATATGACTCGGGATCAACGAGTTGTCTTTGAGTGATTCGTTCATTTTCAACGAATCTTTAATATGACTCGGGAACAACGAGTTGTCTCAAAGTGTGATTCGTTCAATTTCAACGAATCTTTAATATGACTCAGGAACAACGAGTTGTCTCAGAGAGTAATTCGTTCATTTTCAATTAATCTTTTATATGATTCGGGAACAACGAGTTGTCTCAAAGTGTGATTCGTTCATTTTCAACGAATCTTTAATATGACCCGGGAACAACGAGTTGTCTCAGAGAGTGATTTGTTCATTTTCAACGAATCTTTAATATGACTCGGGAACAACGAGGTGTCTCAGAGAGTGATTCGTTCCTTTTCAATTAATCTTTTATATGATTCGGGAACAACGAGTTGTCTCAAAGTGTGATTCGTTCATTTTCAACGAATCTTTAATATGACTCGGGAACAACGAGTTGTCTCAGAGAGTGATTCGTTCATTTTCAACGAATCTTTAATATGATTCGGGAACAACGAGCTGTCTCAAAGTGTGATTCGTTCATTTTCAACAAATCTTTAATATGACTCGGGAACAACGAGTTGTCTTTGAGTGATTCGTTCATTTTCAACGAATCTTTAATATGACTCGGGAACAACGAGTTGTCTCAAAGTGTGATTCGTTCAATTTCAACGAATCTTTAATATGACTCGGGAACACCGAGTTGTCTCAGAGTGATTTGTTCGTTTTCAACTAATCTTTAATATGATTCGGGACCAACGAGTTGTCTCGGATTGATTCGTTCATTTTCAAGAATCTTTAATATGACTCGGGAACAACAAGTTGTCTCTGAGTGATTCGTTCATTTTGAATAAAACTTTAATATGACTCGGGAACCACGAGTGATTCGTTCATTTTTGACCGTGCATGCGCAGCATCTCCATAGGTTCTGTACCGGAACCAGAAATGATTAGTTCACCTCAGGAGTAATATAATTTCCATAGTTCCCATTTGTGTTAGTCCAGAGTTTTGATGACTAAATGCGGAATGAGTGTGTCTAAAGTTTTGATGTGTAGTTCATGTCAAACAGTTTTTACTTGTGCTTATCTGATGGCTAATATGTAGGCACAATGTAGTGTGGCAACTGAAATGTTCCATGACAAGCTGCATTTTGTTGTTGTTGTTGTTGTTGTTGTTGTATGAACTTCAAGAGAAAATAAAAATGAGAGGCTGGTGGGGGATCGACTGTTTATAGGTCTTACAACACAAGTGATAAGAAACTACTTTGTTTCTCAGACTTTCTACAACACAGCTATAAACAGATAAACAGGTATGTGTTGTTCCTTAATAAATAAAAACTGCTGTAGTATAAGAGGAATAAAGCACTTCAGGACATGCTGTTAAAAGAAATAATTCACTTTATTGGTAACAGTTACTTCTCTACATGTCAGGCAGCATAAAAAAGACTAAAACAGTATGCCTGAAATGAATAGATAAAAAAGATAAGATATTAAAAAATAAACAAGAAATCTTCCTAACATTTATAACATTCAGGTCTAAAAAAATGTGAAACACAAAATCATCTTATTATTACAACAAATAATCTAGAGAGCTATAGAGCTACAACACTAAAACATCACTAAAACAGCTCCAACTGTTTGCCCTTCAACAAGGTTATACTTCATTAAATAAGAGCTTCAGGAGAACAGGCCGCTCTTAGCACAGGCAAATATTTGCAGTTTTCCTGTGGTGTGTGTACCTGTCAGTGTGCTGGTCTACACAGAGTCGTAGATATTGTTCCAGCGGCTAACACCGGCCACATGGGTGTTTATGTTTCTTACTCATATAGCAACACAAAGGTGTCGTATTCGTGCCAGAGTATAATAATGAACCCTTTCATGCATCGATCCCATATCTTTATTTTTTGACTTAAAACTGCATGATATATGAAATTTGATTTTGTTTAAATATCTAAATATCACATTTCTAAATAAACGGCTTGTAAATGAGGAAAAAAGACTAAAACAGTATGCCTGAAACGAATAAATAAAAAAGATAAGATATTAAAAAAAAAAAAAAAAATCTTCCTAACATTTATAACATTCAGGTCTAAAAAATGTGAAACACAATTCTCCTTCTTATTATTATTACAACAAATAATCTAGAGAGCTGTAGGATTACATTAATTTACAGTAATGCTCTCAAGTGACTTGGACATAATTTACATCTTATATTTTCCTAAAATACACATAAAAACTATAAACTGTCATTCAATCAAATGTCTATTTTACAAATGATTTTTTTTTGTATCGACTGCATTCAGTCTCTGTCTCTTTGATTCATTTTGTTTGGCAGATTATTTTTCGTAGCACCACTACGGGTTCGTATCACCCACTCAAGCTGTCTTAACAGGTGAGTGATAGCTGCAGCAACGTCCGGACATCAACTTCATCCTGAATAAATCAAATATATAGAAAACAACATTAACGCTTCACATTACACAAACATACGGTAGGGTGCGTCTCGATCAGCTCCCTCGATCCCTAGGTGGTGGATCAGTATATGGTGTACATGAGCTCGGGCACTGGTAAAGACCCTGACTCACTACACATTAGGACACTGGTGACTCAGTTTCCGGTAACATGACTACGTACTCGCGCTGTAAAACATCACCACTGGCACGTAACCTCAACATGCAGGACGGACGTCTTTCTAACATTATATGTCATATTCATCTGTCTGTCATGGTACTTCAAGTAGGATCGTAGACTAGTTAGTAGAGTTTTAAAAAATCATTAAAGTCGTTAGACTCAAATAAACAATATATAGAACGTCAAATAAAGTTAAAAATCGCTAACGTAAGTAACCATTTGAGATCTACAACAACAGCGTTCGTCCGCCACATTGTTCGATCTGAGAGGCTTCTGAAATCATGGCCTCATTTTCAGTAAGGGAAAATAGTGAACATCTAAGCTCCTTGGTTTTCGTGGTGCATTGTGGGATTTTTCAGGGAGCGAACGTGCCAGTGCACACTGGTAGGATTTCGCAATTGAGACAGTCCTTCAAATGGTCCACTCCCTGATCAGTGTCCTGACTACGGACCTGTGGAGCTGATTGAGACGCACCCATAAACTCAAATCCATTACCTCACAAACAAGTCTATAAGCTTCTGACTGCAAATTCGTGACAAAAGAAAAAGTTTTGTTCAGTCATGTGCTGATTATTTTACAACAGGAGCAAGAACAGAAATAAGGAATGAATATAATGAATAATACGGATTAACAATGGTGGCTACACACTGATTTATACCGCACACATTTTATGGTTACACTATGGTGTCAGTGTTTTTCCGTACCTACGGAATTTACACCACATACAGTGCCCTCCACTAATATTGGCACCCTTGGTAAATATAAGCAAGGAAGGCTGAACAAAAGGTCAAAAGGCTCAACAATAAAGACACATTTTCGCAGCATCCTTTACTCATATTTACCAAGGGTGCCAATATTAGTGGAGGGCACTGTATGTTCTTGAACCGTGTGAACAGTTCTTGGTTCTGGATTCCGATTATTGGACCTTATGGTACTACGGCAGCTGACTACACTGTAAGCACAGATACACACTCGGGGCTGTTCTTGATGGGAAATCATCTAATCTGACCTGCATGTCCAACGCCAGCTCTAATATAGCGTCCAGTTCCTCTTTCTCTATGCCCAGGTCACTCGTCCTGGACTCTGGAACATCACCTGCTCTCCAGTATGGATCCTGATCGATCGGGTCAGCGTATCCGACTGAGTAGTCCTGAGCAATGAGTGGGAGAATTCATATTAATATTATTTACACACCGAGGTTTTACTTTTAACTGTTTGACTGTTCTCCCAGCATTCCCTTCATACTGCAACATGTACCATCAAACCTTAACATGCCTACACTGGCTAAAATAACGACACTAGCCGTTTTTAGTGATCAGAACAGTACATAAACTTAAGAAGGTTTCTCGGTTCTTACAGGGTGATAGCCACTAGGAGAGCAGGAAGCAGCTGGTTGTTGAGAGCATGGCACTGTTGAATCCAAGACGTCTGGGCTACAGCGCTGATACACTGGGGGTGGGAAACATTGAAGGTTAATAAAGCATTCATTTCTTGGTAAGACATAAACAACACATCACTAAGATAGATTATTCAGGAACCATATCACAGCTCCTGCAGCCCCTCTGCACACAGTTTTTTGTTCATTCTTTGCAAGGCATTGTGGGACTTCCTGCTTATAGGTACAGACTAATGACATGAAGGACAATCATGTTGTGACACTGGACTGTAATGATGTTGATACCCCGCTCCTGTACACTCCCACAGCCCTTTTAATTTTATGCTGAGAAGTTTGAGCTGGTGAAAGGGGACACATCCAAGTAAAATATTAGCTGCTAGATAGATATTATTAGCTGTTAATAGATAGTGAAATCCGGCATGCGCATGTTGTGGGCTTTTATTTATTTTTGTTTACAGCATTTATTTTCTTTTCTAACTTTAGAACTACGTTGTTCAGGCATTAAACATATAACAGTTGTTAGAATGACTCACTAGAAGACTCTGAATCTCTGAATTATGCGCTGAAGGTTTAACATCAAAACATAGAATCACATCGATATCATTATCTTCATTTTTATCTGTTAAAAATGGACAAAATATAGATAGACAGATAGATAGATAGATAGATAGACAGACAGACAGACAGACAGACAGATAGATAGATAGATAGATAGACAGATGATAGATAGATAGACAGACAGACAGATAAACAGATAGACAGACAGACAGACAGAACGACAGACAGATAGATAGACAGATAGATAGACAGATGATAGATAGATAGATAGACAGACAGATAAACAGACAGATAGATAGATAGATAGATAGATAGATAGATAGATAGATAGATAGATAGATAGATAGAAACACCAACACTGAAATTGTGAAACAATGGACTGGGCTTCATCCTAAATTGCATACAATTAAACTACACGTCAGAATAATGCACTATTGCACTATACTACTGTATTTACTAAAGTAGCGTGCAGATCGAATGCTTATACTAATTCAGGCTGAGCTCACAGCTATTATAAAGGGGTCAAAATGTATTAAATCATCACCTGGTGTGTAAAACCCCTACTGTGAGTGATGAGGTGTGTTGCTCCTCTGCTCCTGCTGAGGGACATTACAGGGATGGTGGTAAGGGGTTCCCTGATGTTCAAGCAAGACTGAACCTGAACAGATAGAGACAAGTCAAGTGTTGATAAACTAAAACTACAGATGATGACCGAGGCCGCAAAGTTATCTAGCTGGCACTGTACTAGCAAAACGACGTACGCTTTCTCATCATATTTGTCTATTTTCTCTTTTTTTCTACACATTCCTATATATGCATAATCTTTTTTTTTTATTTTGAGGCTAATGGATTCCTCTATCCAGTCTTTGGAAGGACATGGGCTAAAATGTTTCCAGATTTAAAGAATGCGCACAGTGGCGGAGAAACCTGTAGACTAGGGTTGAGGTGGGTTTCTTCCAGGTTCCAGGTTATAAGTGGAGTGTTCATGGTAAATTGGCACTATGTGTGAACGAGTGTGTTAATGTGTGTGTGCGCACGGTGCTTTGCGATGAACTGGCGTCCCATTCAGGGTGCCCAGTTTTCTCTGGATAGGCCCTGGATCCGTCATGACCCTGACCAGGCTAAAGTTGTTACTGAAGTGAATGAATGAATATATTCTGTCTATTCTTTTCATCTGCTTGTTGAAACACTACCAACCTGTTCTCATTAAGCCAGAGGTTTCCTGTGCTGAATTCTGCATCACGTGATAGAAACGTCTGGGCGTCCTGCCCGTCACCTTTAAGCTGGCGAGCTTGGCCTTATTGAGAGGCGTGCGTCGCTTTATATCGAGCAGGAGCTCGGGCTTATCCCGTTTGAAGTACGGGTTTTGAAAATGGTGCAGTTGGGCTTTAATCGAAGAGTTGTACGACTGCTTGTCCGAGATGTTCGTGCGTTGTTTTTTGAAGCCGTACAGGTTCAGCTGGCGAACGAAACTTATGAAGTCAGTTGTCCTGAAGTACTCAGACAAATGTGTGGGTTGGGACAATAGCACTTCGGCTTCGAATGTTTCCTGATGAACAAGTATCCCTTCCCCGCTGTCGTCCCACCAGACTGAGCAAATCTGGGGATCGTTCACCAAACGCCACAACTTTCCAGGGAAGTAGTTGGGGTTGATGAAGGTGCCAAAAGTTGCATCAGTGTTTTCCATATCAGCTAAAAAGATCTGTAGCCAGAAGGGAGAAAAAAAGGAGACTGAATGTAGCAATTACTCTCTAGCACTAACTAGATAGTAGGTGGCTAGCTAACACATAACACATTCATCTTCAGTAACAGCTGAAAATCACTAACAATAACAAGCTATAGCATTAATGTTGTCAAAATTGACCGTTAGAGCTGTCAAGCAACCTGGACGTAGCCTAAATAATCAAACAAAAACAGACCCAAAGTAATTTCTAAGAGCCACATGATCACGTGTGAAATATTTCCCATATGTGAGATCATACACCTGCTATGTGGTTCCTTTTGATAGTTCTCTGATCCCTTATCGCTTCTCAGAGCCGTTAAAACTGGTCAGGAACCGTTACGCACACGCACCGGCCTCGAGCGTTTAAATTCAGGAGACTGGGCAGGTGGAGGCGCCGGACAAATCCATGAATATCCAATGAGCTCGCGTGGATTTATCCAGTCAGAGTAACCCGTGCCTGTGACGTCGTTCGATCCCAAAGTAAAGTCTTGGTGTATTAACGTGTATCGGAAAATAGTGACGACGCTATTCTGCATATTTTGTAGGAGAAACGGTGAACGTTTAGGTCAGCAGCGGCAAACGTACCGCCCGCGGGGTCTCTGTTATTCCTCAAGCAGGAAAAAAAAACTTTAGGCCAAAAATTATGACAAAATGTGCTAATATATAACTCTTCATTAGCAAACCAAAAATGTGAAGCTGTGGCCTTGTGTCTCTCCAACGAACTTAGGGCTTTCACAGCAACGGGGATGAATACTTATGAAATAACAACTGTAATGTTTTTGTTGTTTAAGTAATGTTTTGTTTTGTAAATATTTTTAACAAATTGTGATTTTATTGTATTACGTATTATTTTAGTGTGTACTGATCCCCCACTTTAATATAAAAGTCAGTTCCAGGTTCCAGGTTGTAACACTACAATATGGTAAACCCATAATCCGGAAAATTTTGATGGAATTGCTGTCTGTTTTTCTTTTTCTTTTTATGTATGTGGGCTCATCACTCAGGTGTGATGATATCAACCTATGACAAAACAATGCTGTGCCGTACGCTTTTAACTTTTCAGTGGATATTATAGAAATTCCCGAGTTCTTAACAGACTGTAATGATTGATTGAGAAATATAAAATGTATATCCATTTTCTATACCGCTTTACTACTGGGTGTCGGGAAAGCTGGAGCATCGGGCACCAGGAGGGGTACACCTGTGAGGGAAATGATTCATTTTTACTTTGTAATAGTGTTGTTCTTGTTCTGTTTCATTCTCATCAGAGGATAAGGCCTAAGAAGGCCATGTCATGTCACTTAGATCGGTACACAAAAGTGTGTCGTGCTCTGCGTTTCATATCTACAGTAGTGGTTCAGCACAAGCGCTTCAGAGCGCTCTCATTAATCTATCCTGCTTCATTCTATCCTGTTTTAACCATCTTTCTGTAATAAACCTTTTTTTTTACCTTCAGAGGACGTCAGAGGTCTGTGAGTGTTTCTTTGATGATTTCCACAACAATTTGGTCTCCTGGTTGGGCTGTGTGCGTCTTCTCAGGTTTTGTGGACAACAATGATCACTGACCGGTTTGAATCAAAACAAATTTGTAATTTAGAATTTGATGTCATGGGTCGTGATGTCATCGTGTGTTGATGTCATGGTGTATTGCTGTCTGTATGGAAGGGAGTCAATCAGTGCGTTTACATGGACAACAATACTCCACTATTAACCCGATTAAGACAATACTCTGATTAATAAACTACCATGTAAACATGTATATGTAGTGCATGTATATACCTATGAAATGCCATATATTCAGATATATTGAGATATTGCTAAATATCACAATATGTAAATATGTGTGTGTACCACATTCAGTGTTTATTTATCTATTTTATTTTTTAATGTGAATGCGAGAATAAAGAGCGGGAGGTGCGTGGTGTTACAAGAGCAAAAACTGTGAGAGAGAACTTAATTAAGTGCTGGCGCACTGCGTAGTGATGTCTCGTTCGTGAAGGAATCGTTCATTTTGAACGAATCTTTAATATGATTCGGGAACAGCGAGTTGTCTCAGAGAGTGAGCCGTTAATTTTTGAACGCGCATGCGCAGCCACATCCCCATAGGTTCTGTACCGGAAACAGAAATGATTAGTTCACCTCTGGAGTCTTTGGTTCGAGTCGTTCGTTCATCACTTCACAGCCCCACTGCATTCAGAATATGGGGCAGTCACGTGATGAACGAATACCTCGAGCCTGAAGACTTGAGACGTGAACTGATCAAATGTGACGTGACAAAAGAAGAACGACTCGGATCGGGAAGTGAACTAACAGACTGCTAATGCTAAGCAATTAATCAATCATTTCTGTTTCTCATAAGTTGCATTAGCCTATAGTTTATTTTTTATTCCAAATGTGATCAACGTTTGCGTAAGTACTAGAGGTGTTGGGGAATTTAACATGTAACATTTTAACTTTATTCTGCTGAAATGAACGAAATGATGCAAAAAAGAGTCGTTCATTTTGCTGAACGAGATTCAAAGATCCGAGTCAGTAAAATGATCCGAACTTCCTTGTGTTAATATTTGTGATTATGCTCGCACTTTGATCTTAAGCAGTTTGTTTAAGTATGCAGGTCTTTGAACGTATTTTTTTAAATATATATAATAACCTTTCATTTTCTGATGCTCCTGCTTCCACTGTAATGCTTCCTCATTAGCTTTGCTTACAATATCAATATGTATATGAACCGCTGGCCATGAAATTTATCAAGAGATTTGGTGAGAATCTATTACTCTGGTCCTGATCTTGCTTGTGTACACTGTTTATTACATTTTTGATTGACTTTTCTTCATAGAATTACTTTAGGCACTGATAGAACTGTCTTTTTTGTCATATCCAATATGAAAAAATGATTAAACTTGCATTTTTTTTGTTCTTTTACCTAAAGTAACGTGTAACTTTATGGACTTGGCTACATTGTACAGCAGTGCTGTAGTACTTTGGAATGGAACCTTATGACCTTTGACCTGCACTGTGAAAATTCAAATGAGTGTTTTTTTTTTTGTTGCAGTGTTTAACATGTTTCTGTGTCATGTTTGTTTGATGTTCTGTAATGACTGAAGATCAGCGCAGAATTCACCAGACTTGTGTCGATGGACCTGAGCAAGTCCTTTTATGAGGGTCTTGACAAACACGCCTCAAAGCTGCTGTATTTGTACCGCTCGAGGCGCCATGCAGACATCGCAGAAAGGAGTGCCATACTGGAGAGCCTGGATAAAAATGTGAGTAGGTTTATTTCAAGTGTACTTGTTTTGTAAATACTGTGGTCATTTCCTTTCTTGCTATTTCGCTTGTCCTGCATAATTTGAATATAAAACATTTGTACTTTTGAGGCATCAAATCACAGGAAGAGGGTTGCAGTACTGCTGGGGCTGCCACTGTCCATGCGGGAGAATCCATCTCAGTTCTTACAGATCTGTGAGGTAAGTGTCTGTGAGGAAAGTAAGATGTTGGAAGATATTCGGATAATGGAAGTCCACGTATTGATGGAGTTTACCTTGTTTTATTTTCATGAGAGATGATGAATTTCAGGACGTTGTACTGTATTTTGTTTCCACCTTCTGATATTAATTCATCTTGTGTGATGACTAGTAAAGTTAAGATCGGTTCACTCATGCTGTTCTTAAGTCGCTGCGCTTGTGAGGATGTATGTGTGAAAGCACATTTTAAAGTTTGTCTTTGTTTTTAATACAGCACACAGATTCTGAAGAAGAGTTAATCAAGGGCGTGACTGTTGGAATCAGTACAGTTGTGGATGACGCGATGGACCCTATTCCGTGTGACTGCAGTGATGTAGCCCTTGTAATGGAAGAAGTTGTCGTTCTACGCAATCTTGGTGATGTACCAAATGCATTTGTCAACTTGATGGGATTGCTTTATGCACGTAACATAAACTACCCCACAAACTTCAAATACACCTTTGAGGTGATTCAGAGGCTGTTCATGAACATCGGAGCTGATGCCTGCAGTGCACGAGTACATTCACTTAAAAATAATCTGCTCAAGTAGAGATGGTGTTATGCATTTCTTGTAAGAGAGATTTCATGTGGTGTTGTGTATGTTACAGTTTCTATACCTAAACAGCATGACTTCAGTTTTGTTGTATATTTTCACCTTTAAACACCGGGCAATTGAAATGCAATGTTGTTAGGCAAAAACAGATTTCTGCTTGCTTTTTCTGTTTATTTTGAGAAATTCATGTAATTTCAAGACACATGCAGCTTTTATGTCAGAGTTTGCTGACTTCCTGTCAGTGTTGAGAATTAAGTTTTACAGAATTCTAATTGTGGGAGATTTTAACATCCATGTGGATGTGGAGTGACTCTGTGGCGGTTAAGGAATTCCTGTCGCTACTTGATTGTTTTAGCTTCACACAGTTTGTAACTGACCCGATTCATAACAAGGGCCATACGCTGGATCTCGTGATTGCAAACGGCTCGTTTGTATCGCAGTTTTCATCTGTTGACATTGGACTGTCTGATCATTCAGCTGTCTTTTTAATCTGGAACTGTATCATCCATGTGAGCCTACCGTCTGAACAGTAACCTTCCGGAAGTGGAAGTCTATTGATCGGACCGTTTTCTCCAATTCGGTTGTTTCCACTTTAAGCGATCTTCATCCCTCACCGCTGGAGGAGAAAGTCCTGCAGTTAAATTCTGCTCTTGCTGCTAATCTTGAATCTTTGCTCCTCTAAGGTCACGTAAGGTCACATTCTCCCGCTCTGCTCCCTGGTATAATGACAATCTGCGCTCTAGAAAGGCTGCTTGTCGGAAAATGGAGCGCAAACGGCACCTTACTGGACCGAATGTGTACTATCAAGCGTGGAAGGATCTTCTGGGTGATTATCGAGCACTAATGGAGACTGAAAGATCCTCTTACTTCTCTCAGACTATTGTAAAAAATCAAAATAATCCCAGACACTTGGTCCAAACCATAAACAGATTGCTTCAAGTTAATGCTGTTACTACCTTGCCTGTTTCTCAGCAGCTCTGTGATTCTTTTCTTCAGTTTTTTCATTCTAAGAGTGATAATGTTACTAACCTGCTTTATTAATCCCTTACACCCCAAATCGCAGACTGCGCTCCTCACAGTGTAATCTGTTAACTGTTCCACAACCCGCCTAAAATCTACAGGTGACGGGACTTCTTCTGTCTACGCTCCTTCCCTTTGGAACTCTCTTCCTCCTGAACTCAGGGAAGCTCTGACCTTTGACATTTTTAAAGCGCTACTTAAGACATTTTTTTAAACTTGCATTTGACTGCTGATGTCTTTTTATTTATTTATTTATTTTTATAATTATTATTTTATAATTATTATTATTAATGTTCGTATTAACTTGAGATTTATTTTTTGTACTGCTTATTTTGTGTACAGCACTTTGAGAAGCTGCTTTTAAAGGCGCTTTATAAAATAAAGATTATTATTATTATTATTATTACTTATTTTTTTACAATTGTAATAGATTTTTGTTTACTCATTGATCTTTCTACAGTATTACATTTTAACCTTTTACTTAGAATTAAAGAAACACTGGCTATTGTTGCTCTGGATATTTGAACCTGTTCGTCTTGTTCTGTTTAAATTTGTAAATTTATAAGGAAAACAAACAAAGTCTTTCATATGGAAAAATGGGTTGTTATTTATTTGGTTGAACTTGCTAATGTAAGTTAGGAAAATAAGCCACATTAAGTTAAATGAACTCGAATTTTAGTACCGACAGTTTGAAAAAGTTAAGTTCACCTTACCTTTATAACAGTATTTCACCTGAACTTGGGAAGTCTGCGTTACTTGAAACGAGTAGTTGGGTCAATTATTTAATAGTCAACAAGAGTAAGTTGAAACTACTTATTATTTTAAGTAAATACATCTTAACTGAGTCAAAGCAAAAAGACAACTCAATAAGTTAAGTTGAGTAAACAATTTTTTTTTTTACAGTGTGCTTCATTGGCTTAAATCCCTATACAGCGAGTTTACACGCCACTGGGCGCCAGGGAAAGTGGTTTTTCTAACAAACTCATATAATCAACTGCGTGACCTGCTCCAATATGACATTTTGTACATAATATACTTTGCAGGTTTCTGATGTAAAATGATACGAAATAGGATTGTTTACATTAAAATCCATTATATGATGATAATGTATGATAAAGGGGAAAATGTGAGATTTGAAGTCTAGAAAGTCACTTTTCCTCAAAAGTGCTCTGACAAAGCGTGTTTTCATTCCTCCTGTGTGTGCAGACACACGGGGGCGCTACACTGGCTTAAATCACTATACAGTGAGTTTCACGCCGCTGGGAGCAAGGGAAAATAGTTTTTCTAACAAATTCAGTATCATATGTTTCACATGTTCATGATTTAATATGATTCTTTGACATGTTTCTGACTCAATATTAGATGTTTCACTTGTTTACATAAAACCCACCCCATTTCTCCAAAAGACGTTTTTTTAAATTATTTTTATTTAAGTTATTTTTATTTTTGCTCATGCAGTATAAAAGAACAAAGTAATGGTACTTCAAAAAAAAGTAAATTGTTATTATATCAACAACAAAAAATCAAATGTAACAGATGTGCATTGTAAAGGTTTCAGCTCTACTCAGTGAAAATGGAGGGGACATAACAGGTCTTAATACAGATTATAACCCAGATCTAAGTCTAATCAACACTTACATCTAACCACAAAGTTACGTTGATGCTGACGTGAGGAACGGATGCAGGAGTAACAGAAGTGGGTGGGCTTGTCGCAGTGCATGGTCTTCTTATAGGAGATAGCCTCCTCACGGGGGTTGGTCTTCTTATAGGAGATAGCCTCCTCACGGGGGTTGGTCTTATAGGAGATAGCCTCCTCACGGGGGTTGGTCTTATAGGAGATTGCCTCCTCACGGGGGTTGGTCTTCTTATAGGAGATGTTCTTAAAGGGATGAGAATCTCAAAAAGGGGATGGGCTTCTAAAAGGGGGTGTGATTCTCAAAGGGGGTGGGCTTATTACAGGAAAGGGTGTGATTCTTAGAGCAGATAGGCCTGGTAAAGGGGACGGGCTTCTTGAAGGACTTCTAAAAGGCACCTCATGCTCATCACCACCATTTTGCTCCTCCTCATGCTGGTCAGGCATGTGGACGTCATCCTCGTAGTCACTCTCCACGGTGTTGTAGTACAGCTCGTCGGCAGCAAACGGCGGATCAGAAGATGTATCCTCCCTCCGTGTTCCTGTATCAAAAGAGATGAAGAGACAGTGAGACACATCTGCACGTCTCGTAAAAGGAACCAGAAAATCCTCCCTCTAAACTGTCCTTTTCACAAGACGTATTTACACAAGTTAATGGTAAATTACTGTCATCTTCCTATAACGGTGCATACATCCTCAGTATCTCCGTTCTAGCTGCATGTAGAGGTGTTCGATACGGGTGTCACAGTGTCACGACTTCACCGTTAGTCACGGCATATAATCACACACTTACCTCACTGCTCACTTTGGTGAAAAAGTTAATTATGGATTTATATGAAGTCTGTTTGGCCTTAGGAGCAGCCGTAATCTCAGCAGTCTGGAATTGCAGTAGATGAGAGCGCCATCCAGAGGCAGAAAGGATCAGGATCTCTAGTATCTCCATAAATTCGTGTGTGGCTCGGCAGAAGGAGAGAGGGAGAGAAAAGATTATTAGGACTGTGAATTAGCATAATAGAGTCAGGGTAGGCTTGAGTAAACAAATAGGTTTTAAGCCTAGACTTAAACACCGAGCCTGTGTCTGAGTCCAGAACACTAATAGGAAGACTGTTCCATAACTGTGGGGCTCTATAAGAGAAAGCTCTTCCCCCTGCTGTAGCCTTCACTATTCGAGGTAACGTCAGATAGCCTGCATCTTTTGATCTAAGTAGACGTGGCGGATCATAGAAAACCAAAAGGTCGCTTAGATACTGTGGCACGAGACCACTTAGTGCTTTGTAGGTTAATAATAGTATTTTATAATCAGTGTGAGATTTCACTGGGAGCCAATGCAGTACTGATAATATCGATGTGATGTGGTCGTATCTTCTAGTTCTAGTTAGGACTCTAGCAGCTGCATTCTGGACTAACTGGAGCTTATTTATATTCCTACTGGAACATCCAGACAGTAAGGCATTACAGTAATCTAATCTAGAGGTGACGAATGCATGAACTAGTATTTCCGCATCATGTAGTGACAATATGTTTCTTATTTTAGAAATATTTCTGAGATGAAAGAAGACTATCCTAGTAATATTATCTACATGAGCATCAAATGATAGGCTGGAGTCAATAATCACTCCAAGGTCTTTAACTGCTGCACATGATGAAACAGAAAGACCATCCAGAGTAACCATGTGATCAGAAAGAATACTTCTAGCTACACGTGGGCCTAATAAAAGTATTTCTGTTTTTATCAGAATTAAGTAGAAGGAAGTTAATTAACATCCAATGTCTAATGTCCTTTACACAATGCTCAACTTTACTAAGCTTCTGTCTGTCCTCTGGCTTCGCTGAAACATATAACTGTGTATCATCAGCATAACAGTGGAAGCTAATTCCATGTTTACGAATAATTTGACCTAGGGGTAGCATATATAAAGTAAAGAGCAGTGGGCCTAAAACAGAACCCTGTGGAACTCCAAAAGTAACCTCAGTACGCATGGAGAAATCACCATTTACATCTACGAACTGATAACGATCGGTCAGATAAGACCTGAGCCAGGAGAGGACTGTTCCCTTAATACCAACAACATTTTCTAATCTATCAAGGAGAATAGTGTGATCTATAGTATCAAAAGCTGCAGTAAGGTCGAGTAACACAAGCAGCGAGACACAACCCTGATCAGAGGTCAGTAGAAGGTCATTTACTACTTTAACTAACGCTGTCTCTGTGCTATGATGAGGTCTAAATCCTGACTGATACATTTCATGAATGTTATTCCTATCTAAGTACGAGCATAACTGCTTTGCTACAACCTTTTCTAAAATATTAGAGATGAAGGGGAGATTTGATATTGGTCTATAGCTGGACAGTTGAGACGGGTCAAGATCAGGTTTTTTAATCAAGGGTTTAATAACTGCTAATTTAAGTGATTTAGGTACATAGCCAGTGCTTAGGGAAGAATTGATTATATTTAAAAGTGGTTCAATTACTCCTGGACCAATCTGTTTAAACAAACATGTAGGTACGGGATCTAGTATGCAAGTTGATGAATTTGCTGAAGAGATTAATGTAGCTAGTTTGGTCTCTCTAAGCGGAGCAAAACACTCTAAACATTGATCTGATATTGCTACATTGTCATGTAATGGGTTTGTTACAGTACTGTCCAGTTTTAATTTAATGGCCTGTATTTCACGTCTAATATTTTCAACCTTATCAATGAAAAATTTCATGAAATCTTCACTGCTATGTAATGATTGAGTGTTTCTCTCTGTAGTGGTTTTATTCCTAGTTAATTTTGCTACTGTGTCTAGAATTGTTTTTGTTGTCTCCTATTAAGGTGGAGAAATAGATTTTTCTAGCATCGCCAAGAGATTTCCTATATTTCAGTAGGCTCTCCTTCCATGCTGTTTGAAATATCACCAGTTTGGTTTGACACCATTTACGTTCTAATTGTCGAGTTGTCTGTTTTAAGGTTCGCGTTTGATCGTTATACCAGGGTGCTAATTTTTTTTCTCTAATTATTTTCCTTTTGAGTGGAGCCACTCTATCTAGCGTGTAGCGGAGTGTTGACTCCGAGCTTTCAGTCGCCTGATCGAGTTCTATGTGATCTGATGGTGATCCAAATCTAATTGATGTTTCTGCGAGGTTATTTATGAAGCTCGGTGCAGTAGCTGATGTGTAGGTACGTTTTATGCGGTAGCGAGACGAGGTGGAAATATTATGATCAATACGTATTATGAACGAGATAAGATAATGGTCTGAGACAACTTCAGACTGCGGAAAAATGATAATATTTTCTATACTTAGTCCGTATGTTAGTATGAGGTCAAGAGTGTGACCACCATTATGAGTAGGCCCGATTACGTTCTGATTAATCCCTACTGAATCTAAGATGGACACAACCGCTGTCCTCAGAGGGTCTTCTGGATATCAAAGTGAATATTAAAATCACAGACGATTAATGCTTTATCTACAGACACAACCAGGTTTGAGACAAAGTCTGCAAATTCACTAAGAAATTCAGTATATGGCCCTGGGGGTCTGTAAATAATAATTAGAGGAATTGACTTATTTTTTGTGGCTACATAACTTATACTGGTATAAAGAATTTCAAAAGAATTAAATTTATGCTTAGGTTTTTGTGTGACGACTAGATTTTTACTATGGATGAATCCAACACCTCCTCCTCTATCAGTTGAACGAGGCTGATGTACATAACTGTATCCAGGAGGACTGGCTTCATTTAATGCTATGTACTCGTTTGGTTTAATCCAAGTTTCTGTTAAACACATTAAATTACATTCCTGATCAGTAATGATGTCGTTAACAATAAGAGCCTTAGACGCAAGAGATCTAATGTTTAATAGTCCTAGCCTCAGATCAAAAGTGCTGGCTGTGCATTCTATATGATTTAATTTTATGTTAATTAGGTTACGAAGATAGACTTTCCGAGATTTTCTATATATTTGTATAGCTCGGGGAACAGACACAGTCTCTATAGTATGTATTACCTTTGCCGGATTTTTAGTTGAACATTGATTATACTGAATGTTGTTATTATTGGAAGACGTACTTACGGTAGGCAGTCACTTGGAGTGTAGCGCCTTGGAAATGTTGTCTGAAAGCAGTTCCGCTCCAAGGCTGCTGGGGTGCAGGCCATCAGGACGAAACAACCTAGGACGCTCCCAGAACAGATTCCAGTTATTGACAAACACCAGATTCTGCTCATTACACCAAGAGACTAACCAATCATTTAATGCTAGAAGTCTACTGAACTTTTCTGCTCCACGTCTGTATGTGGGAAGAGGTCCAGAGACGATGATCTTCGCGGTGGGTGATCTGCCTCGTACCGTCTCGATCAGGCTGGAGAAGTCCCTCTTCAGAACCTCCGTCTGCCGCAGCCTGGTGTCGTTCGTCCCCGCGTGCAGCACAACCGCTCCAGTGCGCTCGTCCTTCTTCAGGATCCCGGATACCTGCGCAGCGACATGAAGGACACAAGCACCAGAAAAACAGTGTGTGCGCACCTTACCTTTAGATGAGGCTACACGGACGTTCCGCACAATGGAGTCTCCGATGATCACAGCGTTGGGTCTGGTCTGGCGGAGAGGGGCGAAGCGGTTCCTGGTTGGAATCTCAAACACCGGAGGTGGAGAGGGTCAGCCCGCGCCTTCCGCCGCTGGTTCACCCAAGGCCCGAGGTGTGTTGGCGCCGGCGTGACGGAGACCACGGCTGGGAAAGTCCTAGGTGCACGGTCCCTGCACAGAGAAATACACGGCGTAGAGGGGCTGGGAGTGGAAATACCACGCTGTGTGCTTACCTTGGATATGTGGGCAGAGGCACAAGATGTTTCCAGCGCAGTTTGTTGCTCCAGCAGCTGGGCCTGCTTGTCTAGTAGGCCGCGGATCTGCTTCTCCACATTTTCCAGTTCCAGCCGCACCATGTGAAGCTCGAGCGAGTCCTCATCTGCACCCAAAACCAGAGAGACAGCAGACATATATATATATATTTTTTAAACAGAACAGCGGTAAGTGAGAAATGTGAAACGTAAACAAGGCTAGCGGTAGGTGATGCTAGCGGGCTACGGGCTACAAGCTAGTCGCGGATGTTTTGTAAAAAAAAAAAAAAAAGAAAAACATAATACAGATCAAATTTTCGACAGCGCAACGTTACAATTGTTTTATCTAAAGTAGTGTCAGTTATATTTGTATAACGTAAGGTAAATAATTTTAAAGTATAGAGATTAGAAGAAATTAATGTAATAGCGTTAGCTCGAAGGGTGCTGCTTCCTCAGTGACACTTCAAGTTCAAAATAACAGTAGGAGCAATGCCGCAGCGGGCAAGTGATGTAATCGCTGTGTGGCCGAACACCATGTAACACCGGGAAGACCGACTAACGCATCAAGCCAATTTTGGGGACTGATGCACCTGCAATTACAACACCCACTATTTAGCCGAACTGGAGCTCTGTCAGTTGCCTGTTAATTCTGAAAACTCATTAAGGGATACTTTTCAGACCATTTTTATAGTGGCTGCATGCTGTTAGCTGGCACAACGATTCACCCATACACAATAGCTGTGTTTGTCAAGATGCTTTTTCATGTACTGTTAGTTATTTTGTCCACTTCCTGCACGTCGAATACTTCCTTCTTATTTGAAGGCTTCCATATATAGATTTAAATTTACAACCACATATAGAACTTTGACCTTCAAGAAATCCCTACTCGGAGCCAATCATTTCCATACACCTCAAAGACATGACAAAGACAAAAGTCCTGTGATCTTCAGACAGATCTTGTTGGTTTTAGTTTGTGCAGGAATAATATGTGCATTTGCTGCTATGGTCGCACTACCAGAACTCCTGTAGAGTGTGCACATATTGTAATATACTAGTACTGGTGAGTGTGTTAGTACTCACATCACTGGCACACCACTCTTGCATCACTGAGATAATGTGTGTGAGCTTCATCTGCAATGTGAAGGCTGTCACCCACAATGGTTCCATCTCTATGTCTTGGTCCACGTCGCGTACTACTGGGTCCATACCCTGCAGAAATCACAAATCCCCAAACACACATTATACTACTGATATTAAACAACATGGCTATATTGCACCCCACATGATCATTACATCTATAACTGCAAGTTAACATGGCTTATACAAACACATGTAAACACACTGCATGGACTTGAGCGGCTCCAAGAAAGCATCAAGTCCTTCCAGAAACTTCTCCCTGAGCTTGTCGGTCCACTCTGTTGAACGGCTAATCAGGACATATCTGAGTTAAAAAAAAAAAGTTTAATGAGAATGATTAGCTATTAATTATCATTAATAATGATATTCTCTGACAGACAGTGTAACACATTCTGCTTTTTTCCAGCCGTACTTGAGGTCTTCTATAAGACTCTGGACCCTGCGGAATTTAAAGACCTTTTGTGCACTGTAGAGTTCAAACTGAAATTGTCCCTGCTGGTCTCGATGTCTCAGGTGATCATCAAATGTGCGGACGATCGTGGTCATCAGGCTCTCCTCTGTGATCAGCATCCGTGCCTGTAATGAGGATAAGACCACAAATCGGTACTTCTAATAGTGATAAAGTTAACATTTTGTTACAATTCCAATAAATAGTCAAATGAAGTGCACTTCGTTCAACCCTACTTTAATAATAAATGTTTTCCCCAAATAGGGAAAACGACCTTGCTGCTAGAACTTTAATCATTCTATTAAGCTGTATATTCACTATACAACTAGGGGGGGGGGGGGGGGGGGGGGACAGTTAAAGTGTGAACATTCAGAATTGAGTGAATCTAAGAAGACTGTTTCTCCCAACACGTACATGATACCAAAGCTACTGCACACCAGATACAGTGGTGCTTGCAATGTCAAAGTTTTCTATATTTCTACATAAATATGACCTAACACATCAGATTTTCACACAAGTCCTAAAAGTAGACAAGAACCCAATTAAACAAACCAGACTGAAATATTATACTTGGTCAATTATTCATTGAGGAAAATGACACAATATTACAAATCTGTGAGTGGCACAAATATTGTACTTCTAACCATAGAGCAAGAACATCGAAGATTAGCAGTTAATTTGCCTGAATCTCAAGAGAAAGTGGGTCATGCAGCAAGAAAACAACCTTAAACACACTTTTCTTCTTTAACCATTTTTGGTAGAATGAATTAATTGAATGTTTTGGAATGTTCAAGCCAAAGTCCTGACCTTAATCCACTAGAAATGTTGTGGAAGGACCTGAAGGAAGCAGTTCATGTGAGGAAACCCACCAGCATCCCAGAGTTGAAGCTAAAATTCCTCCAAGCCGATGTGCAGGACTGATCAACAGTTACCGGAACTGTTTAGTTGCAGTTATTGCTGCACAAGGGGGTCACACCATATCCTGAAAGCAAGGGTTCACATACTTTTGCCACTCACAGATATGTAATATTGGTTCACTTCCCTCAATATATAAATGATGAAGTATTATATTTTTGTCTCATTAGTTTAAATGGGTTCTCTTTATCTACAACCCCAATTCCAAAAAGGCTGGGACAATATGGAAAATGCAAAAAAAACAAAACATCAAACCCCAAAACCAAAGAGACATTTGAAAATTCAATTCACCCTGTACTATATTGAAAACACATTATTTGATGTTGTACTTTGATGTTGAATATTTAAAAAATTAATTTCATTCACACTCATTTCAAATCTGATGACTGCAACAAACTCCTAAAAAGTTGTTTAACACTGTGTAACATCACCATTTCTTTTATTAACAAGCGGGATTTTCTACCATTCATCCGTTATAGATTTCTTCAGCTGCGCAACTATACAGTGCCTTGGTTGCACTCTTTTGCGCTTCATAATGCACCACACTTTCTCAATCAGAAACAGGTCAGGACACGAAGGCACGGTGAAAATTTGCGCTGACAGGTAATGGAGAACTCCCTGTCATGGTCATCCTTCATGTAGGGCTGGACGATATGGCCAAAATGTATATCACAATATATTGCTTAATTTCGGTCGATACGATATAACTCCGATATCGATATGAACAATATAAATCCTCAGAAAAACTGCCAAGGACGCCCACAATAGATGTCTGTACCTTCAAACTTCTGTAAAATGAATGCCAAGTCTATGAAACCTCCTCCTATAAAACTATATAATAATTTAGAAATTAAAAAAATTATTTTGAATTTAACCTTCATACAAACAAGAAATGTGAAATCACTGTCAAATAAACAAAACTCTAACCTTTGTCAATATTAATATCTTTAACTTATTACTATTTTATTCTTATAGATTGAAATAAAAGTGCTTCAGCCAGGATAAAAAAATTATGAAAAATGCTCAGAGTTGCTGAAGAAAACAGAAAAAGTGTGAGCAATAACAAGAACACATGTTGCTGGGGCAGGGACATTGTTGGGGGTTGATGACACCCAATGATAGGCTCTAGAGGTTTCTAGCAAGAAATACAAGCTGGTCTACATTATCTGGCTTCAAAGATGCCCTTTTACATGTGACAATGTTGCCACCTGTACTAAAAACCCTCTCAGAGGGGGAGCTTGTGGCTTGAATACACAAGTAATGTTTTGCCAGTTGTCCTACTCTGGGGAAGTTCTTATGAGAGACACTAACAAACAAACTGACAGAGGCTCTACACTTAAAAGAAGGAACTAAAGAATGAAGTAACACGTGAGTTGCAGACAGTTTTAGTTACTGCATAGCAGGAGCTCGGGTACATTCTTTAAGTAGTGAATTATTATTTACAAAAACTGTTTTCAGAATTGTAATGCTGTTCTCTCCAGGGAAGGGGTCACAATGTTAACTGATGTCTGCCCCAGAAACAATAACAGCACCGAGACTCTTCCCATAATGTCTAACCTGAAATCTTCCTGTAATGCTGCAGACCGAGGGGTCCTGGTCCATGCCACCATGGAGGACATTTTAAGCTCATTGTAAAACACTGATTTTGAGTTTCTTGAAGCATTTGTGTGTTCATTTGGAAGTATGCTTGGCTCTTTATCTTGTTGAAAGCCAAGTCTGAACCTCCTAGCAAAGGCAAGCTAAAGGTTCCGGGCTAAAATGAAATTGCTCCACCTTCCCCCTCTCTCTCTCTGCTTCAGCGGTTCAACCCCAGATACCAGGCAAAAATTACTTCATGTATACAGAGATCCCCAAACTATACACCGAAACCAGACCTCATTTCAGAACATCTCGAAGAAAAAACATTTTATGCCTACATATTTATTATATATCTATTTTGTAATTGCTTTTTTTTTATATTATGTGACTGTTGCCACTATTGTTTTTTTATAATGCTCGTGTTTAAATAAAGGAGTTAAAAGTATTATTTATTTATACACAAAGTAGTATTGAGTATCGTGTATTTTTGCTGGTATCGACTACTAGATTTTTGGTATCGTGACATCCCTAGATTGGACATTCTATGTTTGAGTTATAACAACTTCCTTTTTCATGGTGAAACTTCTAAATTTGTGAGAGCGCCACGCCCACGGCGAGCAGCAAAAATTCAAAAGCTTCGGAATTTAGCATCGTCAATGCCTGCAGATGAGACTGACTGAACGTGATGCCGATCTGATGAAAGCTCCAGGAGGAGTACGTTAAAGTACGAGGCCTGGAAATGGCAAAAAAGGAGGAAAAAATTAAGAGAAAAATCAGAATGCTGACTTCCTATTGAGTTTAGGGTATGGGTTCAAGAGACCAGGGAGTCAGCCATTTTAAGTGTTGTCTCAATTGCAAAATCCTTCCAGTGCACTGGAACGTTCGCTCCCTAAAAAATCCCCACAACGCACCACAAAAACCAGGGAGCATTGATACTCACTATGTTCCCTTAGTGGAAATGACCTCATGTCTCTCAGCTAATGTCTCTCTCTAGTGTCACTGGTACTGACCTGTGACCTGGTACTGACCTGGTACTGGCAAACAGTCCCTTATGGTATGGAGACTTTAGGAAAACCCAGTAGTTATGTCCTTTATTTGATGGAAAAACATACCTCCAGTAGGCCTAGTTCATGGCGTTGCGTTTCTCTGGTCGGTGCAGCTCTACAGGAGTGATGTGATTGGCTGGGTGGGTGACCGACAGGGTGGTGAAGGGTGGAGTGGGGCCTCCTGAAGTCGACATGGCTCGAACAGCGTTCAGAGTAGGAAACCACAGGCTCCTGTCTGATAAACACCAGCCAACAGGTTAATATGATGACTGTTTACGGAGATGAATAAAGGACACAAGACTATGGCCCCATACACAGTGATGGACAATTTACAGACAGAAAAGTGACTGAAACCTTTGTTTGGTGCTACAATGCATAAATCATCTTAGTCCTAGTGGGTTTATGTTAGGAGACATTAATGGAGCATTTCTGAAAGGAATCTCCAGTGTCAACACGGTAAAAGTCAGGGGTAAAGCTACAAGTTTTCAGATACAGCCAAAACATCAGCACAGAGGACATTTCTGTGGCCCTATCGGTAACATGACAAGCAGCATTTTTGCTTTGTTTTATATATATATAAAAAAAAGTTTTGTTTTTTTTAAATAAAATAAATAAATAAAAATAAATAAATAAACACACCACACAATAGGTGAGGGAAGAACAGCTGTTACAACATGCTAACACAAGTGAGAGCGGGAATGTGTTTTCATTCTACAACATTAAATGCAACTATACACCGATCAGCTACAACAGTAAAACCACTGACAGGTGAAGTGAAGAACACTGATTATCTCATTACAACAGCACCAGTGAAGGGGTGGGGTATACCAGGCACCAAGCGAACGGTTAGGGAAAAATGGGCAAGTGTAAGGATCTGAGCAACTTTGAAAAGAGCCAAACTGTGACGTCTAGATAACTGGGTCTGAGCATTGCCAAAACGGCAGGTCTTGTACCTACCAAAAGTGGCCCATGGAAGGACAACTGGTGAACTGGTGACAGGGTCAAGGGCACCCAAGGCTCACTGATGCGAGTGGGGAGCAAAAGCTAGCAGAGGCAGTGTGATGTTCTGGGCAATGTTCTGCTGGGAAACCTCGGGTCCTGGCTTTTGTGTGGATGTTAATATACTTTGACATGTACCACTTACCCATTACTGTTGCAGACCACGTACACCTCTTCATGGCAACAAAATTCCCTAATGGCAGTGGTCTCCTTCAGTGGAATAATGTTCCCAGACACACTACAAAAAATGGTTCAGGAATGGTTTGAGGAACATGACAGAGTTCAAGGTGTTGACTGCCACCAAATTCCCCAGATCATTTGAGCATCTGTTGAGCATCTGTGGGATGTTCTGGACAAACAAGTCTGATCCACGGAGGCCCACCTTGCATCTTACAGGACTTAAAGGAACTATGTTCTTGGTGCCCGAAACCACAGCACACCTTCAGAGGTCTTGCGGCATCCATGCCTCGACGAGTAAGAGCTGTTTTAGCGGCACAAGGAGGACCTGCACATTAGTCAGGTGGTTTTAATGTTATGGCTGATTTTTTTATTTTTTTTTTTTTTAACAGATTGTTAGTGCTGCCAAGTTGCTGTGGTGCAAGTGGAATAAAACACTTTGGGATGTGCTGTTAACTCCACGTTGAGCTGAAGAACATGCCACCCCATCAGTAAATATATTTTCCTAGAACAACTCTGTGGTGTTTTATTCATTTGATGATTTTGTGGTCAGTAAACCATTTTTGTGTTGATTTTGATGATGATTTGGATCGTTGTCCTGCTGGAAGATCCAACCACAGCCCATTTTAATCTTTCTGGCAGAGGCAGTCAGGTTTTCATTTAATATCTGTTGATATTTGATAGAGTCCATGATGCCAGGAAGTGATGGACTTTTAACAGATTGACCACACGGCATCACTCTTATGCCAGTTGACTTTTTCAGATGAAGCTCTTCCATAACATTCCAGAGCGTATTTTACCACCTTAACATCACCTCTAATTAAAACTGTGAGATCATCCGCATATGCAGATAATTTGGTGGGTTGTTGACAGTTTAGAGTGTCGATTTGTAGACCTGTTAATTCTTTCCTAAGCTCATATAGCAGGGGTTAAATAATTATGCTGTAAAGTTGGCCCGACAGGGGGCATCCCTGCCTGATACCCTTCTGAGCCTTCACAGCAGTACTTAAGCTACTGGCCACTTTTATCATAAATGTAGCTCCAGAGTATAATAACCTCATCATTGAGATAAAATTTTCATCAAAACCAAAAGCCTTTAGGATGTTAAAAAGAAAAACATGTTCGACCCGGTCAAAAGCTTTCTCCTGATCTAATGGTAAAAACCCCATTTCAATCTTGTTGTCATACGCATGGTCATACAAGTGCCTTACTAGATGCAGATTCTCTGTAATAGATCTGTCTTTTATACAGTATGATTGGTCTTTGTGTATGATTGTGTGCAGTACATCATTTGCTCTGTTTACCAAACATTTTGAAAAGATTTTGTCTCAGAACCGCGCTCTGTCCTCCCCACGCACGCACTCCCAGAGAGAGAGAGAGAGAGAGAGGCACAGATCAATAGAGACAGAAAGGCAGTCAGACAGAAAGAAAGTGAGAGAGAATGACAGACAGAAAGTGAGAGACCAAGATAGAGATGACAGTGAGACACACACACAGAGAGTGAGACAGAGACCGATCAAGAGAGAGATGGAAAGACAATCAGTCAGACAGAAAGAGATAAAGAAATAGAGAGAGACTTGTTTCTCTCAGGCTCTCACAGTGACTCAGGCCTCAGCTGGTGCTGTCCTTGGTGTTGAAATCAGCCTGCAGTTCACTGAATCTTCATTACAGCATAAACATGATACACCATGTAACTAAAAGTATATGGACGCCTGACCATAACACCCACATGTGCTTCTTCCCTGAACTGTTGCCACACAGCTGAAATCACACAGCTGTATAGAACATCTCTGTACGCTGTAGCGTTACAATTTCCCTTCACTGCAACTAATAGACCCAAACCTGTTCCAGCATCACAACGCCCCTGTACACAAACCCAGCTCCATGAAGACACAGTGTGTTACGGTTGATGCAGAAGAACTTTACTGGCTAGAAGAGTGTACTCTATTGTAACAGTAAAGGGGAAATACATCTGGAATGGGATGTTCAACAAGCGTATACTGTACGGGTGTGATGGTCAGGTGTCCACAAACTTTTGGCCATAGTGTGTTCTTGAAGAGAAAAAAAGGAAGCTGGGTTCTAATGTTCAGACTTGATGACAATTTTAATAGAGCTGTGATGGTTTAGCCCGAGACGGGACTGAGAACACTCAATCCACACTCGCACAGAAAGTGATAGGGGGCAAAAAATAATAATAATAATAATTTTTTTAATAAAAATAAAATAAAAAGACACTTTCAGCAGGGTTTACTGACTGTTTGGTAAACAGCTCCCCAGTGCAATACGTTATAATAATGCAGATACAATGTGGGCCTCAGAAATCATAAACTATTATGGAAATGGTCACTTAAAGCGTTCCCGTATTATGTACACACGCATAACAATAACAGGTGGTCATGGTAACGCACACACAACCCCATCCTTGATTCTCAGCTACTACAGGAACAATAACATGTAAGAACAAGTGCATTAATATACGAGGGTGAATCAAAAAAATGAAAACCTTATAAAAACACATTTGTTTTTCTTGACAAACTTTTCTCAGCACTATAACTCTATAACTCTGACTTTCCACCAGATCTCTTTCCTTTAGCACACAAACACTTTGTACTCGATCAGCCTGACTCCCCTGGAGGTGTCCATCATGGAACATCCTGCCAAACCTGAACGTCAACACGTCTCGGAGCCACGGACGGGAGAAAAGGAAAGACACATGACGGTGTGGAGAGAAGACAAAACGCTGAGTGACTCAGAGAGAGCCTCATCGATCCACTGATCACGTCATACCACTTATTATTATTATTATTACTGATGTGCCGAAGCTCGGTTTCCATTTTTAATCCCTTATAAGATTAGAGGTATAATCTTCTTATAATCACGTATACGATCTGATCATAATATACATCATGCATGTTATTGTTTAACACACACACACACACCCCTTCGTTGCCAGAGATCTAATTAAAGACTGAGATTGAACATGTCCCTCCTTCTGATAGTGTAAAATTATACATTACAGATTTGGAATTGCATTCTCGCTGTGATGTCTCTCACTCTTTACTGGTAGGAAGAGAGAGAGAGCGAGAGAGAGAGAGAGAGAGAGAGTGTGAAAGAGTGTGTCAGAGAGCGAGCGAGTCAGAGATAGAGAGAGCAAATTTAATATTATTACTATTAATAATTTTTAAAAACGGAGCAGATCCAATAGGGCTTCGCAGCAGCAGTACTTTACCTCAAAGTGATTTGTAACACACACAGTGGAAATGGTGTAGCAAAAGTCATGCAACCATTGTGGGGGGAAAAAGCGGGGGGGGGGGGGGGGGGGGGGCTCTGATACTTTGTACCATTAGAGAAGAAAAAAATCCATTCCGTTCTTTGATTACTTATTTGGCATACAGTGAATATTCACACTTTAAGGCCATGTGGAACAATTTCCAAAATTCATTTAAATGGGGTAAATTGTGTACATTGAACCGAGAGTACTAGACATGTTTGCTAAAAGCAACACAAAGGCTTTATTCACACTGCAGGAATTTTATATTGTGTGTTTAGATTTTTTCTTTTAGACAGACTGTTCAACTGCAAATTTGTTCTGGTGAGTGACAGGCATTCAAAATCTTTCTGCAGAACTCTGTTGAAGATTCTGTACATCAGAGATTCATCTGAACTTCAACAAAACATTTCACATTTATAGAGTTTTGTCTACGTTCATGAAGTAATCACATTTATAAGATTATTAATTAATCACGACAGTTCTACTGTGCACGTCTATTACACAACTATCAGTGCTGTTCTGCTGCATGTCGGCTCATTTCTGGAGCAGAACAAACTAAAGTTCATTAGACTTACCTCTTGATCAATGCGGGTCATCACATGTTGGATTTCGGGTATTTCACTGCCTCTCGGTGTTGTACAACTGCAGGAGCCGTGGGAGGTGCTGATCAAGCCCTTCAAACAATGCCTTCTTTAAGTCAGGTGACACAAGCCTGCACAACTCAAACACAACCTGTTGAAGAGAACCAAATTTAAAATAGTCAAGAGACAAATCTCCACCATTCTGAAGGCATAAAGTACGTATTCATGTGTAAGCAAACATTTGTTTTATCTATGGAAAATAAATGAGCATTAGAACAGATTTACTTGTCTCTGACTGAACAAAGCAGGCCATATTAAACTGGGTTAAATATACAAATCCACACCGTTCACCAGTCCAACAGAATCTGTACAACACATTAGCAATACTTCTGCTCTGTTTAGACCCAGAAAATATAAAATACTTTAGTATGAAATTTCTGTCGAGTGTCTACCATGGGGTCGGGATTTACGGTCTGTGAACACGTGCTGATTACACGTGCAGGAAAAGCAACCCACACGTGCAACCCTGACCGAGTGAGAACGACTCAAACGATTCAAGAAGAGGATTCTGAATCGGTTCATTTAAAGAATCATTACCAAAGCCGCTTATCCTACTTCGATGGTTTGAATGAATGAACTGAATCAGTTGAACCGACTCTTCATCGCTCAGGAAGCCAACGCCGACGA
Source organism: Ictalurus punctatus (assembly GCF_001660625.3). Lineage (NCBI taxonomy): Eukaryota > Metazoa > Chordata > Actinopteri > Siluriformes > Ictaluridae > Ictalurus > Ictalurus punctatus. The sequence goes on from NC_030427.2 coordinate 2,714,461, forward strand.
GAATTTCAGGATTATTTTAAAACATTTTTATATTTTTTGAGAGAAGTTTAACGACTTGAGAAGTGACTCAAGCAGCCTTTTTATTCACAAATCTCACACACACAAACAAGAACACGATACTCGCTAAATATATATATATATATATAAATAAATAGATAATTCAAATAATTCTCCTTCCAGTTGCCTTTAAAACCCACAAGGAGTAAAGAATATAAAATAAGCAAACAAGTTTCAACCAGTACATACACAGTCTTTTAAAAGTTGATGAAATCTCACTTTTTCTTCTGCAACCACACATAATGCCCCTTCCAGACACCATATATTCTCAAATGATACAAGGTCTTTCATCTCTTGGTAAAACTTAAAATCGATTAATATCCTAGATTTTAACAGAATCACAAAAACCACTAAAACGCTGTCCCCTGAATTTGACTCAATTCTGTTTCTCCGGCTGACATATATGGCCATCTTTGCCTGCCCTATGATAAAATTTATCAACTGACACTTAAACCTTTTTTTTTTTTGAGAGTATTTAAAACCAAAGATAAAAGTTTCGATTGTAAAACTCTCATTAAAATGGCCAAGCAGTCTCTGTAAAAAGAGGCTTCAATCTCACACAGTGCATAAACATGGGAAACACAGATTCTCTCACGGCACAGAAAGGACATTCGTAACTCACATCAGGGTTTAAAACACAGATAAAAGAATTAACAGCCACTGCACCGTGTAAAATCCTCCACTGTAAATCCCCACACTTTTTTGTTAATGGTGACTTGTACAAAGCTCTCCATTGTGGCTTTACATGTTCCTTTAATTGTAGAACAGAACGCCAAGGTGTGTCGACTCTTTTGTCCAGAAACTTTTTATTTAGGGATAGTACGCACATTTTGTACAGTTCTTTCCCAGATGGTACCTTGGGACCCACAAAACTTAGTTTTTCAGATTTAAGAAACACACCTGAGCACTCACGTACATTCGCCGAGACTCTAAAATCCGGTAAAGGATCTTGGTCATTGGGACTACTTAACCTTCTGGAATATTCCTCCAGCATTTTAAAGACCTCTTCAGTCAACAGGGACCTCCATTCTACAAGGAACTGCGTGACTACACGGACTGACCTCATCTTTATGTGTCCAGCAACTGCCACCGTGTTCCTAAACTCCGGTCCTGCTAAGGTCAGTAGGTCACCCAGAGTGATGACTCCAGCCCTGCAGAACCCCTCCGTGAGCGCAGGAAACGGCTTCCTTTGAGATACATCTAAAATGGAACCATTTATGATTGGCTCCTCCAGCGGCCAGTAGAGAGAACTTGAGCATTGTACTCTCTGCACTGTTAAAAGTCCCCACACTTTAAAAACATTACGGTAAAAAACAGGAAGTTTCCTGATGTCCATCTTTTTCGGGTCCATCCAGAAAAGAGGTTTATTTAAATCCAGCCCTTCAAGTGTCTGTAAAATGGCACATGCTACAGCCTTCCAGTTTGCATTTACAGGTCCATGTAGCAGCCTTTGCACAAACTGTAACCGAAAGGCTGCAGTCCTGCTCTGCAGGTGCACCAGTCCATGTCCCCCTCATCCTTGGGGAGAAACAGTACACTCTGTGGAACCCAGTGTAGATTATTTCAAGAAGACATTATCATGGGCCTGTTCATTGTAGATTTCACACTTGCACAGTTCCTTGTAGAAACCGACTGCTCTCTCTCGAATTTCTCTATGGTCCACTAAAAGTGTCCCATCATCAGAAAACAGGCCATGTATCATCTTATTCTGACCATTCTTTTTTCCAAATTAAAAAAGAATTTCGACGGTGCATCCATACACTCCACATTCTGAAACCGTGACCTGACCAGAGCTCCTTGTGCGGTAACGTCTGGCAATTTTTTCAATAAATTCTTTTTTGTCATTAAATTTTCTATGCATACCTGCCGTCCTGTGTTTTTCATTAACACTTGAAGCGCCGTTATTTCATCCTCCAAGGATTTCATGCGTAGAGTTGTGTCTCTCGTGACATTGGAGGTATTTTGTTGACACGGCTGTTTAATTTGCGTTTTGGCAAAATCCCACCACTGTTGCACCGATTTAAAAGAACCCTTTGTGGTTCTAAAATCACTCCACAAATATTTAAACACATCCCTAAAATTAACGTCCTGCAATAGACTGGTGTTAAAATGCCAATACGCACTCTTATGCTTGAGTTTACTTAAATACACAGTAGCCAGAACCATACAATGGTCTGTAAATCCTACTGGTATAATTACACAACTTCTAAAAGCACTTAACTGCTGTTTAAAACCATCAAATTTATCCAATCTGGCCATAGAGAGCATATTATTATAGGAGTGCACCCAGGTATACTGCTTTTGCATGTGGTGAAAATTTCTCCAAATGTCCACAAGGTCACAGGACTTCATTAACTCGACTAGCCTTCTACGTGATGGCACATGGGGCTCTACATGATTCCTGTCTATACACAGCTCTGTACAATTAAAATCCCCCGCTAGAATAAAAAAATCATCAGAGTCACAATTCTTCAGGACATCATCTAAGGTTAATAAAAATAACATTCTTTCAATGGCGGTGGTCGGGGCATAAACACAAACAAAAACGACCCACCTATTCTCATATTGAGCTCTAACCTTTAACAGTCGACCCTTTATAATCTCATCAAGTTGATAAGAACAGGGGATAAAATTATAGGAAAATAAAATAGCTACTCCGCCACTGGTAGATGTCTTACGGCTTAAAACGGATAACCCTTTAAACTCCCTGGTCCAGTCCGCAGCATTATTAGCGTCTGTGTGGGTTTCCTGAGCAAAGATGACATCAATTTTCTTTTGCTTCACCGTTTCAAACAACAAAAATCTTTTATTTCTTTCCCTTGCTCCATTTAAATTCAACAAAGCGATTCGAAACTCACTCATAAATATGAGGAAAAATAATAGATTTACGTACATGATGTCTAGGATTGACTATCACTATCGTTATTGTCTAACATTACATTGACTTTTGTAAGGATTTTCTTTAGACGGTATCCCTCCTGATCAGTGAAACCCCCTTCTGCCATAAACCCACGTGTTTTTTTAATGAACTGTTCCACATCCGGGAAAACTCGTCTATCCTCACATTCCTAGCATGTTTAGTCTTTCTCAGAAAAGCCCTGATGTCGTCCACGCTATATTCATGGCTCGAAAAGCCACTTAGATTTACACTAGTATTAGTTGTTAATCACAAATTTACACTACATGTTATACTGCAGTCGGAGGCTTCGCTCTCACTCTCTACCGTCACAGAATTCAGCTCCTCTGCAACATCTTTCCTCTTAGCCTGTGCATGAGGACGATTTCTCCATCTCTTTCTCTGGGGCACCTTGAACACATTCTCTTCTGTATCCATGTGAGAGCTATCATCCGCAACTTCATCAGCAAGGGACGGATCCACACTATCTAGTGACACCGTACTATCCTGTGTACCCTTATCACCTAAATCTGGCTCATTCTCAGCCTTCTCTTCTTCACCTGGTTTAGCACCGACACCCTGGTGAGAGGGAACAGCTTCAGGTGTCTCCAACTGAGAAGGTGCTGCTGCTCCCTCTCCCGGTGTGTGAGTCCCATCCACCCCAACACCCTCTCCAGCAGTAACCTCGTTACCAGCGGCCTCGTTAGCATTATCATTATTTTCGGGATTTACCCGTTTTTCCGGACAGGCCCGCACCAGATGACCAGATAAACCACACCCACAACACTTCATTGTAGTAATAGTAGCGTAAATAACATAATTAAAATCCTCCACCTTTACATTCAGTGTCAGATCCAGATCATTATTGTCCTTCAGAACCATGTGCACACACCGTCTGAAAGACACGATATATTTTACACGAGGGGATTTACTTGTAGTCGCTATCTTCTTGATCTGAGAGACCGGTTTTCCATAGCGGGATAGAGTTTGTGACAGAACCTCGTCCTTAATAAAAGGAGGAACATTCGACAGGATGACTTTTTTACACAGGGTTGATAAGGGAAGCATTAAGTGGAACACATCATCAATCACAACTCCACTGTCCACCATTTCGTTTACTAACTCCACCGTTTTCAGAAACAGCACGACGGCACTATTCATCCGGGCCGCAGACAGAATGTTGTCGTGTCCAACACTCTCCCCCACGGCCAGACTAACCTCCTCAACGCTGGCGGTAGTGGCTACTGTAATAGCATGCCGCCGCGTGAGAGAATCATATTTCCCCGTACCTTAGGCAGCCATGCTTCCCAAAACTTTTCCCAAACAGCAGCCCAGGCCAGCGAGAAACACACACACACAAACACACACACGCGAGCGCGCACACACACAACAAACAATAGTAGTTTAAACTCTCTCAGAAACCAAAGACCTAAAGGAAATCGTATTTCTTAAGAAAAAATAGACAGAAAAAATGAACAAGCGAACTTGGAGCAGCGGCCTCGGCCACGCTCCGCCCACTCACTCACTTCCGCTCTGACTCCGCCCACTCATTCAATCCATGCGCACGAGGGAGAGAGAGAGAGAGAGAGTGTCTGTCTGTCTGTGTGTGTGTGTGTGTGTGTGTGTGTGTGTGTGTGTGTGTGTGTGTGTGTGTGTGTTTGTAATTATCACTTCATGGGGACATCATCATGGTTACACAGCAACCTCATGGGGACCAAAAACATTATGGGTGCAAAAATCCACGTCCTCACAGGGGTGATGCATTGAAAAGTGTTGAGGAGGCTGTAAATAGACGCCTCACAAATTTTTATCTTTGGCATATAACGCATGATCTGGACAAACTGTGTATGTGACCGGTTTGGTCTATGTCGCCCCCTTTAGTCTGGAACCGGTATTTATTGGGGGAGGGGCTTGGCCAACCACTTCACACACTCTGCAAGTCTAATTTATGCAAATTATGGTACCACCCACTTAGTAAAGGACTGTGGCTAATCTGCATATGCACATTAGCTCTATTACCTATTAGCGGATTAAAAAGTGACTGGTAAGTTAAAAGCCTAATTAGACTGTTAGAAGGTTAGATTGTTAGCATAAGATAAACATTAATAAGTTAGAACAGATAGTTATCATGTTTTCCAAATAATTATAAGTCTTAATAATAATTAAAGTTTGAGTTTTTAAATTTTTGCACAGTGAAATGACACTTTTTAAAAATCTCTAAGCAGTAAAACGAAATCCTTAAGTCGGGTTATGGCGGAGTGTAGTTTTTTTTGACTGCACTAATAGTTCATAAACACCACACAGGAAGTAGGAAAAGAACTACATTTCCCATCTGCCCTGGCTGTCACAGGCTAATAGCACCAGCTGCTTTCCATTGCCTTAAGGAATGATTCTACTGCGGCAACGAGACCAAATACAACGAAAGGTAAGTTATTATTATAATTTTTTGCAGTTTATAAGTTTGTAATTTTATTTCCGTGCTTTAAGACATCATTTATAATTGAATCGCAATATTAAAGTAATTGTTATGCTAGCGGACTTTACTAGCCAGAGTTAGCACACACTTTAACCAATCCAGCACATTACTAGTACAATAAGTTAATAAAATGAAGTTAATATATTAAATAGACTTTGGTGGTTGTCATGTCATGTGAATATTTAGTGTTATACCGACTTCTGTAACTAGCTTCACCATGTAACGGATAGTTCGGTTATAAATAGCAGAGTCAGGCTTCCTAAATAGTTATCGGTCTGAGCGCTGGGTTGAGTTTAAAGCCTCTGAAATCGAGGACAGGGTGGACAGTAGTCTGGACCGAGCCGAGCTCATTAGTTCCAGTTATTAGTTTGTTATGAATCTGTAAAGCGCTGGGCGGTGGTGTGATGTGCTTCGATGTTGTAACTACAGCGCGCTCCTTTTATTCTGCGTCTCTAAACACCGCAGCTGAGCTGTGATCTGTGTGTAGAACAGGTTCTCACTCAGCACAGTTATTAGCAAGCACGGATATGGTTATTTTCTTACTCAGAACATCACTAGGGACTGACAATCTCAATATATTAACATTTTCTTTAGAGGTAAAATGGCACGAAGGTGGAAGAAGAATAATTATAACTAGACCAGTACATTTCCTGAAGAAAATGTGAGTGGTGCTTGCCGTGGTGAAATCGGGACAGGGTGCCAATACATTCAAGAGCCGCCTACGTAGGGTGCCTATACTTTCGAGAGCTGGACAGATATGGCACCAGCACTGTTAGAGCCGGCTGTGTAGTGCGCCAATACTTTTTAGAGCCGACCGTCAAGGGCGCCAGTACTTTTGAGAGCTGGCTGTGCAGGGTGCCAATACTTTTGAGAGCCGGCCAGATCGTGTGCCAATATTTCTGAGAGCCGAACAGATCGTGTGCCAATACATTTTAGAGCCGAACGTGTACGGAGGAAAATTTTTTTACAGCTTTCTCCTTAGAGGGCCAATACTTTCAAAACTCAATGCCAGTCTATGGGAAATTTTCTGAATTTGAGCTTCCGTAGTCGGAATTCCGGCATTCCGATCGCTTATAAAAGTCATAGCACACATCTCCTCAATAAGCCGATCGATTCGACACCTCACCTGTCGATCTCCGACAAACAGTGAGGGACTAGTTACGCACCAAAAAAAACGTGGAAGAAGAATAATAATAATAACTAGACCGGTACATTTCCTGAAGAAAATGTGAGTGGTGCTTGCGTTGGCGAAACAGGGACGGGTGCCAATACTTTCGAGAGCTGACAGCGTAGGGCGCCAATACTTTCCAGAGCCGGACAGATATGGCACCAGCACTGTTAGAGCCAGCCGTGTAGTGCGCCAATACATTTTAGAGCCGACTGTCAAGGGCGCCAGTACTTTTGAGAGCTGGCCGTGCGGGGTCCCAATACTTCTGAGCGCCGGCCGGAGAGTAATAATATTATTATTATTATTATTATTATTATTATTATTATTATTATTATTAAGTATGCAAGGGAACAATAGTAGTGCTTTTGAAGCACCACTGATTAAATGAGCCATAGAATTAACCTGCATAAAAAATGACGATGTCTGCATAGTTTTTCTTCAAAGTGTACTTTCATTGTACTTGAAAATTGCAGTTGTGAAGTATTTGTCCACTTAAACATTTACATCTGACCGTTAACAATAAAAATTCTGTGCAGAGCTATCATATTTGTAGAATTTGATGTGCAATATTCGGTCACTGAATACTTCTCTCTTTCTCTCGTTGTGTATTAAGTATTGATGCTGCAAAAGAAGACGGATCTTTTGGTAGGCTGGTTAATGATGACCACAAGCACCCAAATGGCAGAATACAGAAGACTGAAGTGGATGGAAGCCCACATCTTGGTCTGTTTGCTTTAACAGACTTTAAAGAAGGTGATGAATTACCTACAATTACGGAGGAGGAGACTGGCCTTGGTGCAGCAAGGTATGCAGGGTATCTCCCTCTCTGTTTTCACAATTTAAAAATTATTAAAAGATAAACATTGTCTTATCCGGCAGTGTTGCGATTCATTTTTGTTGCACAACTAATTTTGTTGTTGTGCATTAACAATAAAATTAGACATTATTGTTCATCTGATCTGCTTCAGGTATTTTACTGCCATGTTTAAGCATGAACTACAAAACGTGTGTGTGTCTGAATGCACCGTAATTATCCCAAAGTCTTCCAAAGTATCCCATATCTAACCCTGAAATCATAAACTTAATTCCTATAGTGAAATAATTATTGTTTTTGTCGTATTGAACAGTGTATTTGTTTTCTGTTACATAATCTTGTCTGTTAATAGTTACCATACGGAGTCCCCACAAAGCATGTTTTATTCAGGTGTGTGTGAGGGAGTCTTGTGATAGCTGAATAGATATGTGAATTTAGAACAGTGTCCCCATAGGTCACTTAAACCTGTTTAAATATGCAGATTATGGAGGGGGACACTGCTGAGAGCAATGGCCAGGAGAAACAGCAGCCATCACAGTCTACACCTTTTCTGGATCATAAATATCAGAATTGTGTAGTTTGCTGGCACTTTTAATCCTGCCTTTCAATCACACCTCTCCATAATTTCCGACATAAGCATCCCCTGGGACTCGGTAGGTTCCCTACTGTATCTTCTCCAAGAAAACTGAGTACTCTTAGATACTATTTGGTACATATGCACAAACTGCAGTCAGAGTTTTCATTCGTGAGACGTGAAATGTAAGTTCCAGTCTGTAAGTTGCCAGACAATAATTTCTGTCGGGTGTAAGGGTGTGTGTTTGCTATGTAACTAATGTTTATTCATAACATTTAGGTAAAACATCTACTCTGAAAAAGAGGAAGGATCGGGAAGGAAATGAGGTCCATGCAGTGGAGAGACATATGAAGACCTTCATCATGTCATGTCGTGTCCCAGGGAAGTTGGTCTGTGAAAACTGCATTAGATCTGAGTCTTTATATCTTAAAGATAGAGACTGGCAAAGTGTCAAATTCTACGTCTATAACTGCACTGTAGCTTACAAAAGAGATTTAAACAAAGATTAAATAACACTTTGATAGTAACACTTTACGTCTATATTACAGATACTGTACATCATAACATCTGTAGTAATGCTTTAATAATAAGTTACATTACACCTCTAGCCTTTTACTTTGTAATGAAACACTCAGCATTTACTTCATCATAAACTAATCAGGAACAAATCAGGCATTTAAAATATCCATTAGAATCTTTACCTACACCGTTATATTGAATTAGATCAAATTGGTTTGGGCCGCCTTCTTAAAGTGGGTCCTAATGCAGGTGACTGACAAGTTCATGAGTAAGCCTATTGGGCAATAAAAGCTTCAGTGTGCTACCCATTTACATGTTTAGACTGCCTGGAATCAAAATTAGCTACCTCAACATACATTATTAAGTTGTTACTGTCACTTTTTAGCTTAGTCAGTTAAGTGGATATAGAATAAAGAAAAAAATTGTGTTTGGTTGTGTGTCTGTGTTTGGCTAGTATCTTTATTTTTCTCAATATGTTTAACTTTGAGCTGGCTATATGTAGTAAGCACAAGTGTTATGTCAAACTTAAATGAGTCCAAGTTCATTCACGGCACATGTGAGCTTAGTAGTTGTGCACTTTAATGGGCAAATATTTGTTGACTTTTACAGTAAAGAAGCTCAAGACTCAAGTTGTCTTTATAATGTTGAATAGACAGAGTTTTTTCATCTTACTGACAATTTTTCACTTGATTAGAGATCCAGACCAATAAACAAATCCTTCATGTAGCTAAAATATCAAAAGGATGAGTTTCTTTGTCATTTTGACTTGCCAAAATGACTGGGGATAGTGTTAATTTGTGATGCATGCCTGTGATAAATAAGTGAGGTTCAGTACAGCTAGCACCTCTACTTTTTGTTCCACAAAAAAAAGTATACTTTAAAATGAAACGCTTCTTAGAATTATAGCCTCAAAACTAATAATAGCACTGGTACCACCTTCCTTAACAAGTTCCTAGGTTTCTCAAAGGGTTCCTCTGTTGGAAATAGAAAGCTCCAAAAAAATGTAGTCTGTTATCTATTACGTGCAGATATTGAAATTTGTGTAAGAGAGCTTTTTGATAACCAAACTTTCACTGATTGCATTTTTCACAAATAAGGCTAAGAGTCCTTAGTATAAACAATTAAGAACAACTGTTCAATTTAATTTCATGAGAAGCTTAAACCTTCAAATAGAGAAAATACACATCATGTCTGCTTTACAGACAGCTCTCTAAATTAGACATACTTAGTTTTTAATTTTGTATAAATTATTATAAAGTTAAATTGACAACTTTGTTTTATTAAACCATGTCCCATTGTTGTTATATAAACTACCTGATCTGTGTGTATGCAGATTAACTATCTAGTGATGTCCCCTCTACAACATGAAAACCAGCTAATTTGCTGTGCATGCAAATTAGGTCCCCATTAATGATGAGTTCTTGTTATGTCCACATTAGGTGTGAAAAAACCAAGCACAGAAATTTTGTGATTTAAATCCAGAATTTGAGATGATATGTGTTCTCAGGCTTAAATTATACATGCCTGATTTTTTTCACATCTGTAGGACCTCAGGAAAGTGGTGTCCCCACAATACATGGGTGGGACTACTGACCCCAGAATGTTCTAATTACAAGTGTGTGTGTGTGTGTGTGTGTGTGAGAGAGAGAGAGAGAGAGAGAGTGTGTTAAAGGTACAGGAGCAGTCTGGCTGTGCAGCTACAGTAAATGTTAATAATAATAATAGGACGTTATTTAAAAGCTCATACAGCTGATGTTATTTTTATTTAGTAGTTAATTTAACATGCTATGCTAACATGTAAACAATAAGATAATATTACCTGACGTACATTTTACACTCAATATTGTCTGTTTCTCTTCTATTTCACCAACAAAAATATTTCCAAACAAAGCCACAGCAGGTCCTGCTCCTTTTTCCTCCTAATTCCCTCATTTCTCCACGTTGGGATTAATAAAGTATTATCTTATCTCATCTTTTGTTCAAATGGGAGATTTCTTATTTATTTTATTTTGTTTATTTTTAAATAGGAGACTTTTTAATACTTTTATTAAAAATGGCTTCATGTTTCAATTATAATGAAGCGTTTGTTCAAACAAAAATGTTTTCAGTCCGTTATGGATCATTGTAACTGATGATGTTCTTATTATTAATAATAATAATAATAATAATAATAATAATAATAATAATAATAATAATAATGCTAATGCTGATGTGGTGTCCTGTCCTCTGACTTCTGTGTGTGAGACAAACGCACTCATATTTCTGTTACATGGGAAACTTTAGGTGTATTATGGCTCTGTGTGTGTGTGTGTGTGTGTGTGTGTGTGTGTGTGTGTGTGTGTGTGTGTGTGTGTGTGTGTGTGAGAGATCAGTGTTCTGATATATCATCATTTCTCCCCCAGGTTGAGTTGGTGTTTTCCGACAGCGGAAAGCTGTAGAGTTCTGTCCTCAGTTCTCAGATCAAACTCCTCCAGACTGAGAGAACTGGACCTGAGTGTCAATAACCTGCAGGATTCAGGAGTGAAGCTGCTCTCTGCTGGACTGAAGAACCCACACTGTACACTGGAGACCCTGAGGTACACACACACACTCACACACACTGTACACTGGAGGTACACACACACACACAAACACACACACGCACATACTCACAAACACACATCCAGTTTCCATTTGTGGTGATGGTAATTGTAGTGATGTACAGTGCATCCAGAAAGTATTCACAGCGCTTCACTTTCTCCACATTTTGTTATGTTACAGTCTTATTCCAAAATGGGTTAAATTCATTATTTTCCTCAAAATTCTTCAAACAATACCCCATAATGACAACGTGAAAGAAGTTTGTTTGAAATCTTTGCAAATTTATTAAAAATAAAAAACAAAAAAAGCACATGTACATAAGTATTCACAGACTTTGCCATGACACTCTGAATTGAGCTCAGGTGCATCCTGTGTCCACTGAACATCCTTGAGATGTTTCTACAACTTGATTGGAGTCCACCTGTGGTAAATTCAGTTGATTGGACATGATTTGGAAAGGCACACACCTGTCTATATAAGGTCTCACAGTTAACACTGCATGTCAGAGCACAAACCAAGCCACGAAGTGCAAGGAACTGTCTGTAGACCTCCGAGACAGGATTGTATCAAGGCACAGATCTGGGGAAGGGTACAGAAACATTTCTGCAGCATTGAAGGTCCCAATGAGCACAGTGGTCTCCATCATCCATAAATGGAGGAAGTCTGGAACCAGCAGGACTCTTCCTAGAGCTGGCCTCCCGGCCAAACTGAGCGATCGGGGGAGAAGGGCCTTAGTCTGGGAGGTGACCAGAAACCCGATGGTCACTCTGACAGAGCTCCAGCGTGTCTCTGTGGAGAGAGGAGAACCTTCCAGAAGAACAACCATCTCTGCAGCACTCCACCAATCAGGCCTGTATGGTAGAGTGGCCAGACGGAAGCCACTCCTCAGTAAAAGGCACATGACAGATCACCTGGAGTTTGCCAAAAGGCACCTGAAGGACTCTCAGACCATGATGAAACAAAGATTGAACTCTTTGGCCTGAATGGCAAGCGTCATGTCTGGAGGAAACCAGGCACCAGTCATTACCTGGCCAATACCATCCCTACAGTGAAGCATGGTGGTGGCAGCATCATGCTGTGGGGATGTTTTTCAGCGGCAGGAAGTGGGAGACTAGTCAGGATCGAGGGAAAGATGAATGCAGCAATGTACAGAGACATTCAATTCAATTCAGTTTTATTTGTATAGCACTTTTTACAATAGACTGTCTCAAGGCAGCTTTACAGAAATATCAACAGCGTATACAGATATTAAAGGTGTGAATTTATCCCAACTGAGCAAGACACTGAGTGGCGATGGTGGCAAGGAAAAACTCCCTAAGATGTTTTAAGAGGAAGAAACCTTGAGAGGAACCCGACTCAGAAGGGAACCCATCCTCATCTGGGTAACAACAGTTAGTGTGAAAAAGTTCATTATAGATTTATATGAAGTCTGTATGGCGTTAGGAGCAGCCGTAGTCCCAGCAGTCTGGAATTAGAGAAGATTTGAGCTCCATCCAGAGGCAGAAACGATCTGGATCTCTAGTATCTCCATAAATTCGTGTGGGGCTCGGTGAAAGGAGAGAGGGAGAAAAAAGATAATTATGACTGTGAAGTAGTAGAACAGAATCTAGTCAGGGTAAGCTTGAGTAAACAAATACGTTTTAAGCTTAGACTTAAACACTGAGACTGTGTCTGAGTCCTGAACACTAATAGGAAGACTGTTCCATAACTGTGGGGCTCTATAAGAGAAAGCTCTTCCCCCTGCTGTAGCCTTCACTATTCGAGGTACCGTCAGATAGCCTGCATCTTTTGATCTAAGTAGGCGTGGCGGATCATATAAAACCAAAAGGTCGCTTAGATATTGTGGCGCGAGACCATTTAGTGCTTTTATTAACCTATAAAGCACTCGCCCTTTACGCACCGAGATTTGGAGTTGTCTAATGTCACTACATGATGCAGAAATATTAGTTCATGCATTCGTCACCTCTAGACTAGATTACTGTAATGCCTTACTGTCTGGATGTTCCAGTAGGAATATAAATAAGCTCCAGTTAGTCCAGAATGCAGCTGCTAGAGTCCTAACTAGAACCAGAAGATACGACACATCACCCCGATCTTATCCACACTGCACTGGCTCCCAGTGAAATCTCACATTGATTATAAAATACTTTTATTAACCTATAAAGCACTGAATGGTCTCGCGCCATGCAACTTTGATCAAAAGATGCAGACTCTCTGATGAAACGTTGAATAGTGTTTTTGTAAAATGATATTGAAACACAGACACACACACACACACACACACACAGATATTTAAAATAACAGAGAATGCCACACAAGTTATTATAATTTATGAATGTACAGTCAAAGATTGAACATTTACATTTAGACAGCTTTACCATAAAATGGCAGTTGATTTGTGTAAGTGTGTGAGGAATAGTCTGTAATATATCACACAGACGTGTGTGTGTGTGTGTGTGTGTGTGTGTGTGTGTGTGTGTGTAAAGGCATTAAATAAATGTTTTTATTTTTTTTATTAGTATGCTAGATGTAGTATGCTAGAGTACGAGGCGTATGAGTTCCACTCTCCTCTGTGAAATCCACCTTCATCTTCTGTTTCTCCATCACTGCCTCCAGCTCTGTTGCCTTTCTGACATCCTGAGAAAAAAACACTCATCATTTATACACATCATTAGCATGTGTGTGTGTGTGTGTGTGTGTGTGTGTGTGTGTGTGTGTGCGCGTATGTGTGTGTTTACCTCCAGCCGTGCCTTCTGTACGGCAACTTGTCTGTACACCCTCGCTCCTTCTTCAGGAATGACAGCACGAAGTTCCTCTTTATTCAGAGAGAATAGCTGAGCTCCTGTTAACACACAAAGACACTGTGTAGTCCTACACACACACACACACACACACACACACACACACACACACACAGATATTAATAAATTAATAGATAATAATATTTTATAAAAATGTGACAAGAGGCAGTGATTCACACAGGCCACTATAGGGAGCCGGAGCACAGACTGCCCTTTTACTAGACCATTAAAAATAAAGAGAATTAGAACTTTGTTCCAACAAGAGTAACACACACTTTCTGTCAAACTGTCAATCAAAGTAGTGTGTGCTGATTTATAGCCCTTTGTGCTTCTCAGGCCGACATTTCTGTAAGTGACCTAATTTATGACCGGGGTGGTGGGGGGGGGTAACCCTATCGATTGTATCAGTGGGTCAGTCTAGCTCCTGTGTGTCTGGGCAGTGGTGGAGAGGGGTGTGTGGAGGGGTGTGTGGGGGAGTGGCCCCCCAACAAAGGTGTTCATGTTAATGAGTCTGTTTTTGTTTTTGTTTTTTTTGTTGTGTTTTTTTTTTTTTTTTTTTTTTTTTTTTTTTTTTTTTTTTGGGGGGGGGGGTGAAATACGTCTGAAAAGAGTATCAATGGTTAATACGGGGATGTGTTTGTGTTACTGTGTGGTGTTATTTCGTTTGTGTAAACACACTGTTAGAAAAGCATGATGTTTGAATGTGTACATATAGGAGTAGAATATTTGTTTGTGAAATAAATGAAAACAATTGTTGATTACGTTTTTAGGAACCCGGTTTGCCTTTGAATAAAAAGTGTAGGAGGTAAAGCGTTTTTTTATTTATTTATTTATTTATTTTTATAAAGATTCTGTTTAAAATAATCGTGTGTATTACATACATACTAAACACAAACCTTTAGGATGTAAAAATGATTAAAAGAGCTGTTTAAAAAGAATCGCGCGTATTACACGACTTCTAAACAAAGATCCTTACGAGGTAAAAATGTTAAAGTGCTGGCTAAAAGAATCTCCGTAATGTTTAAACTAGAAGACAAAAAACTGAATCACCCCTCTCTCTCTCTCTCTCTCTCTCTCTCTCTCTCTCTCTCAACCCCGCCCATACATACATGTTTCAGACACACCTCTCTCTCTCTCTCTCTCTCTCTAAACCCCGTCCATACACGTGTTTCACCGGTAGACAGTACTTTCTGTCAAACTGTCATTCGAAGTAGTGTGCTAATTTATGATCTTTGTGTTTTTCCTGAGAAAGAGCTTTGTGTGAAGACACTTATTTTATGACCGGGGGTCGTGGTGTAATCCTATCAGTATGTTTATGATAATGAGTTGGGGTCTGGGGGTGTTAATGGCTTTACGATACCCCCAGCAATAGGCAGACTCTATGTTTAAAAGTGGAGTCAGTTACACAGAAGTCTCTAAGATCTCGGCTGTGTACCAGTGTTTGCGCTGTGTGATTTAAACGAACCTGCGGCTTCTCATTTTAGCACCGCTAAAGTTTTATTTATTTTGAGGAATACTTCAAAGAGGAGGTGGCTGTCTATCGTAACAGTAAGTGTTTTATTAGTGGTGCTTGAAAAGCGCTACTATTGTTCTCTTGCATACTTATTATTATTATTATTATTATTATTATTATTATTATTATTCCACTTTTTTTTTCGGCGCGTAACTAGTCCCGCACCGTTTGTCGGAGATCGACGGGTGAGGTGTCGAATCGATCAGCTTATTGAGGAGATGTGTGCTATGACTTTTATAAGCGATCGGAATGCCGGAATTCCCGCTACGGAAGCTCAAATTCTGAAAATTTCACATAGACTTGCATTGAGTTATGAAAGTATTGGCCCTCTAAGGAGAAAGCTCTAAAAGTTTTGCCTCCGTACACGTTCGGCTCTAAAATGTATTGGCACACGATCTGTTCGGCTCTAAAATGTATTGGCACCCTATCCGGCCGGCGCTCAAAAGTATTGGGACCCCGCACGGCCAGCTCTCAAAAGTACTGGCACCCTTGACAGTTGGCTCTAAAAAGTATTGGCGCACTACAAGGCCGGCTCTAACAATGCTGGCGCCCTATCTGTCTGGCTCTCGAAAATATTGGCACCCTATTTGTCCGGCTTTAAAAGTATTAGCACCCTAAACAGCCAGTATAGTGCTAACACATGCTAGCAACATGCCAGCATGATGCTAAAGCATGCTAGCATGATGCTAAAACATGCTAAAACATATAAGCATGACGCTAAAACATGTTAGCATGATGCTACAACTAGCTAGCATGATATTAAACATGTTAGCATGATGCTAAAACAAGCTAGCATGATGCTAAAACATGCTAGCATGATGCAAAAATGTGTTAGCATGATGCAAAAATGTGTTAGCATGATGGTAAAACATGCTAGCATGACGGTAAAACATGCTAGCATGATGCTAAAACATGCTAGCATGACAGTAAAACATGCTAGCATGACGCTAAAACATGTAAGCATGATGCTAAAACGTGCAAGCGTGATGCTAAAACGTGCAAGCGTGATGCTAAAACGTGCAAGCGTGATGCTAAAACGTGCAAGCGTGATGCTAAAACATGCTAGCGTGATGCTAAAACATGTTAAAACATGCTAGCATGATGCTAAAACATGCTAGCATCAAGCTAAAACCCTCTAGCAACCTATCCATCCGGCTCTCGAAAGTATTGGCGCCCAATCCAAATTTTGCCAGTGCAAGCACCACTCACATTTTCTTCAGGAAATGTACCGGTCTAGTTATTATAATAATTATTCTTCTTCTTCCACTATTTTTTGGCGCGTAACTTCTCTCGCGTTTGTCGGAGATCGACGGGTGAGGTGTCAAGTTGATCGGCTTATTGAGCAGAGGTGTGCTATGACTTTTATAAGCGATCGGAATGCCGGAATTCCCACTACGGAAGCTCAAAGTCAGAAAATTCCCCACAGACTTGCATTGAGTTTCGAAAGTATTGGCCCTCTAAACAGAAAGCTTTTAAAAAATTGCCTCCGTACACATTTGGCTCTAAAATGTATTGGCACACGATCTGTTCAGCTCTCAGAAGTATTGGCACCCTATCTGGCCGCCTCTCAAAAGTATTGGCACCCCGCACAGTCTACTCTCAAAAGTACTGGCACCCTTGATGGTCAGCTCTAAAAGGTATTGGCGCACTACACGGCCAGCACCAACAGTGCTTGCGCCCTATCTGTCCGGCTCTCAAAAGTATTGGCGCCCTTCGCCATCGGCTCTTGAAAGTATTGGCGCCCCATTCCTGTTTTGCCATGGCAAGCACCATCCACATTTTCTTCAGGAAATGTACCGGTCTAGTTATTATTATAATTAATGGTGCTTGAAAAGCACTACTATTGTTCTTCGGCAAACTTAGTATTAATAATAATAATAATAATAATAATAATAATAATAATTAATAATAATAATAATAATATTATTATTATTATTATTATTATTATTATTATTATTATTATTATTAATGGTCCTTGAAAAACACTATTATTGTTATTTGGCAAACTTATTATAATTCTTCTTCTTCTTCCAGTTTTTTTTTCGGTGCGAAACTAGTCCCGCACCGTTTGTCGGAGATCGACGGTTGAGGTGTCAAATCGATCGGCTTATTGAGGAGAGGTGTGCTATGTATTATGGAAGCAATCGGAATGTCGGCATTCCCGGTACGGAAGCTCAAAGTCGGAGAATTTCCCATAGACTTGCATTGAGTTGTGAAAGAATTGGCGCTCTACACCACCAGCTCTAAAAGAATTGCCTCCATACACGCCCGGCTCTCAAAAGTATTGGCAACCAATCTGTCCGGCTCTCAGAAGTATTGGCGCCCTATCTGGCCGACTCTCAAAAGTATTGGCACCCCGCATGGCTGGCTCTCCAAAGTATTTCTGCCCTACACGGCCAGCTCTAAAAAGTATAGCTGCACTACACGGCCGGCTCTCCGAAGTATTGGCGCCCTGTGACTCCAGCTCTCAAAAGAATTGACGCCCATTGCGTCCAGCTCTCAAAAGTATTGGCATCCTACACCGGCAACTGTCAAAAGTATTGGCACTCTACGCTTCCGGCTATCGAAAGTATTGGCGCCTGATCCGAATTTTGCCATGGCAAGCAGCACACATTTTCTTCAGGAAATGTACTGGTCTAGTTCATTATTATTATTATTATTATTATTATTATTATTATTATTATTATTGTGTGTGTGTGTGTCTGTCTTATTATTTCTGTGTCTGTGTTATTATTTCAGACATCAGATATTTCTCATCTATATTAAATGTTTTCTACACATTTGATCATTTTAGAAAATGTTTGAAGGATTTTTACACGCACCCCTGCTCTCATCAGACAGAACCTCGATTGGGAAACACTGGGTTAGTTACTCGTCTGACCAATGTGTTTAACTTACTCTCCATCATCACTTTTATTCTGAGTAACATTCATTATTCACACAAAAACTACTTACACACCAATCCTCACTAATATCAGGATACTCGCTCTCATTAAGGGAAAACCAGAAAAAATAAATTTCTGCAGATATTTAAGTAAACTTACTCAGCATATGAGTTCTGCTTCTTTATCTAATGATCTGCTGAGTGTTTCTAGCTCCTGTTATTTTATTTTAGTTTATATATTTGTATAGAGCTCTGACAGTTGTTTGTGCACAGCTGAATGAAGTCACGAGATAATAAATGAAGGTAATGAAATGATAATGTGTGTGATGTAGATTTTACCAGACTTTTAATTCTGTTCTCTGTATTTGCAGCGTTTTCAGGCTTATACTTTCAGTATTTACAGGCCTGTGCTCGATGGATCAGAAAACTGTCTGAAAACAAACCATATCTCTGTGTGTGTGTGTGTGTGTGTATTACCCTACCTCACTGCCCCTCCCCCTCTGCAGAATAAAGGGTTAGGAAGTGAAAGTGAAAGTCAGAGTCTCCATTTTGTGTGGAGGGGAAAATACACCATTTCAGGAGTAAAAACACAGTGAGTATCTACATCTAAAGCTATAATATATAAACACACTGAATGTACACTAGATGCAGAAGAGTTTTGTGGGTTTGTACTGAAGTTTGAATGTACACAGGTTGTTTTATGACTTGATACGTGACTATTTCCTGTAAGTGAACTCTGTGCTGATACAGGGTTTGATTTAACACGCCGATGTTGGAGTGAAGTAAACGTGTGTCCTGCTGTAATCTGGAGAAGGAGACATGACCTCCAACATGAGTGTGTCTGGAGAACAGGACTTAAAGAAAGACGAGAGGTGAGTTACTTTTCCATTCACCAGCAATAAACACACACCGTCTCATGGAACAGATCTGTATCTCTAAACACTCACTAGTTTACAGAGGAACTAGACTTTGGTTTAAGTGTTTAATAGCAGTGAATATATCACTGATCTGATCTAAGAACAGTTTAGAGAAATCATTCACTGAGAGAAGAGTAAAAAGGACTGTGTAATGTGGAGGAGAAGAGCAGCGTAGCTTTGAGTCAGTGAACTCTACAGGCTTTAAGACCCAGCTGAGTCAGTTATCTGTGATTGGGACTCCTGACATCAGTGTAATTCCTGAGGTATGAGGCGTGTCTCCTGTTTGAATAAGTGTGCAGACTGGAGCTGAATTAAAAAGATGGAATTATTGGTGTTTAATGATGAACACATTGTGTAACAGTGCTGAGACAGCAGAGTATTAATTATTGCTGATATTTCTGTTTAATTCTAGAATGATGAAGAGAAAGAGATCAGACTCACCAGAACCCAGCTGTGTGTCCATGAAGAGTGACTGGTCAATGGAGCAACCACTTACCTTCAGAGACGGAGCCAGTTCTCCTGATGTGAGGTCAGAACAGTGAGGTGTTTTACAGCAGTGTTCCACCTGATCAAACTCACTGGTCTCATTCTGAAGCCCTTCATGATCTTTATCAGGTGTTGAAACAGTAAAACACTAAACTGTGCAGTGCTGCAGCTCTCGGACTGGCAGTGAGGAAAACTGCTTTAAGAGTTCAGTTCAGCCTGCAGTCCCTGAGCTGGAGGGTCTGTGGTGCTACACAACAACATTTACACCTGGACATTAATGACTAGATCACTGTTTTATTCATAAACATGTTAGTGTCAGTGAGAAATCCTGAAATCAGTGTATTGTGTTAAGAGGATCGTGTTAAATATCTGTCTCTGTATGTATTAGTGTGTGTTGTGCAGCTATGAATACATATAGTCTATATCACATCATGTGTTTTATTTCTTCACAGACCACAACAGAAGAAATCAAACCTCAGCAGAAATCAGTTGGACTCCATATTCAAGGTGTGTGTCTTTTTAATGTGTGTAACTTGTGTGTGAGCAGGTTGCAGGTTTTTTATTTAAGATCATGACAATTTACAGGTTTATTGATGTGCAGCAGCATTATGGGTAATCAGGCAGAATTTCAGCTGTAACTGCGGGAATAGAAAGAGACTTTTATTCTTTTTATAAAATAAAAGCATCTCTCAGTGTGTAACATTATAATATTTAGATGTGTTCCTGTGTGTTTCTAACCAGGAGCTGGAACACAAAGTCATCACTCTGATAAAGAATGAGCTGAAGAGGTTCAGGAAGCTCCTGAGTCCAGATTACCCAGCATGCACTGAGAGGGAGGTGGAGGATGAGGAGGATCTGCACAGTGTCAGAGACGGAGCGCTGAAGATCACACTGCACGTCCTGAAGAACATGAACCACACAGATCTCGCTAACACACTGCACAACAGTAAGAGCTCTGAGTCATGACTTTATTCCATCAGGTTCACTTCAGAGAGAGGAAATAGTTTTAGATAGGAACACTTTTAGTTTGAAGTTTGAGTTTAGTATCATGTACATCTGCTGCTTTTCTGTTCTGTTCGTGGTCCAGCTTGTGGTGACTCTGTACAATGGTCCTGTTCCTTCAGGAATATTTACTACATGAATCAGGAATGAACAGCAGCATTTGAATTTGACATTTAATCCTGTGTTCAGTGATTTTACATTAAAACATCTTATTACTTTGTTTATTAGAACTCGTCTCTGTGTATCAGACAGAGCTGAAATCCAGCCTGAGAGAGAAGTTTAAAAGAATTAATGAAGGAATCTCACAGCATGGAAGTTCAGCACTTCTGAATGAGATCTACACAGAGCTCTACATCACAGAGGGTTGGAGTGGAGACGTCAATAATGAACATGAGGTGAGACAGATTGAGACAGCGTCCAGGAGACCAGCAGCACAGGAGACACCCATCAAATGTAACGATCTCTTTAAAGATGAGTCCATCAGAAGAGTGCTGACTAAAGGAGTTGCTGGAATTGGAAAAACAGTCTCTGTGCAGAAGTTCATTCTGGACTGGGCTGAAGGAAAAGAAAATCAGGACGTCACCTTCATGTTTCCACTTCCCTTTAGAGAGCTGAATCTGATGAAGCAGAAACATCTCAGTCTGATGGATCTTCTTCATCACTTTTTCCCTGAAATGAGAAAACTACAATTAATAGACTCCTACAAAGTGGTGTTGATCTTTGATGGTCTGGATGAGTGTCGACTTCCTCTAAATTTCCAGAAGAATGAGAGACTGTGTGATGTGACAGAGTCAGCCTCAGTGGATGTGCTGCTGACGAACCTCATCAAGGGGAATCTGCTTCCCTCTGCTCTCCTCTGGATCACCTCTCGACCAGGAGCAGCCAGTCAGATCCCTCCTGAGTGTGTAGACCAGGTAACAGAGGTACGAGGGTTCAGTGATCCTCAGAAA
The DNA here is from genome assembly GCF_001660625.3 of Ictalurus punctatus. Taxonomy (NCBI): domain Eukaryota; kingdom Metazoa; phylum Chordata; class Actinopteri; order Siluriformes; family Ictaluridae; genus Ictalurus; species Ictalurus punctatus. The sequence goes on from NC_030427.2 coordinate 2,736,098, forward strand.
GAGGAGTACTTCAGGAAGAGGATCAGTGATCAGAGCCTGGCCAATAAAATCATCTCACACACGAAGTCTTCAAGAAGCCTCTACATCATGTGCCACATCCCAGTCTTCTGCTGGATCTCAGCCACTGTTCTAGAGAGAATGCTGGGTGAAGCAGAGCGTGGAGAGATCCCCAAGACTCTGACTCAAATGTTCACACACTTCCTGATCTTTCAGATCAAACACAAGGACCAAAAGTACCATCAGAAATGTGACCCTGATCCTCAGCAGACCAGAGAGAGTATCCTGGCACTGGGAAAACTGGCTTTCCAACAGCTGGAGAAAGGAAACCTGATCTTCTATGAGGAAGACCTGAGAGAGTGTGACATTGATGTGAGAGAAGTGTCAGTGTACTCAGGAGTGTGTACCCAAATCTTCAGAGAGGAGTTTGGGCTTCACCTGGGGAAAGTGTTCAGCTTTGTACATCTGAGTGTTCAGGAGTTTCTGGCTGCTTTATACACATTTCTCTCCTTCATCAGCAGAAATGTAACAGAACAACCAACCACTGATCTGTCTGATCTTCTCAACAAGTCAGACATGTCTGATCTCCTCAGGACTGCAGTGGACAAGGCCTTACAGAGTGAGAACGGACACCTGGACCTGTTCCTCCGCTTCCTTCTGGGTGTCTCACTGGAGTCCAATCAGACTCTCTTACGAGGCTTAATACCACAGACAGGAAGCAGCTCTCACAGCAAACAGGAAACAGTCGAGTACATCAAGGAGAAGATCAGGGAGAATCCATCTCCAGAGAAATCCATCAATCTGTTCCACTGTCTGAATGAACTGAATGATCATTCTCTAGTGCAGGAAGTACAGACTTACCTGAACAGAGGAGGTCACAGTCGTCTCAGGGGAACCAGACTCTCTCCTGCTCAGTGGTCAGCTCTGGTGTTTGTGTTACTGAACTCAGATCAGGAGCTGGATGAGTTTGATTTGAGGAAATATGACCCATCAGAGGAATGTCTTCTGAAGCTGCTGCCAGTGGTCAAAGCCTCCAGAAGAGCTGAGTGAGTATTTTTATTTATAAATGTATCACTGCATGGTTTATTATTTTAATGTAACACTGAACTGCACTGTTTGGATTAATGCTGGTTAATAATTACGCTAATCATCTTTAAACAAACCTCTGGTACTGTTACAGAAGAGTTTCACTTTTTACACCAACACGTTACGTCTGCACTGAGGGCGGGGCCATGTGGACAAAACCTTCCATCACCATTTATTACCTTTTCTCTAAAACTGATGAAGAAATGATCTCTACAGAATAACTGCATGTATTCATCACTGCTTTCTGATCATTTTGTGAACTAAACACCAGTGAAAGGCACTTTTTCTTTTCTCCTTTCATTTGAAAGTGACATTGAACAGAACTTCACAAACGAGAAGAGAAACAGAACACTGTCACCATGGGAACAATATGAATACAGCATGTGACACTGGTGATATAGAGGATATAGGAAAATATCTATCAATAGACATGACTGATTATTCTATTTTCTGGTCCTATGATGTGTATCAGCGTATCACACCGCCCAATCTGCACTGAGGGACACGTGAGAGTGTCGTGGAAAACAATCTTTCCAACCTAAGCTAAACACTTCAGAGACAGAGGGTTTGTAGATGCCAAAGGTCATCAAACTTTATTGAAACAACAAAGTGAGACAGTCTGCAGAAAGTCTGAATTATACACACACACACACACACACATGTCTTTATATACTTTTCTGAAGCAGTAAAATTATCCCTAGGCGGGGCATTAACCTCTTCTTTCTAAAAACAAGCCAATCTCCATCGCCTTCATGAATTATTCATATCTATATGATACATTACATTTGTGGTGCATGCGCCTTGCGTTGAATTTTCTGAAAGGTTTCATCAGGACAGGATTTTTTATGGAAGTATAATAGTGTCAAATGTCCTGGCATGTTGAATTACATAACCTGAATAAAAACTTATCGCAATAACAATACTTGAATTTTTCTGCCCAGCAATTTGACACAAATCGGATAAAAAACACCGCAATATCAGTGCTTGAATTAGTTTCCTCTGCAATTCATCCTCACAAAGTCAGGCTGCAAAAATCCGGGTCTTCAAATTCAGGTCTTCACATCCGGGTCTCACAGGAAGAGCAGTGGATTGCCGATAGTGTAATAACTTATGGAATTGCTGATAGTGTAATATGTTATGGAATGCCGATAGTGTAATATGTTATGGAATGCCGATAGTGTGATATCTTATGGAATGCCGATAGTGTGATATCTTATGGAATGCCGATAGTGTGATATCTTATGGAATGCCGATAGTGTAATATCTTATGGAATGCCGATAGTGTAATATCTTATGGAATGCCGATAGTGTAATATCTTATGGAATGCCGATAGTGTAATATCTTATGGAATTGCCGATAGTGTAATATCTTATGGAATGCCGATAGTGTAATATCTTATGGAATTGCCGATAGTGTAATATCTTATGGAATGCCGATAGTGTAATATCTTATGGAATTGCTGATAGTGTAATATCTTATGGAATGCTGATAGTGTAATATCTTATGGAATGCCGATAGTGTAATATCTTATGGAATTGCCGATCGTGTAATATCTTATGGAATGCTGATAGTATAATATCTTATGGAATTGCTGATAGTGTAATATCTTCACCTTCTGTTTCACTATCGGTATGGAAGTACAATCCCCACCACAACCACCAACGCGTTGAGCCGGTTCTGAGCAGCGTGTAATAATGCTATCGGCAATCCACTGCTCTTCCTGTGAGACCCGGATGTGAAGACCCGAATTTGAAGACCCGGATTTTTGCAGCCTGAATTTGTGAGGATGAATTGCAGAGGAAACTAATTCAAGCACTGATATTGCGGTGTTTTTTATCCGATTTGTGTCAAATTGCTGGGCAGAAAAATTCAAGTATTGTTATTGCGATAAGTTTTTATTCAGGTAATGTAATTCAACATGCCAGGACATTTGGCACTATTATACTTCCATAATTTTTACCCTGTCCCAGATTCCCCCTTATACCTTAATGACCTTCTGGCTTTAGTCCCAGCCTGGTACACTTCATCCTGGAAGTCTGATCTGTTATTGTGACACTGGTATTGAAGCTTAAAGGGCTTTGATTGGAAACACAGTTCTGGTGAATGTCTAATTGCTCATTTATTGCCAGAGTAAAGCTGCTTTAGACAAAACACACGGTTCTTCTAACTCCGTTTACACAGGACATACAGAGATGCAGAAAAACACCTGATGTTCAGTAACACATAGACGTCTTCTAGCTCACTACATAGAACTTGATTAAAACTCTTCTGTGCTTTTTCACTTTCACACCGACCGTGTCTGGTTTGGACCGATCAGACTTCCTCTTTAGATTGGATCTGGTGTGGGATTAGTTTACAGGATGAAAGAGGATTGTCCTCGAGGACGGATTTCCAGTTAGCAAAAACATCATAATAATCCCTCTGTGCAGATCAAGGGATACGTCCTGTTTATAACTTTAATCCCTAACAAAAAATGTGTGAATATTTACCATAAACAAACAAACAAACAAACAAACAAATAATGCATGCACTGTGTGAGACGGATTTCCAGTTAGCAAACTAACTCGTTAACTTACTACACACACACACACACACACACACACACACACTCACTCACTCTGTCTCTCTCTCTCACACACACACACACACACACACACACACACACTCACTCTGTCTCTCTCTCACTCACACACTCACACACACACTCACACACAAACACACACTCTGTCTCTCTCTCACACACACACAGACTTTTTTACATGTACTTCCCTTAAAAATGGTTTCCATTATTCAAACAAAAACCCTTCTGTTTTCATTTCAATAATAATAATAATAATATTATTATTATTATTATTATTATTATTATTATTATTATTATTAATAGTGCTGCTGTGGTGTCCTGTCCTCTGATTTGTGTGTGTGAGAGAAACACACTCACATTTCTGTTACATGGTAAAGAGTAAGTGTGTTATGGCTGTGTGTGTGTTTGAGGTCAGTGTTCTGATATTTCATCATTTCTCTTCCAGTCTGTGTGTGTGTGATCTGACAGAGGAAAGCTGTAGAGTTCTGTCCTCAGTTCAAACTCCTCCAGACTGAGAGAACTGGACCTGAGTCACAATAACCTGCAGGATTCAGGAGTGAAGCTGCTCTCTGCTGGACTGGAGAATCCACACTGTACACTGGAGATACTGAGGTACACACACACACTCACACACACACACACACACACACACACACACACTGTACACTGGAGATACTGAGGTACACACACTCTCTCACACACACACACACACACACACACACACACACACACACACACACACACACACACTGTACACTGGAGATACTGAGGTACACACTCACACACACACACACAGACTCACACACACAGACTCACACACACACACACACAAACACACACTCTGTCTCTCTCTCACACACACAGACTTTTTTACATGTACTTCCCTTAAAAATGGTTTCCATTATTCAAACAAAAACCCTTCTGTTTTCATTTCAATAATAATAATAATAATAATAATAATAATAATAATAATGCTGATGTGGTGTCCTGTCCTCTGATTTGTGTGTGTGAGAGAAACACACTCACATTTCTGTTACATGGTAAAGAGTAAGTGTATTATGGCTGTGTGTGTGTTTGAGGTCAGTGTTCTGATATATCATCATTTCTCTTCCAGTCTGTGTGTGTGTGATCTGACAGAGGAAAGCTGTAGAGTTCTGTCCTCAGTTCTCAGATCAAACTCCTCCAGACTGAGAGAACTGAACCTGAGTCACAATAAACTGCAGGATTCAGGAGTGAAGCTGCTCTCTGCTGGACTGGAGAATCCACACTGTACACTGGAGATACTGAGGTACACACACACACTCACACACACACTCACACACACACACACACACTGTATACTGGAGATACTGAGGTACACACACTCACACACACACACACACTCACACACACACTCACACACACACACACACACACACTGTACACTGGAGATACTGAGGTACACACACACACTCACTCACTCACTCACTCACACACACACACACACACTCACACACACACACACACACACACACACACACACACACACACCGTACACTGGAGATACTGAGGTACACACACACACACACACACACACACACACACACAGACACACACATACTCTCTCACTCACACTCTCTTCACACACAGAAACACACTCACTCACACACTCTCTCTTTCTCTCTCTCACACACACACAGACCTTTTTTCACATGTACTTCCCTTAAAATGGTTTCAATTATTATAAAGCATTTATTCAATCAAAAACCCTTCTGTTTTCATTTCAATAATAATAATAATAATAATAATAATAATAGTAATAATAATAATAATAATAATAATAATAATAATAATAATAATAATAATGCTGATGTGGTGTCCTGTCCTGATTTGTGTGTGTGAGAGAAACACACTCACATTTCTGTTACATGGTAAAGAGTAAGTGTATTATGGCTGTGTGTGTGTTTGAGGTCAGTGTTCTGATATTTCATCATTTCTCTTCCAGTCTGTGTGTGTGTGATCTGACAGAGGAAAGCTGTAGAGTTCTGTCCTCAGTTCTCAGTTCAAACTCCTCCAGACTGAGAGAACTGGACCTGAGTAACAATAACCTGCAGGATTCAGGAGTGAAGCTGCTCTCTGCTGGACTGGAGAATCCACACTGTACACTGGAGACACTGAGGTACACACACAAACACTCTCACACACACACACACACACACACACACACACACACACACACACACACTCACACACACACACTGTACACTGGAGATACTGAGGTACACACACACACACACACACACACACTGTACACTGGAGATACTGAGGTACACACACACACACACACACACACACTGTACACTGGAGATACTGAGGTACACACACACACACACACACACACACACACTGTACACTGGAGATACTGAGGTACACACACACACACACACACACACACTGTACACTGGAGATACTGAGGTACACACACACACACACACTGTACACTGAAGACACTGAGGCAGGCGCACACACACACACACACACACACACACTCTCACGCACACTGTACACTGGAGACACTGAGGCACACACACATACTCTCTCACACACACAGACTTTTTTTTTTACATGTACATCCCTTAAAAATGGTTTCAATTATTATAAAGCATTTATTCAAACAAAAACCTTTGTTTTCATTTCAATAATAATAATAATAATAATAATAATAATAATAATAATAATAATAATAATGCTGATGTGGTGTCCTGTCCTCTGATTTGTGTGTGTGAGAGAAACACACTCACATTTCTGTTACATGGTAAAGAGTAAGTGTATTATGGCTCTGTGTGTGTGTGTCTGTGTGTGTGTGTGTTTTTGAGGTCAGTGTTCTGATATTTCATCATTTCTCTTCCAGTCTGTGTGTGTGTAATCTCACAGAGGAAAGCTGTAGAGTTCTGTCCTCAGTTCTCAGATCAAACTCCTCCAGACTGAGAGAACTGAACCTGAGTCACAATAACCTGCAGGATTCAGGAGTGAAGCTGCTCTCTGCTGGACTGGAGAATCCACACTGTACACTGGAGATACTGAGGTACACACACACACACACACACACACTGTACACTGGAGATACTGAGGTACACACACACAGACACACCCACACACAGTACACTGTACACTGGAGATACTGAGGTACACACACACACACACACACACACACACACACACACACACAGACACACTGTACACTGGAGATACTGAGGTACACACACACACATACACACACTGTACACTGGAGATACTGAGGTACACACACACACACACACATACACACACTGTACACTGGAGACACTGAGGTACACACACACACACACAGTACACTGGAGACACTGAGGTACACACACACACACACACACACACACACACTCTGTACACTGGAGATACTGAGGTACACACACACAGACACACACACACACACACACACACAGTACACTGGAGACACTGAGGTACACACACACACACACACACACGCACACAGTTTCGCTCTGTGGTGATTGTAATTGTAGTGATGTGATATTGTCATTGTTGTGTGTGTGAGAAGAGAGTAAATGTTGTGTATATAAAGATTTTGTGTAGTTGATGTTTTCAGAGCTAAAACTGAGTGTGTTAAGTGTGAGAAGGTTTTCTTTCTTGCAGGATGTTGAACTGCAGGATTACAGATGAAGGTTGTGCTGCTCTGGCTTCTGCCCTGAGGTCAAACTCCTCATCACACCTGAGAGAACTGGATCTGAAGTATAATAATCCAGGAGAATCAGGAGAGAAGCTGCTCTCTGATCTACTGAAGGATCCACACTGTAACCTGGAGACACTACAGTGAGTTACTGACTTACTGTCTCTTTACTGTATCATACTGAATAATGTGTGTGTGTGTGTGTGTGTGTGTGTGTGTGTGTATGTGTGTGTTTACACTGATGTTCTTCTCTGTCTTACAGCATTAACTATAATAAACTCACCAGGACTGGCGTATGACAGGAGTCTCACCTCAAACCTCTTCTCCAGGATAAAGCAGTCTTGGTGAAGAGTTAGAACCCGTCCCACATTTCCAGCAGTTTGGGAGCTGAATCATTAAACTTAAAGGGGCAGAGCAGAAACAAAGTCAAGAACAGGCAGAAGGTCGTACACAGGAGAAATCAACACACGTAACCAAATATCTGCTGTACAAAGCAACGGCACCGATCTGCCCCGGGGATGGAGACTGACGAGGCTTAAGTACACGTCCGGAAATGTACAGCCAACTCATCCCAAAGCACGAGGCGGGAGCAGGCGTGTACGAGATGTGATCGTCCAATGGCAAGCCGGAACATGACGCACTGCAGTGGACTGGGCTTAAAAGAGGAGGAGACAAGACACCCATCCCTCCCCCGACATAGACACACGAATGGAACATAGTACAAACAGAAATACAACTGAGGACGTAACAATGGACAAGTATCAAATAAAATGTAAACTTGCATTGATGAAGTTAATGTTGTTAGTAATTGTTTATAAATTACCATGGTAACACAGAGCTCCAAGGTATAAAAATATGGAGCTTGTCATCAACCGAACAGTAACCAGTTTTAATACCTAAAAAAGTTTACGTAGCAAAATTTAGCAAAGCGCTTTACAGTAAATTAAAATGTAAAATGAAACTAATGAAATGTTGTGCAGCACATGCTTATGTTAATGTTTGTTACATTATATGATCATATAAATAAATAATTACTCCCAAAGTCACCAGAATTGAAAGCTTTTTGCTGTTAAACATTTAGAGATTGAGGTTGTGGTGACTCAGTAGTTCACTCAGTATATCTGGGTAAGACACAGTGAACGACTCACTGCTGGCATTCATGAAGAAGTCATAAACTCCACTGGAATAATAAATAGGATCTAATAAAATCATGAATGGAAATTATTGGTGTAAGTTTGTTAGGATAGACTTCCTCCAACCTGGAACTATATCCTCCAGTCCACGCGGTGGCGGTAACGCACCTAACAGCTGCGTCTCCGACCAGTAGAAATCACAGAAGAAGAAAAAGCTGCAGCGGGTATCTCCTGAGCAGTTGAGTTATTACACCGAACTAATCATGTCCAGATTAAATTATTTCTGACAGTTTTACAGTTAGGTTTGATCCAGTTTAAACGTAAAAGCTGGTTATTTTGTCTGTGTTTGAGGAATTAAAACCGTTCTGTTTTTAAACCCGAGGTAAGTTAAACGGAAGCTGTGTGGCCGAATCCCAAATTGATGTCATTTCCGGTTTAAGTGCACTACATTAGGGATGAAATAATGACAGTCTACACCCTATGTAGTGCACTATTTAACTCATGAGGAGAGATTTGTTATTCTGTTTTAGCAGCACTATTTAAGTATAACCTTACTTTATCCTAAAATCCATTGTTTGCTCCCTGCTTATAGCAACTAAAATAAACAACAGTGAGTGTAAAAGTGGCTGTCATTTAGCAGCTAAAATAACTTTATATTTCTGTAATGTTTTTAATGTATAAACTGCTAAACTGAGGTAAAGTTGGTTTTATATTGGACATTTACTGCAAATTCGAGCTTCTCTCTTCTATTTCTCAAGAAATAGACAGAAAGTAAACTGAAGAAAGTCAGTGTCGGTGACTCTGAGGCTAAAGCTAGCGGAGTTGCATTATGTGCGTGTGACGATTTGCTGACATTGCTCCTCTTCCGACTACCTGCTCAAGTGACGAGAGGTTAGGCTATGTCACGTTGTCATAAAGTGGTGTCAGTGCGGTTGTATCGGGGTAGACTGTCTCAAGGCAGCTTTACAGAAATATCAACAGCGTATACAGATATTAAAGGTGTGAATTTATCCCAACTGAGCAAGCCACTGAGTGGCGACGGTGGCAAGGAAAAACTCCCTAAGATGTTTTAAGAGGAAGAAACCTTGAGAGGAACCCGACTCAGAAGGGAACCCATCCTCATCTGGGTAACAACAGATATTGTGAAAAAGTTCATTATGGATTTATATGAAGTCTGTATGGCGTTAAGAGCAGCCGTAGTCCCAGCAGTCTGGAATTAAAGAAGATTTGAGCTCCATCCAGAGGCAGAAAGGATCTGGATCTCTAGTATCTCCATAAATTCGTGTGGGGCTCGGCGAAAGGAGAGAGGGAGAAAGTAGAACAGAATCTAGTCAGGGTAGGCTTGAGTAAACAAATACGTTTTAAGCTTAGACTTAAACACTGAGACTGTGTCTGAGTCCCGAACACTAATAGGAAGACTGTTCCATAACTGTGGAGCTCTATAAGAGAAAGCTCTTCCCCCTGCTGTAGCCTTCACTATTCGAGGTACCATCAGATAGCCTGCATCTTTTGATCTAAGTAGGCATGGCGGATCATATAAAACCAAAAGGTCGCTTAGATATTGTGGCGCGAGACCATTTAGTGCTTTATAGGTTAATAAAAGTATTTTATAATTAATGCGAGATTTCACTGGGAGCCAATGCAGTATTGATAATATCGGTGTGATATGGTCATATCTTCTAGTTCTAGTTAGGACTCTAGCAGCTGCATTCTGGACTAACTGGAGCTTATTTATATTCCTACTGGAACATCCAGACAGTAAGGCATTACAGTAATCTAATCTAGAGGTGACGAATGCATGAACTAGTATTTCCGCATCATGTAGTGACAATGTTTCTTATTTTAGAAATGTTTCTGAGATGAAAGAAGGCTATCCTAGTAATATTATCTACATGAGCATCAAATGATAGACTGGAGTCAATAATCACTCCAAGGTCTTTAACTGCTGTACATGATGAAACAGAAAGACCATCCAGAGTAACCATGTGATCAGAAAGAATACTTCTAGCTACACGTGGGCCTAATAAAAGTATTTCTGTTTTATCAGAATTAAGTAGAAGGAAGTTAATTAACATCCAATGTCTAATGTCCTTTACACAATCCTCAACTTTACTAAGCTTCTGTCTGTCCTCTGGCTTCGCTGAAACATACAACTGTGTATCATCAGCATAACAGTGGAAGCTAATTCCATGTTTACGAATAATTTGACCTAGGGGTAGCATATATAAAGTAAAGAGCAGTGGGCCTAAAACAGAGCAGTGGGCCTAAAACATAATAATCGTTGATAATTGTTGTTTTAATGTAATAATGTATACATTACATTTATCTCTGTAATCTTCTTCCCTATTTGTGGATATTCTCGAGTGAAATAGTTGAGGCCTCCTACGGAACATATTAAGCTACACAGGAGCAGTGATGAGAATAAACATGACTTTTAATATGGCAGTTTTATTATGAACCCACTACATTAGAGAAGGAAATACTGGATGTTAAGTGTAGTAGTGCTAGTGTGTGTGAATAGACTATCAGTTTAGATACTGATCCTGAACACTACTAACATGCAGTGCTTTCTTGGGGTGGTGATGAAGTTGGAGTTGAACCGGTAAGAAAGATATTAGAGAGAGGCTTCTTTACACTCCTGAGGATGTTCAATTAGAACCTGCACCAAACTCCCCTGATTCAAGTCATCAGCTAATTAAGCGGCCTGCACGAGCTGAGGTGGGTGCTTTAGAGCAGATAAAACACCAAATGTGTTAGATAAGAGTTCAGAGCCTGTGTTCTAGACACATGATTTAGAGTGGAGACTTGGGTCCTGAGCTTTGGAGTTATTCTGATTATAGGTTTCAGTGAGGAAGTGACTGAAATTAAGGAGAGGAACTGAGAATAAAGTTATAGTCTTGTTGAGTAAACAGAGAATTAGGCTATATTAATGTTACGGGGGAAAAAATAAGCTCGTAGCAGTGCTGATGAAATACATGTACATGTCAAAAACTGCTAGAAAAAAACTCAGAACATTTGCTTAGCCTAATACTTTTTTTCAATCTGCACAAAATTATTATTTTAGCAGCTGCTTTTGCAGTAGAAAGCCTTAAAGTCGAGGGTCCCTGTAAGTATCTATGGAGAGAGAGGAGCAGTGCACCATTGACATCATGTACAGAGTTAGCATGAAGGTGTGACTGAGATTTTTTAGAAATTATTTCCTAATCTTATGCTAATATGAATACTACAATAATAATAAGAAAGAATAAAGGGTGATAAAATAAATGGATTCTGTGTAAAACCTTGAATTGTATGAGTCCAAGATGAGCACAGGAAGTGGTAGACTGTATCCTCCCTATAGCACGTTCCCAACACTCCTCACTTATCTGTACTCCTAACTCCATTTCCCAGGCATTCTTAATTTTGGTACTCGCCTCACTACCTAACGCCAGAATAAAATCATAAATCTTAGATATTATTCCTCTCTGATGTGGATTGTTTGAAAACAAGCTTTCCCAAGCCTGAAATAAGAAAAGAAACTTCGGTAATCTATTTATTTTAATAACATTGACCCTGCCAATTAGAGAAAGGGGTGGTTACCCCAACTCTGAATGTTGGATTTAACCTTTAAGATAAGGGGAGTGAAATTAGCTGGTACAAGATTAGATAAAGAACTTTTAGGGAATCAAACAGTTCAGTGAACTGACTCAGTGAATCAGTAAATCAGACGCGTCAAGAAGTTTCACACGTTACTAATCTTTCCATCCAAGGACGACTTCTTATTTTTCTGAAGAAAGGTTTAGAGCGTTGAAATATTTACCGTTATTGCTGATGGAAATGCAGACTATCGATAAAATTTCCCACGTCGACACAATCTTTTTTCATTTCCTTTTTTTTTTCGTTTCACTTGAGCGCATAAATTCTATGTCGATAATACCAACATTGTAGGAAAATGTCATTCACGCAAAAAAAATTAAGAACTCAGGGAACCGCTGGTGGGCATGACAACATCTCAAACACGTGGGCCGTGACTTTCTGTAAAGTGTCTGCACGGTCTCTCGCAGACCCGTGGGTGTCACCGTGTAGGGGCGGTTACTTGGTGTCCTATCAGACGAGCAACTGCTCCATTCCGTCTAGTGCTGGGCGATTATATCAATATAATATCTGTATCGTGATAAATGATTACGCAATACACTTTTCTGAGATATCGTTGGTACGGCGATGTATTTTTTTATGTTTTTGATCATTACAAATTAAACGGTACTGAATAGATGCTGTTTATTTGATGTGATAAACACTCTTCTCTGTCTACATTAAAGAAAACTTTTTTTATTTTTATTTTGCTGCTGTTTTTTGCAGACAGTTTTGCAGACTAAATTGTATATCGAGGTACGTATCGTGTATCATAGAAGTATCGCGATATGATATGTTTTTGTCATATCGCGCAGACCTTCTGATTTTTCATACAATTGCAATTATTTGTGGAATTAAAATAACAGCTGGCTGGCAAGTTTCATTTCATTGTCCCATAACACAAAGATTTGAGGGACACAAAAAAAAAAGCGATTTGCGATGCGCACAAAATCTCGTTTGGAAATGGCTAAAGGGCTGAACTTGAATCATTTGAATGAATCACTAAATCAGTCAGTTCAGAGGATTGAATCAGTGAATCAGTGAATCATTTCTTGGACAGTTGTGTTTCTTTATATAAAAACAGAACTCTAGAAAAATGTTAAACTTTATCTTTAGCTCAATGACTTGGTGAAATGTGAAAGTTTGTCTGAGACGTGCATATTGCACATTTGTCTCTGGTCAATCTTGAAAATAAACGTGTCTTTAAAAAAAAAAAAAAATTTTATCTTCTTCAATAACAGCGATGAAGAATCCATTAAGGTGTACGCCCGCGTGCGACCTTTGACCCAAGGCCGGCTGAGGACAGACGGAGACCAGGATTTATGTTTGACGGTGACCTCGGATCACACGCTGCGTCTGAACTCCAAACCCAAGCCGCGAAACTTCACCTACGATCACGTGGCGGACATGGACGCGACTCAGGTGAGAGGAGCGAAAGCGAAGAGTGAATCAAACAAAACACCTACAACAAATAGTCTAAAAGAGTCAACTCACTGAAGTGAATCATACCGGCGAGTTCAGTAAGTTTGATTCACCAAAAGAGATTCAACGTTTATGGTCTTAAAGGTTTTATTAGTATTACTGTGGTTTATTTAAACCTTCAGCTTTATCATGTTTTTGTGTTTTTAGGGCTTTTTTTTAAGAGTAAACTGTTTTAACTGCTGTGTGTGTGTTTATCTGTCCTGCAGGAATACATGTTCTCCTTAGTCGCTAAAAACATCGTGGAGTCGTGCACGCATGGTTACAATGGCACGATATTTGCATAGTGAGTCTCCAGACTGTACAGAGTGTGAGGAATTAGCCCGGGGAAGGGCGGCGTACAGACCCACAGGAGACAGAAGGATGGTTGTAAGCGGTGGTTTATTGTGGCTAGGGTGAAGTAAATGGGTTATAAGTGGATAAGCGCGGGGTTTTGTGGAGGCGTGGCGGCCGGCGGAGTCTACTCGTGGCGGAGGCGGGATTCCCGAGGCGGGGCGGGGGTTTTCCCGGGCCGGCGTCCTCCGTGTGTGCGACTCTCACTATCCGGCGGTCTCGTCCGCGCTTGTGCCTTCTGAAGAGAGGGAGAGAGAGAGAGAGAGAGAGATTAGCGTGGGGCGTGAGGTTACCGTCGTGATTGGAGATTGCACATCGCTGCAAACACGCACGGAGTCCGTCTTGACGCTACGATATTCTCCTCCCCTTCCCAGCCGGAAGCGCGCCCTTTTATCCTCCTCCGCCGTCGCCTGAGTGGTGGGACTTCCCCGTTGGATCCGCCAATCGCTGGCCGGAGTCGCGTCAGCCCCGCCCTGCCGCGGCGGTCCTTCCGGCTGGCGGAATGTTCGGCAGGAGGCTGCCCACGTCGTGCCGGTGCGGCAGTTGGAGAAGGAGCGATTTCCTTCTTATGTGCGCCGGCACTCTGCCGGTCGCGACAGTACCCCCCCCTCAGCTCCGAGCCTACTGCCGCTCGGTGGTGGGCCCAGAGGGTGTCGGTGAGGGCTTCTTTTAGGGCCTGGAAGGCCCTTTCTGCATCGGCTGTCCACCTCACCTGGTCTGGCTGGCCCTTCTTTGTAAGGTCTGAGAGGGGAGAGGCTACAGCAGAAAAGTTAGGCACGAACCTGCGGTAGTAGCCCGCCAATCCCAAGAAGGCACGTACCTGGTTTTTCGATGTCGGACGCGGATAGTCCTTCACAGCCTCGATCTTCTTTAGTTGGGGCTTCAGCATTCCCCGTCCGATACGGTATCCCAGGTACTGGGCTTCCGTCAGCCCTGGGTGACATTTCTTTGGGTTCGCTGTCAGGCCAGCCTCCCGGACGATGGGGCCCACCCTGTCAATCCTTGCTTGCCCCTTCACACGTCGCCGCGATCTCCGGGGCCCGGCTCTCGGTACCACCCGGAATCCGGGCCAGTCTCGTCCCAGGAGGAGGGGCACGGGGAGTTTGGGGATGATTCCGACCTGAAGGGGCCAGGTGCCGGCGTCGCCCCGGATCTGGACCTCGGCTGCGGGGACTTCCCGGGTGTCCCCATGGACGCAGGTCATGGTGAGCGTCCCGCTTGGGCGGTGTCCGTCAGGCAGGATGGAGGGCTGGGCGAGGGTCACCGCGCTCCCGGTGTCCAGTAGGGCGGTTACCGGTTTCCCTTCGACCCACACCGTCAAAGAGGGCACCTCCGGCGGTTGCCGCTGATGGAGGGCGCAGCCTGCGAGCCATGGTTTCGTCGGCAGCCAGGCGGCTTCCCTCTCCGGCTCTGTAGGCATGGACTCATCTCGGGGGTGTTCCCAAGTGGGCGCCCTCTGGGGGTTCCTCCAGGTGCAGGGCCGGGTCTGGCGGTCGGACCGGGGCCCCTGGGCACCGAGGGGCCGATCGAGGTGCTGCTGCTCCCCGGGGTCGAGCTCTAGGGTGGCCAAGGTTCGCTCCAGGACAGTCAGGAGTTCCTGGGGCGTAGTTGTGGCATGTGCCCCCACAGCCTGTCTCTCTGCCCGTGGTAGCGCCCTCAGGAAACGGTCGACCGCCACTTTCTCTGCCACCTCTGAGGCGGTATGCCGATCCGGCCGGAGCCATCGTTTGGTGATCCGGATGAGGGCGCTCATCTGGCACCGTGGTCGGGCACCTGGTCGATAAACCCAGCGATGGAATTCAGTAGCTGCCTGGCCAGGGGTTCGGCCACACCATGCCAGGACTCCCTCCTTCATCGCCAGGTAGTCTGCGGCCTCCTCCGGCTCGAGGGCATAGTAGGCTGTTCGGGCCTCTCCCGTGAGTAGTGGGCCAAGGGCGCGTGGCCAATCTTCACGGTCCCACCCCTCCCGGCGGGCGATACTCTCGAAGGCTTCGAAGTACGCCTCGAGGTCCTCTTCGGGGCCGAGGGGGGGTAGTAGGCGGCGGATCTCACTGCTTGCGTCGGGGAGAGGCACGGAGGCGGCGGGGGCCTCAGTCCTCATGGCGATCAGTGTCTGTATGGCGACCTGAAGGCTCTCGGCGAGCTGCTGTGTCACAGCGTGCTGCTGGAGGCTGGCCTCCAGCAGGTATTGCAGGGTGCGGTCCATTTTGGGGGGGGGGCTCCCTTTTTTTTTTTTTTTTTTTTTTCCTCTCTCTCACGCGTAAAAAAAAAATTTTTTTTTTTTTTTTTTTTTTTTTTTTTTTTTCTTCTTTTTTGTGTGGTAGGCGGGTCTGTACTATGCCCGCATCCTCCACCAGTTGTGAGGAATTAGCCCGGGGAAGGGCGGCGTACAGACCCACAGGAGACAGAAGGATGGTTGTAAGCGGTGGTTTATTGTGGCTAGGGTGAAGTAAATGGGTTATAAGTGGATAAGCGCGGGGTTTTGTGGAGGCGTGGCGGCCGGCGGAGTCTACTCGTGGCGGAGGCGGGATTCCCGAGGCGGGGCGGGGGTTTTCCCGGGCCGGCGTCCTCCGTGTGTGCGACTCTCACTATCCGGCGGTCTCGTCCGCGCTTGTGCCTTCTGAAGAGAGGGAGAGAGAGAGAGAGAGAGAGATTAGCGTGGGGCGTGAGGTTACCGTCGTGATCGGAGATTGCACATCGCTGCAAACACGCACGGAGTCCGTCTTGACGCTACGATATTCTCCTCCCCTTCCCAGCCGGAAGCGCGCCCTTTTATCCTCCTCCGCCGTCGCCTGAGTGGTGGGACTTCCCCGTTGGATCCGCCAATCGCTGGCCGGAGTCGCGTCAGCCCCGCCCTGCCGCGGCGGTCCTTCCGGCTGGCGGAATGTTCGGCAGGAGGCTGCCCACGTCGTGCCGGTGCGGCAGTTGGAGAAGGAGCGATTTCCTTCTTATGTGCGCCGGCACTCTGCCGGTCGCGACAAGAGCAACATGCAGTTTCTTTACTCGCAATAATCAGTCAGCTTCAAAACTATATATATATCAAACTAAATCTGGTGTCAGAGTGATTGATCTTTTTCCTCCTTATTTTCCCGCCGATGCAGTGGACAGACGGGTTCAGGGAAGACCTTTCCCATGCTGGGTGAGTTTTATACACACACACACACACACACACACACTGAGGATCCGTCAGCATGTTGGTGTACAATGCTAATGAAACCCTGTGTGTGTGTGTTTTAGGGCCGAACGAGCTGACTGATTTCTCTGATCAGCTGCGTGGTGTTATTCCTCGTAGCATTGAGCGTTTGTAATCCCTCATGAGCAGAGTGGGGGCGGAGGTGAGCTGTTACATTCAACCTCACATCAAACACGCTACCTGCACCACCCTCCTGTCTGTAGACACGGCAGCAGACCCGCCCACTCGTCAATAAGCCCACCCACTCGTCCACAGACCACCCGCTCGTCAATAAGCCCACCCACTCGTCCACAGACCGCCCGCTCGTCAATAAGCCCACCCACTCGTCCACAGACCGTCCGCTCGTCAATAAGCCCGCCCACCTGTCCACAGACCGCCCGCTCGTCAATAAGCCCGCCCACTTGTACATAGACCCACCTGTTCTTCAATAAGCCCACCCACTTTCCACAGACCACCCGCTCTTCAATAAGCCCACCCACTCGTCCACAGACCACCCGCTCGTCAATAAGCCCGCCCACTTGTACATAGACCCACCTGCTCTTCAATAAGCCCACCCACTTGTCCACAGACCACCCGCTCTTCAATAAGCCCACCCACTCGTCCACAGACCACCCGCTCGTCAATAAGCCCGCCCACTTGTACATAGACCCACCGCAGTCATCACTGAGGTCACCTCTGTGTTTTAAATTGTGCACTGCTTACATTAAAAGTGCATTATGGGTAATCTTCATTTTCTAAGGTACATCATTTGACACTAATCTGTTGCAGTGCATTTTGGGATTTTATCAGCCGGATGTTCTGGTCACGTTACACAGTATTGTAAGTTTGTGTGTGTGTGTGTGTGTGTGTGTGTGTGTGTGCACGTGCAGTCTGCAGTAGCAAAGAGCTTCCTGTGTAAATGCTCTTTCATCGAGATCTACGAAGAGAAGCCCTTTGACCTCCTGGGCAGCGCCTCAGTGAGTCTGGTCCTCAGAGAGGACATTGAGAAAGCACTGTTTGTGGAAGGAGCGGTGGAGAAATACGCGGCTTCAGCCACAGATGCCTACCAGGTATACACACACACACACACACACACACACACCACTAGTTATAGACAGAATGTCTTTAGTGAGTTGATTGATTTTGCTTCAGTCTGACTGTCTGTGAATCGGTTTTGAACATATTTTGAACTAATTGGATTCACTGATTCATTACACAGAATCTGGATCAGTTGTTCAGAACAAAGAATCAGCACAGTTAATCAGCACAGCAAACAGTTCAGAACTGACCAAGTGAATCTCTATCAAATTACTGACTCAAGTGAAGTTTTAGAGCAGAGTATTCCTACCCTGAACCTGTGAATCACACTCCTTCAGAACGCTTAAACTATACAATAAATTAGTAAATTAATCAAACTTAAAACCGATTTAATAAATTGGTGAGGTATGTTAGTTGTCGGGAACAGAAAAGTGATAAATTGGTGAACTGGGCAAGCTCAGAACTGATTCATTTAACTGGTTACACAAACAGAACAGAGAATTAATACAGTGAATCAGTAAATTAAACAGTTCAGAATCGATTCAGTGAATCAGTTAATCAAGCAGTTTGGAACTAATACAGCAAATTAGTACTTCAAACTTGTTCCGAATTAATACAGTGAATCAGTAAATTCACCGGCTCAGAATTGATTCAGTGACAATTCATAACTGAGGAAGATGACACTCTGCACGCTGAGAGAGAGGCGGCTCTGGACGCTCTGCTCGCTGAGAGAGAGGCGGCTCTGGACGCTCTGCTCGCTGAGAGAGAGGCGGCTCTGGACGCTCTGCCGCTGAGAGAGAGGCGGCTCTGGACGCTCTGCTCGCTGAGAGAGAGGCGGCTCTGGACGCTCTGCGCGCTGAGAGAGAGGCGGCTCTGGACGCTCTGCGCGCTGAGAGAGAGGCGGCTCTGGACGCTCTGCGCGCTGAGAGAGAGAGGGGGCTCTGGACGCTCTGCACGCTGAGAGAGAGGCGGCTCTGGACGCTCTGCACGCTGAGAGAGAGGCGGCTCTGGACGCGCTGCGCGCTGAGAGAGAGGCGGCTCTGGACGCGCTGCGCGCTGAGAGAGAGGCGGCTCTGGACGCTCTGCGCGCTGAGAGAGAGGCGGCTCTGGACGCTCTGCGCGCTGAGAGAGAGGCGGCTCTGGACGCTCTGCGCGCTGAGAGAGAGGCGGCTCTGGACGCTGTGCGCGCTGAGAGAGAGGCGGCTCTGGACGCTCTGCGCGCTGAGAGAGAGGCGGCTCTGGACGCTCTGCACGCTGAGAGAGAGGCGGCTCTGGACGTTCTGCACGCTGAGAGAGAGGCAGCTCTGTGTGCCGAGATCGATAGGCTCAGGCTGGAAATTGTGGTAAGTGCATGCTCGGAGTCAACACTTGTTTTTCAGTGTTTATTTACAGTCACAGTGTTTAACCTCACACTTCCTACCTCGCCAGGCCCCACTGGAGGTCAAGGCACTCATTACTCAGATAACAGATACGTTAAAGTAACGTCTGAACTTATTCTCACTCTTATTCTCTGTCTCTCTCTACACGTTCATTACGCACCAGTTTCACTGACTGCGTTTAACGTGCAGACTAGGAGGACAAGCTCACGCAGGCCTAGATGAGACGACTGATCCTTGAGCAGAAGGTACTACACTGAAATACCCCAGCCTCCCCCGTCCGAATAACTCTTCTGCACTGTAGCTTTGTAGATAGAAGTTGTTTTAGTCTGAGATGGCGTCGTCACCCTCAGGTTTGAGTTTAAAGCAGAAGCAGCGTTACAGGAACTTGTCATTAATGTCTCACTGTGACCCGAAAGCTGCTTGTTGGATGTTTAATGTAAGATTAGAAAGTTCAGCTGGTTTATCTCCTCTCAGGTGTGTGTAAAACAGAACCTGGCTGTGTCCTTGCAGTGTGTGAATTCTATTTCATCTGTGTTTTCAGACGAAGGCGGTGGAAAACCGACACCGAAAATAAACAAAATACAGCTGAAGACTGGAAAAACATCACCTTCCAGTCTCCAGCTGTGTCAGGTTCCTGTTCCTGCCTGACAAGAGCGGAGCCTGATGTGACGATCTGCTGATGGAGCCCATCCACCTCAAGATTTGAGGATAGTTTAATTTAACAACCATGGTGAAATGTAAACAGCAACCTTTATGTTAGTTGTTTGTTGCCATGGTTACATTCTAACATCATAAAATATGGTACTTTCGAATGGTTTCCAACGTTCACTGTGTTTATACGAGGTTTCTACAAGAAAGTTTGGTTAGCAGAAGTTTGGTTAGCAGTTGATGCTGTGTGTAATTAAAATGTAATTTTAGCAATGCATTGTCTTTTCTTAGTAATTTATTTACAAATCTGAGTGAAATGTCTATTTCCTGTAGCTCTGTTGTGTTTCCACCATCATTCCGTCTTTACATCCTTACTAACATCTTAATAGCTATGGTCCAGCTAGCTAAAGTGTCCGCCTTACCAACTGCAACATGTTTCTCAGTTGCCTAGCAACAGTGTTTTTATGACTTCACGATGAGCATATGATTTTAGCATATACTTCTTTTAGTATTGGACCTTAGCCAATCAGAAATGAATATTTTCTCTCTCTGTCTCTCTCTCTTTCACGTACGTGTTGACGGTTACACCATTTCTTACCTGTTTAGTTGCTAGGTAACCGGCCAACTTTCATCTCATTAAGCTCTCTGTGTTTCATTTCTTTATAGCTCGGTCACCAGGAAAAATGTGTGCGCATGCATGGTTGTGTGTATATGTGTGTGTGTGTATTTGTGTGTGTGTGTGTGTGTACACACAATGTAGCGAGTCATCAGGTTCTCATGTAATTGTTTTGGCAACACTGACCCGTGCTGTTGCTCATGTGTGAAAGGAATGAAGTGTTAAGGGAAAATTGGCAGTGCGGAGTCTGATAACCAGCACGGTCTGCTCCACGCACTCTGTGTGTGTGTGTGTGTGTGTGTGTGTGTGAGTGCCAAGAGAGTTACATTGTTGTTATTATTATGTTATTATAAGGCATTGTGTCTATCACGGTCTTTGGCTTGCTGCTCAAATGAAATGTATATGTTCGATTGTTCTCTCTGTAACATGGCCGCCCTGCCCTGCCTATTTAGTTAGTGTTATTTGAAATGACTCTGTGGGACCGAAATAGGTCATTGTAGTTTTAAAATCATGTAAATAAAAAGGCTTTTGAAATTCAAATTCAATTCAAATCCCTCTCTCTCTCTCTCTCTCCCCACTCTCCCCCACTCTCTCTCCCACTCTCTCTCTCTCCCTCTCCCCCCTCTATCTCTCTCTATTTGTTAATGATGCTAACGCATTGCAATGTTATAAACTCTACAACAGCACAATTTTCTATTTATTTTTAACTTCATAAAGAAAAGTCCGGTTTCATAGAAATCCACGGACACTTAATTAGTGTCAGCGGCAGAACAGTTCCATATCTGAAGTGATGCTCGACATACCTGCTTCTAGTGGCGATCGCTTTCAGCCTACAAAGTTACTTGAAAGTGCCAGCATGAAGCACAGAGCTGAAACCTGAAAATGACTGGATGATTTTAATAATGGACAAGCAAGAAAGCACTTCAGAGAGAGAACATTTTAAATCAGCCTTTATTCTTAAACAACAGCATTTTAAATCAAGGAAAATAGTTTTTTTTTAAGAAATGGTGGGAGGTGGGAATCACAAGGGTTAGAGATGTTTTATATCAATTTAAAGAAGGGCTTTCACCAGTACAGTGTATAGAAGATGCAATTGAGTAGGCGAAAGAGGATTTTAGCAGACAAGAAATAATAATTAAAAAAAAAAAAAGTATGATGTGATCAAAAAAGCAATACCCAAAGAGTGGATAAAAAGAATTGAAAACATGGAAGAGGGGGGAACAGGAAGAGAGGTCTATGTGAACGTGGGAGAAAAACTGGGTGCTTTTAAAGAATGTACAGTGAAAATGTTTTATAGCCTTTTTAGAGATGGAGTTAAAAAAAATCTATTGTTAATGAGTACTGGCAACAGAAGTTCAAAAGATCTTAAAGAAGAAAGTATATGGAACAATATGAAAGAGATGACCATAGAAACAAAAGTTAGAGAACCTAAATTAGAGTATTTTATCAGACATAAAGTCATATTTACAGATGTCCTACTGAACAAAATAGGAATGGAGCAAAGTGCAACATGTAAAGTATGTAATGATGAAGTGTTTTTACACTGCAAAGAATTGAAAGATTTTAATGTGAAATGTAAGAGAATAATTGAACATCTGAGAGGGGAACAACATGAGAAAGACATGGAATGGAACAAGGTGATGTTAGGAGTGGATAAAAAGTGTTTTTATTAAAAAAAGGAAACAACCCCCCCCCCCCCCCCCCCCCCCACACACACACACACACACACACCACCACATCTGATCAATCTGCTTGTGATGTTGATAAAAAGTGCAATATGGGAGAGAAGAAAACAATTTTCAAAGAGAAAACAAATTGTAATGGATGTAGAGTGTGCGTTTAAAAGAAAAGTGGAAAGATATGTAGAATGCTTTTTTTTTTCCAAACAAGAAAATAAAATGGATGATTATAATAATGTTTTTACGCCAGATGTATGTAAGGTTTTTAATGATTTACAATGGAAAGTGCCAGGACAACAAGGGTAATTTTATCATTACAGGAATAGAAGCGTTGTAGGTTTAAAAAAAAAAGTCATACCATAAAAAATAAATATTACAATGGATCTAAATAATAAATGTTTATGAAGTTAGGATTTATTGTTAAAAAAATATACATACATTCTGATGTATTTTAATGTGAAAAATATTTTGTAATATATGTTGTAATATAATGGAATTAATGGAATTTTTGAATACTTTTAATAATATTATTTTTTTTTTTTTTAAATCATCTCATCTGACCTCGAAAGCAAAGTTGGGCCTGGTTAGAACTTGGTTGGGAGACTGAATGGGAATACTAGGTGCTGTAAGCTTATCATTTGGGTAAGTGCTCCCTCATTTTTTATGCAACGTACTGGTGCTTAGACTTCACACGAACATGTTTTGCGTAAAGTGATTCTCCGTATTTACAAATCAAAGAATCACTCCTGACGTGAAAGGACACATCACCTTGTCTCATTATGATGATGCTCTGACATTCATCTGAGGAAGCTGCTATAGGAAGCAGGCATGCAGCACAACTTTGTACTCTCCCCCGTCTAGTTTTTATTTTTTCATCAGTCACACATGACTTGGTAGTTTTGCACGAGGACTGATGTCTCCACAGCTCATTTTTCCTGAACATTCTAAAACAATATGGGCAAGGCAAATAGTCCTTAAGAGAAGCTTTATCAGACGGCTGCTTCCAGGTCACCATGTCCTCTGCTTTTTTCCAGAACTTTGGAATTGTATTTAAAGTCTCCTTTATTGCGCAGCTGTTCCAGAAGACCCTTTCTTTCTTTTGATCTTAATGGAAAGCTGAAGGTATATGCCACATCTTTGACCTCGATATGCTTTCTCCCCAAATACCTTGAGATCTTTAATTGTGATTTGCCACAGTAGAGGCAATAATGTCTTTTGTCCCATGCTCGTTTATGGTCTTCCCTTTTTGTACAAATTTTTAGGGTCACAGTTGATTTGCCTTTATTTGTTTTGTTTATCTCGAGTTGTTTGTGTCTTTTCAGATAAATTCTAAGTTTCTTTTGTTTTGTTTTTAAATGGTGCACTTCCCTCTTTGCTGATCATCATCACTCAAATTTGTGTCTGGACCTTCAAGATATTCTTTACTGGACTGTTTCTTATGCGATGAACCTTTGTCTGGGCTCAAACCTTCCACATCACTGGATGATGACATACTGTGTTCCGGATTGTAATCTGGGTCTAATACTGTGCAGCTGGATACTTCAGATTCTGAGGAATCACTCTCTGGTTCCTCATGAATATCGTCCAGCTGCAAGTTCAAAGTATAATCATCATGAGTTAAAGTCTAACTTTAAATAGACACTTCACCGCCATTATTTTGACGAGGGACTATCCGACTTCCTGATCCTAACCAAAGTCAATTGTAAATGTGTATTATAACAGTACATTACAAAATTAACAACAGTTACCGGGCTTAGCTGACCACTTTTATTAAGTAAAAGGATATAACATTTTAATTTCCTGTGCAGGAATATTTCAGTTGCTTAAGCAGCTTCAAACTTGCTAAATTGTAAAGTCTAAAACTACAATTATGAGATTAAAATGCATGTTTTGTTCTTCAGGCTCTGAGTTCCAGCACATTCAGCATGAAAAAATAAAGGTCAACATTAAAAGAGTTTAAAGCTTCTAACATTCAGAAAACCCTTGTTTCTCTGTGTGTAGCTATTAGCCAAGCGAACTGCACATATACAGTATCTCACAAAAGTGAGTAAACCCCTCACATCTTTGTAAATATTTGATTATATCTTTTCATGTGACAACACTGAAGAAATGACACTTTGCTACAGTGTAAAGTAGTGAGTGTACAGCTTGTGTAACAGTGTAAATTTTCTGTCCCCTCAAAATAACTCAACACACAGCCATTAATGTCTAAACCGCTGACAACAAAAATGAGTACATCCCTAAGAGAAAATGTCCAAATTGGGCCCAAAGTGTCAATATTTTGTGTTACACAAGCTGTACACTCACTACTTTACATTGTAGCAAAGTGTCATTTCTTCAGTGCTGTCACATGAAAAGATATAATCAAATATTTACAAAGATGTGAGGGGTGTACTCACTTTTGTGAGATACTGTAAGTATAATATAATGTTTCTCTCTCATACACATACATTTAAAAAAAAAATCCCTCCTCATCAGGTTCTTTTTTGATACTCAGTATGGTTCTTTTCATCACTAAATAAATGTATTTATTCTTATTTTTAAAAACAGACTCAGAATATGATTAGCATAAAATAAAACTAATAAGCAAAGTAACTATATAAACTCAATAACTCACAGGAAATCAATGTAAAATCTCAATAAACTGAGATGAAAAAGAATGAAGGATACAAACAGAATCCTGGTGACATCTTTCAAAGTATTTAATACATTTAAATTGCTTCACATTCTTACATATAGAACCTTTAATATAATCTCCATTATTTAATGTCAAATCGAATGTGCTAAAGCACACAGCCTATGGAATGGTCCAGATACCTAAGGTCTTATGTCTGGACTGTGCATAACATACAATTAGTCTTCTATTTGGACTATTAAGTATTAATTCATCATGGAGACTGAACCTAGTCTACAACTCTATTAATGTGCAGGGACGCCATGAAACTGTACAGTTGCAACCATCTACCATGCTGATAACGTGTATCTCCACCACTTGTAAAATAGAACTTCTCTACTGTAGCCTACATACATGTAGCTGTCCTAACAGACATGAGGATCTAATCTAGCAGCATTACATCAGTTTAAGTACTTTCTACAAACAATCACACTGGATCTTACAATCAGTTATTATCTTATCCTTAACTTATAATGATTCCAGATCTGGGATTAATTTCTATCACCACATTATGTTGTTTCATTTGCAAAATTCCTCCTTAAGATTTTATTACAGTTACCAACAACTGCTCAAAAGATTTTGTAAAGGCACATACCTCTGTTGAACTTTCTTCCATCGTTTCCTGGACACCAAAGAGAAGATTGAAAAAATTATTACATCATTATATCAGTTTAAACAAAATAATTCCAATCACAGGCAACAATAAGGCAATACAGTAATGTTTTACTACCTCATTCATCTTTTTACATGACAATTAAGACCTTAAATATAATGATATACCACATATTGTGATTTATACAGAGTATGTATGGATATAATTTATATAATTTGGTCACTTGTTCATTTTTTCAGAGAAGCCGTTGTAAAGGAACAAATCCGTCCACTGACTTGTCTTGATTATACTCGGTCAATTTGTCCTTAAACTTTACTCTAGTCCATCTCGAAAGTTCCATGAGTCTCCGACATACCGATAGCTTCCATATGCATACCACGATCTCTAAAACAACCAGCACCCCGAAAAAATAAAAAGCTACATGTTTACCATAAAAATACCCATAAGTGAGGATCATAAAATCTTACCTGCACTGTAAAGGTTTGTGAAAATCAACTTGCGCCTCGATTATGATGAAATCCCAGCCACTCCAGTCTTCTCCTGAACCACTCCGGGCTTCTCCTGAACCGCTCCGGGCTTCAGGCGTGGCTACCAATTAAGGCCTCACTGAAGGCAGCTAAATGTGCATTACAATATTCTCCAATTCTCAACTCTGACTCACAGGCTTAGAGTGTTTGAAATAAAGGATGGTTGACGTTTATTAATGCAGTTAACTTAAAACCTAAGTAAAACCTCAATTCGATTGTATGTATATCAGTAGTGCAAAAAGTAGTCTGATATTTTAACTACACGAGTACAACATTGAATTAATACTATTACAAGTCATGCATTTAAATTTGAACTTAAGTAAAAATACAAAAGTATAAGCAACAAAACATGCTTAGCACCAAAAGTATAAATATGCGTTATGCACAATTCAGTAATTAAATTACTGAATTTTAATTGTGGATGTATTCATTTAAAAAATCCTTTTAAAATTGCAGATTGTAAAGGTGGAGCTAATTTTCAGATGATATACTGTCTGAAATGTTCTTGGAATGGAAATACTCTAAACTAGTAGTCCTACCTCAAAGAAGTACCTCAATACTGTACTTAATTACATGACCTATTCAAATATATTTACAGCCCCCTCCACTAGTATTGGCACCCTTGGTAAATATTAGCAAAGAAGGTATTGTCATGAATAAAATCAAGGTCAAGGTTAGCCTAGGTCAAAAACTTCAGAGACAGAGAGTTTAGTAGATGTCAAAAAGTAAATAAACTTTATTGAAAATCAATAAAGTGTGGCAGTCTGCAGAGTGTCTGACTTATGCATACACAAACATGTCTTTATATACCTATCTCCAAAGCATAGTCTCTGTAGGTGGGGTTTTGCCTGTCCTCGTTGAAATAGACCAATCTTCTTTTGCCACAATTAAATATTCATGTCTATGTGTTATGTTAAATTTGTGGAACATGCACAGTTAGTTGTTTTTCTTGAAAAGGTTTCATTAGGACAAGGTTTCTTTTACAAAAAAAGGTTTCTTTTACACACAGGCTTGTGTGTCTTGACCTTGACTCCCTTCTTAGGCCTCAATGAGCATCTGTCTGTCTCTATCGGTTGTCCCCGCTGATATCTACCTCCTTTCCCGAGGCTCTCTCCTAACTCCCTAATTTGCATCTGCCTCAAAGTTATTTACTCACGCATGCGAATATCTACTGCCAGTTTTTATTGCTGTGGAGACAGGAGACAGCTAATACAGAAGAACAATTGTTGTGCACTGAAACACAGAGTTCATTCAACTCAAATCCACTCAGAATATAACCTGATCAAACATTGTTCTGTGGATTTAGATTATGCTTCTAACTGTTGATTATACATATAGATTATGTTTTTTTTTTAACTAATATTGATTATACGATAATGCTCAAGTAATAATTCTAAATGTTTGTTACATATTGAATTCACTTCATTAACATATCCAAATGTCAATTACACATATTGTTTGCACTTCAAAGATATTTTCCATAGTATAAATATGAGGTAACACATAGGCCACATTCCCTTAGTCATTAATAACAATGACCCAGGACAGCCAGGAACCTTGGGTTGATTTTTGATGACGGCTTGACCTTTACAGACCACACATCAACAACTGCATGGTCCTGTAGGTTCATTCTCTACAACATCAAGACAATCAGACCGTATCTCACCGAACAGGCTACACAGCTACTAGTCCAGGCTCTTGTCCTATCAAAACTGGACTACTGCAATGCACTACTCTCGGGCCTCCCAGCAGCTCCATCGAACCCCTTCAGATGATTCAGAATGCAGCAGCACGCCTCGTCTTCAACCAGCCCAAAAGAACCCATGTCACACCCCTCTTCATCTCCCTCCACTGGCTTCCTGGAGCCTCCCGCATCAAATTTAAGGTTTTGATGCTCACGTACAAGACCTTGTCTGGAACAGCACCCCCTACCTCAACACTTGTCTTTGAAGCTTCCCTCACGTAATCTGTGATCGATTAATGACCGACACTTAGTAGTGCCTACTCAGCGTGGCTCAAGGTCCCTTTCCAGAACCTTCACACTAACTGTCCCTCAGTGGTGGACTGAACTTCCAACCTCAATCCGGACCGCAGAATCTGTCACTATCTTCAAAAAACAGCTAAAGACCCACCTCCCCCGTGAACACCTAACCAACCCATAAAATGCCAACCCCACATTATCCTTAATAAAAAAAATGAAATTAAAACTACATACTCGGCTCTTACACCTCTACTCTGCACACTTTGCTTTTCTAGACCTCAAAGATCTTGTATAGTAGCACTACTTGCATTGTTCTCCGCTTGATATAATATCTCTTTGCTTGTATTTCCTCATTTGTAAGTCAGTTTTGGATAAAAGCGTCTGCTAAATGAATAAACATAAATGTAAACAATCGGTAAAACCAAGGAATATAGTTGTGATATGTGGCAAACAGTTGTTGATCTTCACAAAATGGGAAGTGTCTATAAGAAAATAGAAGAAGCATTGGAAATGCCCATTTGCACCATCAGGGCAATAATTAAGAAGTTCCAGTCAACTGGAGATGTTATGAATCGACCTGGAATTGGACGCGTGTCTATATCGTCTCAACGCACTGAGGAGGACGGTTCGAGTGGACAAAACATCTCCAAGGATCACAGCTGGAGAATTGCAGGAGTTAGTTGTGTCTTGGGGTCAGAAAGTCTCCAAAACTACAATCCGAAGTCACCGACATCCATCACCACAAGTTGTTTGGAAGGGTTTCAAGAAAAAAGCCTCCACTCTCATCCAAAAACAAACTCAAGCATAGGGGCATAAACTGGGCTGGGCATGCAGGGCTGTAGCCCCAAAGATCTTTTCTTTAGCCCTGAATAATTCTGCACCTTGGAGCGATTTGTCACTACATAACTGAACACATATGCCAAATTCCTATGACAAATGAATAAAAGAAGACAGCTTGTAATTTTATATCTTCAGTGAACAGAGGCGAGGCCAATCAGACAGGATGTGCAGGAAAATACTGCCAAGCACAAGTTCACACAGTCAGTGTGAGGAAAAATGGATGCTGCTTTATTTTAAACCAGTAAATGAGTTGAAACTGAAACAGTAACATCCTCTCATGCTGAGCAGGAAAACAAGTTGTGTAAATATCTATATGAGTTTGTGAATATATATAAGTTTCATGAAAATGATATGAGCAGAGCATAAGGACAGATAATGTACTCTGCACTGCACTGTAGCAGCTAAACCCATACAGTGATAACTTAGACGAGCAAACACATGGGCTAACACACAAATACCTGACTATCCCAGATGTCAGTAAAAACGACCACATCGTTGAGGTAGGCTTCACAGTTCTCTACATCTCCCAATACCTGTGCCATTAGCCACTGAAATGTAGTTGGAGCATTTTTTTAGACCAAAAGCCATAACCGTATATTGGAGGAACCTGTCTGGTGTTGCGAATGCAGAAATCTCAGATGCACGTGGTGTGAGTGGAGCCTGCCAGTAACCCTTTAGAAGGTCCAGTTTTGTGACAAAGTTTGCATTTCCGATTCGGTCAACACAATCTTTTATTCTTGGGAGGGGAAACGAATCCGCTTTAGTTAAAACATTGACTTTTCTATAATCTGTGCAGAACCTATAGCTTTTGTCAGGCTTTGGAACTAGTAGGCAGGGCGAGCACCAGGAACTACAGCTAGGCACAGCAAGACCATTCTCAAGCAAGTAGTCTGTTTCTTCTGTCATAATGGCACGTTTAGTGGGATTAACCCTGTAAGCATTTTGTTTAACTGGGGTATTATTACCCACATCAATGTCATGTCTGAGGACAGTGGTATGAGAAGGGGTATCAGAAGAAAGTGATGGATATTTCTTTAAAAGACTTATTAAATCACCCTGGGCTGGCTCTGACAAGTGCGCAAGTTTAGAATGGATATTTGCCAGTCATTCAGAGTTTGGTAACTGATCACAGGTTAAACAAGCCCTACCTAAACTGAGACCATCCACCTCAGGAGAATACTCAGATGGTGGCACGCTCATAGAGGCAGCAGCTACTGACGTGACAACAGGAAGTGAAGAGCCAACATCCGTGGTAGCACGAGAGATATAAGGCTTGAACATATTCACATGGCACACACGAGACTTTCATTTCCAGTCAGTGGTTTTCACAACATAGTCTGTATCACTCAATTTAGACTCAATAACATAAGGACCTGGGAACCTAGCCTGGAGAGCAGAGCCGGGTAATGGCAGTAAAACCAAATCCTTGTCACCCGCTTGGAATGTATGCACCACAGCCTTTTTGTCAAAATGAACCTTCATACAGGCCTGAGAGGATGCCAAAGAACTTTTGGCTAACTCAAAAACAATATGTAGGTGCTCACGAAAGGAACTAACATAATCTAGGACATTCCTAGTTGGGGGTTTCACCGGACTTGGAGACAAGCTCTTCCTGTAAAACCTTTAAAGGTCCACGAACAGAGTGCCCAAAGACTAACTTGGCAGGACTGAAACCAAGTGACTCTTATCACAGATAGTAAACAATAACGGGGAATCCCTTCATCCCAATCTTTTCCCTGACCTAAACAGTAGGTCCGAAGCATAGACTTCAATGTCTGGTGGAAGCGTTCAAATGCACCCTGGGACTCAGGGTGATAAGCACTAGAAACCTGATGACGCACGTTCGGTTGTGTCATAACCTTCCTGAACAGGGAAGACATAAAATTTGAACCCTGGTCTGACTGGATGTATTTTGGCAAACCAAAAGTGGTACAAAACTTGACAAGACATGGGACTTTATGCTACACAGGGGTATAGCTTCAAGGCACCTAGTAGCAGCACACATCAAAGTTAGTAGGTATGAATGACCAGACTTGGTTCGAGGAAGCGCACCCACACAATCTATTAAAATTCTTTCAAAAGGTTCTCCCATAACAGGTACAGGTTGAAGTGGAGCAGGGGGAACGACCTGATTTGGCTTCCCTGCAACCTTACACACATGACAAGAGCGGCAATACCTGGCAACCTCTGACCACATAGCAGGCCAAATAAAATGCCTTAAAACACAGTCATATGTCTTCCTCACACCAAGGTGACCAGCGTGATAATGGTCATGGGAAATACTCAACACCTGGGTTCGGTATGGTTTTGGAAGCACAAATTGAAAAACTGACCTCGAATCATGATCAGAGTTCGAGGGAGTCCACTTACGCATCAATACATCCCCATCAAAGAAATACACAGTACAAAATTGAGGTAACTGTGCCCCATCTACAGCAGCAGCCATACAGTGAGAGAGCGAAACATTTGTTTTCTGGGCAGCCACAAGCTGTTCTCGCCCAACACCCCATTTACCACACTCTTCTTAAGATACTGAAGAAGTTTCAGTTTCGGGAAGAACCCCAGGACTAGAACACAAATCTTGATTTTCAAACAAGGGATCATCACTACACATAAAAGAGTCTGAAATACCAACAGCACCTTTCATTTTGTGAGCTTGGGCACGTGTCACTACACAGGAACTGAAGACAGAGGGAAACTCACGCAAAAGCTCGTCACTCTCATGCAACACGGGAGCGTCTGTTAAAACAGGTCAATGGAAAACCTTTCCACCAGCTAAATCATTACCGCAAATAAACAAAACTCCCTTAACTGGCAACTGAGGTCGAACTGCAACCTTAACGAAGCCAGACACCACCTCAGAACGAAGATAAACCATACACTGTAAAAAAAATAAATAATTTTGAGTTTAAGTTGTCCCCGAGTAAATATTTAGGTTGACACAACAAATAGGTTTTTTTTTAGTTTTTCAGTCAACTTAACATGTTACGTTTTCACTGTCACTAGTTTGTGAGTTGAATTAACAAGTTTCTGTCACCTCAACTGAAAAGCATATGTTGAATCAATACAACAATGATGTTACATTCTGAACATTCATCACGAGATCTAACGTGAAGTGCGAAGCAGACAGAAGACGATAGATGTTGTAGGGCAAGATTGAAATCTTCCACCATTGTCAAATTTGATAAGAAAATATTTGTTCATATTGATTTCATCACTTGTAAAAACAACATGTACTATATAATAGTATATTGTTTATAATAGAAAACAATACAAGTATTGTTTACGTCGTTTCTACATGGAATTAAACCGCAGCTAACCCACACATAGTTTGGCTAATCTTATTATATTGTTGCTAGTCAGCGAACTAAAGCTAAATGTCTATAAAAGTAACGAAACAAAACTAGCTACGTATTATTTCCTCTAGTCACTTAATACATGTTTAATATATCAACAATTTCTCTCCATGAGTTGCAAAAATCAGCAACACTCTCATGAGACACTCTCAGAGAGTGATTTGTTCATTTTTGGACGCGCATGCGCAGCAACATCCCCACAGGTTCTGTACCGGAAACAGAACTGATTAGTTCACCTCTGGAGTCTTTGGTTCACTTCACAGCCCCACTGCCTTCAGAATATGGGGCAGTCACATGATGAACGAATGCCTCGAACCTGAAGACTTGAGACGTGAACTAATCAAATGTGACGTGACAAAAGAAGAACGACTCGGATCGGGAGGTGAGGTGAACTAACAGACTGCGTAGCCTAGTGCTATGTAATTAAATAATAATTTATGTTTCTCATAATTCGGCCTTGGTTGCATTAGCCTATAGTTTATTTTTTATTCCAAATGTGATCAACGTTTGCATAAATCCTAGATGTGTTGAATTTAACATGTGACATTTTGATTTTATTCTGCTGAAATGAACGAAGTGACTCAAAAAAAAAGATTAGTTCATTTTGCTGAACTAGATTTAAAGATCCGAGTCATTAAAATGATCCGAACTTCCCATCACTGAACTGTCTGACTCGGGCACCCGCATGCTTTCTGTGTGGGTGTGTGCTCTGTGATGTGTGCTTGCGTTACCACAGGTGAGTGGTCAAGTAAACAAATTTACAGGCCAAGTCCTATCTTAAGTGGATGACAGTCGTATACTACAATGCATCGCATATAATATCGTTAAAGTTAATAAAACAACAAAGGAAAAGATAACTCATCATTGCTCTGAGTTACTTTACTCCTGAATGGTTGTGTTAATATTTGTGACTATGCTTGCACTTAGATTTTAAGCAGTTTGTTTAAGTATGCAAGTCTTTAAACGTTATATATATATATATATATATATATATATATATATATATATATATATATATATATATATATATATATATATATATACACATATATATATATATATATATATATATATATATATATATATATATATATATATATATATATATATACATACATATATATATATATAAACTTGTAATTTTCTGATGCGGTGTGCCGTCAGGGCTCTCATCTGTGTAGCATGGCAGTTTAACATAGCCCCGGTCGGAGCGCCAGCTGCTGCTGTCACAACTATTAAAGAATCGTTTATCATAATAAAGAAGCTATCATATGATTTTTGTATGTGCCGTCGTGAGTATTAAATGATCTGCACTTATATAGCCCTTTTATCCAAAGCGCTTTACACTGTGTCTCAATCACCCATTCACACACACACACACACACACACACACACACACTCACACACCAGTGGTAGCAGAGCTGTCATGCAAGGCGCTAACTTGCCATCAGGAGCAACTTGGAGTTCAGAGTCTTGCCCAAGGACACTTCGGCATGTGGAGTCATGTGGGCCGGGAATCGACCCAACCCTATGATTAGTGGACAACCCGCTCTACCACCTGATCCACAGCCAGGTCCTTGATCTTGCATGCATTAAGGCAGGCTGAGTGAGTGCAGTCGTTTTGGTATAGCCCCCCCGCCTCACGGAGCCATGTTGCCACTCTGAGGCTGCTTAATTCTTGGCCAGTTTTTTTAACTTCAAAATAAAATGTATTTTTGTATGGAAACCCATGCCTCTTGCCTGTTCTAAGTGGAACGTATTTGTGTGTCTATATTTGGGTTATTTTCCCCGTTTCCTCGGGGTGGCGTAGTTGTTGTAAAACGAGCCACATTGCTACACTCCCTCATTAGCTTTGCTTACAATATCAATATGTATATGAACGGCTGGCCATGAAATATATCAAGAGATTTGGTGAGAATCTATTACTTTGGTCCTGCTCTTGCTTGTGTACACTGTTTATTACATTTTTGAATTACTTTTTTTTCTTTTCTTCATAGAATTATTTCAGGCACAGAAGTAACTTTGTCTTTTTTGTCATACCCAATATGAAACAAATATTAAACTTGCATTTTTTGTTCTTTTACCTAAAGTAAAATGTAACTTTATGGACTTGGCAGCAGTGCTGTAGTACTTTGGAATGGAACCTCATGACCTTTGACCCGCACTGTGAAAATTCAAATGCCTTTTTTTGCAGTGTTGTTTAACATGTTTCTGTGTTATGTTTGTTTGATGTTCTGTAATGACTGAATGTCAGCGCAGAATTCACCAGACTTGTGTCGATGGACCTGAGCAAGTTCTTTTATGAGGGTCTTGACAAACACGCCTCAAAGCTGCTGTATTTGTACCGCTCGAGGCGCCATGCAGACATCGCAGAAAGGAGTGCCATACTGGAGAGCCTGGATAAAAATGTGAGTAGGTTTATTTCAAGTGTACTTGTTT
Organism: Ictalurus punctatus; assembly: GCF_001660625.3. Lineage (NCBI taxonomy): Eukaryota > Metazoa > Chordata > Actinopteri > Siluriformes > Ictaluridae > Ictalurus > Ictalurus punctatus. The sequence continues at coordinate 2,770,985 of NC_030427.2, forward strand.
TGTAAATACTGTGGTCATTTCCTTTCTTGCTATTTCTCTTGTCCTGCATAATTTTTATATAAAACATTTGTACTTTTGAGGCATCAAATCACAGGAAGAGGGTTGCAGTACTGCTGGGGCTGCCACTGTCCATGCGGGAGAATCCATCTCAGTTCTTAGAGATCTGTGAGGAAAGTAAGAAGGGATGTTGGAAGATATTCAGATAACAGAAGTCCATGTATTGATATTTCCAGATATTTTGATGGATTTTACCTTATTTTATTTTCATGACAGATGATAAATTTCAGGAGGTTGTACTGTATTTTTTACCACCTTCTAATATTAATGCATTGTGTGATAACTAGTAAAGTTAAGATCGATTCACTCATGCTGTTCTTAAGTCGTTGAGCTTGTGAGGTTGTATGTGTGAAAGCACATTTTAAAGTTTGTTGTTGTTTTTAATACAGCACACAGATTCTGAAGAAGAGTCAATCAAGGGCATGACTGTTGGAATCATTACATTTGTGGATGATGTGATGGACCCTATTCCATGTGACTGCAGTGATGTAGCTTTTGTAATCGAAAAGGTTGTCGTTCTACACAATTTTGGTGATGTACCAAATGCATTTGTCAGCTTGATGGGGTTCAAATGTTCAAATGTAGCATCAACTGAGGAAAGTGAATGCAAACTGTCAGTGTTGTCGTTGTACCTGCACTAAAACCACACTGTTTGTGCTTTCCGTCGATTTTTGCATATTAAAACGGGACCAGCAGCAATGAGGTGACCAGATTCGCGACAGTAAAAACATTCACGGGACTCACTAGCACTTCTAGATGCGCTCACAGGAGCGTTAGAGCTGGAGCTGCGATCAGATACATCACCACGCGGAGGGGAGAATACAGTTTTGTGCGTGAGCACAAACTCATCAGCCAAAATGGCAGCATCAGCGAGTGAAGAGACTTTTTGCTCATTCAAATAAACCACAAGTTTGTCAGAAATACAGGTCTAAAATTCTTCCAGCAGGATCAATTCTTTTAACTGATCTAAAGTAACGACCTTATCTGCGGCGCACCGCTTATCAAAGAACGCAGACTTTTCACGCGCGAACTCAACATATGTTTGGCTGGCGGTTTTGGCATGCTTTCGAAATTTCTGCTGGTAAGCTTCAGGGACAAGTTCATATGCCCGTAACACATCTGATTTAACTGTGTCATACTCCAAGCTTTGTTCCAACGTTAGAGCAGAACTTCTTGAGCTTTTCCCACAAACTTGCACTGTAGCAATAAAGACCAAATATTTCTAGGCCACTGCAGAGTGGCAGCAGTGCGCTCAAACACAGGGAAATAGGTGTCCACCTCACTTCCCCTAAACACAGGAACTAAAGCAATGTGTTTACCAACATCAAAACCAGCAGGACTCTCAGACGAGGTGCCACGAGGCGCAAGCTCTAGCACAGGCGATGACTGATGAACAGGTAGAGGAAGTGCAGGTGCAGGAGACGCAGGTGAACCGGGAGCTGGCCTATTTCACAGCGCCAACTCTCAACTCCAGCGCCTTCAGCTTTACCTCCTTCTTGGTTTCCAGCTCCAGTGTGTGGAACTGTAGCTGAGCTTGATACTGCTGATGACAAGGTCAAGTTTCTTCAGTTGCAGCGCGAGCATGGGTTCCTCTAATGGAGAGTCTACTACCGCGGGATCTATGCGCGTCGGTTCCTCGGGCTTGGCCCCAGCCTCCGCTGCAGCCAAATCCTCGGAACCACTGACCGGTGATGCAACACCCGCCTCGGTAGGCTCAAGCATGACTCGCTGTTTTACAAGCTCCTCATACAGCAGCTTTTTGATGTCTCGCTTAGTGGCGCTCCGTGCAGCCGATACGCTGTAAAAGTCCGCAAGGAGCAACAGACCATCCTTACAGCATCGCTCAAACTGCTCTAACGTGGACAAAAGGTAAACTGATCCAGGTTAAATTTTGTAGCCATTTCTTATAACCTGCGCACACACACACACACACAAAAAAAAAAACCGCCGAAAGAGAAACGGGACGAAAGGAGGGAAAGCACAGGATGAGCCCCCAATTCTGTTATGGTCTAGGTCAGGCCGCAACATACAATAAATAAAGAAAAAGGTTGGCGAGACCAAGAGTGTGTTTGCTTTGTTTTATTCACCTTTTATATATCTATAGTGGTTATCACTTCAGAAGCCGACCAGGCCAAAATAATAAACAAAATACCCTCTAAACTGTGCAGAAAGAAAACTAACGAAACAAGAAAAAGAAACCGAAAAATTTACAATGTACATCTCCTCCATTTGAATTTTTGTTGTTGTTATAATGATAATTGACTTTTTACTTACAAGGAAATAAAACAAAATAAAATGCACCGTCTTCCCTCACTCCCCAGCTAACCCAGAACCAGGAGAAAAGCAGAATCAACATAAATGGCGCTGACTTCCTACTAACTACTCTTAACCATGCACTATTTACACAGGTGCCTATTAATGTGTTAATTAACAAAATAATATGTACATATAAACACAAGAGTATCACTCGAATCGTAACCGGGCAGAGCATAAACAAAGTCGAATCAGGCATAAGGTCATACACGAAAAGCACTTCTCACTATACACAAAGCAATGGCAATGATCTGTCCTGGGATGGAGACTGACGAGGCTTAAGTACACTTCCGGAAACGTGCAGCCAACCAATCCTTGCGCACAAGGCCGGAGAAGGCGTGGACAAGATGTGATCATCCAGTAGCAAGCCGGAACGTGACGCATGCATGTGCCGGGCCTACAGAAGGGGGAGGAGACAGAAGAAACCCATCCCACCACCGGCACAGACACACAAATGGCACATAGAGCAAATATAAATACATTGGAGAACGTAACACCTATATAAATGAGTCGTAGCAGCTAGAAACAGAAAGCCAATGCTAGTTTTCATGCTAGGATTAAGTGTTTTATGTGCTGTTATTTAACCTGGTAATGTCCTAATGAAATGCTTTATTTTTCACTGACTTGATAAACATTCTCAAGACTTAGGAAGTTACTATTTTGAATGTTTGGTTAGATGTAGGCTTTGATTAGAGATAGATATGAGTTATAAACTGTATTAAAACCTGTTACGCTCCTACTTTTTCACGAAGTAGAACTGAAAATTTAGCAATGTACATCTCCATTTGACTTTTTGTTGTTGTAGTTGTTGTTATAAATGTAATTGACTTTTTCTTTCTTTTTCTTTTTTTTAAGTACCACTTTGGTCTTTTATACTGCATAGCAAAAACAAAACAGTCAACCAACAAATAAAGAAATAAATGATTAACATCTGGTAGAGAAAGGAGATGGGCTCAAGCCACCATTCCCTGAGTGTCACTTCACGGCGAACTCGCGACTACAGTTCCCAGAGTGCAGCGCGAACTACAAACATGGCCGACGAGGACTACACTTCCCAGACACGCACACATTTTCCGGAATTCTGATTGCGGACACCTGCACTCACTCACTAACACAGCATTTAAGAGCTAGCACGAGCTAGCAGTACTAGCTCGTGAAGTAAACGCTCAGAATTCTCATCTCTGGCGCTCACCAAGCCTTTGTACTCGTTTCTCGACCATGATTACCTGCCTTGCCCAGTGTTGACTGTTCGCCCGAAAACCTGACCTTCTTCTCCTCGCCTTCCTGTTTCAGCACCACCTGTGCTTGCTTCCTGACAAGGTACCGTAACATAACACTGAGCCAGATTACTACTATAGTTTCACAATCACTTCTAGATGTAGACAAATTTTCCACCATTCACTCAATATGGAAGCTGTCTTGGAATTATCTCTAGGGCTGGGCTTGCATCATTGAGGGGGAGGTTTGTATAATAAATAAAAAAATAAAAAAGTAGTTATACTATTTATGGTACGGATTATGGAAACACTTTTCAATCAAACTCTTCTGAACAGTTGTACAGGCAAAAGACCTGTGATGAATATAACATCATTTACTGCAATAACTAATTAGAAATGACATGGTTTTTTTTAATGTTTTCGTTTTGTTTGCCCCGGTGCATTATGGGAGTTCCATTCCATCATATACGTGTCTGTTATAAATCCGTGTATCATTAGTTCTTCATGATTTCTTAATATTTGCATTATGGAAACTGCATCCTATTCTTTCACCTTACTTAAAGCCATCAATGATGCATTTATAAAGGGAAGCACAACACAACTACAGGACAATTAGGACAAGGAAAGTGAGAGAAATAGAATGATCATTTATGTATTCTTTTAAAAAAAAATACAACTGTGTTCAAGATCACAGCAAAAAGACAGTAGAGGAAACATAAAGGAACGAAAATATTTCACATTTCCTGTTTAAATTCAACAGTAAAATCACATGAACTGAAGACATCGTGACTTTTTGAAACCGGTCGTTACATTTTTGAGTCAAACGGAGCAGGTAGTGATGAAGAAGCTGCCTCAAAAGATCATTTCTGTTCCTTAAAGAGTAAAAAAAAAAAAAAACATTAAATCCTAAATATATGCAAAATAATTATGTACATTTTATGTCTAATTACAGTGAACCTGACAGAGAGTGAAGCTCACAGAGGCGAAGCGTTCACGCTACAGCAAATTTCACCGGTTGACGCTAAACTCGCTCACTTAGGAGGTGCGTTTCTCTGTCCCGGGATATTCCTAGCACTGTGTGTGAAAGCTCCTGAGATGTCCAGCATGGAGACGTGTGTGTATGTTGATGTGTGCACAGTACCAATGGTCAGGATGTACTGTTGTGTCCGAGTTTCTCGTTCTCCTGAAAAACACACACAGGCGCGCACACACACACAGTGGAATTGTAAAGCAAAACATTGGAATATATATCTTAATCACATCTCATAGTCCTTTTATCAAGTCTGAATCAGTTTGACTGATTCATTTCGAGTTGATTCAGAGTCTAATCACTTTCTAGTGAGAATCAAATACTCATCTCAGTCTAGTTCGTTTGGAAGTGTGCGACTCTCACTAGAAAATTACTTGACTCCGAATCGTCTCGAAACGAATTAAACAATCAAACCAATTCAGACTGGACAAATGGACTAATAGAAGGGAAAGAGCAACAGGAAAGAGGACAGCCTTCCTGCTGAAAGCAAACCGGATCAGAACCTTACATTAGATTGTTTTCTATATTTTTATTTTAAATCAGTTGTGTTGTTTTTCTTCTTTCTGCACTGGATTGAGGAAACAGCAATAATAAATAAATGTATCTGTCCAGCTTCCTCCTCTTCGTCCCCCAGAATGACGTGTGGGTGACAGATTGACAGATTTAAATAAAAGAAAAGAATAGAAAAGGAGCATCCTAAGTCTCTTGTATATTTCAGCAGCATGGAGTTGGTCTAGTTTGGGCAGAAATGATAAGGCTTGTAATGTTCTTTTGGTGAAGGCTTAACTTTCAAAATTCATATCTGCATTGGCCTGGAATTGAACCCGGGCCTCCCACATGGCAGGCAAGAATTCTACCACTGAATCACCAATGCTTAGTTTAAATAACTAAAGACTTCGCAGAGTAAGCTGTTCAGGTAAGTATTGTGCTGCTTCAGCAATTTGGTTTCAGATTTGAAAAGGAGAATCCTAAGTCTCTTCCTTATTTCAGCAGCAGTCACACACTATATTTCCAGATACTGTATAATATTATAATATCTCCTCTCTGCTCAACACGCATGTAATACAGTCTACATACCGTAGAGCAGTGTTTTTCAACCACTGTGCCGTGGCACACTAGTGTGTCGTGAGAGATCGTCAGGCGTGCCTTGAGAAATTGTCCAATTTCACTTAGTCTTAAAATTCTTTTTTATTAAAATTTATTCATTATTATCTAATAATCATCATCATTATCATTATTATTTTATCATTATTAAATAATAAGCCATTGTTGAGTGTCTGTGCTGTAATACAGTGACTGCCAGAGTAATGTAATGTTCGTCCGGGTGGCAGCAAGTAATTGCCTAAAGAACACACGGATGCAAGGCCGAAATGAGATAAAATAAATGGATTCCATTTAAAAGTGCACCTCTGGCAACAACATGTGCAAAGTGCCAACCCTGAGATGTTCCCACTCACAGAGGAACGGCAAGATCACCCTGCTGCACTGTGCGAGGTAATAGGTAAACATCTGAAAACTCTTGAGGAGAAGTTGCCATTTTATTTCTCTTCAGCCTCCACTGAATGCCTTGACTGCTGTTGGAAAGGACATGACTTTACAGGAGCAGGAGGAACTAACTGAACTGAAACAAGATCGTGGTTTAAAGCTAAGATTTGCTGAACTTCCTTTGGACAGTTTTTGGTTGACTGCTGCCAAGGAATTCCCCATTCTGGCCAACAAAGTTTTGACATTGATCCCATTTTCCACAACATATGTGTGTGAGATGAGCTTTTCAAGCCTAACTGCTATAAAAACTAAAAACAGAGAGAGACTGAAAGCTGCTGAAGAGCTTCGTGTATGCCTTTCTTCAATTCCTGCCAGGATATCGGCTTTATGTTCATCTAAACAGGCCCAGGTTTCACACTGAGTGAGTATAAATAAATTGAGAAACTATATTGTAATTATATATACTGTATTAGGCTACAGAGTCTCAAGATTTTTCCAATGTAAAAAATGTGCCATGGCTCAAAAAAGATTGAAAAACACTGCGTTAAACTACACAATTTAAGAAGCTACACTTACTTCTGCTTCCATTGTAACACTTTTCAGTTTTGGAGCAACAATAACAGTAACAACAACAACAACAACAAAAAAGTGTTGGAACAAAATAAATCTTATTTTCCATTCCAGGTTGCAGGTATTCGCGGGTGCAATGCAACACTGTTCCACACACAGATAACTCTTTTGAATGGTTAAATGACTAAAATCAGAAAGCGCCACCAGCATATCTGACAAAGATGACTCATGAACCAATTCTTTAATCACTAGCTGAAAACGACGTATTGAATTTACACAAACGTCAAATAACAAACACAACATTCTACTTTCTCATGAATATGGTATAGTGCATTGCTTAATCAGCAGTTTTTCTTAGAAAGACAAGATATTTAAATTGAATGAATTTAATGAAACCACACATCAAGCTGTCTTTTCTAACAGAACATTAAATTTAGCGTTAGCTCCTAGTTCCAGAAAGTTCTAGCCAGACATTCAGGGGGAAAGAATCAGAATAAAATGTAAAATAAAAAAAGTAGTGAAAGATGAAAGTGAAGGAATAAATGAGGGGTTTGTGTCTTAGTTGTTGAGTAATTAAAAACAAAAAAAAAGCTGTGAGATTCAGCGTTTGTCACAACGATGCCAAACGCTCTGCGTCTCCCGACTATTTCTTTGGGATTGTTCCCAAACTGAGAAATCAAGATTCTTCAGTCAAGCTTCCCCCACAATCAAGCTTTGGAGTTGACTCCATATTCACAATGACAATAGAGTCGACTCCAAAGCTTGATTCCTTTGAATCGACTCTATTCTCATTACCTGGTATCTACAAATTGACACCAGGTATTAGGAATCGCCCTGTTAATCATGATAATGATCCTATGTACTTAATACTGTGGGTTGTTCCCCTAACCTTTAATTCGAGATTTGTGCTGAATCGATTCTTGGAACAGTCGATTGCATTCAGTGTTGCAATCGATTTCAGAATATTAGCAAGGGTTTGAATCGTTATCATTTCCCCTGCTTCCATTTGTAGGAAGCTGCCTTAATCACGTTGAACCCAGGGTACGCAGGCAGGACCGATCTCCGGGACAACCTGGAGGCCGCTTCAGATCCATCTCGTCTCATGATTGTGCCCGACCACGCCGTCATCGCAGAGGTGTGCTCGGGTGCCGTCATTACATTACATTATGTAATGAACACAATAACGGATGTATTCTGGCGTGTTACAGAACTGTTTCACGTTGTCTTTTTTGCTGTAGGTGGACTTGTGAGCTGAGGGCTTCAAGTCCAGTGAGACTCTGGCGAGGAAGATGATTCAGCTGTATAAGCTGTGCAGCAAGCAGCTTTCCCGCAGGACCACTACGACTTCAGCATGAGAGTCGTCAGCTCTGTTATCGTCATGGCCGGGTATGTCCGTCTACGAACAGGGTGAACATATTAGATTAGATTAGATTCATCCGTTGTTTTTTCTAAATTGTTAATTAAAACTATCTATAAATGTAACAGGTGTCTTGCGTGCGTGCGTGCGTGCGTGCGTGCGTGTGTTCCAGGTCTCTGATGCGAGAGAACCCACACCTGAGTGAGAACGTGGTGTTGATTAGAGCGCTACGATACTCCAACCTGCCCAAGTTACTCAAGGATGGCGCAGAACTTAAAATAAAATAATAACTGATAAATAGTAAAGAACGCCAAAGCTTACATATGGAGTATCAAAGGTCATTATCACAGGATCACTGGAATCAGGCACTAGGAGGAAATTCCAGGACAAATTAGGAAATACAATTAACTGACATTTGCAAATTCTTTGCAACTAAAAAGCTGTAATTATATACTATATAACTTTTTTTAAAGCATTTAAAGTATATAACATTAGCACCTTGTAATGTTATACCAGATGAAAGTAAAGAATTCTGGAACATCTGAACATCCATAATCTGAAAATCTTGAACCTAGTGTCAATCGAGTCAATCCAATCCTTCTTGTGTGCGTTTAGCGGTATTCTGTCGGACCTCTTTCCTGGTGTGGGCGTCCCCGAGCACGACTACGGCGCGCTTCAGTCGAACATCGAGGCAGCTCTATGCGCCCGCTCCCTAGAGCCCGTCTCCAGCATGACCGCCAAGGTGATCCAGCTGTACGAGACCATGCTGGTGCACCAGGGCGTCTTGCTGGTGGGCCCTACAAGAGGCGGTAAGACCACAGCGTACCGTGCCCTCGCTGATGCACTGCCCACCCTCCATGAGACAGAGGGCTGCGAGGTGAATCCCTTCTACAAGCCCATCGAGACCGACGTGCTCAACCCACAGTCAGTGAGCATGGACGAGCTGTATGGTGAAGACGACCCTCTCACACTGGAGTGGAGTGCCATCAAACCGTCCCTCGGCAATGACATCGCCGACACGCACAAGTGGGTGGTGAGTGACGTACCTGTGGACGTGCCTGTGGATTGAGAAAATTACCGCCGTGTTGGACAACAACAAGACGCTCTGTCTGGCTAACGGTGAAAGGATCAAGCTCACACCTTCTACACACATGTTATTCGAGGTGTTACCCATCAGACACAGGTAGCACCGGTCCTAAAAACCATCACAAACAATCACAAGCATGTCATTTCCAAGAAGATTTTTTTTTTTTTTACGTTAAACGCGTTCCTGATGGAAAGGTCACACACAAACGTATCTTTAAGACTTCACTCTTTCACACGCCTATAACGAGCGATAAATGCATTCGAAGCATGTTATAAAGCCTCCGTAATGCATTACGCATAGTATTTAAATAAATATTATTATAATAACATGCACTACACTACATTATGAATTCTTAACGTATTGTTAACACGTCTTTACTGTGAGCGGGATGATGACCAGACGCAGGCAGGCTCCCGGGTACTCATATCCGTAGACGTACTGATACAGAGCCATTCTGGCCACACACTTATCCAGATCCACGTCCCAGTATTAGCACAGCTGCTTCTGCCACTCAAAGTTACTGCTCGAGTCCACCTACGTGAACACATACACAAAGACATGTGATATATACACAATCTCATTGTATACGAATTGGGCATTCTCCCTGAGGATATAGCGTGGATAGTTTATAATGAGTGCGTTCATACTGTATAAACCTGGGAACTGATTTGCATATGCACTGCTGTTAGAGCTGCAGTTATTTTTAAAAGATTTATTAACAGCTTCTGACCAATCAGATCTGACCACACCCATGATTCCCTTCGCTCTGAAGAGAAGGTTGTAGCCGTCTGTACCCTTTCATTGACGAGCTCCGTGACGATGTCTCTGGCGTGGACATCCACAGTAATGAGAGCTGTGATGATGCTCTGATGTATTTTGGGTAAGTTACCCTGAAACAGAGTGGCCAACACATTCAGCCTCTGTATAAACACACACACACGCACAGAGTAATATTACATAGTACACCATTCACCATTATGTCATGTAATCAGAGAAGGAAATCTGAACTACAGTTCCCAGCAGCCACTGCATCACAGTCACATGACCACCTGCACCTGGATCACATTCCTGGTAAGCACTTGTGTATTTAGCCACAGTTTTCACTGCACTCTTTGTCTCACGTTTGTCTTTCTTTACCTTTGTCCCTGGTGCTGTGTTTTTCTCTTTGGTTTATGTTTAGTCTTTGCCACAGTATTTTGCCCCAATGTCAGTGTCTTTTGTATTTTGTTTAGTTCTTTATAAAACTTGAAAAAATCTGCACTTGCATCCGTCTCAACCTCCATATCGTGACACAAAAATATAAATATAATATAATATTATATATAAAATGTGTGTGGGGGTATATATTAATAGAGAGAAAGGCATTTCTTCTCAGGGGGGAGGGGAGTAATCAATAGGAAGAAGGATCTGAGAGGGAACATGGACAAAATTAATGGAACTTTTTCCTGGTTCGGCCCTAAATTTGGGCCAGATTAAATTTCATCTGTACAAGTTGGACAATAGGGATGGGGAACATAGATCCAGTACCCTTAAACCCAATTAGAACTTCTATTCCAACCATTAAAACCATTTTTTATCTTGAAATCTAGGGGCTTACCCAAACAATAAACTCTAATCACCTAATTTTTAACCAATAAAAACTCCTTTTTCCAATGTTGAAACTTAGGGGCCAACCCTAACCCTGAACTTAACCATCAGAAACAAATAATATGTTCTCTAAACTGATCCTCCAACCCCCAATAGTTAACCTCACCTAGAACGTCTTACATTTAGACAGATTTTTTTTTAAAGTCTTTAATTTATTTATTCATTTTCATATGGTTCATTTACATGTGATTCATTTACGTTGATTCATTTTCATGTGATTCATTTTCATGAGATTCATGAAAATTATTTTTTTTAAAGTGGCAGAATTCATTTTTAACACAATATATAGATTAAAAAAATTATATAATTTATTTTCCATTTTTTTATACAACTGATATTTTCTCATAGAATGTTAAATACATATAGAGGAATATATACAGAATGAAGGACAAGGTTTTGTGCCTGTGCCACCTCCCACACCAATGAGTGTTGGGTTGAGTCATCCCCTAACCTAACCCTGCCTGAGCCTTTTTATTAAAGGTGTTTAATTTAGTTTGATGTGGTTTAGTTTGTTAGAATGTGAATTTATCCGTTATATGTAGGCTAGCTAACTGCGTAGTTAACTAACGTTAGTCAGCTGACAAGAAAAATATCAGACTTTTTCCTCATTCCCTGCCTGTCCAAACCCTGCCTCCTCTACATCAGATGCCCACGATGTTGAGACCAACTCGACCAGTGAAAGTTCCCAAGTGACATTTGAGTCATCCCAGCCCGTTTCAATCGGTGTGCAATCTTTTACAGATGATGACAACCAAGCGCAGCGAGTTGAGTCTTCTCCCGTCTCTGCAGCTCTCGTCCCGACAAGACAGTTTAAATCAGCTTGGCTACAAGACTTCGCCTGGTTACGTTATGACAAAGGGAAAATGTACTGCACCTTTTGTGCTAAAGCAGGACAAGATATTGCTGGTAAAACAGAGTTCATTTCCAGTTCGAGTCATTTTAAAAAAGAAACCGTAAAGAAGCATGGAGAGAGTACAAAACATGAGACCGCCAGGGATTGTGTCATTGCTAGGTCTGCCCCTCGTGCCACCCCAATCGTGAAAGCAGTGCAACGTGCTAGTGATAAAGTCACTGAAAAAGAGATGAGGGAATTGAAAATAAAATTCAATGCAGCCTACATGACTCTGAGCCTGAATAGCAGGAAATGAATAAAAAAGTGAAAAAAAGAAACAAATGACTGCACATTTAAGTATTTACGATAATATGATTCAAGATGGGGGCAGCACTGCCACTGTTGGGCCCTTGAGCAAGCCCCTTAACCCTCTCTACTCCAGGGGTGCTGTATCATGGCTGACCCTGTGCTCTGACCCCAACTTCCTAACAACCTGGGATATGCAAAGAAAAGAATTTCATTGTGCTGTAATGTATATGTGATCAATAAAGACTCATTATTATTATTATTATTATTATTATTATTATATGACGTACTGAACATTGCACATATTGCACACTGTGTCTACTACTTTTATCTACTATCCACAGTCCAAAGGCTGTGGAGCTGGAAGGCTACGTGTGGGAATGACAAAAGATTTTTAAAAATAAAATAAAAAATGTATCAATACATGAAATTAGATTACACAATGTAGTTGAGGTTTACATGAATAAGCAGAAATGTAATCATGCTTATCTTTCCTATAGCACAAATGAAAAGCCCTCTCTAGAAGAGCAGATTTGTCAAATGAAACTTTTTCCTTCTTATCCACTGCTACGGTAAACTAAAGAGTAGATATTCAAATTACACTGCTAAATGTGACTAGCGTTAGCTACGTGTAGTAGCGCAAAATAGTCCATCAAATGTATTAGCAGGTGTAGCCTATACACGAGTCCACTATCGGTCACATCGCTATTGAGAACATGCCCCAAATTCATTGCTTTAGTAGAATTTAATGGTAAGTGAAATGATACTCACATTGTAATGTCCTTAGTATTTGTTCAGTCTACAGGTCCTCTAACACTCTGTTAAATGAATAAATGTAAATGTACTATGACGTAAATTTTGTTTTAAATCAATTAATTCAGAAATTACACACAATGTTAAGTTGATGTAATTATCAACATTATTATGTCAACACAACTCATCAAAATAATGTGTACAACTTTAAAAATTTGTTATTAATTCAATAAATTAGAATTTTTATCTTGCAACCACACATTAAATTTAGATTGTGGGGGTTTGTTTTGTATAGCTCCGCTGTTAGAAAATACACAATGGTTGAATGTGAACATAAATGAGCAGAATGTAAGCTTGTGAAATAAATTAAACTTTATTGATTGCACTTTTGAGAAATTGGCATGACTTTGAATAAAAATTTACTGAAATAAATACTCTAAAACATTGATATACCCGATGTTCAAATGTTCAAAAAGAAAAAAAAGTTTTTACATACCTTCTAAATAGGTCCCTTTAGGAGGTAAACGTTTTAAAGACGGTGTTTTATAAGAAACGTGCGTATTACATGCCTTCTAAACCTAACCATTTAGGATGATAAAATAAAAATTTCTACAGTCCTTCAAGGCTGTATGATGTCGTTGTTCTCTTTTACTGAAAGAAAGGTCAAAATCATCAGTGTTATTTGTTGTGAAGACTGAAGTGACAATATGTCTGAAGAAAATGAAAATATGTATTACATATCCTACCTTCTAACCAGGTTAATTTAAGGGTGAAAAACCTTTTTTAAAGACGGTGTTTTAAAAGAGTCGTGCATTTTGTTTAAACTATAAACAAGATTTCAGAAAATGGTCCGCCAACGAGGATACTTACACAGAACTGTCGCTAAATACATAAGCTTTCGTCTATGCTTTGACATCCCATGTCCCAGCAGTACATTTATGACCTCTGATGACTATGTGGGTGTGTGGGGGGTGAGTGTGAGAGAGAGACACACAGGTGTTCTTTTGGGGGTTTTGCTGACCAGAATTCTTACAAATGTGTTTGTTAACGAATTAAAGGGAGTCATGTGTCTCAGTGTTAAAATTATGGTTAAGATGTTGTAGTTAAAACACAGAAGAAACTCTGCAACTATCTGTTACAATGTCTGCTCCGAGAAATGCTAATACCCTTAGAAGATTGCTGTGTATTCACCAACAAGAGGACCTGTTGAAATGAGAGAGGACCTGACTTTTGCTACAAAAAAAAAATAAAAAAACCAAGAGGATAGATTGACAAATTATTAATGAAGGTAATGTAAAGACGTTGTTGTTTAACCCTGAGCAGGGCGTCAACAGCTCCAAAGATCGTGTCTTAAGTCCGAGGGTTTAGTTAGGAGGTAGAAAAACATTTAAAGACGGTGTTTTAAAAGAAACAAGTGTTTCATCCTTAATGGTAAAAAAGAAAAATGGTTGTACTCCAATATGAAATAAAACGGCGGAGACACACTGAGTACACTTCTGTTCCACAGTCTATAAGGATCCCAAAACTTCATGTAGTGTGGAAAAATATATACACCCTCCGTGACTCTGTTACTTAAGGTTTAAACATTATTATTTTGTGATGGCAGCAAGACAAAACGGTTGTGCATTTGGTATGTGGTGATTTTAGAATTAGGCCCCAAATGTCAATTATGATTTGTGTATGGCTTCGTCAGGCAAAGATCACGATGGTATGGAAAGAGTATACAAGAGTAATTGGGGTGATCTAATGCTTAGGACTTGTACAGTACTTCAACTCGGGAACGTCCCACCATGGCGTTCAGAGAGGCATTATCTAAGGTACACGTATATATAATATAGATCAGATCTATATTAGAAGGCGGTGTGGTATAACGTGAATCAGCAATAAAGTTCTCAGCTTGAGTTGTTTTGTTTGCGTGTAAAGTATACAGACAGAGGATATTTCACTGAGGTTATGTTAATGAAAAGGCTGTGCCTATTGTACAGGATTGTTGTGATTGTCGTGCAGCTCTTGTAAGATGTGGTAAGGAAATTTGTGAAATACAAACACAAAGAAGTGGTGGTTGCTTCGGATTAAGAAGAAAAAAACCTGCCAAATTGATACGAGTGTAATATAAACAAATGTTTGTGATGCCTGTGAAAGTCTTTCAAAAGTGAATCTGTAGGTAGTTTCCCTTCTGAAGACTGGAGCGAGTAAACAGTCCTCAGCAACTGCAGAGTTTTTGTGGAGTGTGTGTACATTTTTGGACCAAGTGTGGTCCTCTCTCAGATTGTTTGCAGTTCCTCCGGTGTAAACTATAACACGTATAGTTTATAACAAGTATAGTTTACACACGTTAAAGACTTAACGATCCTTGCTATTCAGTAGACGTGTGCCAATAATCAATTCCTCAACGTATCACACTGTTTAACACGCACAACAAAAAAAAAAAAAAATCAATGAGTGTTCTTTTTGTACTCGGGAGCAGCAGGCGAGTCGTGGGTGACAGGTGCGTTGTGCGTTAGCAGAGGGCTTGAGTGTGTAGATGGATCCAAAATGGTGGCTGAGTTTTATGTATTATTAGGGAGCTCATCATGGTCAGGTTGTCCGGATTGGACAGGAGCACATTTCAGCAGGTGAGGACGCTACGCTGAAGGTGATCCGTGTACAGGAGCAGTAAGGAGGGATAGATGTTGCAGAGGGATAGATTCCGCCAGTTTCTTATCGATGGAGGAATTCGAGGACGCTGCACGAGTCGCTCTGTAGAAGTGCTCGTCTCTTTGACCTGATTTTCCTGCATTGTAGGGAGCCGTGGTGGATGTGATGGTGTATTTGGAAGTACAAGATTGAGATTTTCCTGGTTCAGAAGCTGTATGTCCAATATCTGACTAGGTTTAGACTCGCCAGGTAGAGCGTAGGGGTTCGGAATGAGGGCTTGGTTTTTCTTCAGGCTCCCTCTCTTCTTCCTGAGGTTCGGCTCGGACTTCTCCTCAGGGATCGATGGGTACTGGACCATAATGGTGGGTTTCTGGCGGAGGTCTTGGTGTGTATGAGGCTCGGTGGCCATGATGGTGCGAGCACTGTGCATTCTCTGAGGGAGTTTGGGGCCGGGCTTGCCGTGCTTCTTCTTCCAGCGCTTCAGCTGCGTGCGTTGCTCACGTTCCACGTCCTGTGCCGATACCTGCAACTCCAGAACCTACAGCAAAAATCAGTCACAAAAATGAACTGGAATAGAATGTCATTCTACTGTACTTAATGTGTTAGGATGGGCTTCATTACAACGTCATGTAAAAGACGATGATAAATATTTATGAATGCTAATTTTGTAGAAATACGAAGGTGATGATGGATAAAACATGCTTGATCACCATGGCATGGACTCGCATAGTTACAGTAATGACAGGAAATGTTACAGTAGTGAGAGACCCATCATCATCATCATCCTCCTCCTCCTTCTTCTCTCTGTTGTGTTACCTGGAGCACGAAGAAGCCCTCCTGCATGTATCTAGGCTCAATCGCTCTGAGGACCTCCATGGTCTCATACTGACCCGGACAGGCCTTGAGCTTATCCCGAGTACCCAGCATGGACGTCAACACCACCAAACCCACACAGAATATCATTTTCACTCCTACACAAAGAAAGAATGAGAGAGAGAATCAACACAGAAAGAAAAGAAGGACAAGTGTGTGTTTGTGTCTGACCGTCACACAGGAACATGTCCCACACTCTGAGGACCGTGGCCCAGGGCAGAGTTCTGGAGAAGGCGCACATGAAGCACTCCATCATGTAGAGCACCGGCTCGATCTTGTGCTTGTCCAGGTGCCGATACGCCACAGAACACACTCGCTTCACAGCGCATGCAGGATCTCTCCGTCCAGCTGAACCGCCTCCTGCACACATAACGGTTCACAATAAACGATATAACTTGCTGTTAATAACACAAAACAACTGTTCTCCTATACAGAGAAGCCCTGTTTCTAATAATACATTGTGCAAACAAAACACGTAAAATTACAAAGCAAAACTACAGCTCACACTAAAATACATAAACACACACACACACAATAATATAGAACATTAAACCTTAAAGAAAACACTAAGCAAAACTGCCTCATGAACACAGCAACACATACACACAAACACAAGATGGCGGTGTTGAGTCAGCGGAGCAGGGTGGGGTTTGTAGCTCCGATATATAATTTCTAACAGAGCTTATGATCTGTGTGGCGTTACAAAACTAAATTACCGAGTGCGAATGTTTCCTCTACAACTTCAGACTGAACTACATTCGCTTCAGTCAGATTTCAGTTTTTCACTTTTTCACGCCTGCAATCCACGGATACACAACTATAGCCGTTTTAAAAACGTGCATTCAGTCCGGTTTCTCGTTTCTACTGTACTTCTATATTCCAATTTATTTAACTAGGCCTGTAAAAAGAAAAAAAAAAACCCAAACACATGGCAAATGGTACTTCTCAGCTTAATTTGATTGGTGAACAAATACAGTGGTCTCAGTTGATCCTAAATGTTTCTTTCCCAACAAAATAGAAGGTTTAACAAATAAAAAAATGTAATTTCTCAGGAAGTTATTCAGTGAAGTAACAATGAACTATTTTGGCCCTTCAAAGCTATTCAGTGATGAATGTAGCCACCCTTCTTTTCAATAACCGCCGTGAGCCTTCCATTGAATGTCAGTTTCTTGATCTGTTCATGATCCATTTTAGCTGAATGGAGCATTGTCCTGCATAAAGATCATGGTCTTCTTGAACGTTGCTGACTTCTTCCTGTACCATTGTTGAAGAAAGGATCTTCTACAAACTGGCAGTAGATTTGGGAGTTCATTTTCAGTCCATCTTTAACCAGACGGAAAAGGTCCATCTGCTCCATCTATAATCACTCTTATTTCATTGGTCCATGAAACCTATAAGGAACGGTCTTCAGGTATTTCTTGGCCCAGTCATGATGCTTCAGCTTGTAAGTCTTATGCAGTGGCGGTTGTATTTCAGCCTTCCTTACTGTAGCCATGTCTCTGAGCACTTGCCACCTTGTATTTCTGGACACTCGTGGAAGGTTGCAGTTCTGAAACATGGTGGCGGTGCTGGCTAATGGGTTCTCTCACGTTTTATTCTTCTTAGTCTTTTGCAGTCAACTAGCGCCTTTTCTTCTCCGTGGTTTTTTGCCCCCTGTCGAGTATTCATCACAAAGCATTTTTCTTGGGAGGTCACACCTCAATAATTTTGCGATCGTCAGTGTGCTGCAGCCCCCTGATAGGCATTTTACAATTTCTGACCTTTTTTTTTTGACCCATTTTCCTGAATTGGAGAAGCTAATAATTATGCAAACCTTATATAGGATGTTAATCACTTTAAGGTGTAGTGTTTATATGTGGTGTTCTCCCAACAGGTTATTTTGTAGACCTTGATTTTGTTTGATAACGAGCTTTGCTTTCATTGGTTGGCTTAAAGGAGGGCGGGATCATGAGTATTCTACTTTTTTCCCCTTCTTCGCACTCTTTTTGATTATACTGTTCTATCTGCTTTTCATGCACAAGTATGTCCCTGTACTATTAAGGGGAAAAAGTGCATGTGCAAGGAGATGTACTACAAATATAATATATAATATAAACTTACACACATTTTTAACCAGACAACACCACAAGCTGTCAAAATGGCTGACGTGGCCAGTTTTATCCATGTTGGGCAGAAGGATAGACTGTTATCGTAACCATAGTGCAAAGTGTGAATGAGCGAGCAAAAAAACACTGATAAGACCGATTTGAAAACTTTCCAGGCTGATATTCTAATGAGCACGCTTGACCTTTGTTGATGTGAAACACTCAGCCTGCTATGGTACTATTTGATGATATCTTTTCATGTGACAACACTGAAGAAATGACACTGTGCTACAATGTAAAGTAGTGAGTGTACAGCTTGTGGAACCGTGTAAATTTGCTGTCCCCTCAAAATAACTCAACACACAGCCATTAATGTCTAAACCGTTGGCAACAAAAGTGAGTACACCCCTAAGTGAAAATGTCATTTTACAGTTCAACAAACTCTCCTCCAGCCCCCCAGTGCTGAGCCGCCCACAGAAGACAACGTGGTGTAACCTGTGATACATCTCCCAGCCTGAAGAGGGAGCACTGCTCAATGCATACATGCTCTCAGTGGGGGGTGGGGGAGGGACATCTGCTTTGTGACTAAGTCAAACTTTCTGTGAATATTTAACCATTTGTCCTCATTCTCACTAATACGACTGTTTACAATATTATTCATATGAAGTTGGAAACTGTGCAGAGGTTTAATGTGTTTCTAATTGAAAGTACAAACTCTGAGACAAACTATTCATGCATTAGTGCTGCTCCAGCTTTTTAGTGTCCATCACACTTTTGTGTGAAAGCATCGCTGTGTGCACCGTTAATCCAGAGTCTGTGATTAGATTATCCACATCATGTTCAAATAAATATTTCTATAGTAAACGCTTTAGAGCGGGGAAGCCTTACTGTGGTCCTGTAAGACTACAGTCCAGTACAGTTTGGGAATTTTCCTGAATCACACCCGATTTAAGTCCTCGGGTCATTAGGTAGGAGTGTTAGATGAGAAATCATCACACTGTGCATGATCACAGGAATTCAGGACCAGAGCCATGCTCCCCTGATTTATAAATTAATTGTTGATGACCTTAAAGTAATTCCCAGTGAAGATTTATCATCTTTTTACAAGCATCCTTTTCACATGTAAGAAAAATTGCAGTGATTTGTACATTTGTGCTCTGCATTTCTTTCAGAGACGTGGGACTGAATTGTCGTGTATATAGGCAGTTTTTTTGTGCTCTGAAATTGAACAGGACTTTTGAGAAGATAGCTGCTCATGGTTTAATTCACTTTTAAAAAGGGACTGACAATATGAAGTGAGCATACGTGTATAAAAAGGTGGTTGTGTTGAAGAAACCTTGTTGACCGATCTTTGCTAACTTGCTCTGTCTGTGTGTGTGTGTTTACTGGTACAATAGTGGTAGCAGATTTTCAGAGCCGAGCTTACAGTAAGGAAGACGCTGAAGTGTACTTGTTTGGAAGATGTAGAAACTCAAGTCTTACATGTTAGCACAAACATGTCTTTTTCCTTTATTAGGGAATTTGTACTTTTGGACATTTTTGAAAGATATCATGCTTGTGAAATGTGCTTTGCGTGTTATTCATGTTCAACTGGTTGTACTGGGCTTAGATTTGTGTCTTTTTGAATCATTTACGCTCTATGGCACCTTTTACGGTTTTGCTGTATGGGCTGTGTTCCAATTGATCTGTGTTTGATCATTTCCTCCCTTCGCTCAAACGTTGTATTTGAGAAGGCCTTCTTAGTAGAACGGTTGTTTTCCTCAGCTTTGGATTTAGCTGAGGGCCGAGAGGTTTTTGGAGTTTGAAGAGGAGGCGATAAAAGATTTGGAACACAGCCCTGTTTTCCTTTCCGAGGTTCCCCGGCTTTTTTCCGTCACCCGTCACCTCCTAACCGAGCTCAATTCTGCTGCAGCTTTTTAGCCACAAGCTGCTGGTGCTTGACTTCTGAGGCCTTATCCTGTTAAGCGGCCGCACTATGGCAAAAAGGAGAGTTCAGTATGCCGACTGTATGAGCTTCAGTTGAATGTGTATGTGGTCGAACTCTTGGTAGGACAGTCCAGTATATTACAGACGAACACAGACGAAAACATCCACAAGGCTTCCACTAAATATTGTTGAATGTCCGCTCGTATGCAACTCTCCAACAGTGTCACGTCCTATCGAGAGTTTCAGTCAATGTTTATAATCTAACACAATGGGATTTTTTTTTACTCTGGTGTAATTTTCTTGACCATTTTAACGCAGCATCTCTGGTGTTACTTTCGTCAAAAATGTAGAACACCAGAGACGAGGCAATGACGACGTGATCTCGTTCCTTCGTGTGTTTTTGCCTCAGATTCTGGCGACTGTTCAGACTCGGTTTGTAGCGAAATTTCAAATCCACAAATGCCTTGAACAACGTACATTTTCAACAATCCGTTGAAATCGACTGGTCCATTTCCGCTGCACGGTGGATTTGAAGGGTGCACTGTGATCAGTGTGGCGACGTCTGGGAATCGAGTTTCTGAAAAGGCCACGAGTTGGAGGTTACATTTAGTTTCTAAGGACATCTGGGCTCTTGGTGTCTTTTGGATAGGAACTGCAAAACTTTTTCTATAAGGGTGAAAACAGATGCATGCTTAGATTCTTTATCTGTAGACAGTTTATCTTGCTTACTACATTGACATATGAAGTTTGGACGGGTTCTGTAGAAAGAGATTAACATTAAGGGGGAAAAAAACAATGTAAAAATAAAATACTGAAAGTGAATTTGTCCTGGATTGTTTTATTTATTATTTTCCATTGGGATGTCAAAAGCTTCTTCAACTTGGCCACAAATCTAACAAAGCCAGGTACATTGTCAAGTATTGCCCCAAAATACCTCTATGGTAGATAGATGTGCTCACTGATCACTTGTACATGTGCTCATTCATACAATTATCCAATCAGCCAATCATATGGCAACACCACAGTGTACAACATCAAGCAGGATCAGATGAAGAGCTTCAGTCAATATTCACATCAAACACCAGAATGTAATCCAGTGATTTTATCCGTGGCATGGTTGTAGATTCTAAATGGTCTGGTTTGAGTATTCCAGAAACTTCGGCTCTCCTAGGATTTCCACACACACACTTGTGTGAAAAACATCCGGTAAGTGGCAGTTCTCGGGGTGGAAACACCTTGTTGACGAAAGGAGAATGGCCAGACTGGGTCAAGTTAATAGGACGGCCATGGTAACATCAAATAAGCTCTCTTTACATACATGGTGAGCAGAAAAGCATCTCAGGATGCACAGCATGCCAAACCTTGAGAACAGTAGAAAACCTCATTGATCCAAGATCCATTTTGAAGTATTAAAGATTTATAAAATGTGACACTAGGTTACTTCTCTATAGTTAAAAAAATTGCAAACAGGAATGTGTGTGTGTGTGTGTGTGTGTGTGTGTGTGTGTGTGTGTGTGTGTGTGTGCCCGCTTCATACTCATCCACTCCCTACTTGTGCCTGAGTGTATTCATTGAGTAAAGACAGTGTGTGCTCTTAAATGTATGTATGTGTGTGTGCGCGTGTGTGTTTAGACAGCAGTGTGAAGTGGTGTACCACTATGTGAGGAGGGAGAAGTATGCTCTGAGGATGAGGAGATGGAGCAGGATGACGTGGCCTCTCTCTGGAGCTCCTCCACGTTCTTCACGCAAAAACAATAACTCTCTCAGATTCTGATGGAGCGGCATCTACATAATCAACAAAGCACACAAACATCAGTTTCGTTCTGGGACACCGATTTTCTAAATCATTCCATTCGCTTTCTATTTATTTATGTAGCATTATTAAAAGATCAGTCATCAAGCCGGTGTAACCTTAATCTTTATCGCTAGCTGCTCCTGAAGTGTTTTGGAAATCGTTTCAGCCACGTCATGTTCACTCACCGTCCACTTTATTAGGAACACCTGTACGTTCATGTAGTTTTCTAACCAGCCAATCATGAAATATACAGGAATATAGGGGAATCTCAAGAAAACTCCATTTCAACACATTAAAAAAAAATAATCTCACAATGTTGGACTTGAGTTTGTAATGCAGTGAGCACAACCAAGGAGTGCATTTTAAAAAGAAAACTACAATGTTGTTGAAGACTGAAACCTGTACCTACAAACTAGAACTGAAAATGGAACCACTGAAGAGTCAACAGTGTCAGAGATCCTCGTGTGTCCAGTTCCACTGTGTACGGCACTTTTTATGCTTACCGACCCATTACTCCAGCTTTTGTGTTTTTTTTAGCTTTGTGCTGATAGAAATGGTTTTGTTTTTTTAAAGCAAACTTGGTGTTAAAACCCAGAAACATCTAGAAATAAAAAGTGACATTCATCATGTGTTTGAAGTGACACTGTTCAGTTATACAAGTAACTAGGTATTTTGGTATATATTGGAAACACTATTTTTGAGCATTTCCCCAGAATTTCATAGAGTGTGGTTTGCAGTATAAGCACCTGTGGTCTCATGCGTGGGTTCCAACGCACATAATAACCCACCCAGAGCTCCAGATGTGTGAGACTGGCCAGTGGATACAGCACCTGGTTTTTACAGTCCACATAGAACGGGTTAGTGAAGTCCTCCGGCTGACTGTTAACGTAGGACCACAGTGACTGTTTTACCCTGTACTTCCTAAAAACAAAAGAGAGAGAGAGACAGAGAGAGAAGTCATAAGACACTTAGACAAATTCCTTTCCATTCAGAAAAATCAGACAGGCTGGAAAGCCTCCGCCCATTAGTGGAGAAATGTGGAGCGTACCTTTTCCATTCTCTCCTGCTCACTGCTGTAGAGGAATGTACCAAACAGGCAGCTGTAGGGGCGATCCAGGATGGGGATGAGAAAAAGCTCTTTGAACTCAGTGTATAGTAAGATGCTTAAATGCGGATCTGCACAATAGTGCCTGAACAGATAATCAGTCTTTTGTTCAGTACGGAAATTATATTTAATTCTTACAATTAGAGTCCTCTTCAAAAGTATTGGAACATCAAGGCCAATTCACTTGCTTTTGCTGTATACTGAAGACATTTGGGTTTGAGATAAAAGACGAATATGAGACGATAGATCAGAATTTCAGCTTTCATTTCCTCATATTTACATCTAGACGTGTTACACAGCTTAAAATATGGCAGCTTTTTTGAAGCCATCCTATTCATTAACTGTTCAAAAATACTGGAACGAGTGACTGATGTTTTTTTCTTGCTGGCCAGGTGTACCTCGTTAAATGGACTTTAAAGAATGAATAGCTCTGAATGTCTTCTCTTGGTTTGAGCCCTGGGTTTCACCTGTGGAGACAGCATTTGTTGTTAAAAAGAATAAACCGACATGAAGACCAGAGAGCTGTCTATGGGAGAAAAGCAAGCCATTTTGAAGCTGCGAAAAGAGGAAAAACCGGTCTGAACCATTGCACAAACATGGGGCATAGCCAAAGAACAATTTGGAATGTCCTGGAAAAGAGAGTTAGTTCTCATTATGATCTCTTACTTTATAACATTAAAATAAAACAATAGTTCCCTCACAAGCCTCTCTTTTTTCCCCCTAACTCTTGAAATTAATAAGACTTGCAATGTTACTGAGAAACTGGAAAGTGCAATGTCCTCTCTGCCGTGACACTGGAGACTACTTCCATAAAACTTCCATAAATAGATAACTTATAAATCTTAACTAGATCACAATGATCATACGTCTTTTTCTTTAAGTGACATGTTTATAATATGTTTACGATTAAGCTTAGAATATGTATTGCGTACGCCATACTAGACCCTGTCAATGAGCTGTTACTATAGGAACGAGAACGAGCACATCACTATAAAGCTGTAATTTCCCTTGCAGCAGGAATCAGAATCTTGCTGTTCCAGAAATGTCTCCAACGCCTTCTGACCAATCAGATTGGAGAATTCAACAGTGTTGTGGTGTAAAGCATCAGTAGCTGACCTGTCTCATCATCTGCCACACACAGTCGATGAACTGCACAAAGAGAGGGGATCGTTCCGAGTTGGCGTGATTCTCATCTCCAAGGCCGACACGCTGAGAAACACAGAGAGAGAAAGATGGGGTTAAATATACATGCGTTCACGCACCCACACACAGCCACGCCCTCACTGCTCATACGCACCGAGGTCAGCTTGTGTCCGAAGCTGATCCACTCCTTCTCGATCAGTACCTGGAACTTGTGTCCGAAGCTGAATGTAACTGATATCTGATATTAAATTATTGTGAATTATCTATATTTTACACTTTATTACCCCATATCTATCTAATTATATATATATATATAGTAAATCGTGCACATCGGAGCAACTTCATCCCGACCATTGCCTGCCTTCAGGGGTGCTAAGGAGCTCCTCGACCATGCCCATGCCCAATGTAAGTTACATTTTCACTGGTGCTGGCGCGTCTACCGAGTTTTGGGAGTTTTCAGCCATGTTTAGGCCCTTAAAAACGACAAGAATGCATGAAATAAACAATAAACACCAGAAAATCAATAGGGCCCTGCACCTCCGGTGCATGCGCCCTCTGGTGGACACCGGAAGCGCTGCACCTTCGGTGCTCTGCCCCAATAATAAACAGCAGATCCAATAGGGCTTTGCAGCAGCGGTGCTCGGGCCCTAAAAAGCAGAATAAAGCACCAACAGAAGACACAGAAGCACAAAAGCAGGTAAGGATAATTACAGAAATGGTTACATTACAGAGATCCCCACAATGTGATCCATGACCACAGTAACATGACAAGAAGCTTCACCTCAGACCAGTCACCAATTGTTGTAGGAAGGTGAAAGTGGCTGCCTTAAAATATTTTTACCTCAAAGTGATTTGTAGTGCGCGCGCACACACACACACACACACGGTGGAAAGGGTGTAGCAAAAATCATGCAACTACTGTGGGAAAAAGAGGGGGAAAAAACCCTGATACTTTGTACCTGATGCATCATCTTTTATAATTGTGATTAATGGTCCGTTAGAGAAGAAAAAATTCAGTTCCATTCTTTGATTACTTATTTGGCATACAGTGAATATTCACACTTTAAGGCCATGTGGAACAATTTCCAAAATGCATTTAAATGGGGTAAATTGTGTACATTGAACCGAGAGTACTAGACATGTTTGCTAAAAGCAACACAAAGGCTTTATTCACACTGCAGGAATTTTATATTGTGTGTTTAGATTTTTTCTTTTAGACAGACTGTTCAACTGCAAATTTGTTCTGGTGAATGACAGGCATTCAAAATCTTTCTGCAGAACTCTGTTGAATATTCTGTACATCAGAGATTCATCTGAACTTCAACAAAACATTTCACATTTATAGAGCTCTGTCTACGGTCATCAAGTAATCACATTTATAAGTTTATTTATTACCTCTCCCCTCTGTTGGCTCAAATATAGCCTATTACCCAAAAACACTTAAAATTCAACATAGAAGCCAACACTCACATCTACCTCTGAGCCCAGTTGGAGATAGAAAAAAAAGACACCAGCCGTGAGTGAGAAGAAGCAAGGGTCCAGATTTATTGTTCCGTTCCACCACACGAGATCCACACAGATGAGAATTCTCAGAAGTGATGAGCTTAAGCTCCTGCATATCCTCCATACTGTCCTGCATATCCTACTATTCTGTTTTTTTATAGAGAGTTTCTCTATTACAATAAGATTATTAAAGTTATTCATGTGTGTGTATGTTGTGTCTACTTGCCCGCCCTTGACTGTACGAGCGTGTGTGTGTGTGTGTGTGTATTAGCACTCCTCAGCTCAGCTCGTATACCTCTTTTTGACTTTTTTGACTACTACTGCTCTTAAAGATCTTTAAAGTGTAATTCCAATTTGTCAATGTCCGCCTAATCCCGCTTCTATGTGTCTAGGTGCCCATCTTTTCTTCTTCTCCCCTTTGCTGGATGCTAGGTCTCCCTTATGTTTATTTTATGACATTTTTTATCCACAACACCTCCCTGATGGATATTTACACCCCCCGTTGCCTCAGCAGAGGAAAAACCATCATTGAGGACAGCTCTCACCCTGGCTCTGATCTGTTGCCCTCAGGGAGACGTTACAGGTGCATCAGAACAAGGACTAATAGATTCAAGAATAGTTTTTTCCCCAAAAGCTATAATCATTCTAAACACACACATGTACTGATTTCACAGTATAGGTATATAGTGTCTCAGAACTGTGCATTTTATAGTACCCCCCACTTAACCATAGTTAAGAGCCAAATCTCCACCATTCTGAAAACATAAAGTACGTATTCATGTGTAAACAAACATGTGTTTTAAAATAAATGAACATTAGAACAGATTTACTTGTCTCTGACTGAACAAAGCAGGCCATATTAAACTGGGTTAAATATACAAATCCACACAGTTCACCAGTCCAATAGAATCTGTACAACACGTTAGCAATACTTCTGCTCTGTTTAGACCCAGAAAATATAAAATACTTACTTTAGTATGAAATTTCTGTCAAGTGTCTACCATGGGGTCGGGATTTACGGTCTGTGAACACGTGCTGATTACACGTGCAGGAAAAGCAACCCACACGTGCAACCCTGACCGAGTGAGAACGACTCAAACGATTCAAGAAGAGGATTCTGAATCGGTTCATTTAAAGAATCATTACCAAAGCCGCTTATCTTACTTCGATGGTTTGATAACAACAGCCCGTCTTACAGAGTGCTGCAGGAATGAGTCGTGAAACCCAGAAACGATTCAGCGTACTAGCACTTCCGTCAATGGGGTTTTGGGTTAAATGCCGGAAATAAGGTCTGTGGTGAACACAAGCTCAAGATGTTTTCACGTTTATCTCGACACACAGCCTAGTGAGAGACTTTTTATTATTTTAAGGTACATTTCCTGAAGAAAATGTGAGTGGTGCTTGCCGTGGCAAAATTCAGATCGGGTGCCAATACTTTTGAGAACTGCCCGTGAAGGGCGCCAATAGTTTTGAGAGCCGGACGCATAGGGCGCCAATAGATTTGACAGCCGGACGCATAGGGCGCCAACAGATTTGAGAGCTGGCCGCCAAAAGATTTGAGAGGCGGCCGCGCAGGGCGCCAATACTTTTGAGAGGCGGAGATCTAAAAATAGTAGTGCTACACAAGCTTGGTTGCAGTCGTGTTGATTAAGGAAAGCTACAAGGTTACAGATGTGAGGTTCTGACCTTTACGGTACAGTGAGGATGAGCAGAACATCTACACAGCATGGAACTGTGAATAGACTCAGTGTCTGTGGACTCGTGTACACACAGTTTGGTGAGATTATGCTACAGGAACAGTCAAAATACACCATGGCCTTGAATGTTTTGGCCCTGTCGTAAACACTAAACAATCACAACTACTCTGTTGAGAGCGAGAAATGACCTCACAGAGTGCTGCGTGTTGACGTCCATTTTATATAGTTACTGTTTCTGATAGAAAATCGATCTCCCTCGCGCGCTCTCAATTCTGCACTGTAACAGTGTGGGACAGAGACCCAAACAGCAAGGTGAAAATGATCTCTCTGCAAAACATGCGTAAAAGTCGTTTAAACAGATTACACAGGGTCTCTTTCTCCTGCAAGGGGTATGTC
The DNA here is from genome assembly GCF_001660625.3 of Ictalurus punctatus. NCBI lineage: Eukaryota > Metazoa > Chordata > Actinopteri > Siluriformes > Ictaluridae > Ictalurus > Ictalurus punctatus. The sequence goes on from NC_030427.2 coordinate 2,798,798, forward strand.
AACTTCAGACCAGAACTATATACCCACCCAGCTACCAACACGCACACACACGCGCGCGCACACACACTAATTCAGCCACTTAAAAACAGGAAGGACTTTTATAAACAATTAAAAATAGACTATAATATGAACATTTTAACAAATTAATAAATAGCGCAAAAAACACAGCAGTTAAAACACTGTAAATACCCTCCTTTATCAAAAGTCTGCTCTTGCGCCCACACTCTCGCTCTGATGCCAGCTGGAGCCGCCTCTTCATGGTCCCCTGCTGATTTTGTACGTTTGCCCACTGACAAAGAAATGATCAGTCTATAATTTTAATGGTAGTTGTATTTGAACAGTGAGAGACAGAATAACAAAAAAAATCCAGAAAAACCCATGTCAAAAATTAAAAAATAAAAGACACCTGGGAGCCAGAAATCTTTCTGATTGAGAGGGGGTCAAATACTTTTACCTCATTAAAATGCAAATTAATTTATAACATTTTTGACGTGCGTTTTTCTGGATTTTTTTGTTGTTATTCTGTCTCTCACTGTTCAAATAAATCTACCATTAAAGTTATAGACGGATCATTTCTTTGTCAGTGGGCAAACGTACAGAATCAGCAGGGGATCAAATACTTTTTTCCCCCTCACTGTAACTGTTTATTGCACAGGTAATTCCAGCCAGTTTGATCACCGTGATCATTCCTAAATCTTATCACACTACTTTATCTCGGTGTCTGATTTACTTCAGACAAAATTCCAGATCTAACCACCTAACTTATGGAAATTAAAGTTTATTTTAAACTACTTTTTTCTTTCCAGTTTCATTTTTATTGAACATTTCTCCTGAACACGTCTACATGTCAACTGAACATCACCTTTTCTCTTCTCTCCTCCCCTCCCTTTCCCAAGGAAAACAAATTGAGCAACACACAGCAGTAAACATTCACAGGTTTTTCTTCTTTTTTCACTAACAAAGGAAAACAAAATTAAAAATGCAGAAAACCCGCCCCCCGCCTCATCATGGATACCCAATAACTGTCGCTGGTTATAAAGATATTGTAAAATCCAACAACAGGCACAAATATTTAAGTGGGAAGTGTCTAACTCCATAAAGTATACAATAAAGGGATGCCCTTTATAAAAAAAACTTGTCCGTACAACCATTCATCCTATATGTTATTTTCTCGAGTTTCAGAAAAAACATCACGCCCTTTAGCCGCTGGGAGATAGATGGGTATTTAGCAGACTTCCACTGCAACAGTAGGGAACGTCTTGCTATAAGGGATGTGAAAGCAAAAACATCCTTTTGTATCAAGCTCAATGGAACTGAGGCATCAGGAATCCCAAATACAGCAATCAATGGACAAGGATTTCAATCTACCCTGAGAATAGTGTACATGATGGTAAAAAAACAGTCCAAAAACCATGGAGATCTGGGCAGAAGAAAAACCTATGGCCAAGATGACAGGGAGAGCCATGGCATTTATCATACTTGTCCTCTACGTCCGGATACATCACAGAAAGTCTCGACTTGGACAGATGGACTCTGTGTAAAACTTTGAACTGGATGAGTCCAAGACGAGCACAGGAAGTGGTAGACTGTACCCTCCCTATAGCACGTTCCCAACACCCCTCAGTTATCTGTACTCCTAACTCCGTTTCCCACGCATTCCTAACTTTGTTACACGACTCACTACCTAACGCCAGAATGAAATCATAAATCCTAGAAATCATTCCTCTCTGATGTGGATTGTTTGAAAACAAGCTTTCCCAAGCCTGTTCAGGAGGCGCAGAGGGGAAATCAGGAAAACATCTAGAAACGAAATTCCGAATTTGAAAATACCGAAAAAAAATGAGTCACAGGGAGGTCATAAGTGTATGCCAGATTGGCAAAGCTATCGAACACACCTTCGTGATACAGATTTCTAACTTGTTCAATACCCTTGTCATCCCACACTGAGAATGTGGAGTCCAAACACGATGGAGGAAATAGGTGGTTGTTGACTAAAGGACACAAAGAGGATGCACCTACAAATTTAAAGCGCCGTCTAAATTGATACTAAGTCCTAAGTCCTAAGTGTTGAGGACAACTAGATTACCAGTATATAGGGAGAGTTTTGTAGGTAGAGAGGAATAAAGTAAAGCAGGTAAAGAGGATTCCCTACACGACAATAGTTCCAATTTAGACCAAGAAGATCCAGGAGATTTAACCCAGTAGCAGAGTTTATGGATGTGCGCAGCCCAGTAATAGAATTGAAAATTGGGTAATGCAAGTCCTCCACTAAGTCTACATTTCTGCAATAATTTACTAACCCTTGGTGGCTTCCCTCCCCAAATAAAAGTACTAATTATCTTAGCCAATGAATCGAAGAATGATTTTGGCAGAGAAAGAGGCACTTGCTGGAACAAGAAAAGAAACTTCGGTAATATATTCATTTTGACGACATTGATCCTGACAATTAGAGAAAGGGGTAAGTTACCCAAATCTGAATGTTAGATTTAACCTTTGAGATAAGGGGAGTGAAGTTAGCTGATGAAAGATTAGATAGAGAACGTGTCACGTTGATACCTAGGTATTTAAACCCTTACTGACTAAATCGAAACGGTAAATCTGACTGTTGGAGAGAAAATGCTGCAGTATTGACAGGAAAACAGTCGCTTTTATCCAAATTTAATTTATAACCAGAGACAACACCGAAGGATTCCAGAACAGCCAAGACAGCTGGCATAGAGGCAACAGGATCGGTTACATACAATAACAAATCATCAGCATATAGCGACAATTTGTATTCTACACCGTATAGAACTATTCCTTTAAACAAGGGAGAAGATCTTAATGCGATAGACAGAGGTACGATAGCGACAGCAAAAAGCAGAGGGGATAAAGGACAATCTTGACGAGATCGTTTGTCTGAACCCTGGCATTAGGGGTTGAGTAAAGGAGGCTAATCCAAGAAATAAACTCATCCCCAAATCCGAACTTCCTCAAGACTGCAAACAAATACTCCCACTCAACCCTATCAAATGCTTTTTTCAGCATCTAATGAAATCACAATCTCAGGAAGCACTGCCGAATGCTTTGAATAAATTATATTAAAGAGCGTACGGGTATTGAAAAACATCTGACGTCCCTTTATAAAACCCTTCTGCTCTTCACATATAATATAAGGGATAATGTCCTCTAAACGAGATGCCATTACTTTCACCAACACCTTTACATCTGCATTAAGCAGAGACAGCGGCCTATAAGAACCACAGGAGGTTGGATCCTTACCCTCCTTAAGAAGCAGAGCTATCGTGGCTTGTGTCAGAGTCAGAGGCAAAGACACATTCCAAGGATTCGTTGAACACAGATAAAAGCAATGGAGCTAATTTTCCAATAAACATTTTAAAAAATTCAACTGGAAACCCGTCCGGGCCAGGAGCTTTGTTAGATTGCATAGTTTTAACTGAATTCAAATTTCTTGAAGAGAGTGGGGAGTCCAGTTGCATGGCAGTATTCGAATCACTAACAGGGTTACAAAGGTCTTGAAGAAATGCATTCACTTTAGTATCGTCTGCAGGAAATTCAGATTTATAAGGTGAAGAGTAAAACCATTTAAAAGTAGCATTAATTTCCATGGGCTCTGTAGTGACGATATTATGAGTGTTTTTAACACTAGGTATGAGACGGGAAGCGGCCTGTCGCCGTAGCTGACGTGCCAGTAAACGACTTCGGCTCGTCGCCATGTTCATAATATGAACCAGGAGTACGTAACAACAAGCGTTCCGCCTCTTTAGTCGAAATAAGATTGAATTCTGCCTGTAAGTCGATTCGCTGTTTAAGAAGTTCTGGAGAGGGGTTCAACGCACATCTTTGATCGAGACTACTGATCGCAGATGTAAGTTCATTAACCCTAGCAGTGCGCTTTTAATTACAGAGAGTGGAGTAAGAAATAATCTGCCCTCTGATATAGGATTTAAGTGTCTCCCATAACAATGAATAAGAGGTGGAGTCATTCTGACTGAAGAAAAGAAAGTCATCCATAGAAGTAGAAATGAACTCACAGAATTCACTGTCTGCTAAAAGAAGAGAATTAAATCTCCAAGGCGGTGGGCTATGTTTATAAATAGAAAGATGAATATCTAATTCATGATCGCATGGTCAGAAATTACAATACCCAAATAGTCAGAAGAAACTACACAAGAATCAAGAGTGCTGTCTATAAAAAATAATCAATCCTCAAATAGGATTTCAATAGGATAGCACCTGGGAGAAGAAAGAAAACTTTTTAAGAGCAGAGTTACGGGATCTCCAGGGATAAACGCGACCGTTCTGACCCATAAAATCGGAAAATGTTTTAGACATAGCAGATTGATTCAGAGTACGGGGATTAGACCGATCAAAGTTTTGGTGAATTACACAGTTTAAATCTCCACCGAAAATCTACAGGTGAGTATTTAAAAAGGGAGATTGCTCAACAATCTATTAGCAAATTCCACATCATCAAAGTTTGGAGCGTGTACATTTACCAACAACACCTGTCTTTGCATCAGAGTACCAGCAACTATAATATATCTACCGTTCACATCAGCAACAACGTTAGTGGAGGAAAACTGTGACCTTTTGTCAATTAAAATAGCGACCCCTCTTGCTTTCGAATTAAAGTTCGAGTGGAAGACTTGACTCACCCAAGGGCAGTGTAACCTTTGATGATCTTTAATACTTTAAGACGTAGGTGCGTCTCCTGTAAAAATACTATATTGAAGTTTAAATGTTTCAAATGTATAAAATCCTTAGATGTCTTGACAGGATTACCCATACCTCTGACGTTCCAACTAATAAATCTTAAAGGCGTGCCTGTCCCAGCTATGCTGGGATCCATATGACTACTAACCATTTAAATAAAGTAAACCAGAGAAATATAAATAGCCAATTAGAGCCGAAGTGGGACCTCCCAAAGTTTATTTTAAACTTCTAATCAAAGTTTGCACTTCTAAACCAATGACAGCTTTAACGTTATTAATTGTGGAAAGACCATGGTATAGGCGGGTAATCCATGGCTAGGTGTGCATTAAACAATTTGCACGAGTGGTTCTTTTCCTCCACATCATGCATTAAAATCGTTTAATGCACATCTAGCCGTGGATTACCCCTTACATATCATCTGAGAGAGACAGCTAATTCTGTATGTAAACAGATATACTTACCAATCACGACCTCTCCGAGTTGGAGAGCGGACAGTGAAGTCTTTCCATTGACTCCCCTCCAATTGAGATTCTTTGCCAGGGAGTTAGCAATCACCCTCTTCAATATGCGCCAGGTGCAGTCACGCACATACACCCCGTCAATAAGCACCAACCAGTTTACCTGAAATCGATTTAAAAAATAATATACACTAGTATAAAAACAAATAATTAATAAGCATGTATTGCCTCGTCAACTGTGTCAGTGCTTCTCACTACTCCTGCAGTTACCCTGCCCTGTGTGTTTTCCATCTCTACTAAAGAGTAGGTCATAACTGTTCCCTCATATCAAAGTGGTGTTCAGTGTTGTGCTTTGAGTACGAGTGTGTCACCTTGAGAAAACAGAAATGCTCTCAGTAGCTGTGTAATTGTGCAAGTAGTTGTTAACAAAAAGGAAAAAAACTCTCACCAGATTTTGCTTGTAATCTGGGCTCTGTTGCATCCTTTGCTCCAGACTACGCAGTCGAGGAAGGTCTTGCAGGGGCAGTAAATCTTCATCAATATCCAAAGGCTGCACCTGGACCTCCTGTTAGTGCACACACACACACACACACACACACACACACACACACACACACACACACACACACACACAGGAGCCACTGCTTCTTTTTTATTTGTGCACTGAAAGTGAAAGAGGCGGAACAGACACCTCGGTCATATTGACGATAAAGACAGGGTTAGACGGAAGATTCTCCAACTCAATGGAGCTGCTGAGAACCCTGGCAGGGCTCACTGACTGATTCTGAAAATCCACATTCACCCTGAGAGAGACACACACACACAGTGAGTGAGAGAGACACAGAGAGAGAGACCTGTAACAGAACAGCACTAATGTACAGAACATCATCTAAACATCACACTGTCTAGGGGATGTGGTCACATGACTACTCTCACTTAAAATGTAACCATGACTCATCTGATGATGCTCGCTGCAGAGTGTGTGTGTACCGTGTATATCTGAGGTGTGAGATACACTACCCCCCTGCCCAAGTCTCCACCTCTCCAGCGGGTTAAACGTTGAGATGGAGAGGAAGTCTCTTCTGCGTGAGAAGGAGAGACAGAGAGACCTCTGGGAGAACGCCAGAACCTCTCATTGACGAGCGGTAGAACTCTACATAGGCCCTGATACACACAGACCCACAATACATGTTTATAGAAAATCACAATTAAACACACACACACACACACACACAGTGGTGTCACACACACCTGGAGCTGTCAAAGGAGATGGATTTGATTTAACCACAGTGTCTGAAGAGAGACTGGAGCTGTTTATAGTAGAGGAATGCAAATGGAGGGAGATTACACACCTGAGAGAGAGAGGGAGGGAGAGAGAGAAATATTATTAATAATAATAATGATAATAATCCCCTAGTTAAATGGAAGCTGACTGAATACCACTATGGTGGTCCTGGGGTCGTTTCCATAGAGTTCCCTGGAGGAAGCAGTTCGGATAAAATGCGCCTGCAATCACCACCTGAACAACGGAAACATCACTGATACTTAATAATAATTATTATTTATTTTCTGCAGGAGTAAGTTACACTTCTTGGACTTTGTCGTCATGGTGACAATTTTAAACTCTGCATTTGCAATTTTACTTTGGATGCTTGTGCTTCTAAGGCTGCGAATTATGACTAATATTTATATTTACTGTACATCAGGGGTGCCCACACTTTTTTGACTTGCGAGCTACTTTTAACATGACCAGTCAAAGAGATCTACCTACACTAAAAATGCTAAACATATACATATACATATATATATATATATATATATATATATATATATATATATATATATATATATATAAAGTATACGCAGTATATATATATATATATATATATATATATATATATATATATATATATATATATATATATATATATATATATACACATACATACATACACACACACATACATACAATATATGTTCATGTACCTTGCATAACTGCATGAACCCTTATGGCGCGATACAATTCAGTACAATTTTGGTCATTACCTTACTCTGATGACTTGCACTGAATAGAATCAGCCAGGGTTGCATAGTCCGGACAGTAGCTGCTGGTAGCCAGCCTCAAGCAGGCCTCCAAATGATGATCAGTCATTGTGGAACGGTATTTGGACATAATGATCTTCATGAGGGAAAAGGCTGACTCACATAAATAAGTAGAGCCAAATAATGCAGTCAAGGAGGTGGCACATTTCCTCATGTTTGGGTACTTTTCCCCTGTGAGTAAGTTCCAGAACTGTCCATGAGCCCTGGACTTCAGCTGAATGTCAGTCTGTAGTTTCAAAAAATCTCATCCTCCACTTCAGACGAGTTCAGGTGAAACAGCGCTGCAATTTTCGATGCGAGTGAATCAACCTCAACATTGTCCCTAAACGGGTAGCACATGAATGTGGCGAATGCCTCCAATAAAGCAAAGTCTTGAAAGCGTCTGTCAAACTCTGACCGACAGCTGTCAATCTGCTCCGTGTAGCGTGCAATGTTAAACTGCGCACAAGCCTTCCACTGCGTCTCCAGATCTGACGCGAGGTTTTGGAAGTTCCCAAAAACATGGTGCTGCAGCTTTGAAAACAGAAGTTGCATTTTCCGTTTAAAGGCATTAACTGCCTTTAATTTTTGTCTTTTCCTTGCAGCTCCAAATTAAGTTGGTCAGATCGGTTAAAAATGCTCGGTTAAAAAAAGTCCAGCAACCACTGATCATCACTGACTTGGGTGTATTCTGCATGTTTAACAGCAAAAAGAAACTCGCTTATCTCCGGACAGAGCTCTCGAAATCTCTGCAGGAATTTACCCCTAAGCCGTCTCACGTCAGTGTGTAGCAGGAGCTGATTGGTCGTAGTCTGCCTTCTCCAGATGCGCACGGAACAGCCGTCTTTGAAGTGAACTAGCACGTATAGAACAGGCGATCTTTGTTTCAACATCCATGATCTCTTTCACGTTTAGCATTCTTGTGCATAAGGCTTGTTGGTGTATTATGCAGTTGTTGGCTCAAATTTAGCCTATTACCCAAAAACATTTAAAACTCAACTTAAAAGCCAATAAATACTCACATCTACCTCTGAGACCAGTTGGAGATGGAAAAAATACACCAGCCGTGAGTGAGAAGAAGCAAGGGTCCAGCTTTATTGTTCCATTCCACCACACGAGATCCACACCGATGAGAATTCTCAGAAGTGATCCCCCTACCCTGAGCTTAAGCACCAGTATTTATACTGTATTTACACACTAGATAACCCATATGTTTCCAGAAAAGGCCTATTTCACTTACACATAGAATCAGAACCCAGGCATTTCTAATAACCCAGAAAATAAAAACCCAGCGTTTTGAATTACATAGAGAATCAGAAACCAGGATTCTCATTTACCTAGGTGGTCAGAAACCAGGATTCTCAATTACCTAGGTGGTCAGAAACCAGGATTCTCAATTACCTAGGTAAATAAAATGACGTAGACAAGACGACTAAACAACCGGGAGGGACCTTGGTCTTATCGTTATCTCGGGGGGGGGGGGCAGTTTGACCCAGCCACCCTTATAACTGGCTCCTCATGGTTCTTTCTTAAAATTAAGGCCTTCCTTGCGAGCCAAGAACCCTCACCATTTGAGTCATGAGTAAGTTTACATTTTCCTGTATTTCTAGTTTATAATTTATTTTCATATTTGCACTATATTTCTTATTTTATATATATTTATACTACTTGAAAAGCGGTTTACTGTACTTCCAACTTCTTAATATCATTACAGTTCTACTGTCCTGCATATCCTACTATTCTGTCTTTTTATAGTTTCTCTATTACTATAAGATATTATTAAAGTTATTCATGTGTGTGTATGAGAGCGAGAGAGTGTGTGTGTATGTTGTGTCTACTTGCCCGCCCTTGACTGTACGAGCGTGTGTGTGTGTGTGTATTAGCACTCCTCAGCTCAGCTCGTATACCTCTTTTTGGCTTTTTTTGACTACTACTGCTCTTAAAGATCTTTAAAGTGTAATTCCATTCCGTCAATGTCCGCCTAATCCCGCTTCTATGTGTCTAGGTGCCCGTTTTTTTCTTCTTCTCCCTTTTGCTGGATGCTAGGTCTCCCTTATGTTTATTTTATGACATTTTTTATCCACAACACAGTGGTAGTTAAAGAAGTCAGGGAAAGCATCGTCTTCCCTGCACTTGGCAATGAATCCATTTGCACTGCTCAACCATTGACTGATATCAATTTGCACACTGGAGCTGGGTTTTGTCAATGAAGTCTTTAAAAGACTGAAAAATGTCCTCTCCCCACGATTTCACTTTCTAGCCTTTAGCACTGGCGCGCTTGATCGCACACGTGTGGTGAGAGAAAAGACGAGATCTCAGACTGGCTGCCCTGTACGTCAACTAACTACGTCAACTAGCGATCTACCTGCACTTCCTTTGCGATCGACCAGTCGATCGCGATTGACATATTGGGCACCCCTGCTGTATATATTTTGACCTGAAGACTACACCTGCTCTACTCGTGTGTGTGTGTGTGTGTGTGTGTGTTACCTGCACTATGAATTTCTGTGCGTGCGTGCTGGTGTAGTCAGAGGGAAAAGTTTCGCTGATGTGCATGTTGAATTGTGACACTCAATTCTTTAGATCCTCAAACAACTCGGCCACCTCTAATACACACACACCAGAAATGATAGTTAGGGATCTGTGTCGAGAAGTGTGTGTATAGATGTGTGCGAGTGAGTGAGTGAGTGAGAGTCATAACCTCTTGTATCCGTTTAATCTGAATGCAGTTCTCTTTGCCCCACTCCAGTTCATCCTAAAACACACACACACACACATCAGTACGACTTTATTTAATTCTATAATCCAACACGTTATAATTCAACATAACTGTCACGATCTCCTGCCTCCCATACGCCGTGTACCGGTTTAATCTATTTCCTTATTTGGTCAGTGCTTTCTGTTCTTATTTCGATGTCCTCTCTCATACTGGTTCCTATTTCTTAAATTGTGCACTCTATCTGTACACTACACACTTGACCATCTAACACCTGGATATTTGAAGAGCACACACACACACACACACACACACACACACACACACACACACACACAACCTGCGTGAAGTTGGACCCCCCACCAACACAAAACATCGGCAGAATAGTTTGTGCTGGTTTGTGCCGTAAAATTTTTTGTTTGTGCTGCTTCAGTTCTGGAGATATTAAAAGAATATTTATAGGTCATTCTGGGGTCACTCGAACCCCCCACATGCTCCAAATTCACCCCAAATGGTCTCAATAATAATAATAATAATAATAATAATAATAATAATAATAATAATAATAATTCAAAAGAAGAGAACTATAGCGCCTTAACCCACACTGCGCATGCGCGAAGCCGGATGACTCAGCCATTAAACTAGTAAAAGAGCTCTAATTAGCCAGTGAAGCTAAATGTCGTTCAGCCACGTCCACTTATAAAAGTAAATCATGCAGTATTCTCAGACTGGGCAGTTATTGACAGAGTGAATTCATCGTTTTATATAGAATCAAAAATAACATCGACCTATTTGCTAATCACATTTCGAATAGCTTGCTCATTAATTACACTGCGCATGCGTGGACTGGACTGCCTCCTCAAAAGCTAGCACCGCTAGTATATTTGTATAATATTAACATTAATACTGAACCAGAGTGAATAAAAACAGTTTTAAAATGTTATTTCTCACTTCTCCTCCTCTTGTTCTTCTTCTCCGTGCGGGTGTGAGTTATCTTTGGTCGGTTCCTCGGTGATTCGGTCATTAGTGAACCGAGCTCCGAGAGTGAATCAGTGCGCCGTCACCGCCTGCTTCATACTGATACACCTGAAACACAGGTGTTAACACCGTTAACTACACACATACACACAATACAGCAAAAAACAGAACGGGTTCGGTTACACAGAACCAAATAAACTCACTTTAGTTTGGGTCCAAACGGGCCAGAACTAACACTAACACCGCTTTCTGCTCCTACCTTCGACTTCTCGCGCTCGTGGTGACGTCACCAACGTAACGGACGTTGACGTAAATTTGAATCTTTGAGGAGAAAATAAAATAAAATAAACCCAAATATTATTTCATAAAAAGCTTCATTATTCTCTTCTTCTTAAACACGATAGAGGATAAGATATACAAATACATAAAAAAAAACAGCTTTATCATTATTTTAAATCAAATCCACTTTAAAAGTGCTCCTAATTACATTTTAATTAAAAATATACTTCATCTTACTCTTATTTAATTAAATTTTTTAAATTAATATTTAATTAATCGATGATTGTAGACGTTTTGAGGTTTCACGTTCTTTGTGCTTTATTATCATAAATATACACTTTGTTTAAACTTTTGAGTTTGGACACAAAATGTAAACATTCCTCATGAATCCAGAATATTCATTTGTTTATTATTTAGAAAGTAATAATTAAACAGCTGAATAAAATGATCAGATTAATCACTTGCAACATTTAGGATATGAATTTCTTGTATTGAGAGAGGTTTTTAATTATACACAGATATAAATAGATGTTGTTTATTTGTAGTTTTCATATTTGACTCAGTACATTACACCACATTTATTTAATCAACTATTTATCAAGTTTTTTCAATATTGAACTGAATGATTGTTCAATATCAATAAAAATCTTCAAATAATCTATCAACACCATCAATACATCTCATCAGTAAATAAAAATCTACATTTATCCAGCTGATCAGCTTCGGCAGGTAAAGAAGCCGTGGCTTTAATCTGATCTTCTGATTTCTAATGATAATTAAATGACAAAATACAGAATTAAAGAATATCTTTATTTAAATTCAAAATCACGAATCATTTTTAAAAATATGGACTAGAAGTCATTTCTACAAGTGTTCATACAGACAGAAAGACCAGAGATGAAACGGATTTAACAGATACAGGACAATTAGGACAAGGAAAGTGAGAGAACTAGAATTATCATTTTTTTTATTATTTAAAAAAAAAAAATTACAACTGTGTTCAAGATCACAGCAAAAAGACAGTAGAGGAAACAAAGGGAAAAAATATTTCACATTTCCTGTTTAAATTCAACAGTAAAATCTCATGAACTGAAGACATCGTGACTTTTTGAAACCGGTCGTTACATTTTTGAGTCAAACGGAGCAGGTAGTGATGAAGAAGCTGCCTCGAAAGATCATTTCTGTTCCTCGAAGAGTAAAAAAAAAAAAAACATTAAATCCTAAATGCATGAAAAATAAACTATGTACATTTTATGTCTAATTACAGTGAACCCTACGGAGAGTGAAGCTCACAGAGGCGAAGTGTTCACGCTACAGCAAATTTCACCGGTTGACGCTAAACTCGCTCACTTAGAAGGTGCGTTTCTCTGTCCCGGGATATTCCTAGCACTGTGTGAAAGCTCCTGAGATGTCCAGCATGGAGACGTGTGTGTATGTTGATGTGTACACAGTACCAATGGTCAGGATGTACTGTTGTGTCCGAGTTTCTCGTTCTCCTGAAAAACACACGTGCGCGCGCACACACACACACACACACACACACACACACACACACACACACAATGGAATTGTAAAGCAAAACATTGGAATATATATCTTAATCACATCTCATAGTCCTTTTATAGAGTCTGAATCAGTTTGACTGATTCATTTTGAGTTTATTCAGAGTCGAATCACTTTCTAGTGAGAATCAAATACTCATCTCAGTCTAGTTCGTTTGGAAGTGTGCGACTCTCACTAGAAAATTATTCGACTCCGAATCGTCTCGAAACGAATCAAAACCGATTCAGACTGGACAAATGGACTAATAGAAGAGAAAGAGCAACAGGAAAGAGGACAGCCTTCCTGCTGAAAGCAAACCGGATCAGAATCTTACATTAGATTATTTTCTATATTTTTATTTTAAATCAGTTGTGTTGTTTTTCTTCTTTCTGCACTCGATTAAGGAAACACAGCAATGATAAATAAATAAATAAATTTATCTGTCCAGCTTCCTCCTCTTCGTCCCCCAGAATGACGTGTGGGTGACGGATTGACGGATTTAAAAAAAGATGTCTGGGCAAACTGTGACCTCCTAGAGTTAAAAGTGAGCATCCAAGGAAATTTTATGTGTTAACTGCACTACATTCTGCAGTCACAGCACCAGAAAAAATATGTCCATCTACTGTACATGTTAACACACAAAAAAAGCTTTTGAGTATTAGTTACCCTGTCTTACTGTACAAGGCACCTGCAAATAATAAAGCAAGTAAATAAAAGTTCATCTATCATTTCACTTCCACTAATCAGTCTTTTGACCAGTCTAAAAATAAAAAGACTAAAAAGAAACAGACTTAGCAAGAAGAACTGAAGATATGTGGATGATGATGTCTCAGTTCCACCGCAGCTTCAACAGCCCTGGATCTTCTCCTTTAAAGCTTGGAGAAGGGCACGTCTTTCGGACTCTTCTTTTCCAGGGCTGCCTGCGCTGACTTCATAAGATCCTGTGTCTGCAACATGTTCATGTTCCAAGTAGCCTGGAGACGCAGAGGAGATATCTCAGATTTCGACCGCTCTACTTTGTGTTTGTGGCCATACTGTGTGTGCATGGGTCTACCTTGAGGCTAAAAATGCTTTTCATGTCTTAAGCAGGTTCTTACCATGTAGTCTAGGCTCTCAGTCACACTGTGGTCTCAGGAGTAGAGGAGGTTGATTTTGGTTCCTTGGACAGCGACGCGACTCCGGCCTGAAATCTCACCTGCTATTTCCAGAGCTCCAGCAATCATGGACTATCAGGGAACACACGACTGCAGAGATGAAGAACAGAACACACACTTGCCTTCATTTATACTAAATAATAAAGCTACATGAAAAAAATACATGGTACAACCCAAAGTCACATTCTTCTGTTATCATTCCATATCTTCCATGTGTCAGTCCAGAATTTCACCTTTTTGTGATCACAGAAATTAACGCAAAATCAAGAAACTCCACAATATTCAGAGGAGCTTCCACTTTTTCAAAGTCACTGCAGATTTGGGCCAAAACATGTCATGACACGTCATCACCACAACAGGCCTTCAGCACAGGTTACTCTACTTCCTGAAAAAGTGCAGACCCGGATACAAGTTACGTTCACATTCATGGGACAATTCACATTCACAGTTCCATTGTAACTGAACTCGGACCACCTTCTACAGGTAGTCTCGGGTTCGGTACCGCAGTGCACTTCCCAGTCCACATTACGACGGTCACATTACCAACTTTTCATGCAAACTGCTCTGTGTTGGACTAAACATCCAGTGGGAAAGCCCACTAGAACAGCTACACTGCAGAATTTTTCTGTCTAAAAATGAACAAATTTCAGGTTTTGTAGCTCTTCTTTGATAAATGACAAGATGGTAATATCATAAAATAGTTCATCATAAAACTTTGTATTAAAACCGACATCTGATGCTCACTGTGGTTTATTTAATCTTCAACAAACTGCAAATGTAAATAATTGTTCAGAGTGTGCCCCCTTGTGGTCAACTCTTTCATAGGGGCTTGTACGAGTCAGAACAATCAGCCCATTCTTATCTTCTCATCACTTACTATCTCTATATATGATCATATGGACAAAAATAGCTTGTTTACAGATCTTGGTGTAAACATGTAAGCAAGCAATGTATGGCAAGTTAATGTTCCTCATACCTTCACCTGAAACCAGGCATCCTGTGTGCACAGACGAATATCACAGGCTGTGATTAGATCCACTCCTGCGAAAGAAGAAATCAGATCCACAAAAAAAAAAACTTAGTAATTCAGTCTCCTGCAGCTAAAAGCCCCAGTAAAAGATAACTCTCTGATGGTTAAAGCTTTGCAGGAAAAGTGACAGCAAACAATATGGATGGAACTTCCCAGAGTTGTGGTGAGTGTATGAGATGATGGTACTTAACACTCCCAACAGACCTGCTTCCACACAAACGCCATGCACTGCCACCACCACGGGCTTTGGGCACTGCAGACACATCAAACACAAAGTTCAGTTTATATACCACAATGTATTACTCTAATAGGTTATTGATTGTACAAATACTACATGCATGTAGAACCCCTACATGCTTTGTGTTTAATTTATGTAAGGAATAAACATACGGTTATAGGAAAACAGTCAACGATCCAATGAAGTGGAGTGACCGTTATCACCCTAAGGTAGAACTGCACATTCTGAAGTGTTTTATTCCCCTTACACCACAGCAAGTTGTCAACAAGCGCATTTCGTTATTAATTAAAGAAGATCATGTCATACACATTAATCTATTTTAAAGGCTGATCGACAGTGGATCTTACAGATGCCGATAACCAAGTCGGGTAGCACCTACTCATAACCGATTACTACTGAATGAAAATATAACACTCAGTGGAAAAATTAAGTTCACTTTATTACAAAAATAAACAGTACTGACCGTACCATGAAAATGTACTGCACTTTTACTAATGATATATATATATATATATATATATATATATATATATATATATATATATATATATATATATATATATATATATATATATATAGCATCAGACTTTTAATCTGAGGGTCCAGGGTTCAAGTCCCTGTTTGGGTGTTGTAGTACCCTCCATATCTTCTGAGAGGACCAGTGAAACCATCTAAGGTGCCTCTTTCCAGCATGTTTTGTTCAGCAAGCAAAATGGGCAAACTAAGGGTAAACATTCAGCAGGTTGTCAAGTTACTAATGGTTACTAGGTGAGAGTGTTGCTACCTAAGCTTTGTTACCTTTTAGCATGAAGTTGACAAAGACATGGGTGGTCATCATAGAGATTGGAGTCCATATAACAGCATCCTTATTAGACTGCGCAGAAAATCATGGGTCTGTGTGAAAAAGAGCACATTGAATGACCCCGACGTGATTTGAACCTTCTGATCTGGAGTCAGACGCACTTCCGTTGCGCCACGAGGTCCCAGCTCGAAGCCTATAGCGCATCATGGTGCAAGGCATACTTGTTCATCGGCGTGGCGATCAAGACACATTGGAACCCGGAGACAGGTGGTGGGCTGTGACTGTTGCGACTAGTGTCTGACATCTGGGCAAGAGCTCTTTCAGAGGACAAGGCACGAGCCCTTTAAAGGGATAACCTGCCTGGTTTCCCTTCCCTGGACATTAAGGGAGATTTTCAAGATCAAATGGTAGATCTCACCCCAGTGCGTGAGAGTGAAGCGTGGACAACTTATACCTGAAGCGCAACTCAGGGACTCAACTGCCTATGCGATAGAACCATGGTTCAGCCTTCTTCTGGGTAACTTCACACATTTACCATTTGTACGAGGCCTTTGCGTCATTATACGTGTCAGACGATGGGCAATCAGTGGCAAAGGTGGCGTAAACCTGCTTTTTGAGAGGCATACAGAGCCAAGATTACACGTCAGTTTGTGGTGTGGAATTAACGTGTTTGTTAGAAATTTTGGTCTCCTTGTGCAGAAAAGCCAAGTTTAACTAAAAATGCTGATGCTATTCTACTTGTTCTCATACCATGACACGAAGGCATTCCTTGAACCAAGACAAGCCTCCAGAGTGAGCCTTACGAATAAGAGTTATGCTGGTAACGATTTCCAAGCGACATGCTGGTCAAAAGTGTGCTAGTTGTAAACAAAAATACGAACAAGGTCGTTAAACAGAAAGCACTGGGGTTAAGTTGATCTCAACTTAGAAACTGGCCAACATAATAGATAGGACCAAAGTTCAACATTCTCTTGGTTAACGTCACCATTTTACAGGTTTCACAAGAACCTTGTCTCTTTGTATGTCTCAGACTGCAGGCAGTCAGTGGGTAAAGAAGTATGAAGGACAGAGCCGTGGTTGAACCCTGTTGTTTTGTATCCTTGAATAGTGGTGCTGAGCTGTGTTAATAGTTTGTAGAAAGCCATGAGAACCAGATGGGATGGGCCCTTTCCAAGCCAAGGGCTGAGCACCATTTATGTCTGTGAGAACCTCTGTGTAACCTGTGTAACCTCTCTCCTCTGAGAGGTCCAGTGAAACCATCTAAGGTGCCTCTTTCCAGCATGTTTTGTTCAGCAAGCAAAATGGGCAAACTAAGGGTAAACATTCAGCAGGTTGTCAAGTTACTAATGGTTACTAGGTGAGAGTGTTGCTACCTAAGCTTTGTTACCTTTTAGCATGAAGTTGACAAAGACATGGGTGGTCATCATAGAGATTGGAGTCCATATAACAGCATCCTTATTAGACTGCGCAGAAAATCATGGGTCTGTGTGAAAAAGAGCACATTGAATGACCCCGATGTGCTTTGAACCTTCTGATCTGGAGTCAGACGCACTACCGTTGCGCCACGAGGTCCCAGCTCGAAGTCTATAGCGCATCATGGTGCAAGGCATACTTGTTCATCGGCGTGGCGACCAAGACGCATTGGAACTCGGAGACAGGTGGTGGGCTGTGACTGTTGCGACTAGTGTCTGACATCTGGGCAAGAGCTCTTTCAGAGGACAAGGCACGAGCCCTTTAAAGGCATAACCTGGCTGGTTTCCCTTCCCTGGACATTAAGGGAGATTTTCAAGATCAAATGGTAGATCTCACCCCAGTGCATTGAATGACCCCGACATGATTTGAACACGCAACCTTCTGATCTGGAGTCAGACACGCTACCGTCTCTCTCTGTCTCTCTCTCTCTCGTGTGCGCATGGACTGAGTGAGTGGGCGGAGTCGGAGCGGAAGTGAGTGAGTGTGTGCGGAGCGTGGCCGAGGCCGCTGCTCCAAGTTCTCTTTTTTCTATCTATTTTTTCTTAAGAAATACGTTTTCCTTCAGGTCTTTGGTTTCTGAGAGAGTTCAATTTACTACTGTTTGTTGTGTGCGCGCGCGCGCGTGTGTGTGTGTGTGTTTGTGTGTGCTTCTCGCTGGCCTGGTCGGCTGTTTCCGTGGTGTTTTGGGAAACATGGCTGTCCCAGGTACCGGGAAATATGAGTCTCTCACGCGGCGGCATGCTATTAAAGTAGCCACTACCGCCAGCGTTGAGGAGGTTAGTCTGGCCGTGGGGGAGAGTGTAGGATACGACAACATTCTGTCTGCGGCCCGGATGAATAGTGCTGTTGTGCTGTTTCTGAAAACGGTGGAGTTGGCAAACGACATGGTGGACAGTGGAGTTGTGATTGATGATGTGTTCCACTTAGTGCTTCCTTTGTCAACCCCGTCAAAAAAAATAATCCTGTCGAATGTTCCTCCTTTTATTAAGGACGAGGTTCTGTCCCAAGCTCTATCCCGCTATGGTAAACTGGTCTCCCAGATCAAGAGGATTGCAATTACAAGCAAATCCCCTCGTGTAAAACATATCGTGTCTTTTAGACGATTTGTGTACATGGTCCTGAAGGATAATAATGAGCTGGAGCTGACATTCAATGTAAAGGTGGAGGATTTTAATTATGTAATTTATGCCACTACTACTACAATGAAGTGTTTTGGGTGTGGTTTATCTGGTCATCTGGTGAGGGCCTGTCCAGAAAAACGGGTAAATCCCGAAAATAGTGATAATGCTAACGTAGCTGCTGGTAACGAAATTACTGTTGGAGAGGGTGTTGGGGTGGATGGGGCCCACACACTGGGAGAGGGAACAGCAGTACCCTCTCAGGTGGAGGCACCTGAAGCTGGCCCCTCTCACCAGGGTATCAATGTTCAACCAGGTGAAGAAGAGAAGGCTGAGGGTGAGCCTGAGTTATGTGATAAGGATACACAGGATAGTACGGTGTCACTAGATAGTGTGGATCCGTCCCTTGGTGATGAAGTTGCGGATGATAGCTCTCATATGGAGACGGAAGAAAATGTGTTCAAGGTGCCCCAGAGAAAGAGACGGAGAAATCGCCCTCATGCACAGGCTAAGAGGAAAGATGGCGTAGAGGAGCTGAATTCTGGGGAGGTAGAGAGTGAGAGTGAAGCCTCCGACTGCAGTATAACATGTAGTGTAAATCTAAGTGGCTTTTCGAGCCATGAATATAGCGTGGACGACATCAAGGTGTTTCTGAGAAAGACTAAGCATGCTAGGAATGTAAGGATAGACGAGTTTTTCCCAGATGTGGAACAGTTCATTAGAAAAACACGTGGGTTTATGTCAGAAGGGGGTTTCACTGATCAGGAGGGGTACCGTCTAAAAAAAATCCTTACAAAAGTCAATGTTATGCGGGACAATAATGATAGTGACAGTCAATCCTAGACATCATGTATGTAAATCTATTAGTTTTCATCATTTTTATGAGTGAGTTTCGAGTTGCTTCGTTGAATTTAAATGGAGCAAGGGAAATAAATAAAAGATTTTTGTTGTTTGAAACGGTGAACCAAAAGAAAATTGATGTAATCTTTGCTCAGGAAACCCACACAGACGCTAATAATGCTGCGGACTGGGCCAGGGAATTTAAAGGGTTATCCGTTTTAAGTCATAAGACATCTACCAGTGGGGGAGTAGCTATTTTATTTTCCAATAATTTTATCCCCTGTTCTTATCAAGTTGATGAAATCATAAAGGGTCGACTGTTAAAGGTTAGAGCTCAGTATGAGAATAGGTGGGTCGTTTTTGTTTGTGTTTATGCCCCGACCACGGCCATTGACAGAATGGTATTTTTACGAAACCTAGATAATGTCCTAAAAAATTGTGACTCTGATGATTTTTTGATTCTAGGGGGGGATTTTAACTGTACAGAGCTGGATATGGACAGGAATCATGTAGAGCCCCATATGCCATCACGTAGAAGGCTAGTCGAATTAATGAATTCCTGTGACCTTGTGGACATTTGGAGAAATTTCCACCACATGCAGAAACAATATACCTGGGTGCACTCCTATAATAATATGCTCTCTATGGCCAGATTGGATAAATTTTATGGTTTTAAACACCAGTTAAGTGCTTTTAGAAGTTGTGCAATTATACCGGTAGGATTTACGGACCATTGTATGGTTCTGTCTACTGTGTTTTTAAGTAAACTCAAGCATAAGAGTGCGTATTGGCATTTTAACACCAGTTTATTGCAAGACGGTCATTTTAAGGATGTGTTTAAGTATTTTTGGAGTGATTTTAGAACAACAAAGCATTCTTTTAAATCTGTGCAACAGTGGTGGGATTTTGCCAAAACGCAAATTAAACAGCTGTGTCAACAGTATACCTCCAGTGTCACGAGAGACACAACTCTACGTATGAAATCCTTGGAAGATGAAATAATGGCGCTAATGGAGCCAATGAAAAACACAGGACGGCAGGTATGCATAGAAAATTTAAGGACAAAGAAGAATTTATTGACCAAATTGCTAGACGTTACCGCACAAGGAGCTCTGGTCAGGTCGCGATTTCAGAATGTGGAGTGCATGGATGCACCATCAAAATTCTTTTTTAATTTGGAAAAAAAAGAATGGTCAAAATAAGATGATACATGGCCTGTTTTCTGATGATAGGACACTTTTAGTAGACCATAGAGAAATTCGAAAGAGAGCAGTCGGGTTCTACAAGGAACTGTACATGAGTGAAATCTCCGTTGAGCAGGCCTATGATAACGTCTTCTTGGAAGATCTCCCTCAGGTGTCAGAGGAAGCACATGCAGACCTCGGAGGGGCGTTGACCCTAGAGGAACTGCTACGAGCCCTCCAGGGTATGGAGAGTGGCAAGGCACCAGGGATCGATGGTCTACCGGCTGAATTTTATAAGTCCTTTTGGCCTGAAATGGGTGCAGACCTACTGGAGGTACTGGGTGACAGTTTAGTCACGGGGCGGCTGCCACTCAGTTGTCTCAGAGCAGTATTGACTCTGTTGTCTAAGAAAGGAGATCTACACGACATAAAATCATGGAGACCTGTCTCAGTTCTCTGTGTAGAATACCGACTGCTCTCCAAGGTATTGGCAAACCGACTTAGTAAAGTCATGGAAGAGGTGATCCATCCGGACCAGACCTACTGTGTGCCGGGTCGATTTATTCACGATAACATTTCGTTCATTAGGGATGTTGTAGAGGTCGGAAGGATTTTTAATTTGGAATGTGGTTTGATTTTAATTGACCAGGAAAAGGCTTTCGACAGGGTTGAGCATACCTACTTATGGAACGTTTTGTCTGCTTTTGGTTTTAATTCGGATTTTATCGAAAAAATAAGAGTTCTGTACCGTGACAGTGAAAGCATACTGAAGGTTAATGGTGACTTGTGTGCTCCTTTTAAAGTTCATAGGGGAATAAGACAAGGATGCCCGTTATCAGGCATGTTGTATTCCCTGGCAATTTAACCTCTTTTAGCAAAACTGAGAACAGAACTGCAAGGTATAACAATTCCAAGGTGTGAGGGTGTTTTTAAACTATCAGCATACGCTGATGATGTGGCGATACTTGTTGGCAGCCAGAGGGATGTTGATACGATGCAGAAGATCACTGACGATTTTAGAACTGTTTCTTCTGCCAAGGTAAAGTGGGAGAAAAGTGCGACATTTTCAATCGGGGGATGGTTAGGCGGCATCCCAAACCTCCCAGACCGCTTACTATGGTGTAGAGGTGGTTTTAAGTATTTGGGGGTGTTTTTAGGAGATGAAGGGTTTATGGGGAAAAACTTTGAAGGGACTGTCGAGAAGGTAAAGGGTCGGTTGGAGAAGTGGAATTTTTTAGTTAAAAAAGTGTCCTTTAGGGGGCGTGTACTTATAATTAACAACCTGGTAGCATCATCCCTTTGGCATAGGCTTGCGTGCATCGATCCTCCAATACATGTTTTATCTAAAATCCAGTCAATTTTAGTTAATTTTTTCTGGGACAATCTACACTGGATTCCACAGAGTGTTCTGTTTCTCCCCAAGGATGAAGGGGGACATGGACTGGTACACCTGCAGAGCAGGACTGCAGCCTTTCGGTTACGTTTTGTGCAAAGGCTGCTACATGGACCTGTAAATGCAAACTGGAAGGCTGTAGCATGTGCCATTTTACGGACACTTAAAGGGCTGGATTTACATAAACCTCTTTTCTGGATGGACCCGAAAAAGATGGACATCAGGAAACTTCCTGTTTTTTACCGAAATGTTTTTAAAGTGTGGGGACTTTTAACAGTGCAGAGAGTACAATGCTCAAGTTCTCTCTACTGGCTGCTGCAGGAGCTGATTATAAAGGGTTCCATTTTTGATGTCTCTCAGAGGAAGCCGTTTCCTGCGCTCACGGAGGGGTTCCGCAGGGCTGGAGTCATCACTCTGGGTGACCTACTGACCGTAGCAGGACCGGGTTTTGGGAACGCGGTGGCAGTTGCTGGGCACATAAAGATGAGGTCAGTCCGTGTAGTCACGCAGTTCCTTGTGGAATGGAGGTCCCTGTTGACTGAAGAGGTCTTGAAAATGCTGGAGGAATATTCCGGAGGGCTAATTAGTCCCAATGACCAAGATCCCTTACCAGATTTTAGTGTCTCGGCGAATGTACATGAGTGCTCAGGTGTGTTTTTTAAATCTGAAAAACTAAGTTTTGTGGGTCCCAAGGTACCATCTGGGAAAGAACTGTATAAAATGTGGGTACTATCCCTAAATAAAAAGTTTCTGGACAAAAGAGTCGACACACCTTGGCGGTCTGTTCTACAAATAAAGGAACATGTAAAGCCACAATGGAGAGCTTTGTACAAGTCACCATTAACAAAAAAGTGTGGGGATTTACAGTGGAGGATTTTACACGGTGCAGTGGCTGTTAATTCTTTTATCTGTGTTTTAAACCCTGATGTGAGTTACGAAGGTCCTTTCTGTGCCGTGAGAGAATCTGTTTTTCACATGTTTATGCACTGTGTGAGATTGAAGCCTCTTTTTACTGTTTTACAGAGACTGCTTGGCCATTTTAATGAGAGTTTTACAATCGAAACTTTTATTTTTGGTTTTAAATACTCTCAAAAAAAAGGTTTAAGTGTCAGTTGATAAATTTTATCATAGGGCAGGCAAAGATGGCCATATATGTCATCAGGAGAAACAAAATTGAATCAAATTCAGGGGACAGCGTTTTAGTGGTTTTTGCGATTCTCTTAAAATCTAGGATACTAATCGATTTTAAGTTTCACCAAGAGATGAAAGACCTTGTAGCATTTGAAAATATCTGGTGTCTGGAAGGGGCATTATGTGTGGTTTTAGAAGAAAAAGTGAGATTTCTTCAACTTTTAGAAGACTGTATGCATACTGGTTGATACTTGGTTGCTTATTTTATATTCTTCACTCCTTTGGGGGTTTTGAAGGCAACTGGAAGGAGAAGTATTTTAATTATCTATTTATTTATCTTTTTATATATATATTTATATGTATATAAACTTAATTGACTTATTTTCTCTTAAGGTCATTTGCAATGACTCTGAGGGACTGAAATAGGTCAATGTAGCTTTTAAAAGCTTGTAAATAAAAGGCCTTTGAAATTCAATTCAATTCTCTCTCTCTCTCTCTCTCTCTCTCTCTCTCTCTCTCTCTCTCTCTCTCTCTCTCTCTCTCTACCATTGTGGAATTGTGTATAGACAACATTGTATTTAAAAAAACAAAACAAAATTGTCCTGTGTATTTGTAAATATGTTCTATCTAGCTTGTATTTGTAAATGTTTTAAAATCTTACTCCTTATTTGGAATACATTTTCAATAACTTACTATAACACACTCTGCATATATTATTTAGATACTTATTTTAATTTTGACAAACTGTTAATTTCACATTCTTCTTTAACAGTTAATTTTACACACTGAAAGAGTATCGAAATAGTAAATGTTGACAATGCCGCTTTTAAAAAATTACATAGATACAATATGTAACAGATAATATAATAAATATTTGAACCGATGTTTTTACGTTAGGTTCGTCCGACCCGCCTCCTGGATTTTCCTCGCTTTCTATTGCCTACTTAGCGCTCTACACTTATGTGTGACTGGCCCCCGTGTGGCAGGTGAGAATTCTACCACTGAACCACCAATGTTAAAAATCCATGGAATTCGCAGAGTGTGTTTTAAAGCTGAGTATTGTGCTGCCTCAGCAATTTGGTTTAAAATTCTAAAGGAGAACCTCTTCCATATTTCAGCAGCATGGAGTTTGTTCATTACCCTAGTTTTGGGCGGAATTGATAAGGCTTGTGAAGTGCTTTGGGTGAAGGCTCAAGCAACATAAACGTCTCCAAAACTCAGTTGTGCATGATAAAGCTTGTAATGTTCTTTTGATGAAGGCTTAACTTTCAAAATTCACTTGGGCATTGGCCGGGAATTGAACCCGGCCCTCCCGCATGGCAGGCGAGAATTCTACTACTGAAGTATTGTGCTGCTTCAGCAATTTGGTTTCAGATTTGAAAAGGAGAATCCTGTCTTCCTTATTCCTGTATAATATTATAATATCTCCTCTCTGCTCAACACGCATGTAATACAGTCTACATACCGTAGAGCAGTGTTTTTCAACCACTGTGCCGTGGCACACTAGTGTGTCGTGAGAGATGGTCAGGCGTGCCGTGAGAAATTGTCCAATTTCACTTAGTCTTAAAATTCTTTTTTATTAAAATTTATTCATTATTATCTGCAAATAATAAGCCATTGTTGAGTGTCTGTGCTGTAATATAGTGACTGGCAGAGTAATGTAATATTCGTCCAGGTGGCAGCAGGTAATTGCCTCCTACCTTCTTAGAGACAAGAGAATTAGTGACGCATGCGACAGGTCGTGGTGGCAGTGATGGAGAAGTTTTTAAAAAGGAAAAATGCAAACTCCGAACTGGGCCCTGGACAAGATTGTGACCCAGGTGAAGGGCCTAGTATGAGTGGTGGTAAAAAGAAAGCAAAGACGGTGAGCTCGAGGCAATACAGCAAAAGTTAGGATTTACTTTCACCAGCGATGAGATGACCCCGACTCCATTATGCTTGGTGTGTGGCGAGAAGCAGTCCAATAGAGCCATAGTGCCAAGCAAGCTTAAACGCTATCTCCAAGCGAAACACCCGTCGCTTCAAAACAAGCCGATGGACTATTTTGTTTGCCTGCGTGAAAACACCGAAACAGGCAACATTAATGAGAAAAACCACAAAGGTAAATTACAAAGCCCTCAAAGCTAGTTGCTGAACTTGTAGCTAAATGAAAAAAGTCCCACACTGTGGCAGAGACGTTAATACTACCTGCCTGCAAAGACACTGTCAACGAGATGCTCGGCCCTGACGCGGTTAAAGACATATCTAAAGTCCTGCTCTCAGATAACACAATTGACAGACGTATTGATGACATGTCTACAGACATCGAAAGCCATGTTTTGGAAAAGATATGCATCAGTAGGAAATTCTCAGCTCTTGGCCAATGTGCGTTTTGTGGATGGAGATGCCATTAGAGAAAACTTCCTATTTTGTAAGGCACTGCCAGAAAAAACAACAAGAAAGGAATTTTTTTGGGTCAAATTGGAATATCTTGACCAGGGAGGACTTACGTGGGAAAATTGCACAAGTGTTTGCACTGATGGAGCTGCAGCCATGGTCAGGCACACCTAAGGCTTCGTTAGCAGAGTGAAGGAAAGAAACCCAGATCTTATTGTTACACACGGTTTTCTGCACCGTGACACCTTCGTTGCAAAGACTTTACCAGCAGAACTAGTTCCTGTGGTGGATGATGTTGTGCGCATAGGGAACTTTGTAAAGACACGACCTTTGAAAAGGTATATTTGCATCTTTGTGTGAGGAAATGTGAGCGGAGCATAAAGCCTTATTGCTCCATGCGGAAGTCCGATGGTTGTAGCGTGACAAGTTGCTGGCCCGTGTGTATGAGCTGCGGGAGGAACTTAAAGTGTTTCTGACAAACAAGAGGTCTGATTACTCAAATCTGTTTGCAAGTGATGAGTGGTGTGCAAAGCTGGCATACCTGGCAGATATATTTCATCATCTGAATGAACCGAACACACGGATGCAAGGCCGAAATGAGATAAAATAAATGGATTCCATTTAAAGGTGCACCTCTGGCAACAACATGTGCAAAGTGCCAACCTTGAGATGATCCCACTCACAGAGGAACGGCAAGATCACCCTGCTGCACTGTTCGAGGTAATAGGTAAACATCTGAAATCTCTTGAGGAGAAGTTGTCATTTTATTTCTCTTCAGCCTCCACTGAATGCCTTGACTGCTGTTGGAAAGGACATGACTTTACAGGAGCAGGAGGAACTAACTGAACTGAAACAAGATCGTGGTTTAAAGCTAAGATTTGCTGAACTTCCTTTGGACAGTTTTTGGTTGACTGCTGCCAAGGAATTCTCCATTCCGGCCAACAAAGTTTTGACATTGCTCCAATTTTCCACAACATATGTGTGTGAGCTGAGCTTTTCAAGCCTAACTTCTATAAAAACTAAAAACAGAGAGAGACTGAGAGCTGTTGAAGAAGAGCTTTGTGTATGCCTTTCTTCAATTCCTGCCAGGATATCGGCTTTGTGTTCATCTAAACAGGCCCAGGTTTCACACTGAGTGAGTATAAATAAATTGAGAAACTATATTGTAATTATATATACTGTATTAGGCTACAGAGTGCCATTCTGTAACATTTTTGGTTGGTGGTGTGCCACAAGATTTTTCCAATGTAAAAAATGTGCCATGGCTCAAAAAAGATTGAAAAACACTGTGTTACACTACACAATTTAAGAAGCTACACTTACTTCTGCTTCCATTGAAACACTTTTCAGTTTTGGAGCAACAACAACAGCAACAACAACAACAACAAAAAAGTGTTGGAACAAAATAAATCTTATTTTCCATTCCAGGTTGCAGGTATTCGCGGGTGCAATGCAACACTGTTCCACACACAGATAACTCTTTTGAATGTTTAAGTGACTAAAATCAGAAAGCGCCACCAGCATATCTGACAAAGATGACTCATGAACCAATTCTTTAATCACTAGCTGAAAACGACGTATTGAATTTACACAAACGTCAAATAACAAATACAACATTCTACTTTCTCATGAATATGGTATAGTGCATTGCTTAATCAGCAGTTTTTCTTATAAGGACAAGATATTTAAATTGAATGAATTTAATGAAACCACACATCAAGCTGTCTTTTCTAACAGAACATTAAATTTAGCATTAGCTCCCAGTTCCAGAAAGTTCTAGCCAGACATTCAGGGGGAAAGAATCAGAACAAAATGTAAAATAAAAAAAGTAGTGAAAGATGAAAGTGAAGGAATAAAATGTAAGGAATAAAATGTTCTCTAAACTGATCCTCCAACCCCCAGTAGTTAACCACACCTAGAACGTCTTACATTTAGACAGATTTTTTTTTAAAGTCTTTAATTTATTTATTCATTTTCATATGGTTCATTTACATGTGATTCATTTACGTATGATTCATTTTCATGAGATTCATATTCAAGTGATACATTTTCATGTGATTCATTTACGTTGATTCATTTTCATGAGATTCATGAAAATTCTTTTTTTTTAAGTGGCAGAATTTGTTTTTAACACAATATATAGATTTAAAAAATTATATAATTTCTTTTCCATTTTTTTATACAGCTGATATTTTCTCATAGAATGTTAAATACATATAGAGAAATATATGCAGAATGAAGGACAAGGTTTTGTGCCTGTGCCACCTCCCACACCAATGAGTGTTGGGTTAAGTCATCCCCTAACCTAACCCTGCCTGAGTCTTTTTATTAAAGGTGTTTAATTTAGTTTGATGTGGTTTAGTTTGTTAGAATGTGAATTTATCCGTTATATGTTGGCTAGCTAACTGCGTAGTTAACTAACGTTAGTCAGCTGAGAAGAAAAATATCAGACTTTTTCCTCATTCCCTGCCTGTCCAAACCCTGCCTCCTCTACATCAGATGCCCACGATGTTGAGACCAACTCGACCAGTGAAAGTTCTCAAGTGACATTTGAGTCATCCCAGCCCGTTTCAATCGGTGTGCAATCTTTTACAGATGATGACAGCCAAGCGCAGCGAGTTGAGTCTTCTCCCGTCTCTGCAGCTCTCGTCCCAACAAGACAGTTTAAATCAGCTTGGCTACAAGAGTTTGCCTGGTTACGTTATGACAAAGGGAAAATGTACTGCACCTTTTGTGCTAAAGCAGGACAAGATATTGCTGGTAAAACAGAGTTCATTACCAGTTCGAGTCATTTTTAAAAAGAAACCGTAAAGAAGCATGGAGACAGTAAAAAAAACATAAGAACGCCAGGGATTGTGTCATTGCTAGGTCTGCCCCTCGTGCCACCCCAATCGTGAAAGCAGTGCAACGTGCTAGTGATAAAGTCGCTGAAAAAGAGATGAGGAATTGAAAATAAAATTCAATGCAGCCTACATGACTCTGAGCCTGAATAAGCAGGAAATTAATAAAAAAGTGAAAAAAAGAAACAAATGACTGCACATTTAAGTATTTACGGTAATATGATTCAAGATGGGGGCAGCCCTGCCAATGTTGAATGAATGGATGAATGAATGCCTTTTATTGTCACTATACACATGTACAATGAAATTAAGAGCCACTCCTTTTTGTTCCGTGCAAACGTACATTCAATAAACAAGAAGAATAAACAGATAAATAAACAGATAAATAAACAAGATAAATAAACAAGATAAACAAGATATTGGGGCGGATGGGGTAGGTACTATGAAATGCACAGTTTTGAGACACTATATACATATGCTGTGAACTCAGTACATGTATGTGTTTATAATGGTAATAGCTTTCGGGAAGAAACTATTCTTAAATCTATTAGTCCTTGTTTTGATGCACCTGTAACGTCTCCCTGAGGGCAACAGATTGAACAGATCAGAGCCAGGGTGAGAGCTGTCCTTAATGATGGTTTTTCCTCTGCTGAGGCAACGGGAAGTGTAAATATCCATCAGGGAGGGGAGAGGGCAGCCAATGACCTTCTGTGCTGCTCTTACTACTCTCTGAAGCCTCTCCCTGTCTGCTGCGGTGCAGCTACCGTACCACACCGTGATACAGTATGTCACTGCCACTGTTGGGCCCTTGAGCAAGGCCCTTAACCCTCTCTACTCCAGGGGTGCTGTATCATGGCTGACCCTGTGCTCTGACCCCAACTTCCTAACAACCTGGGATATGCAAAGAAAAGAATTTCACTGTGCTGTAATGTATATGTGATCAATAAAGACTCATTATTATTATTATTATATGACGTACTGAACATCGCACATATTGTGTATGTAAAGAATACATTGTGTAAACTATGGGAGGCAGAGTAAACAAAGGCAGACAGTACAGAAGGGAAAGAAAAGGCAGTGTGAGGTAGCCATTTAACAATGATATCATCATATGTCATATGACATCACTATTTTGGCTCCTGAAAATTTGATTTGGCACATAAATATTTTGGGTTTAGGAACCAATGGCTCCAAGATCTTTTTTTGCCTGGAGCCCTGGAATATGTTTAATAAAATAAATAAATGAAATTTTTTAATGGGATCCAGAGAGGAAAGGAGCTCTACTAAACCTCAAACAACAACGATGACCAAACCCTGAAAGGAGTAAGTACAAGCCTTTTCTACGTAAAGTCTACAAAGAGTGTGGCCACTGAAAACAAAGAAGAGAAAAGGATATATACAACTTTGCAAAGAAAGTTTTCCTGTTCTCCTGTTGGGATGTTCTTCCTCCATTTTATGCCAGTAGCTCACCCAGACCTCAAAATTGCAGTCCTGTGAAGAATGACAAGGCGTATTTTATGCACGTTCCAAGATGTCCATCAAAGGAATGATTCCTTGATTCATCCACCAGATGGCATCACTTCTACATTTTTCCCTATACATACACAGGTATGTGTTTTGTTTCTGATTTGGTGTTGTGTTGATTGAATAATTTCCTTGACTGTTTCTCCTTTCTGAATTCTATTTCATCTTAAAGGATTTTCTGCCCCTATTCATTCTTCCCCTTTGCACAGGCTGTTCCATCTTTCTTCCTTTTTAAAGTGAACTTACTTTAACAATATGTCTGTAGTATTGCACAACAGATTTGAAGTCTTGGCTGACTCTGGACTGATAAGGGAACCTGCAAATGTAAGTGAAAACCAAATTCAAGGTGTCTCAAATCAAAAACTGCTGTAGATTTAACACTGACAAAATATTTCAAATTTTTACAGGCTCTACATCATTCAGAAATTCTGGTGGCCACAACACCGGCTAATCCTTATCCACCAAGTGTGTTCAGACAGATCACAAAATTCACATCTTTCATTAAACCTTCTCCAAACCAGTCAACACTGGAAAAGGTCAAACAAAACACAGCACAGTGGATGGACAATAATATAGAGATCTTAAAAGAACACTACGATGAAGTAATAGCAACCATTTTGTCTGAAATAAGGGAATTGGACATTCAGGTTTTCAACAGCGCAGTAACCTGGAGCAAAACAAGATATAGAAAGAAATTCACAGCGAGTTCAGCACAGACCCTGAAATCAATGTTAACAGAAATGCCAAAAAAGTCACTCACCCCATTGGCTGAATCCTTCAATGACCCTGAATCGTTTCCACCTCTTAAACCGAGTACGCAACCTGTTATGGGTTCCTATGTGGGGACCGTAAGGGAAAATAGGGGGTTCGGTAGAGAGGGGAAAGCCAGACTTTCATTAACCCCAACACAGGCTGGCCCTAAAGGAAAAAGGGGAGAAAGGAACTTAAAACAACATGCAGAACAAACAGTAGAAGTGCCTATGGTCACAGATTTAACTAAGGAACTACAAATAATAATGGAAGAGAAACCAGTTAGTTTACCATCAACCTCTACTCTACTGAGGGAGGACCTGGAGAGCAGGAAACAAACCAAGCAGCTTGAACCATACAGCAATGTAGTGTGTTAGGAAAGTGGTTTCAATGGTATGAAGTCCTGCTGGAGGAACTTGCAATCAGAGATGTTCCATCACATCTGTGGAATTGTGATGTATTTGTCCTACAAGACTAGTTTTACTCTACTCGTGTGGTTGGGGAGGTGGGTAAACCCTGTGTAGAGGTTACTGCTGGGGAGAAAGGAGAGACCACGACAGTCCTTCAGCATTCAATGCAGCGGGAACATTTAGGGTGTGCTGCTGTCAGTGCAACTCATTGTACCACGAGAGCTGTGGAGAAGATGTGCTTTCTATTAAATGAAATATATTTACGGTGTTGCTGCTATGGCACACTGAACACAATAGTGTCAATTTACTGTTAAAATTAAAATGGTTTCAGTCGAAATTACCTGTTATCTTTTTATATTGGTCCATGTTAACTGAACAGCCGGCCCAATTTGCCTGAACATTGTGTTGTGGCTCAAGAGGGTTCTTGCCGATACTCTAACCCTCATAATTTTAAAACAATTATACTTTTTCATATTTTTAAAAGAAATTTATATTGAAGAGGCCCATGCTAATTTATAAAAATATCATTAGAGATCATGATTTGATGAGATGATGAGACATGATAGCTTATTTGATGGTATTATAAATCATTTTCCAAAAAGTGGCCCATGTTAGCTGACTTCACCCTAGCCATATGGAAAAGTACCTCATGTACACAGTTAACTATGGTGGTGGATCTTTAATGTTTTGGGGCTGTTTTTCTGCCAGAGGACCTGGACATATTGTTAGGATACATGGCATCATGGACTCTACCAAATATCAACAGATATTAAATAAAAACCTGACTGCCTCTGCCAGAAAGATTCAAATGTGCCATGGTTGGATCTTCCAGAAGGACAGTGATCCAAAACATACATCAAAATCAACACACAATTGGTTTACTGACCACAAAATCAAGGTCCTGCCATGACCATCCGATGTGTTGACTCTTTCAAGTCATTTAACAGTAATGAGCAGCATTAAAAATATTAACATGGATATCTGAGTCTGATAATAAAATTAACTTCTACTTACAGTCAGATTTTGTAGTGTTTAGGACATTTAACACCCTTCTGTCCAAAAGAAACCAAAAGGGGGTACAAACTTTTACACTTCACTGTATTTGGTTGAAATTGCACTAATAGAACAACTGAATTACACTGTACTATTTTATAAAAAAAAAAAAAACATAGTATCTAATTTATTGTCACTATATACACTTTAAATACACTTTACCTGGCTGCTATCACTATAACTGCTATGATCATATTTGGTATAAGCTAATTTGCTGAATACTCAGTCATAGTGTGTTATGTTTACATTTACACCATTTTTCCATTATTGCACTACCTGTTATATGTTAAAGATCTAACAGACCTGTGCGGACACATTTTTACTAATTATCTGTTAAAAAAAAAACATTCTTAGATTTCAGTGTTTGTTTGTGCTCACATAGTCCTATTGAACACAGCATACCACCATCTAACATACCATCTAACATGATATATATGGTTATATCTAGAGATATAGAGATAGCTCTTTAACATTTTACACTGGGTCAAAAAAAAGTCAAATCATTTATATTTATATATTTGCACTAGAGCTGCAACAACTAATCGATAAAATGGATAATAATCGATAATGAAAATTGTTGTAATGAATCTCATTATGGATTAGATGGTCTGCCTTACATTACTTCTGTTCAGAAAACACGCTTCGGGGAGTAAATACTAAAGTTCTGTCCCAAATGAAGTACTGTACACTTACACTATGCACTGTGTACTCTACTGTCTGTATACTCTACTGTGTGGATTTTAGAAAGGTAATATCATCTCAAATGTATTACTAGCGATTTTTTTACTAACCGGTAGTATGAGTCACGATGACGCATGACGTCATACGCACACTAGCATTAGCAAACACTCAGAGTCACCGACACTGACTTTCTCCAGTTTACTCTCTGTCAGCGTTACCTACTATTCCCAACATGACGTCAGTCTCCATCAGATGGAGGAGAAATCATCACGTGACTGAGGAAGAAAATCAGAAATGCAGGGAGCATTTTATATTAAACACCGCGAAGCACAAAGTTATGTTCATATCCACTGTGTGTAAGGGGCAGGGGAAACTGGTGCACGCTGCTTAAAAGGTTTAGATTAATTTAAGTTTATTGTCATTATATGCTGTATCTGTGCGCTTGCAGTGTAAATTCTGTTGTTTATTATAACGGAAGCGATGTGTTATTAACGAGGCCGCGTTGCTGGTCACGCGCGGTGTAGATGCGCTGATACAGCGTGTAGCGCGAGTAAGATCTGTAATGTCTAATTCAAACACAAAATTTTATATAATTTATTTTATAGTATTTATGCATTATTTTCATGGCTGCACAAAAAGCACTGAATTAAACTACAGTCCTAATTAATAATATATACTCTAGTGTGTGTGTGAGTGTGTGTGTTTGTATTGGGTTCTTTTCTGTTTTGGACAAACACTTGTGTAAAGTTTTAGTCTGAAGTAACACTCAGTTTGTGGATTTTATTTCAAATAAGAAGAAATGGTACTGAAAGTTTGCCCCGCCCCATCCGATTAATCGAAAAAATAATCAGCCAACTGATCGATTATGAAAATAATGGTTAGTTGCA
Organism: Ictalurus punctatus; assembly: GCF_001660625.3. Taxonomy (NCBI): domain Eukaryota; kingdom Metazoa; phylum Chordata; class Actinopteri; order Siluriformes; family Ictaluridae; genus Ictalurus; species Ictalurus punctatus. The sequence goes on from NC_030427.2 coordinate 2,832,453, forward strand.
GCCCTAATAATTATTAATGAATGAATCATCCCCACTCCTTCCTCCAAGTGGATTTACCATATATTGTGTATGAGTATGGTTCATGTAGACCAGTTTACCTCACAGCTCCATGTTCCCTGATTCGATCCTGAGCTCAGGATACTGTTTATGTGGAACTGCAGTTTCTCCCTGCGTCTGTGCAGGATTCCTCCAGGTTTTCTCCCACCTCACACAGACCTACTGGTTGGTGAATCTCCTATGCTATCTTGCCCCAGGGTGTGAATGAGTCTGTGATTCTGTGTCTGTGTGTGTCCGTGGTCTCCTGTGATGGACTGATGTAAGATATATTCTTGCCTCTTGCCCATTAATCCTGGATAAACTCTGGATCCTCCTTGACCCTGAGCAGGATGAAGTGGTTACTGATGATAAATAAATGAGCAAAGTTGACAAACTGCATCTGCTTTTTACTTGTATCTACTCTATGGGTCAATATCGTACACTCATATAATTGTCAGATTATTAGAAATCCATGGCTTCAATATGTCAAGGGGAAAATATTGTTAATATAAAATGATATCTAATTCCTTTAATGCAATTAGGTTGAGTACAAAGCCACCTACTAAGCCACTGCAGTGGAACTGCATGATAGAAGTAACAACTTCATTCATGTCATGTTCTGTGAAGAGATTACTACACACCTTTGTAAGATATATTCAATTTCTTGTCTATTTCTGACATGGAACAGCCTTTATTTCTCAAAACAACAATAGACTGATGAGTTTCTGAAGAAAACTCTTTCTTTCTGGCCATTTTGTGTCTGTAATCAAACCCCCAAATGCTGATGCTCCAGGTTCTCAAGTAGCCCAAAGAAGGCCAGTTGTATGGCTTTCTTAAACAGCACAACGGTTTTCAGCCGTGCTAACATCTTTGCACAAGGGTTTTCTAATGATGAATGAACTTTTTACCATGATAATGTCAGATTAGCTAACACAATGTGCCACAGGAACACAGGAGTTGCTGGTTGGTGAAAATGGGCCTTTCCATGCCTACGTAGATATTCCCTTAAAAATCCAGCTATAATAATGACTGTATTTCTGATCAATGTTATTTTAAAAATTGTGATTTTCATTCAAAAGCAAGGCAATTTCTGAGTGACTCCAAACTTTTGAACTGTAGTGTTGCTAAAGTCATAAAGTTAATAGTAATTCTCTCATGGTGGTGTTCTAGTTATAATATCAGTACAAGCTACTGTATAAGGTGTGCTACTGTAACAAAAGAGGCAGAACATTAGTTTGGTTTGGAAATTACCAGAGCGTTTGATCATTCTAGACAGCATGGCTCAGGTTAATTGTCAGTCATAAAATACAATAAGTGGAGAGAGGAAAAGTAAAAGGATATAATGGCTGCATGGTTAAATAATGCACTGATGGATTTTCTGTGCATTACAGTGTGTGTTTTTATGAAACATTGTAAGAAGCAGTGGAATAAGGTGGACTGAGAAATATAGAACATTACTTAATAGGTCTAATACTGAATATACAGAGAGTTTTATTTAGTGTACATACATTTTATGAATTCATGCTGGTTTTGTTTTCTCATTTATTTTATTTTTTATATTCTATGGTATGCTGGTATGGCAAGAAATAAATTATAAATGCTACTTACATTTTAATGGCGTTTTCTAACTCTGTGTGTGTGTTTTAACATAATCTGTTTACAGTGAATTCTATAAAAGATTGGGTATGAATGTGGATTTAAAAAATAAACAGCTTTAATCTCTATGATTACATGAACACAGTACACTAAGTAAAAATCTCTGCATACGGGTGGACCAAAAATGAGGAGATGGGAAGCAGGCTCAAAAATCACCTCTTTATTTTCCTTCACTATTTCTGTCTCATTTCAGAAATTTTATTTCACTATGCACATATCTAGACACACGACTGTCCTCTTCCTCTCATGTGTCTGTTTTATCCTGCTCATTGAAACACAGAACACCTGTTACAAAATCCTGCACAGGTGTAGATCCTTACCACTCACTTTTCCCTGGCTCCCAGTCTAGTCCCAGTCTTTTCCCAGTCTACCTCATTCCCCTGCTTATTATGATGTTTCATAAAAACACCATTTAATACAGATAAAATCCATCAGTCCATCATTTAACCACCAACCCATCATTTAACCATAGGTGTGAGGTGTTTCATGCATCTCTTCCTGTAAATCCCTTCACTTTTCCTTTCTTCACTTACTGTATTTCCAGTCTTTCCCAATTAACCTGGACCATGTTGTCTAGAATTACCAACCCATGTCTGAAAATGATTCAACTATAAACATATGTACATAACAGATTATTAACCCTTATGCTTAATGTTTACAGTAATTACATACACTTTGTTAGTGTTTAGTGGTATTGCCTGTTCATTGATTGAATTTCGAGTAGCCTTCCACAAGCTTCTCATGATTTGCTGTAATTTGTGCTCATTCCTCCGGACAGAACTGTTTTGACGGCCTCATTGCTCAGACATGCTTTTTCACTTCAGTCCACAAATTTTCTTTGGGAGTCAGGTCAGGGTGTTTTTGATGGCCACTTGAGTAGATTTACTTTGTTGTCTTTAAGCCATTTTGTTACAACTTTGGAGGTATGCTTAGGAGCATTGCCTTGCTTTACATTTTATTTTTTTCCCAATAACCTGTGTTCAATTTCCCTTACTCGCCCTACTAGGCCAAAACCAGTGTGCACTTGCAGCATGAGGAGACGAGTGTGTAGTAGGGTGGTGTTTTTTTTAAACTACTATATTTTCTATAGTTGCTATCTAAAATGACCTTTAATACAGAGGAGGTGGACTATGGGGAGGTGCAATACCAGTACCCTGATACTAACATAACATAGAGGTTCTCTTTTTTTTGGTGTACAGACAATGCTAATGTTTCCTCTTCGTTACTTGACAAAGTTATTATTTTAGCTGTCGAACACAGTATACTGGAGAAATGAAAGAATGAATATTGATGTTATTTTATTTCAACTCCAATATTTTCCAATATGTTTTTTCTAGTCCAGTCAACTTTTCTGATTTGTATGGAATTAATGAATTAATTTTATTATTGATATTATCATGTTTTTTTCATACATCTTGCAATGTGCTCTTGGACACATTAGTGATGGAACCTGGAGCCACTGGGTGTTTCGGGTCTTTAATCCTAAGACTCCCTGGACCTGGCCTGTGTCCAAATTGCTGATCACCCTCCAGAGCCTTCTTGAAGCTCTCTCAGCAGCCTCTGTGGTGTTCCTGATAGTTCTTTTCATTTGTTGTCCTGTGATGTTAAGATGCTTTAAGGTGTGGTAGAGAGACAGGCTGGAAAAGCCTCTCCAGCACACAACGGGATCCTCATAATAATAATAATAATAATAATAATAATAATAATAATAATAATAATAACAACTATCATAGCACTGGCACCCTATCCAGGGCTGTCCCCTGTCTTGTGCCCCAAGTCCCCTGGGATAGGCTCCACGCTCCCCCACGACCCTGTGTAGGATACGCGGTACAGAAAATGGATGGCTGGATGGATGGATGTCCCAAATCAATGTCACTGCTACAGCAAAATCATAGAACTTTGGGGAAATTAAACTTATGGCAGAAAATTCTACTGAGCTTCGTGCCACTGCAACATTATTTTTTAAAAACTTATGGCTCAATACTAAACCTACCAAAAGTTTCTCACTCCCATTTTCTGTCTGCCAGATCATTTAATAAATAAGCTAAAAATCTACAACAGAAACAGAAAGCAAAGTTAAAACCAACAATTTATTTTCAAAGGTTATATAAACATCTCAAAATATATTGTACCTCTGTTAAACATTTCACAATAATCAGTAGGAATAAGTGGAACTAAATCTTATACAAACTGTACATGAACATGGTCAGAAAGATTCCAACAGGAATTTGAAATGTGAACCTTCGATTAAAACTGGAGTACGTGAGTGAGGGGTGTGCCGCTGTTAAGGTATAAAGTTAGCATGTTTCCATAACTCCATGCCTGACTAGCACCCCAGCCTCGGTGCACTTTGTCGATGCAGCCACCTCTTTCTCACACTGAGTGACAAACTGTTCGTAGAGGTAAAGGCCTTTCCAGCTTTCAATGACATGGTGCTGCTGTACTCTGCTGCCTTTAACTACACCAGTCATGGTATCCTGGGGAATGATCATCACACTTCCCGGAAGCTCCATGATGGATACGTGCCTGCCTGTACTCGTGGGAAAGAATGTTGTGTTGAGTAAGGCGTTTACTGTGGAGAACACATTACAGAACATGTTTGAAAACAACACATTTGGATGTCAGCTTTAGACCTCATTACTCTGAAATTCCACGAAATGCAAAAGTAGCAAGATTCAATATCAGTCCTTACAGGATTTCCATTTTTTTTTCTGATTTTTGCAGCCATAAATGCGTGATCTCTGGCTTTTTTCATAATGTATGATGCAACTTACAAAGTTTATTGTTTTACTTTTTTTTGTGGAAAACTACTTGAATTGGTGAAATTTGTAAGTGCATGACATAGTTTTGAACGGTCTTTCACAGTGATGTTTGTTGGGAATCAGAATCAGATTTATTGTCAAGTACAGTGGGTTTACATGTACAAGGAATTTGTCTTGGTGTACTGGTGCTTAACAATAACAGTACATACAAGAAATAATATAATATTAATAAGAAAGAGTTAGGAAGTTATGTTTTGGAAGGTTTAGGAAAATAAAAATAAAGACATTAACTGTACATTAGTACAGTATGTGTTGTACACAGCAGTCTGACATGTGTGTGTGTTATGTTGTGGATAAAAATGACATGAAATAAACATGAGGGAGACTTAGCATAAGTAAAAATGTAATTTTATAGGTAATTCACAGGATGGGTGGGTGCGTAGTCTGGAGGAGAGCGAGAGGGGGAAGAAAATGGGGTGCGTCCTGGGGACATGGGGAAATCAGCGAGGGGGAAGTGAACGGACCACTGAGAGTCAGGCAGACTGGTAGGAGAGAAGAGGGATGAAGGGTCGGGGCCTGGATCAGAGAAAACAACATCATCCTCGAACTGAAAGCTGGAGTGGGGTTCTGGGTCTGACTGTGTAGAGGCGTCAACACGCACGTTCATGGGGCAGATTCTGTACCGAAGAAGAGGGGGGAACCCCGGATCTCTAGTCCTAGGGGGGGTGCTGCGAAGATAGTTAAGTAGCATCATGATATCAGCAGTGAGATGCACAAGCTGGTAATGAGTGTCCAGATCCAGATCCAGATCCAGGTCCAGTAACGGAGAGAGAGGGGACTGATGACGGGCACCGGCACCTAGACATACAGAAGCGGTTTTAGTTAGAGGTGGATAAATTGGTAAAACACTTTAAAGATCTTTATGGGTTGTTAGTCGAAATAGTCGAAAGAAGTGTACGAGCTGAGGAGTGCTAAAACACACACACACACACACACCCTCGTACAGTCAAGGGCGGCAAGTAGACACAACATACACACACATGAATAACTTTAATAATATCTTATAGTAATAGAGAAATAGTATAAATATATATAAAATAAGAAATATAGTGCAAATATGAAAATAAATTATAAACGACAAATACAGGAAAATGTAAACTTACTCATGATTCAGATGGTGAAGATTCTCGTCTCGCATGGAAGGCCTTATTTTAAGAAAGAACCATGAGGAGCCAGTTATAAGGGTGGCTGGGTCAAACTGCCCCCCCCTCTCGAGATAACGATAAGACCAAGGTCCCTCCCGGTTGTTTAGTCGTCTTATCTACGTCATCTTATTTCCCTAGGTAATTGAGAATTCTGGTTTCTGACGCCCTAAGGTAAATGAGAATCCTGGTTTCTGACCACCTAAGGTAAATGAGAATCCTGGTTTCTGACGCCCTAGGTAACTGAAAAATTCTGGTTTCTGATCCTCTGAGTAACTAGAAACTCTGGGTTTTTATTTTCTGGGTTATTGGAAATGCCTGGGTTCTGATTTCATGGGTAAATTAAAACCCCTGGTTTCAATTCTATGTGTAAGTGAAATAGCCCTTTTCTGGAGCATAAGAGTAAGGCAAATGAGCTCTTTTTTAACCCTATTGGTAGTGAGATCATAGTCTTTTTGAAACCTATGGGTTATTTAGTGTGTAAATACAGTATAAATACTGGAGCTTAAGCTCAGGGTATTGGGGATCACTTTTGAGAATTCTCATCTGTGTGGATCTCGTGTGGTGGAATGGAACAATAAATCTGGACCCTTGCTTCTTCTCACTCACGGCTGGTGTATTTTTTCTATCTCCAACTGGTCTCAGAGGTAGATGTGAGTATTGGCTTCTAAGTTGAATTTTAAATGTTTTTGGGTAATAGGCTAAATATAGCCCTTCAAACAATGCCTTCTTTAAGTCAGGTGATACAAGCCTGCACAACTCAAACACAACCTGTTGAAGTGAACCAAATTTAAAATAGTTAAGAGCCGAATCTCCACCATTCTGAAGGCATAAAGTACATATTCATGTGTAAGCAAACATTTGTTTTATCTATGGAAAATAAATGAACATTAGAACAGATTTACTTGTCTCTGACTGAACAAAGCAGGCCATATAAATGTTGTGGATAAAAATGACATGAAATAAACATGAGGGAGACTTAGTATGAGTAAAATGTAATTTTATTGGTAATTCACAGGACTGGTGGGTGCGTAGTCTGGAGGAGAGCGGGAGGGGGAAGAAAATGGGGTGCGTCAGCAAAGGTGAAGTGAGGGGACCACTGAGAGTGGGGCGGACTGGTAGGTGAGAAGAGGGACGAATGGTCGGGGCCCGGATCAGAGAAGAGGACATCTCCCTCAGACTGAAAGCTTGAAGGGGGTTCTGGCTGTGTAGAGGCGTCAACACACGTTCACGGGGCAGATTCTGTATCGGAGGGGGGGGGTTTCCATTTCCATTTCTGGAGGGGGTGCTGCGAAGATAGTTAAGTAGCACCATGATATCAGCAGTGAGATGCACAAGCTGATAATGAGTGTCGAGATCCAGATCCAGTAAAGGGGAGAGGAAGGACTGACGATGGGCACCTAGACACACAGAAGCGGTTTTAGGCGGATTTTGACAAATTGGATTTACACTTTAAACTTTAAGAGTACTACACTATGGTTTACTAGTCGAAAAGTCAAAAAGAAGTATAAGAGCTGAGGAGTACTGACACACACACACACACACACACACACACACACTCACACTCACTCTCGCACAGTCAAGGACGGGCATGTAGACATAACGCACACACACATAAATAACTTTATAAGAATAATGAAAAGGAGTATTAAGATATTACAAGACATTACAATATCTTATAATAATAGAAAAACTCTTTATAAAATACAGAATAGTATGATATGCAGAACAGTAGAAGGGTAATATAATGATATTATGAAGTAGGAAGTACAGTAAACCATTTTCAAGCAGTATAACTATATATATATATATATATATATATATATATATATATATATATATATATAGCAAATATGAAAATAAATTATAAACTACAAATACAGAAAAATATAACTTACTCATAATTCAGATGGTGAAGATTCTTGTCTCGCAAGGAAGGTCTTAATTTTAAGAGAGAACCATGAGGAGCCATTTATAAGGGCAGCTGAGTCAAGCTGCCCCCCCCCCCCCCCCCCCGCGAGATAATAGTAAGACCAAGGTCACTCTAGATTGTTTTGTCTCTCCACTTTTGATTCTATGGGTAATTTGAAATCCCTTGGTTTTGATTCTATGTGTAAGTTGAAACGCCCTGGTTTTTGAGCTATTGGTAAGTGGAATAGCCTTTTTTTTTTAAACATAATAGTAAGGTAGATGAACTCTTTTTTAACCCTATTGGTATTGATATCATAGTCTTCTTGAAACATATGGGTTATTTACTGTGTAAATACAGTATAAATACTGGAGCTTAAGCTCAGGGTATCAGATCACTTCTGAGAATTCTCATCGGTGTGGATCTCGTGTGGTGGAACGGAACCAATAAAGCTGAACCCTTGCTTCTTCTGACTCATGGCTGGTGTCTTTTTTCAAGAAGAGGATTCTGAATCGGTTCATTTTAAGAATCATTACCAAAGCCGCTTATCCTACTTCGATGGTTTGAATGAATGAACTGAATCAGTTGAACCGACTCTTCATTGCTCAGTAAGCCAACGCCGACGAGAATTTCAGTATTATTTTAAAACATATTTATATTTTTTGAGAGAAGTTTAACGGCTTGAGAAGTGACTCAAGCAGCCTTTTTATTCACAAATCTCACACACACAAACAAGGACACAATACTCGCTAAAAAAAATAAGTTACCTCAAAAATGTGACAAAAATGACCTCAAAGTGTTTTTTGGTAAAGCAATGTTTTCTGTGAAGCAGTTTACTGCCTACAAATGCCTCTATGATCACAATGCACCTCATCCACCAGCAAATTATCAACAAATCTTAACAACAGACATTGAGAGTAATATCAAATACATATTAATATTGAGAGTAATATCAAATACATATTAATACTGAGATTAATATCAAATACATATTAATACTGAGATTAATATCAAATAAAATGAATGACCTGACTTGGACCCATCCAAGATGTCCACCGATGAAAAAGAGCACAGCCTTCTTGTGAAGGAAACTTAACGGCTTGAGGAAGTGACGTAAGCAGTAATGTAATTGGTTGCTAGGGAATAAATTGTGTTGAACACATGTGTGATTCCATATAAATAATGAAATGTTGAGCAAACTCGTTTAAATAAGCCAGTAAGAGTAAATCAGCTATTAATTGGAGCAACTGAATAAAATAAGTTGAACTTACTAAAGTCAAGAACTATTTTTTTTACAGTGGTAACCTAAAAAAAATATGCCATTAATAAAGATAATTGAATTTAACTTGTTTGAGGTATGGTTCATGAAGCCAGAAAGTTCGGATATTAAACAAAAAATGTTTTGAGTCATATCTGTGATTTTGTTTATTTGCTACGAAGTTAAAAAAAAATCCAGGTGAACATCCAAGAATAGTGGTTCCATAATTAGGGGTTCCAGCCCGAAGGGTGGAAACCCTATTGTAATTGTAAGGATTATTATTATTATTATTATTATTATTATTATTATTATTATTATTATTATTATTATTAAAAACTATAAAACCAAGTCAGTTCTTTACAGATCCAGTCTTTTGGGTGGCGCCCTGTTCCTTTCAGGGTAGCGCCTCTGTAACGGTGGAGTTGTTTTCAAGGGAGACTGTTTCTGTTGCAGGTGTCATACACTTGTTAGTGTCATGATCAGAATCAAGTGATAAGTCTGGTGGTCACACTGTGTCTGTTTTATTGAATGCAGACTGTTCAGGGGTGTTCTTTGGCTGAGCATCCAGTATTTGATCAACGTGACATCTCCACATGTGCTCTCCAACGTCCACTTCGTACATCAGTGGTCCAGCTCTTGTGGCTATCTGCCCAGGTGTCCACTTGTTCTCTTGATAATCACGTGCTAAAACTCACCGTCCAACATCAAAACTCCTTGCTGCTTTACTTGTCAAGTACCAATCAGAAATCAATGCTAAGGGGAGTGATTCCACTTAAAGAAATAGATCCACTCTAAACACTACAGAGTTGATAAGATTTGATTAAATTTTGATTCGTTATCAATATTTCGTTTAAAATGTCAGTTTTGCAGACATGGAATCTATGTTTTAATATCAATGTTGGTAACTGAAACCCTTCTACTTAAATATAGTACTGAAATACACATTTACATTAACAACAGGACACACAGTTATCTTTAATTACTTTTTACTTTGAGTAACAAACATTGTAACAAGAAACCATAAATATGTGTATACAAAGCACACAAGGTAAGCACAAATACGAATGAGTTGGCCAAGGAAAACAACAACAACATCTGTTGACAAACATTGTGAGAGCTATAAATAAAAGGCCAAAAACAACAGTCAGTGACATCACTAAGAACCTCCACAGGGCAGGGGTGGAGGTATCCCAATCCACCGTTAGAAGAAGACTTTGAGAGCAGAAATATGGAGGCCATACCACAAGATACAAAGCACTCATCAGCACTAAGAATCAGAATGCCAGATTGGAATTCGCAAAGAAATACAGAGACGATCCACAAATGTTCTGGAACCAAGATGAACCTCTACCAAAGTGATGTAAAACCCAAAGTGTGGAGAAAGAAAGGATCTATCAACTTAATAATACAGATGCAATAAACTCGATTCTCTGCAGCAGAAAAGTGAACTTGCACAATTATGTTTCATGTTCCTCTGATAAACACAGATCACATAAACATTCCTAACTTTTATTTTTAAAGCATTGTGAGGATGTGCAGATCAACACTTCAGATGGAGGCATGTCAGGCTCTATGGAACACTCCACCCCTGTGGAAGAACATGATGGAGGACTGCAGAAGAATCTCAAATCCCATCAGTCTGGTAGGCACATAAACATATTAACAACACAAACATGTCGTATTTGCTGTATTTATTTGTTTGTAAGCCCGTTCTCAGACGCACCTTTATGTAGGATTTGAGTGGCAATTACAGTTTCAGCATAAACACAGTTCTCCAAAACTCTCCTTACCCTATCATGCAGTGTAAGTGCTGCCATGGAAACTCATTTCTGCCTCCTGTACTTGTAAAAGAGAGCTTTGTCTGAGCTCCTGTTTCTTCAACACCTCCACAGTGACTGTAGCACTTCTGCTGGTCACCTGATATGTTTTTCAATCTCACATGCTGTTTTTCTTCACTTTTAAGTAACAGGCAAGGTAATTAACATCCTCAGGTGCAAGATCTCTCCCCTCACCTATATGGAGCATCCTATTCTTTCCCAGGAGGCCTCAAACCTGGCGATGTTCATTTCATTCCAGAAGAAAAATGTTCAATTATGTGTCAGAGGCAGCTTCACAGAAATATATAAAGTCTTGATATAAAATGTACATTTCTAAATGTATCACCAATGGTGGTGAGGATAAACTCCCTGAGAAGGTATTAGGAAGAAAACTTTAGAGGAACCAGACTCAAAAAGAAACCCGTACATTTCATGAATGTTATTCCTATGTAGGTACAAGCATAGCTGCTGTGCTACAACCTTTTCTAATATCTTGGAGACAAAGAGGAGATTTGATATTGACCTACTGAAAGAAATTCTCTTATACATGTACTCTCTTATACTACGAACTGCTATCAAATACCTATGATGAATGTATTCATTTAATTTCCTTGTATTCATTTGATTACCTCTTTGAATAAGCTGATCACCTGCTATCCTTGATTATATTATTATGTATTTCCATGTCAACATGACACATTACTTATTTTGTATCATGACTATGTGCTGTGTGTTATGTTTAAATCTGTCTGACACCTGGACCAGTAGAAACCGTCCATGCACTGCTTCTTATCAATGTGTATAAATACTCTTGTTTTGCATGACTCACCTATATTATATTGTTATCTCTCTGATTCTTAAGATAAAGGACAAAATATGTTTTAGAAGTTTGTTTATATTTTTTAAATACTACATTCATTTGAAATTTATATATTTCTAGACAAAGGTCTCGGCTAATGATCCATGTAAGGGAACAGGTTTATATGAAAATGCTTTATTGTCTTCATAACGTAATTCTTGTCAACTGAAAAGCTATTTTATTTTCATCCCCCAATAAGAATGTAAAGTCCTCAATTATCTAATAATAATGTTCAGTAAGGACTTAAGTGATAAAATACATTCTCTACATTTATGTTTCTGTTTTCACACTATTATGAAAAATCCCATTCCTAAAATCCTTAATTCTCTACCCTCCTTTTTAATATTAAGCATATATAACCAGTGTTCTTAGGCAAACAAGACATCATATATAGTTCAGTTAGTGTTTTTATTAACACAATAAATTGAAAAAAAGAATAAGAAAGAACAAAAACCTTCATCTGATGGTGTGATGATAAATAACTGTCGGAGTTGACAAATAACCAGCTGTTATAACAGATTAAGTACTAAAATATTTTTTAACATTAATATTTTTTTGATTGACAAGACAACAAATTAAGATAACTAAGTAATTTTTTAAGTATTTAATTGAATTCAACAATTAAATTTTGTAATCTTATTATAATTGGGTTCCAGAATCCTTCCAGTGTTCTTCTCTTTGTAGCAGTACGTCTCATTCTGGGTCTCTGGTGGCCCACTGGACAAACAGAAGAAGCAACTTCTCTGATTCCTCTGCTCCCTATAGTCCAATTGAACCATCAGTCTTGCTTTTTTTGTGTCCCTTTTCTTCCACCTTTGTCATTCCTCTAGAATCTCCCTTCTGCTTTCTGGGTCTCTGTTTAATTTCTCTCTTCCCTTTCTTTTACACTACCAACAACATTAGATTATGTCCCCTTATTAAAAAATATTATATCACTCTATAAAGACTTTTTATGAGCACTTGTCAACTCCATCAGCTTGTAAGTCGTCTCTTGAACTCTCTAGAACTGGCTTGTTTAAAATTAATAGCCTCAATCCTTTGTCTAATATTTAAAATTTTGCCAGTGAAAAAATTTGCGAAATTGTCGCTGCTATATAATGATTGTGTGCATGTTTCTTTGGTGGTTTTATTCCTAGTTAATTTTGCTACAGTATTAAATAAGAATTACAGTGGAGAGAGAGAGACTGATGTAGCAGCACTAAGAGATTTTCTATAGTTCCGGAGACTCTGCATCCATGCTGTTTAAATATTACCAATTTGGTTTGACACCATTTACGTTCTACTTGACGAGTGGTCTGTTTTAAGGTGTGTGTGTGATCGTTATACCAGGGTGCTAGCTTGTTCTAGGGGGGGAACGACAAACTTTCAGTACCATTTTGTTCATTTATTTAAAATAAAATCCACAAACTGAGTGTTAGAAATAAAAAAAAAACTTCAGACTAAAACTTTATTATAACACAACTGTTTGTCCTATTTTATGTATGTTAGTTTACATTTTATATAAGCATTTATGAATTATTTTCAATCACTCCCATTATAATAAACTACAGAATGTAAACTGTATCATGCAAATACACCATATAATGGCAATAAACTTGAATTAAACTAAACCTTTTAAGCAACTCACACCAGTTTCCCCGACCCCATACAGACCATGCAGTATTTTGGATATAAACATAAGTTTGTACTCGTTCATCACTGTCGTGTGTGCGTGCTACACAGTTGCCGCTTTTTAAAGTTTGATCTTTGTGGCATTTAATATAAAATGCGCCCCTGCCTTAGAGGACTTGGGTCGCACACTTTTTTCTGCTGTCACTTGACGATGACACCTCTGTCTGATGGTGACTGAGGTCATGTTGAGCATAAAAGGTAACGCAGATATAAACAGTAAACAGAAGAAATTCATTTTGTTGACTCTGGGTAAAGCTAGCAGCGTCGCATTTCGTGCGTTTGACGTCAGGCACCACTCACTGGGAAAAGGCTTATTCTTCCGGTTAGTAAAAAATTGCTAGTGTTCCATTGGAGACAATATTACCGTTCTAAAATTCATACACTAGACAGTAGAGTATATAATGCATAGTGTAAGTATGATGCATGTTTTCGGAACAGAAGTAAGGTGATAAGTAAACGTACCCCATGCCGTGCGCAGACCAAGTAATCAATAATGAGATTTCTTGACACCGATTTTCATAATAGATTATTATAGATTTTATCAATTAGTTGTTGCAGCTCTATATAACTTCAGAAAACACGCTCACACTGAGACAGCCTTTAGAAATATTGTTTCAGAATATTTTTGTATTTAGTTTTTTTCCCTTACATAGGAAAGAAGCTGCATTATTGTTCGCAGTGTGGGAAGAGTTTTATTCGCAAGTATATTCTCCAACACGAGCACATTCATGCTAGAGAGAAACCATATTACTGTGAACAGTGTGGGAAGAGTTTTGTTACCTAGAGTAATCTCAAACTACACCAGTGCGTTCACATTGGAGAGAAGCCGTATCACTGTGATCAATGTGAGAAGAGTTTAGGTACCCTGAGGAATCTCATACTACACCAGCGCGTTCACACTGGAGAGAAGCCATATTACTGTGAACAGTGTGGGGAAAGCTTTACTCAACAGACTTCGCTCAAACAAGTCCAGTGATAAATAATCGAGACCTCAATATTGATCAAAATAATCGGGATTAGCGTTTTGGCCATAATCGTGCAGCCCTAAATGGAAGGCTTTATTTTTCACGGACTTGATAAACATTCTAAAGCCTTATGAATTTACTTTAGTTTAGTTAGATGTAGGCTTTGATTAGAGCTAGATATGGACTAGAATAAAAATCCTGGTATGTTTCCTTCTTTTTCACCATGTAGAGATGAAAACTTTACAATATACTTCCGTTCCATTTGTCTTTTTTAGGGGTTCAAGCCTGAAGGACTGAAACCCTCTCGTAATTGTAAGGGTTATTATTATTATTATTATTATTATTATTATTATTATTGTTGTTGTTGTTGTTGTTGTTGTTGTTATTATTATTATTATTATTAAAAAATATATAAAACTGATCGTGCAGACCACACCATATGTCCTAGAGAGCTGAAGCTTTGAAGGAAGGTACAACCCCAGAGTACTACAGCGTCACAACATTTCGGCCTGATCTGCCAGATGGTGGCGCTATAGTGAGCATGTTTAGAAAAATGGTAATATCTTTTGAACCGTTTGTCACAGACTCAAATGTCTTACATTTAGATTTCATTTCCTCCTATACAAATTTTCTGCCATCTTGGATTTTCTGTAAAACCTACTTTTGCAAATTAGTCCTAGGTTTTTCGTCCCATCGAGACCAAACCAGTGCCAAACAAATTATGGTGTCTTTGTATAAAATGTTATCAAAAAAAAGGTTGAGCTTTTGACTTGAGGTAGCTACTATACATGAAAACACAGATAGTAGGCATGGCCTCCTTTACGTAAAGGACTATAACTGCTGAGAAATTTTCACCAACCTTGGTATACTTATGTATAGTCTCCGCCTGAAGGCACGCATCATAAATTGCGGAGTTTGGCCACTTGGTGGCGAAACTTTGTGGTAGAGGACTGCATTGAGATCCCATGGGTCCCGTGAGACCCAACGCAAATCTCGTGGGAGTGGGCGGTTTTACCTTTACAACAGGCACAAATCTGGCACCTCTGGAATAAGGCAATACCTCAGCACCTGACTCTCGGACAACCCAGATCCAGACAGTGTGCTTGAATGGTGGAAGTTAAACAGAGAGCGCTTTCCTGCGGTTACATTTAGAGTATCCCTGCATCTAGTGCACAGTCAGAGAGGATATTTAGTGTGTGTGAACGGATGTTGGAAGAGAGATGCACAAGTCTGGGACCGCAGTCCATCAGCAACATTCTCTTCCTCCATAGCAATCTAGAGTAGGTTAGGCCAAGTCATTCATAATTTCCTTCATTCATTAAGTAGCCTACGTTTTATGTTTTATTTATTTATTTATTTATTTTATTTTTGCTACATGTTAATTAGCTACATAAACACCTGATATCTGAGATCTTTCTTTCCTATTTATTTAATTTGTTTAATATTTATTTATTTTATAAGCAATTAAATATTGTGCCTGGTTGGGTTACCAGAGTTGAACTATTATTGTTAGCTGTGTGTGTGTTACGCATACGTTTAAATATGTTTTTAGGCTCCGCTAGTTGTGATGTTTTAAAATTTAGGAGTTTTATAAGGCTAATAAAAATAATAAAAATTGGTCCAATGTGTTTATCCTGTGTGGTGCTTTACTTGTGCTTTTTATTTATGGTCAGTTTAATTAAAAGCAATGTTTTATGTCTGTTATTCTGAATGTGTAGCATAGCCCTAACGTTTGTGTAAATTTTTCATAATATCTACAAGCTGTGACGGAATGTTTGCGGGTGCGGGCGGGGGCGCAACACACGCGTTGCGGGCGGGAGCAGAACACACGCGTTGAGGGTGCGGGCGGTAATGGTCAGAAATGCAGGAGCGGGATTAAGAAAACAGTTGGTGGCATAAAACACATGAAAGCGGCTGTATAAATGGTGTGTAAATGGTTGTATATTATCCGATGTTTCAGATGTACCCATTCTTTGTATCATATGTTAGGTCTCCTCGTTTTACACAACTTTGTTTCCAGGACCACTGCTGTCAATCAAATCATTCATTAAATATTTTATATGATTTAAAATAACGTACTTTTTGAACTAGAACTAGGGAGTTAGAGTCGATGCCAGAACGATTCACTGCTGCTACTTCTGGTGTAAAATTTTAGCAGTGCAGAATTACAGAGCTTACAAACTGCAGTTGTCTTAATGCCACACAAGACGACATCTTTACAGAACCGATGCGTTTTCCCACCTTCTTTTTATTGACAGGATATAATCATCCCTGATCATCGGATGTTTTTAAACTAGAGCTGCAACAACTAATGGATAATAATCTATTATGAAAATCATTGTCAGCGAATCTCATAAATGGATTAGTTGGTCTGTGCCTTTACTCATTACGTTACTTATGTTCCAAAAATCACGCTTCGGAGAGTAAATACTAAAATTGTGTCCCAAATAACGTACTATACACTTACACTTCCATCTAGTGCGTCTAGTGACCCCTAGTGGTCAGTTGTGTAATTGTAGAGGGCCCAAAGTTTTAATAATGTTTAAGTAATATAAAATATTTTTTGTTAAATGTATCAAAACATATTCAAGCGAGATGTTTTAAAATTAATCAATTTGGTTATTCGCAAATATCATGTTAGCTGAGCTGATGTTCGTTCATAGATGGATTTATTTTAAATTTATTTTACAAATGAAATGATCATTTTCAAAAACCTATGAGTGGAAGACAAGTGTTGCATTGATGGATAAAATAAACAAAGGATAATTCAGAGAGCCAAATTAAATAAATTAAATAAACAATAAAATGTAAAAAAATAAAATCTTGAAATGTATTTATTCAAATTTAATGTTAACATTACTAATGTTAAATATAAATAAAATAAAGCATCATATATAGAAATGATTGTTTAATCTATAGTCTATAATTGTTGTGGAGTGAGGGGGTCCTTGTAGATTGTTTGAAATGTGCTAGGGTCCAGAGCTCACAAAAGGGTGAGAACCACTGGTCTAGTGTATGAATTTTAGAAAGGTAATATCATCTCAAATGGAACACATTAGTTTTTTACTAACCTGAAAGTTCACCCCCATCCGATTAATTGGAAAAATAATTGGCCAACTAATCGATTATGAAAATCGTTAGTTGCAGCCCTATTTTAAACCATTGGCCGATAGCGTGAACAATTGCCTTTATCGGCCGATACATCGGTGCATCTCTACTTTTATATTATGATGTCTATATCAGGGTCATTCAAAAATCTGGGCATGACCAAATGTACCCAAAAGCCTATAATTCCACTATGAAACCTCAGAACTTAAAGAACATTGGTAAGCACATGCAGCATATGATTCTTACTGAGTCTGCCGAGATTCATGAAGATTGGCCTATAGGTTACACTAGAACAGTTGTAAATCATGCATCTCCATAGTAAATTAATGTAATCAGCGATTAGACGAGGTTTAGAGTGGTCGATCGTAACAAAACTCAGTGGACCGGTTTGACTCTTGGCCCCAGAGGTCTGTGCTCAATTAGAACACAAACGGCCACTGGGAGGCACCATCACATTTTGTTTTGTGTGTGGATTTTATATCATGTGATGTTTCCCACAAACACTTTCTTTATAATAAGAACAAAAAAAAAGGTGTGTGTGTATATATATAAATATATATATATATATATATAAAAAAAAAACACAGATCAAAGGGTGGGGGTCATATGGTGTTTTATGAGCACAGTGACAGGGGCCCCTTCACAAAGTTTTGCATAAGGTCCCCAGATTTTTAGGACAGTCACTGGATTTAGTTCAGTAAAAATATTTGTAAAAATATTTTAAAATATAGTGTTATATTTGAGATGATATTACCTTTCAAAAATCCACACACTAGACGGTAGTGCAGAGTGTAAGTGTACAGTACTTCATTTGGGACACAACTTTAGTATTTACTCTCTGAAGCGTGTTTTCTGAATAGGAGTAACGTAATGAGTAAATCTCCCCCATGCCACACGCAGACCAACTAATCCATAATGAGATTCATTACAACGATTTTCATCATCAATTATTATCCATTTTATCGATTAAGTGCTGACGGCTGACACCAATCTAGACACGTGCTCGAACAGCCAATGACAGAACAGGGAGGAGACAGAACAGAAACATAACAAATGCACGTGTCCACAGTAAACAATGTCATGGTTGTCAACATTCAAAGAGCAGGTGCTCGCGCACCTTGCCCTCATGCTTTCCAGTGCGCTGCCTAAAGGGGAAACTGTGACAGTAATCTTCTTCCCTGTTTGTGGATATTATTGAGTGAAATAGATGAACTCACCTACAGAACAAATTAAGTCAGCGAGAGGGATCGAGGGGGAGGGAAGTATTATTATGTATATAATTTATTATTAATGTTATGCGTGTGTGTCTGTCTTATTATTTCTGTGTCTGTGTTATTATTTCAGACATCAGATATTTCTCATGTATATTAAATGTTTTCTACACATTTGATCATTTTAGAAAATGTTTGAAGCATTTTTACACGCCCCCCTGCTCTCATCAGACGGAACCCCGGTTGGGAAACACTGGGTTAGTTACTCGTCTGACCAATGTGTTTAACTTACTCCCCATCATCACTTTTATTCTGAGTATTTTTATTTATAAATGTATTACTGCATGGTTTATTATTTTAATGTAACACTGAACTGCACTGTTTGGATTAATGCTGGTTAATAATTACTCTGATCGTCTTTAAACAAACCTCTGGTACTGTTACAGAAGAGTTTCACTTTTTACACCAACACGTTACGTCTGCAAATACACTATATATATCTCCTTAATGACCTTCTGGCTCTAGTCCCAGCCTGGTACACTTCATCCTGGAAGTCTGATCTGTTATTGTGACACTGGTATTGAAGCTTAAAGGGCTTTGATTGGAAACACAGTTCTGGTGAATGTCTAATTGCTCATTTATTGCCAGAGTAAAGCTGCTTTAGACAAAACACACGGTTCTACTGACTCAGTTTACACAGGACATACAGAGATGCAGAAAAACACCTGATGTTTGTCACAAATCAAGGATGGGTTCAGAAGCAATTGATATATAACATTTATTATATAAACAAACAACAAAACACTAAGACACTAAGACAACTAGACAAAATACTGTGGCATGAAACAAAACACGGAAACATGGAACATGGTAGTCTAAGACAACGAAAGACAGAAACAGTGCAGACAATTGTTGGCTCAAATTTAGCCTATTACCCAAAAACATTTAAAATTCAACTTAGAAGCCAATACTCACATCTACCTCTGAGCCCAGTTGGAGATAGAAAAAATACACCAGCCGTGAGTGAGAAGAAGCAAGGGTCCAGCTTTATTCTTCCATTCCACCACACGAGATCCACACCAATGAGAATTCTCAGAAGTGATCCCAATACCCTGAGCTTAAGCTCCAGTATTTATACTGTATTTACACACTAAATAACCCATATGTTTCAAGAAGACTATGATCTCACTACCAATAGGGTTAAAAAAGAGCTCATTTACCTTACTCTTATGTTCCAGAAAAGGGCTATTTCACTTACACATAGAATTGAAACCAGGGGTTTTAATTTACACATAAAATCAGAACCCAGGCATTTCTAATAACCCAGAAAATAAAAACCCTGAGTTTCTAGTTACTCAGAGGATCAGAAACCAGAATTTTCAGTTACCTAGGGCATCAGAAACTTCGTTTTTCATTTACCCAGAGAATAGAAAGTGGAGAAGACTAAACAACCTAGAGGGACCTTGGTCTTATCGTTATCTCGAGGGGGGGCAGCTTGACTCAGCCACCCTTATAAATGGCCTTGCGAGCCAAGAACCCTCACCATTTGAGTCATGAGTAAGTTTACATTTTCCTGTATTTCTAGTTTATAATTTATTTTCATATTTGCACTATATTTCTTATTTTATATATATTTATACTACTTGAAAAGCGGTTTGCTGTACTTCCAACTTCTTAATATCATTACAGTTCTACTGTCCTGCATATCCTACTATTCTGTTTTTTTTTTATAGAGTTTCTCTATTACTATAAGATATTATTAAAGTTATTCATGTGTGTGTATGAGAAAGAGAGAGTGTGTGTGTATGTTGTGTCTACTTGCCCGCCCTTGACTGTACGAGCGTGTGTGTGTGTGTGTATTAGCCCTCCTCAGCTCAGCTCGTATACCTCTTTTTGACTTTTTTGACTATTACTGCTCTTAAAGATCTTTAAAGTGTAATTCCAATTTGTCAATGTCCGCCTAATCCCGCTTCTATGTGTCTAGGTGCCCGTCTTTTCTTCTTCTCCCCTTTGCTGGATGCTAGGTCTCCCTTATGTTTATTTTATGACATTTTTTATCCACAACATTTCCCCCTCTGAGGCTATGAAGCCTCATACAATACCTTAATTAAGCGTGGAGGAACTGATTCTGCCGCACCCCATGGCCGTCCCCCGCTAGCTGTCGGAGGATTACTCTAACGAAGCCATAATCCCTGCGCCCGTCCCTGTACTCAAATGGGTCCCTTACATTAACCACTTCTATGCAACACTGATCTGAATAGGAGCTGAGGAGGTTTTGTAGACCTGGTGGGAGACGTGCTAGTGTTGTGCACCCCGGGGTCTCATAGTAGATTGGCAGCTGGAGAATGGGCCTTAGGACCCCCCTACATCCACTTTGCGCCGGACATGTGTAGATGTACTTAGCCATAACTCTTAACCCTTAACCTACTTCTCCTTTCAACTATGTATATATATCTCATTTCAAATCTAACTACCTTGATTATACGTTTGTTTGCCTACATAAGTGTGATTAACTGAGTTCCCCTAATCATTCATTACTACTACTACTGCCGTACGTATTAGTGGCCACTACAGTAACTAACTACTTGATCTACACGTCCCTATCTTTCTCAACTAGGCCTGTCAGCCCACAGTTTTGTATTTGTCGGGACCTGCAGATTCTTGCTTCCCCTCAAAAACCAAACCCCAGTCTTTCGCAGTCAGGGGTGGGTGAAAAAACCTCCTACGAGGTTCCCACCCTGTCAGCACTATGTGCTCGACAGCACCATTACACTTTTCTCATGCCTGAGTGCGTCATATCACAAACATTTTATAACATTTTATAGCAATACTTGACAGTCTGTTGTATGCAGTATCTCTCTGTATGCTGGTTGTCTTCAGCTCAAGCACTTTACGTACTGTAGAGAGCCACCCTTTGGGGAGAGGTTAGGCTAGCACGTACACCCAGGGTATGGATCTTCACATCTTCTCATCCTGTCTGCCACTGACTGAGCAGACCCCCCGTTGACGGCAGCTTCATACACAGCAGCTTCGTACCGGACCTTCACGTGTTCCCCACCATCTCGTCATTGGAGGATTGAGCATCCTCCAGGGGTTGCATGTTCTAGTCCGCTGCTGCCCTGTAGTCAGCATTCTCGTAGTCAGCATTCTCTCGCTGCTCCGTGTCTCCCACCTCCGGGTGAACACCTCCGGGTCTCCTACCTCCGCGTGAACACCTCCGGGTCTCCTACCTCCGGGTGAACACCTCCCCCCGTTGAGGTGGTGACGCCTCACACATAACACTGCACTCAGCTCTGTTCCTGTGAATATATAGCTCCATACATAATAGTTAGTGGTCTCATATATGTTTTTGATTCATCTGCAATTACTCCAGCGGCAGTCCATCACAAGGAACAGACACAGACATGGGTCGACCCGTAAGCATTTCATGCGGTGTTAGATACATATGGCTGTTAGCCTGCATGTGATAGGTCATTAGTGCAAGAGGTAGAGCATCTATCGAACTACGTTTAGTATCAGCACAAATTACGTCAACTTGAGATGGTATGTCAGATCTGGGACCTATCCCTGGTCAAGGAAGAAATTTTTGAGTACAAATATCACACTTAGATTATCCTCCACCGTTACCTGCAAGTACAGAGATCATTCCTCTACCTTCCCCCTCGCACACTGGCTAAGATCATGGGCATCTATAATACATACAGCAAGAAGTGCAGTCCGAATTCAATTAATCTATTTGTCCGATAAGTGGCGTTCCAATTTTTTTCCTAGAACCTCGTTGCATTCAAACAACTCCAAACAGACGACACAATCCATGGGCCTAAACATCAGAATTTATCTGTATATTTATATATATTAACAATTCTACCCTTAACCTGGTTGCACTCTTTAGTGATAGATTTCAATTCAGCCCATTGGGCAGATCAGGGTGTTCATAATGTTTATGAAATTTCCGATCCGAAACTTTTAAGCTCGAGAAAATGTGAATTTTGGCTAGACAATCGTGAGTGCTCTCAGTGACTGGCTCCACAGAATTAATTAGGCACTACAACACTACAGTTGGTGTGTTAGGCACACTAACAGGTTTAAGAATTTTAGTTCGGGTGGCACATAGATTAACCCCATATCCCCATATCCTGTTCTTTCAAAATAGAAATGACCTGGTGTGATGAACGTAAGATCGATGTGTGAGAGAGCAATTTTCCCAATGATCCGCACTAAGAGAGCCTCTCCAGCCTGGCAATCCTTGTGCCACCAAATCCAATGTTTTCAATACATAAACTACAGCCCTGTAAGCGCCCCACTCTCCTGAGCCGGGACCCCCCCCCAGCAGCACCCTTCCTTTTCAGTCACATGTAAGACACAGTCTTTGTTGTAGTTTTCCAGCCATAGTACAGGTGCAAAGCATAAGTCCATTCAATGTCAGGCTTGTCCAAAGAACACCCGGATCTCAGGATGTTGTCCTTTAGTGAGCAATCAGTGATCTACTGCAGACCATACTTGATAACGTCCAGGAACATTTGTTGTGCTTTTATGGGGCGGTGGATGACTCCAATCATTTCCTGACGGCCTTGGGAGCGTGCAAGGGAGTCTATGACCACAGAGGAGTACACCGCAGGGGAGCCCACAGCCCCCGAAGGAGACGCTTCCAGGTGTACTACTGATCTAGGAATTGTTAAGGGGAGTAACGGCCTTGAGCTCTCACATGCAGTCACTTGGAAAAAGCGCTGATCAATAATAATATCATGTGGAGTGGAATTACAGTTACAGGTTACAATTGGGACATCTTATATATATATATATATATATATATATATATATATATATATATATATATATATATATATATATATATATATATATATATATATATATACATCTATATATATACATCTATATCTATATATATGTATTCTATATACATCATACTATAAATAATGGTTACTGGGTGAGTTGGTTGTATCGCAAAACTTATCGCATTTGTTATCACAGCTTGCTGTAATAATGCTAGACTAAGTGGACATGTCCTTTCATCCTTTTTCTGAGGATCGAAGATATTGTTTACAGGACAATAGTACTGGAAACTGGAGACAGATGACTGGGAACACACAACTGCACAACCCATCATTAAATGTTCAATTTATGCATCAGATCTAGGCCTTAAAACGGTGAATATTTATCGTGATTTACTATACCCTGATTTTAATAAAGCAGGAAGCAATTAAAAACAATTCAAAATGAGGAGTTCAGTTTTTAACGTGTTAAGACTTCTGATATTTACAGATCACTCAAGTTCGATATAAACACATCACAAGGCCCTGATTGTGGGGAGTCTGTATTTCTAAACTTAGCAGTTGATATTATTTCATCTCTTTTAACTTATCATTTTAATCTTTATTTGACAACGGGGTTATACCAGAAATTTGGAAATCAGCTTTCTTTTTTATTTATTTATTTATTGTATTTTATTTATTACATTAAATCAGGGACATCCAACTATATTAGATCATTACAATCCAATAACAAGGCCTCCTCGCCTATGTCCCTTGTAGAAAGCTTTTTCAGTGAACCGTTCACATGTTATCAGTCTGCAAGAAGTCTAAGGTCATATAAACATATCAGCACAACTGTTGTTTTGAAAGTCTTAAGACTTCCCTGTCTGTTGATTTAGAAGAGGCTCTCAACACAGTGAATCAGGAAATATTGCTGCAGAGATTAAATAATGTTGGTCTATCAAATCATTTAAAAATTACTAAAGTAACCTACCTCTACTGTTCTAATCACACGAATAACACCTCTCATAAATTCCACTCTCATGTTTAGTTAATCTGTAAAATAGTTCTAGTCTGTTTACTTCAACAATACAATCCCAATTGGCAATTATACATTCTTATCCCTTCCTGATTTTCATTCACCAGAAAGATATTGAGAAAGGAAAACAAAATTCCTTTAGTCTAAAAATTTGTGGTGTACACTAACCGAACATATTAATATCCCATCTGTGGGATATTAAGTGGGAGTGATAATCCCAATAAGATAGAACTAAAATAGAGTTAATGAGGTTGAGATCTAGATATGCATTTACAGTCCTCTAGCCACTTTTATCCCACTAATTTTCATTCAAAACAACCTAGTGAATTTGGCTTTATGTGTACAGCACTAGTGTTTAGTCTAAAAGGTATACATGCATGTACATGCATTTTGTTTCTTATTAACTTATAACTGTACCACACTCAAAATATCACTCAGATCCTTCATACATGACATTTAAATGTTGCTCACTTTGGAGGAATGTGAATATGTATTTAACTTAGTCTAAAATAAAATTTATCATCTGTGAGCTTTGTTTCAATTTACCACCAAGTTGTTACCTTGGCTGAACGCCCAATTGTGAAAGGCATAAGATTCGTCCTATAAATGTATCCATTTCATTTAAACTGTTTTTGACCATATTACGGTAGTGTTAAATCTACTCATGTCACAAACCACATTTCCCATCCTGCACTGCGGTCCACAAACATGGCTGGCTGCCATGGACTGCAATTCCCAGATCACACACACCTGCATCCAGTTCTCAGCTCTCGGTTTTTATCAGTTCTCAGCTGCTGTATAACGTATTATCAATTCAATTCACTTCACAGGTTGTGCAGTATATCCTCCCTTCCTCGAGTTTGTGACCACTGCTTTGTATCATTTAAATATTGTAACTCGTATACTTTGTATGACATATCCATAGCACACCGTATAGCACATATGTATATATATACACACACACATACACATACATATACACACCCACACATATATATTTGCATAACTACTCTATTCTATTCACCAATCTACGGTTCAGGAAAAAACAAATCACTTCAAACTACACTGTTGTAAAGGGACGGTAATTAAACTAACTGCCAAACTCATATCAGCACAACATGTCGGCAAAAGGAACCATTATGCAAGGCTGTCTAATCCAGATACTCGTACTCCCTGCAAAACCCGAATTCCACATTAAGTAATCATCACGTTATTCTAATGCTACGGACTCAGATATCATATCTGTAACAGGCGTACAACACTTTACAGAGAGTTTAAAATGTGCAGACTGCTACTGCCATCTGATCTTACTAATTACTTATCATTGGACATATCCAGCATTTAAAGAGAAAACATGCAGAAATTATTCAGCATTATACAACATGAATACCACACGCCAGAAGAATTCGCATTTACACTGCTTAAGATATTTTATAGATACGTACCCGTATAGGAATCACCGATACACAAATTAGTTATGGTTACTCCAGCTCATGTTCGCGAGTCATTTCATGAAGGTAGACTGCTCGCTGAAACCAAATGTTTAGGCTCAACATTATCTCAACAGGGAGGATGTGACCTAGCCTGATACGGACCACATTGTGATCAGCCAGAGACTATTACCTCGGGTTGGTTTTACTTTTCAGGGTTTTTTAGTAATATCACTCGAAACGAACAGGTTCACATGTCAATTTTATCATTAGTCAGGAAAAGATGCCTGTGCAGAAGAAACTATGTGGCACAATGCACACCACAAACTATTATTAAAGTTCTCTCCGAACTGACAACATCAAGACATACGGATTGATTTTAAGTTTTACAGGAATATATTTACGTATATATATATATATATATATATATATATATATATATATATATATATATATATATATATATATATATATATATATTGAGCCAGGGAATCATACCGAATTTCAACTACAGTTAAAGGAAGGCTATGGAGCACGCAAGCTGTTGACCTGTCATAATCTATATATAGGACTGTATGCAGTCAGGGGTATGATCAGTAAATTATACAATGAAGGTATGTCCTTCTGAACATCACCATCTGGTCAGAACAAGAACACTCTTAGCCCTGTGATATAAGGCACGCTAACCCTAGCTACTCTGCTGAACCAGTGTTCTCTCGACCCGATGGTAGGGGAGTGTGTAAAGATCCCTGAGGAGACCGGAGCTCAGGAGGTATGCTTAACTGTACCTCAAGGGCCTGCAGCATATCCAAATCAATAGTGCTCATAGGCATGGCGGGGTCGTCAAGGTTATCAGATTGCCAGAGAGTGGCGAGTGTTGATAACAATTCCTCCTCTGGTGGGGTTACTAGCGGGACGGCAGCTACGACTCCCGCTTCAGCTCGGGGCGAGGTAACAGGGTCAATATCATCGTATGGAGAGGAGAGGAGCGAAGAGCTGGTTGGGCTACCGGCATCCGACTGGGCCGGTCTATCCAGCACTTCCATAGCCCGTTGCTTAGCCTGGGCTCGAGTGCCGTAGGCTGGACCCATAAATGATGTATCCGAGTCGCTGTCCCTGTCGGTTAACACCTCCGTCTCCATGGGCTGCCCTGTAGTGGCAGGGCCTGGGGTTGTTGGTCCTCGCCGTCCCGTACATGCTCCGGCACGGACGCACTGGTTCAAGTGATACCAATGATCTCTCCCTTCAACTCTCACAGCCGAGGCTGTTGCAGCGACCACAGTGAAGGGTCCTTCCCGATGTGCCCCGAGGGGGCTCTTCCTCTTAAAATTACGAATGTGTACTCTATCCCCGGGTGCCACTAAACGTACATCCTCCCGTACCCCGTCCCCACCATGGATTGCTTTTCTAACCTGTGAATATAACTGTCTGTGGATTTGAGTGAGGATTTGCATATAATCCTGCATTTCGCCCTCCAATTGGGCCACAGACGGCTCTGTGTATGGACCTTCGGTGTATGCCATAGGCATTGGGCGCCCAGTGAGCATTTCATGAGGAGTCAAGTGCGTCATACGATTGGTCTGTGATCGTATCTTCATCAATGCCAGTGGTAAGGCTTGGACCCAGTTTAGGTGTGAGTCATCGCATATTTTTGCCAATTTATTAGTTAGGGTGCGGTACCCTTGATCCATCGTGCTTTGGGACTCAGGATGATATACACATCCTAGCTTATGATCAATCTTCAAGGCCGATGCAACATTCTTGAGGACGTTATTTACGAAGTGGATGCCATTGTCTGAACTCAAAAAATCAGGGATACCGAATCGAGGTATGACCTCACAACATAAAAATTTAGCGGCGGACTCCACATCCTCCTCAGAAGTAGCAGTCGCCTCCACCCACCGGCTGATGCGGTCCACTATTACCAGAAGGTAGCGTTTCCCATCTCCCTGGAAGTCCGCTCCCATGTCTATATGACTCATCATTAGATGCCGAAACGGTCCCGTCGGCGGGGGAATATGTCCTAAGGAGGTGGTAAGGTTCTTTCGCACGTTGTGGGTGATGCACACAGCACATGCGTTCAACACTTGGTCCACCTGTGAGGCCAGCTGAGGGGACCACCACTCCTGACAGATTTTCCGGATCATTTCGGCCTTATTGACATGATCCACGCCATGGGCTTCTTTGATCAAGCGTGGGAGGAGGCTGACTGGGGCTATACACAACCCTTCTACACTGCGCCATATCCCTGTACCGTCTTTTTGAGCCCCCCGTTTTAACCAGGTCAAAATTTCACTTACTCCTGCATCGTTTTGTATCTCTTTCACGCGGGCTCCATTGTGTCCCTGTGGATGCCGCAGCCGGCTGCTTTCCCCGTCCTGAGTTGGGGACCTCATCCGTGCAGGCCTTGTGGCAGCTTTCGCAAAAAACAGTATATTATTATTCTCATTTTATTATTCTCATTCCCTTGCATTATTTTATTTATTTTTCCTCTTTTTTTTTTTTCCCTTCCTCCCTACTTCCACACAGACGCACAGATAAGAACAGACAGGAACACACACATACACCCCTCCTTTCTATCAACAACGCCGGCAAGCTCCCATACACACATTGTATTCCACATTATTACACTTATTTATGTTACTACATGAAGTTTTCAAAGTATAAAGCACCTCCATACCAGCTCCGTATGCATGAAGCTTACAGTCATACAAATTAAATACAACTTTCTCCAAAAAAAAATTTTATTTTCTCTAAATCTTATCCAACTTATCCAATACTTTAGGTATGGAGCTCATGTTCAGAGCACTAATAAATACATTTTCCCTGTCTCCAAAACTTACACGCTCTCACACCGCACTCATATTATAAGCACATATATTATAAGCACACACATTTGTTAGTACACATTCCATTCATACACCGGGCATGCTGTATTGCACGACCCGGACCTGGGCCCAGGATTTATTCCCCTCTCTATCCAGCCCTGGAATCTAATCTATCTATCTTTTATCTAATCTTTTTCCAGCGGTATTAGGGGTCCCCACCAATGCAGCCGCCACTAATCTGCTAGTCTAGTCTAGTAACCGGTATCTGGGGTCTGAGGCCTCATTTTCCACCTGCTTTCTATCCCAGCCCTGGAGTATTTCTCTATTTCTCTTCTCTTTTTTCTACCTTTTTTCTACCTTTTTTCCCTTCCTCCAGCGGTATTGCAGGACTTTCACTCACACAACACATATACCATTTCCTTATTACAATTACAAAAAGTACAAGCTTCTACAATCTACACTTCTCTTACCTCTTCTCACTCACTCAAGGTTCTTTTGGAGACCCACTTAGTCTTTCTTCCCACCCCGGGGCTTCTCAGTCGTAGCAACAGACCACTAAAACAGAGCTTTGAAATAACAGGCGTCTGCAATGCCTTTTCCTATACGGCCTGTCTGTTGCTTAGAGAGTGAAGTCCCACGGGAGAGATTCCAGACATATAGATCTTAGCCCAGTCCCATCTGGGGTGTCAAATGTTGGCTCAAATTTAGCCTATTACCCAAAAACATTTAAAATTCAACTTAGAAGCCAATACTCACATCTACCTCTGAGCCCAGTTGGAGATAGAAAAAATACACCAGCCGTGAGTGAGAAGAAGCAAGGGTCCAGCTTTATTGTTCCATTCCACCACACGAGATCCACACCGATGAGAATTCTCAGAAGTGATCCCAATACCCTGAGCTTAAGCTCCAGTATTTATACTGTATTTACACACTAAATAACCCATATGTTTCAAGAAGACTATGATCTCACTACCAATAGGGTTAAAAAAGAGCTCATTTACCTTACTCTTATGTTCCAGAAAAGGGCTATTTCACTTACACATAGAATTGAAACCATAGGTTTTGTAAAGTGTAATTCCAATTTGTCAATGTCGGCCTAATCCCACTTCTATGTGTCTAGGTGCCCGTCTTTTCTTCTTCTCCCCTTTGCTGGATGCTAGGTCTCCCTTATGTTTATTTTATGACATTTTTTATCCACAACACAATGGCTATATATACAAGCGTGCTCATTAACAGAAATGTGAATCAGGTGCAGGTGGTCATGTGACATGTAGTGCAGTGGCTGATGGGAACGGGAGTCCAGAGTTTCCTGATACATGACAATGTTCAGTAAGAAGTCTTCTAGCTCACTACACACTTACAATAGAACTTGATTAAAAACTCTTCTGTGCTTTTAGATAATGTTTCTAAATATTGATTATACATATAGATGATGTTTGTTAACTAATATTGATTATTAGATTACGCTTCTAAATATTTATTATACATATAGATGATGTTTGTTAACTAATATTGATTATTAGATTACGCTTCTAAATATTGATTATACGTATAGATGATGTTTGTTAACTAATATTGATTAGATTACACTTCTAAATATTGATTATACATATAGATGATGTTTGTTAACTAATATTGATTATTAGATTACGCTTCTAAATATTGATTATACATACACAGCAAATTGAGCGGAGTTAAATTTTTGGTGTTGATGAACAGAGAGTCAATCTAGCTTTACTTGGAGTTGATCTAACTCTGTATGTTGTCTAAACTGTTAGTTTTCACACTGTACCACGAAAGAGTTGGTGTCAAAATGGAGTGTTATAACTGTTTTCTAGAAATCAACTCTGATAGTGTCACTGCTATGGTGGACCGCACCATTAGGACTGACCGACCTAGATCAGACTGGTCGCTGATTCGTCCGTCTTTCTGGCAGGAGTTTGGTTAATGGACCCCTCCCTTAACTCTAGTGGAATGCACAGCAGGTGGAAGGAAGGATATTTTGTGGAAGAAGACGTTTCGCATTGTGTCGGTAAGTAACAGTATATTAGATGACCCAGTGCATGCTATTGTTATATACAGATGAAAATACGTATTTATACTTTGGTATGATGTTTATAGTCACTGCAAGGAAGAGCAACAGTAAAGCTAGAGCCGACAAACTAACATTACCTAATGTTAACGTTAGCTAACTGCTAATTAACTGCTAATTAAGTGTCTGGCAAGCTAACGTTAGCTAGCGACTGTTTCTTCTACTTTCATACGGTTTCTGATTACTGGTCTATAAGTGAACTAAATGGAAATCTCGTTGAGTTTGCAAAGTTTGCCCATGTCAATTATGTGACGTCAGTTATGTTAACAGTTTTTTGAAGAAGAGAACAGATAAAATTAGCTAGCTAATTAGCTGAAGTTAGAGAAGAACCTGCCCCCACACAGCAAAATCCGCAGTGTTGATTTAATACCCAGAGTGTTGAATTTACACGCTACAGTGTTTATATAAGTCCATTGGACACAAATGAACACTCTGGGTGTTAATTCAACACAAGGGATTTTACTGTGCACGTGTTAGCTGCATGGAAGTGTAATCCTGTAGAAAATACATGGTTAAGTTTCCTTTTGTTTGTACAAATTTAAATACACAGACACTGTATTTTTGGAATTCTGTATTTCCATGTTAAATAATTGTATATACAAATGCATGTGGAAAAGATTGCTACTTTGTTCTACGAAAATGATAGAAAATATGAAAGATATAAAATTAGTTGTTTCTAGGTTAAAGTGTTAGACAATCAGTGGGAAAGATGAGAGGTCAGGGGAGTAGGCAAATCCTGCGTAAGAAAAAAAAGTCACGTTTTTTTCGGCTGCAGGCGAGACACGGAGAAGATCACACTGGAGAACTGTAAAGTGATTAATGATACTTTTCGTGCTTAAGTAACACTTAATGGTTGTCAGACCGATAACCTATTCACTACTTTGCAAGCGGATGAAGTCAGTATCACATAGAGACATTTTCAAAACTAATTTGTTGGAATAGCTTAGCTAATAGTATTGACTGAAAAGTTAGCAACTCGGTAGCTGGGAC
The DNA here is from genome assembly GCF_001660625.3 of Ictalurus punctatus. NCBI lineage: Eukaryota > Metazoa > Chordata > Actinopteri > Siluriformes > Ictaluridae > Ictalurus > Ictalurus punctatus. The sequence continues at coordinate 2,864,058 of NC_030427.2, forward strand.
TGTGTTATGCTAACTGGCTTCGACAGCCAATGAGTTGCCTCTGAGGAACAAGACTGCGAGACTAACCGGTGGAAGACAGCTTGCTGTTTGAACTGATACGCGAACTACAGCGGTGCGTGAGCAACTGCACACACCGAGAGCGCGTGAGCAGGGCTGCAGTGACGGAGCATGGACCCTCTCTGGGCACGGACATCTCTATCAACCTCGTGAGTGAATTTGTTTGGTTTTGTTGCGCGATTCGCACGAAGCGGCCAATACAGTTTTAAGGCCTCAACGTCCCCAAGCTACAATTCAGGCCTGCATCAGGAACAGTGGTGTGCGTGGGGTTTATATAAATTCTGGTGTGCCGGCTTAGGTAGGCTATTGTTTTGGGCCCATAGGTTAAAGGGTATAACTGAAAACTGCTTGTTTTATGCATGTACATGGGGTTATATGTAACCTGTTGATTTGGTAATGGTATTGATTTAAAAACCTCAGAAAAAGGTATAACATTGAGTTAAAGTTTTGAATACAGTTTATTTCTAAGTTGATATACATGCAAAGAATTGTGTTTTAATACAAATACCTAAACTTTCCCTGGTTGTTGGGAATTCATTATTGCTATACGGGGTGTGGAGGGTTGATGTGTCAGATTAAGATTTATATTCATTTATTATAGAATAGAGTGTACACATTAGAAAAGGTGTTTGACTACACTTAGTATTACCTCAGTTAACAAGCTTACACATAAGTATACCATTTAAAAACATTAATCTAGTTAGTGACAGTTTATGACATTGAAACACGTACAAGGGAAATTGCAACCATAGACATTGAAGTTGAATAGGGTAAGAGAACCCAGGGCGTCTTTTGCCCCACTAATTATATAGGCAAAAGTCCACTACACGTGTATCATTCATTCTTCATGATTTCTTAACATTTTCATTATGGAAACTGCATCCTATTCTTTCACCTTACTTAAAGCCATCAATGCTGCATTTATAAAGGGCAGCACAACACGACTATCAACAACAATATAAAATAATTCACTTACAAAACCTAGGAAAAAAATCTGCATTACTAATAATTCATTATAACTGGAATAATAATAACATTATATAGATAAGGCTGCATTTTTATGAATACATTAATAAAACCTTAAGACTGACTAATTAATACTTATAAATTGGTGTATAATGCATGATCAGCATTTGCATTGAAAAAGCAAGTGTATCACTTATTAGTAATTATAACAATAATAAAAATGTAGCTATAACTGTTGTTATAACAAAGTATAGGTCTTTATGTGTCGTTATAAATGTGTTTATAGAGCACTGATACTTGCTTATAAATAATTATATATGGTGCTATTATTCATTATAAGCATGGGTGTCATAGTAAGTGCTACCATATGTGCTATTAGATTTGGAGAGAGAGTATATGGAGAAAGGTAGTTTTGACGTTAGTATAGGAGTGAGATGGGAGGAAATAAAGAATAAAATAAAATGAATTAACATTAGGTACTGTAAGGCAAGGGGAAAAAGTTGATGAAGAAGGAGAGGAGATTAAGGGAAAGATTGAGGGAAGATGAAGAGGGATATAGTATGGAGAAATATACGGATGTGAAAATGGAACTAGAGAGGTATGAGCAGGAGAAATGTAGGGAAGTGATCCTGAGGAGCAAGGCAAAGTATGCACTGGAAGGCGAAAAGTGCACACAGTACTAATAGGACTAGAGTAAAGGATGCAGAGTAAGGCATACATACACTAAATAAATACAACGAAGGGAGAAGTAACTAAAGACTATGTGGAGATACTTGAGAGGGTACAAGAGTTCTGTGGGGCGTTATACCAGAGTGGAAGTATGGATGAAGTACTGGAGAGTGTGGAAAGGGGGCTGAGTGAGGAGGACAAGACATGGTGTGATACGGAAATAGAGGAGAAGTAGGTGACAGAAGCGACAGAGGGTTTGAGAAGTGGGAAAAGTCCTGGAAATGATGGGATAGGGATAGAGTGGTACAAAGTATATGAAAAGGAGGTAGAACCAGTGCTAGTAAAAGTTTTTAAGGATATGGAAAGAACAGGGGCTGTGCAGAATAGAATGGTAGAGGGAGTGATAACTTTAGTGTTCAAGAAGGGGAACAAGTTGGATTTAGAGAATTACAGGCCAATTAGTATATTGAATGTGGACTATAAAATACTCGCAAAATTGTTAGTAAATAGAATGAAGAGAGTAACAGGAAATATAAGTCCACCAACACAGAGTTACAGCATACCAGGCAGACATATTGCTGACACGACAGGGACAATTAGGGATGTGATAGAACATATGATGCGGGATTGGACGGGAGAAATAGTGCTAGGAATAGCTTGGAACAAGGCCTTTGACAGGGTTGAGCATACGTTTTTGTACAGGGTTTTTAGAGAAGTTTGGATTTGGGGAGAGAATGGTGGCATGGGTGATGAGACTCTATGGAAGGACAAGGAGTTGTGTTAAGGTAAACAGAGTGTTAACAGATACATTTGAAGTGGGGAGATCGGTAAGGTAGGAATGCCCTCTATCAGCATTATTATATGCTATTGCAGTAGAACCCCTGGCTACACTAATTTAGAGAGACAAAATAGGTAATAGGAATTGATTTGTTATATGGAGGGAGATGTGTAATCAACTAATATGTTGATGACACAACAATAACACTGAGGGGTGGAGGTACTGTGGTAAGGGTAATGGAGTTAGTTTCAAAGTACAGGAAGGCATCGGGGCGAAAATAAAAACGGACAAATTGGAGTTAATGTATATCGGTACAATAGAGAGAGTTGATGTAGGTTTGAGGGTGGAGGTAAAGTATATGAAAGTGTTGGGAGTGTATTTAGGGGTGGAATCTAAGGAGGCCAGGGATGTGACCTGGGCAGGGGTGATCAATAAAATAAGAACAGTATGTACAGCATGAAGGGTGAGAAAGTTAAGGTTAAAAGGGAATAGGTAAATAAAGTTTATAAAAGAATTAAATCTAGCATTCCTTGAGAATGGGCAAATGGCATTGAAAAGAAATGTGTGGGGGAAAAAAAACAGAAAAAGGCATGCCTGATACGTGAGGGAGGGCGAGAAGAAATATAAAATGAGGAATATTGGTGTGAAGAAAGTGTATGGTTGGTTAATAGTGGATGTGGTAAAAGAGCCACGGTAGAAAAAGTATAGAGCAGAGTGTTTGGAGATTTGGATGTAAAGGAAATATGGTCAAATGTGAATTTAAAATAGTATAGAGTGTGAAAATAATGATTTTTTAATAAGGCATAATAGAATCTATTCGTGCTAAATAAAATAAATAATTATGTGAATGTGATGTGTTATGTATTTTAATAGTGGTCATGAGAATTTCATGCATTAGTTTTTGGAATGTGGTGCTTTAATTTTAATTTTTTTAAAAGCTTTGTTAAAAGAAAATGGGTGTGGGGCGTTGGATTTGGAGGGAGGGTGGAGGGAAATATTTTTGCTCGGTTTGTTCAAAAAGGGGAAAACGTGGAACTTTTGCTTGGTGAATTTTGTATTAAGCCATGACAGATTAACGTTTGTCCTCAGGAGAGGAAAGCAAAAAAAAATAAAAGATTTACTTAGAACAATAATGAAGAGAAGTGGAACTAAGTTGTAAATATGGTAGGGAGAAGGTGGAGGAGTTCTTTGTATGTGGGAATAAGTTTATTAAGGAGGAAGAGGGGCGAGGCATATTGTTAAATTGGTAGATGTTTTAGTTATTCGGGTTGGGATTCGGGTACGTCTATTGAAATTTTTGCAAGTTAGATACGTAAAAGAGTCCTGTCCATATAAAATACTGTCCATATATGTTTTTGTAAGAAATGAATAGATGAACAAGTAAATCTGTAAGTAGTTACATCATACACTTTCTGTCAAACTGTCAATCAAAGTAGTGTGCGCTGATTTATAGCCCTTTGTGCTTCTCTGGCCGCCATTTCTGTAGGTACACATAATTTATGACCAGGGGTGGGGGTAACCCTATCGACTGTATCAGTGGGTCAATCTGGCTCCTGTGTGTCTGGGCATTGGTGGAGAGGGGTGTGTAGCCCCCCTCCCAACAAAGGTGTTTATGTTAATGAGTGTGGTTTTTTGGGTGGGGGTGGAATTTGCCGGGGGTGGAAAAGCATATCAATGTTTAATATTGGGCATGCGTTTGTATTACTGTGTGGGGGTATTTCGTTTGTGTAACCACATTGTTAGAAAAAGCATGATGTTTGAATGTGTACATATAGGAGTAGAATATTTGTTTTGTGAAATAAATGAAAACAAATGATTACGTTTTTAGGGAGCCCGGTTTGCATTTGAATAAAAAGTTTAGGAGATAAAGCGTTTTTTTAAAAAAAAGAATCTGTTTAAAAGAATCACACGTATTACATACCTTCTAAACATTCACCTTTAGGAGGTAAAAAATGATTTAAAGAGCTGTTTAAAAAGAATCGCACGTATTACATGACTTCTAAACAAAGATCCTTATGAGGTAAAAATGTTAAAGTGTTGGTTAAAAGAATAGTCGTACTGTTTAAACTAGAAGATAAGTTTTCGCGAGATGTCTTCCATTCGCTGGGTTAAAGCATTAATAATGTTAAAACAGAATCACCTCTTTCTCTCTCTAAACCGCGCCCATACATACGTGTTTCAGACACATCTCTCTCTCTCACTCACTCACTCACTCAGACAGTTTCTGTAGGCTATGTGCCCCTAATTTATGACTCTACAAGTCTGTTCTGTATGTGTACCTAATTTATGATCTTTGTGTTTTTTCCTGAACGACGACAGTTTGTATGTAGTCTAATTTATGATCTTTGTGTTTTTCCTGACCAAGAGTTTTGTGCGGGAGACACTTATTTTATGACCGGGGTCATGGTGTAATCCTATCAGTTTGTTTATGATAATGAGTTGGTGTCTGGGGATGTTAATGGCTTTTAAATATCATCTTAAGACATTGTAGTTAAAACACAGAAGACAGTCTGTAACTATCTGATACAATGGCTGCTCCAAGAACTTCTAATATCCCTAGAATACTGTCCTGCATCACACCTTTAAGAGACTCTGATGAAAAGCATGAGGAGTTAACTTTTACTCCAAGAAAAATACAACATGTTACTTTGTCAAAAATTCTTCGTGAGAATGACATTGTAAAGGAGCTGATGTTTAACCCTGAGGAGGACGTTACCAACTCCAGAGAACCTCTCTTAAGACCGCCCTCATGCTGCAGTGATTAAAACGGGGTTACAGTGAACACATATACAAGATGTCTCAAGATTCTGCTACAGCAACTCCCCGGAGACAGCGCAGGCCTTGCCTGATGAGAATGCAACAACAATAGAATCCCTCCCACAAACATGTGACAACAGTTGGCTAAATAATTTCTGCAAGGAATTAGGATATCACAGCCTAAGTTTCCTCACAACTCTGTACGGAATCAGTGGTACGTTAACTGGTGCATCTGCCTACGTCGGTATTGACGACACAGACGGCTGTATTTGATCTGACGCATTCAAGATTATAAAAGCGACAGTCGTGGTCCTTCTGGAACATCTTATCAACAAAAAGCTGAAAGAGCTCTGTTTTAGGTGCGAAGTGAATCACCCAAGTCAGATTTGACAAGCGTTTCTGTTCGAACCTGACACATATTTCTTTGACAAATACTTTGAGGAACTATCGCGTGATCTGGTCAAACCCGGACTTAAACATTTCATCGCTCAATTATTGAGTTGGTGTGGTTTGAGGATTAACCCCCAGAGAGTTCAAGGATTGGTGGATGCCCTTCTGCACGAGCTGCGCAATGCAGTGTACATCATGCAAAGGCTTCACGAAGTGAGAGAGAAACTTTTGGATGTCAGCAGCGAGCACATCGTCTATGACGCCGTGGACAGCTGGAAGGGGATCGCACCAGTTGTTTGAGATGGGAAATGCGTGTAGTGCTACAGGATTAGCAAAGAGTCTGCTTAAGCGCCATATTAGGTGCAAGATGTCCAGCATGATGTACAAATGCCTTACAGACTGTGCTGATGTACCTGTCGCTGTAAATGGATGCGATGTTGAACCGAGACGTTTAACAAATCTTGTGAAGCAGATGTGTCTTGTGTGAGGTACAGTGTGCGATTGGTCTGACTTATTGCATATGTGTATTAATGCATGCCATCCGATTTGGGCTTCTATGACAAAAATACTAGATCTTGTGACAATGTGGCAGATGTGTTAGAATTGTAGACATTTTTTATATGTTATACGCGCATGATTTATGTGTAATCCTTCTGTCGAGAAATGAGCAGACTGTTGTCTGTGAAATAATCCATATATTTATCACATATATGGTTGTGAAAAACACTGATGTGTATTAAATTTCTACACTCCCTCGATGATGTATGATAACGTTTGTGTTCTTTTACTGAAATAAATACCATTACATTTAAGACCATCTGAGTTATTCTTTTGTGGAGGCTAAAGTGTCGATATGTCAGAAGAAATGAAAAAAGTGTATTACACTCCTTCAAATGCAGGGTCTTTGTTTGTGGTAAAAAAAAACATTTAAAAGACGGGGTTTTAAAAGAAACATTTTTGAAGCATGACAAAAAAGTACAACATACATCATTTTGCAACAGCCACCGATTTAAAGGCATGCATCGTCGAACGGTTTAATAGAACCTTAAAAGGGCGGATGTGGAGATATTTAACTGCTGCAAACTCCAAATGCTATATTGATATTCTACAAGACATCACGGATGGATACAATGCCAACTATCACAGGAGCGTTAAGATGAGACCTATTGATGTGAACAAAGAAAATGAATCTGCGGTGTATAAAACATTATATGGACCTAAAAATAGGCCCACCATAACCCCCAAAATGACAAAAAAAAAAATTGTGAACAAAAACAAAACATTTAAAGTGGAAAAAATTTTAAACAAGAAGAAACAAGGCCGAAAAACAATGGTTTTGGTTAGATGGCTCGGATGGCCCTCAAAATTCGCATCATGGATTGACCAGAAAGAATTGGTCGATATGCAGACCCCATAAAACAAACGAAACCTCATGATAACACACATTCATGTAAAATTCATGTTTTAATGTAACGCTTCCCTGTAATGCCTCAACGACTGTTTATCCAGAAAATCGTATCTTGTGTTATACAACTCGATTATCAAAAACTAACAATCTAAAAGGAGAGTGGCAAGTCGGGTACAGGTGTGCTACAATTACAGACTCGGACAAAAGATGAATTCTGTTTGATGTGGAGCAACGCTGTAGCCAGTGAGTGAGAGAGTGTGTGTGTGTGTGAGTGAGTGCGTGAGTGAGTGAGAGAGCGAGAGTGCGTGAGTGAGTGAGTGAGCGAGAGAGAGAGTGTGAGTGTGCAAGTGTCGGAGTGAGTCTTCTCTTGCATCTCCTGCATGTAGTCGATGACCAAGCGGAATGGGGATGGTTGCTCCTCCCATGCTTCGCGGGCCACGTCTAGCAGTCCTTGAGGTCGCCGTCCGAAGAGGAGCTCGAAGGGAGTGAACCCCGTGGATGCCTGGGGCACTCCCAGACGGCGAACAGCACATAGGGAAGGAGGAGGTCCCAGTTCCTTCCTTCCTCGTCTACCACCCGGCGCAACATCTGTTTTAGCGTCTGGTTGAAAGTCTCGTCCAGTCCATCAGTTTGCGGGCGGTAGACAGACGTCTTGAGGGGTTTCACCTGTAACAGCCGACACAGATCAGATCAGACATTAGTTTGGATATAAAAGGCGTACCTTGGTAAGTCAAAATGTCCTTTGGGATTCCCATGCGACTGAACAGGAGTACCAGTTCTCTGGCGATGTTGTGGGAGGTGGCTTTGCGTAGTGGCACAGCCTCAGGGTACCGGGTGGCGTAGTCCATGATGACAAGTATATACTCGTGGCCCCAGGTGGACTTGAGGAGCCTTCAAGCGGTCCTTCAGCTTCTCCAATGAGTTTATTGCCCCAGGTGGCCCCGAGCGGATTGGCATGGGCCAGGTGCATCAGAGCCTGCATTCTGGCTTTGGGGATGACCAAGAGAGAGTGTGTGAGTGAGAGTGAAAGTGCGAGAGCGAGAGTGCGCGCGAGAGAGCGCGTGAGTGAGAGAGAGAGAGAGCACGTGAGTGAGTGAGATAGAGAGCGCGAGGGTGAGAGAGAGAGTGAGAGAGAGACCACGAGAGAGACCACGAGAGTGCGCGAGAGAGAGAGAGAGAGCACGAGAGAACATAAGTGAGAGCATGAGTGAGTGTGAGAGTGAGAGAGTGAGTGAAAGAGAGTGAGGGAGGGAGTGAGAGAGCGACTGAGTGAGAGAGCGTGAGAGTGCGTGAGTGAGTGAGAGTGTGCGTGAGTGAGAGCGAGTCTGTGAGTGAGAGAGAGAGAGAGAGTGTGTGAGTGAGAGAGAGAGAGTGTGAGTGAGAGTGTTTGTATGTGAGTGAGAGAGAGAGAGAGAGAGAGAGAGTATGTGTATATATGTGAGAGTGTGTGAGTGAGTGAGTGTGTGTGTTAGCCTCACCATCTTTCATGTTGAAAAATCACTCAGAATGCCTGCCAGAAATGTTAAAGTGTACACACACACACACACACACACACACACGGTTGGGTTGGCGGTTCGATTCCTGGCCCGGGTGACTCCACATGTTGAAGTGTCCTTGGGCAAGACACTGTACCCCAAGTTGCTCCCGATGGTAAGCTAGTGCCTTGCATGGCAGCTCCTGTTGCCATGGGTGAATGGGTTGAGACACAGTGTAAAGCGCTATATAAGTGTGCCATTTACATTACCTTTATCTTTGTAATGTTCTTCCCTATTTGTGGATATTCTTGAGTGAAATAGATGAGGCCACATAGGGAACACATGAAGCAGTGATGAGAATGAAATTTCTAATAACATTAGAAATACATTAATATTTTCATATTACAAATCAATTTGTGTACTTTAACGTTATATAATATACATAGCAGTATATTTATCATCATGATCATCATCATCATGTGTGAATATGCTTTAAATATTTTGGTGTGCTGTCTGTATACCGTGTCTCTTTCCGTCTGGCTGGCCGGCGCGCACACATATATAGTGAAATCGGAGCAGCGTTCAAAGTTCTAGACCTGTCCTGGTGGTATGCGTGACCATTTTCCCCGTTTATGACGCCGTGAATGTCGAGTTTTTAAACCTTGTGGTATCTGAGAAGGCCTCTGTATTCATTTAACGGAGTTGTATTGAATCATTGCTGTATCTAACCTTTGCATTTTGGTAAGTAAATAAATGGCTTTTATCCAAAGTGCTTTACACTGTGTCTCATTCACACACACACAAATGGTATCAGAGCTGCCATGCAAGGCTCTAACTTGCCATCAGGAGCAACATGGGGTCCAGTGTCTTGCCCAAGGACAATTCGGCATGTGGAGTCATGTGGGCTGAGAATCAAACTGCCAACCCTACGATTAGTGGATTAGTGGACAACCCACTCAACCACCTGAGCCACGGCCGCCATTTTGTTTGCTTATGTAGCGTGTTTTAATAATGGACATTGTCACAAAGCAGCTGTACAGATATCTGGATATATTATTTCAATGTAAACTTACAAGCAACATTTCCATGTCAAGAATTGAGGGTATGTTCCTTAAAAAGTAAATAATAATAATAATAATAATAATAATAATAATAATGCTGGTAAACAGTTCCGAAACTCCGTGTATTGTTTTTGATATGTCAAAACTAGACAGCGCAAGCCAAGAGAGTGACCATCATGCCCAAGGATATTCAGCTGGCCCGGCGTATTCGCGGAGAGCGCGTGTAAACCACAACTCCGTCTAATATACACAAAGGCTCTTTTAAGAGCCACTTCATCCTCTCAGAAAACAGCTAATTTTCTTTCTTGGGCTGTTTGAATATTTAGAACGTGGTACAGAGAGAAGGGGACACGTGTCTAGGAGTGGCACCTTGAGGGTGTTTGTGCATGTATTTGCCAATGGGAAGGGTGAATTGGAAAAAACACAATGCATGGTAGCGGTGCTATTCCAGCAGGTGGAAGTGATGTCAGGCCAGTAGCAAGCATCAGTACATTCTCGAGTGACACTTCAATTTGGTGTTCTACAAGGACAAACAAAAATAATTTGGAATTTCGAACATAGCTAGAAAAAAATACCACAAAATGTCTATCATTTACTTTCTTCGGCGGAACACAAATTGAGAAATTTAGAAGAATAACCTGCTTACTCTTTTTCATACAACAGTAATAGATAATTGAACAATGGATCTACTAGCTTTCAAGCTTCAAAAAGGTCACAAAATATTGTAACTGTATTCCATTACAACCTGTACATTTACACGGACAGCAATAATCTAATTATTGACCTTATTCTGAATAAACAAACATAGATCGATTAGCGGCACACGTTATAACATCTCCACACCACACCGTCCCCTCCAGGGTTTCCCGTATCAACATACAGTTCATCTTCATTATGGGACCGTATACGGATTTGGGTGTTTCATTTTTAATTTTGCGAAAAGCTTCGAGTGCAGTTAATTATGTCATGTTATACATGCTAATAGACTGCTTGAAGCTGTGGGATGCCTCTGAAACTATACTATAAATAGTAGGTAATACATGGTTTAGGACGCAGCCGTGCTCTCTTCTTTGTCGTCAAAAGGTTGACCACTGCCGTGTGTGTCCTGTGGCAACATGTGGCAAAAACTCCCACAGGACATTAATACTGTGATTAAAGTGTGTACATGTCTATCAGTACGTTTACATGGTCTCATATATCAAGAAGGTACTCTGGACTTCAGTTCCCATCAGCCACTGCACTGTACTACATCAGTGTCACATGACCACCTGCACCTGAATCACATTTCTGTTAACAAGCACGCTTATAATATAGCCACTGTTTGCACTGCTTCCTTGTCTTACGTTTGTCTTACATTACCGTTGTCCATGTTACCGTGATTTGGTTCTGTTAGTTTATGTTTAGTCCTTGCCACAGTGTTTTGCATTAGTCATAGTATCTTTTGTGTTTTGTTGGTTTATTAAATAAAACGTTTAAAATCTGCGATTGCTTCTGTACCCATCTTTGAGACGTAACACATGGACAACAATAATCCGATATTAACCCGATTGAGACGATACTCTGATTAAGAATGTAGCATGTGAACAGAGATTATTGATGACCTTAATCTGATTAAAGTCATAACTGAAGTAAACACAAATAGAAATAAGACGTGGCGTATTCCTGTTTTAGTCGCATTATCGACGTGCGTTACAGACTTTAACACACCTCACTCACACTATTAATGTCATGTGGGAGTTTTCACCGGATTTTGCGACAGGACACAATCACACATGGCAGTGCACAACCGTTTCACTGCAAACAAGAGAGCACGGCTGCGTCCCAAACCGCGTACTTACCTACTGTGAATACTCATGTACATGTGTTTTTTTTTTTTTTTTTTTTTTTTTTAATAAATTTGTAAAAGATTTCAAACCAACTTCTTTTACATTGTCATTATGGGGTATTGTTTGTAGAATTTTGAGGAAAATAATGAATTTAATCCATTTTGGAATAAGGCTGTACCATAACAAAATGTGTCAAAAGTGAAGCGCTGTGAATACTTTCCAGATGCACTGTACACCCACTATAAATTACTTTGGGACCAGCTGGTTAAAAGTAAGAAGAGGGAGGTGAGTTTTATGGTCTAGCATCGTCTGTGTCGACAATGAAGGCCATTATGTTTATCGGATCACCAAAAAACTAAATCTTTCTTCCCCTACAGCTTTTGGGAGGACTACACCTCAAAACATACTTACATTTACATTTATTCACTTAGCAGAAGCTTTTATCCAAAGCGACTTACAAATGAGAAAGATACAAGCAAAGCGATATATCAAGCAGAGAACAATACGAGAAGTGCTAGTGACAAGAAGTACTTGTAAATGAAAATAGAAAACATGCAGGGTAAATCCATGAAAAATGCAGCCAAACTGTGACACAAGGGTAAAATTCCAGAAGAAGGATATGGGTCAAATGCATGTAACAAGGACACAAAAATGTCTTCTAAAAAATAGGACAACGTGACAAGTCAGCAAATGACAAGAAGTTTGAAAATAATCAACAATTTGGAACCATCTTGAGATCTGTTAATTTGAATATTTAAATAACTCTTCAGTCTATTTCTGATCCTATCAAAAAGAAAGATTCAGAAGTCGAGATTTTCTTGGAAACAGAATTGTAAGAAATTACAGACTGCCTCTCAGCAGATTCCACCCCGAAGTTTGTTAGGATAAGCTTGTTCCCCAAAAAGGCAGAATTACCAAAGGGACAATTTATCTGGATCTCAGCAATATGTGTATAATATCACCTAAAGTGACATTCACACAGTTATAGCATGGGAGCAGCAGTGGGACATCAAGAACCATCCCTGAACAAAGGGCTACATGACTGTAATTAGCATTCAGAAGGACATTTGTCTCGATAATCCCATCATCATTTGGGGTCACACCTGTAACAACATCCATACTGTGAGAACGGAAAGTGATTGAATCAAATGCTATCCTTAATTTACATTTAGGATGAAACTTAATTTACATTACATACAGAAAACCTGGTTTGAAACAGTATAAATGTCTGTGTTGATATTATTCGAGGTTCACTTTGACTCCAACGAACCCAACCCAGATAGCAAGATTTGTCTGGCCCACTTGTGGGCCACATACTTGCTTAAGTTCTGGCCCAGTATATGCCTGGGTCAAAAACTGGCCCACACACTCAATATTCTTAACAAAATAAGATTGATCATCATAATCCCATGTTGTTCTTTATTTAGTTCTGTCCTGAATAAGCTATTTCACATAACAGATGTTTACATATAGTCCACAAGATAATAGCTGAATTTATAACAATTACCCCATTCAAAAGTTTACATACGCTTGATTCTTAATGCTGTGTCGTTACCTGGATGATCCACGACTGTGTTTATGTTTTGTGATCGTTCTTCATGAGTTTCTTGTTGAGATGTTGAGATCCATCTTTTCACACTGAGGACAACTGACAGACTCGTACACAACTATTACATAAGGTGCAAACGTTCGGTGATGCTCAAGAAGTGAACATTAGTGCCAGGGGGTGTAAACTTTTGAACAGGTCTAAATTGTTATTTGGTCTTCTGGGAGATATGTAAGTATCTTATTTAGCTTCTGAAGGGCAGTACAAAATAATTTAAAAAAAAAAAAAAGGTTTTTAAACAAACTAATAATTTACACAGATCATCCTGTTCAAAAATTTACACCCCCCTGGCTCTTAATGTATCTTCTTGAGCATCAGTGAACGTTTGCACCTTTTGTAATAGTCATGTACGAGTCCCTCAGTTCTCCTCAGTGTGAAAAGATGGATCTCAACATCATATAGCTGCTGTTGGAAAATCCTCAAATATGCAGAATATGCTGCAAAAGTAAATAATGTGCAGGACCTGGAGGATTTTTCTGAAGAACAGTGGGCAGTTTAACTGCTCAGAACAACCAAGAGACTCATGAACTATCACAAAATATAAAAACAGTCATGGGTCATCCAGGTAACGACACACAGTATTAACAATCAAGGGTATGTAAACTTTTGAATGGGGTAATTTTAAAAAACTCAACTATTGTCTTGTGGACTATATGTAAACATCTGTTATGTGAAATAGTTTATTTAGGACAGGACAAAATAAACAAAATGGGATTTTTATGATCAATCTTATTTTGTTAAGAGTATTAAGATTTTGTAAATTCTGCAAGGGGTATGTAAACTTTCTACCGCAACTGTATACCCACCCAGCTACCAACAGACACACACACACACACACACACACACACACACACACACACACACACACACACACACACACACACACACACACACAAAACAAATTCAACCACTTAAAAACAGCAAGGACTTTTATAAACAATTACAAATAGAATATAATATGAACATTTTAACAAATTAACAAATAGCGCAAAAAAAAAAACACCACAGTTAAAACACTCTACATATCTTCCTTTTGCAAAAGTCTTCTCGCCCACACTCTCGATCTGATTCCAGCTGGAGCCACCTCGTCATGGTCCCCTCGACCTCCATCTCTGCAGCATTAGCCGTGAGGAGGTTTCTATGAACTGCAACTTTGGAATAAAGCAATACATATCGTACAGTCATTATGAATCTTAAGCATTAATTACACTTATACCATGGTCAGTGTGAATACTGGATTCTGATTGGCTGGAAGGTGTGCATTATAACTGTTTATTGCACAGGTAGTTCCAGCCAGTTTGATCACCGTTATAATTTCTAAATATAAATCTTATCACACTAATGTATCTCTGTGTCCGATTTATTTCAGACAAAATTCCAGATCTAACGACCTAACTTATGGAAATTAACGGTTATTTTAAACTTCTAATCAAAGTTTGTGCTTCTAAACCAATGACAGCTTTAACGTTATTAATTGTGAAAAGACCATGGTATAAGCGGGGTAAAACAAGTGGTTCATTTCCTCCACATCATGCATTAAAATCGTTTAATGCACATCTAGCCATGAATTACCCCTTACATATCAACTAAGAGAGACAGCTAATGCTGTATGTAAACACATATACTTACCAATCACGACCTCTCCGAGTTGGAGAGCGGACAGTGACGTTTTTCCATTGATTCCCCTCCAATTGAGGTTTTTTTTCCAGGGAGTTAGCACCCTCTTCAATATGCGCCAGGTGTAGTCGAGCACATCCACCCTGTCAATAAGCGCCAACCAGTTTACCTGAAACCGATTTAAAAAACAAAAATAATATACACTAATATAAAAATAAATAATTAATAAACATGTAATGCCTGGTCAACTGTGTCAGTGCTTCTCACTACTCCTGCAGTTACCCTGCCCTGTGGGTTTTCCATGTTTTCCTCCTCTACCAAAGATTAGGTCATAACTGTTCCCTCATATCAAAGTGGTGTCGAACGTTGTGCTTTGAGTACGAGTGTGTCCTTTTGAGAAAAAAGAAATGCTCTCAGTCGTTGTGTAATTGTGCAAGCAATTCTTAACAAAAAAGAAAAAAAAATCTCACCAGTTTTTGCTTATAATCTGGGCTCTGTTGCATCCTTTGCTTCAGACTACGCAGTTGAGGAAGGTCTGGCAGGGGCAGTAAATCTTCATTAATATCTAAAGGCTGCACCTGGACCTCCTGTAGTTGAAGCAATCTCAGTAGTTTGTTGGTCCAGCACCATCTCTAATTTAGTCAACACCTCCCTCAGCATGGCTATGATAAAGAAGTTAACAATATTTACAAATGATACACACTACAAAACTATACAACTCCATCCTTAGTCTTATTCCTAACCTACACAATTCCAATAAGATGGCTGAGTGGAAATCACAGCTGGCCCTATCTGGTTCTGATGATTACCGGAGGCTCCTCGTAAAGTCTGACAGCCTGGCAGTGCTACAAGAGAACACTGTGTTAAGGGAAGTGAGGAAACATGTTCTACAAAATTAATACCTACAAAAGAAAGTCAATCAGAAAGCAGAAGAATACACTCACATGGCATATCGTCCATCGGCTGCCAGTTCTGCAGCATCTCTGGGAACGAGCCGTGTGCTTCTGGTGGTGGTGGTGCTGCTGGTAAAGTGGTGGTGGGAACAGGGGGGAAAGTGGTGTTTGGGGTGACTGTAGGGAAGTTAACAGTGGGGGCATGTTGAAGAATTTGTTTGGGTCCACAGCATGCTGCAAACTGTGTGGGCTTTCTGACAGAACATATTAAATTAGCATTAGCTCCATGTTCCAGAAAGTTCTAACCAAACATTCAGGAAAAAAAGTAAATTGGACCAAAAAGTAAAAAAAAAAAAAAGTCGTAAAAGAGGAAAAGGAAGGAATAAACGAGGATTTGTGTCTTGTAGAGCAATGAAAACTTCATAAAAAATATGTCGAGATGTGAGAATCAGCATTTGTCACTATGATGCCAAACGTTCTGCGTCTCCCGACTCTGCTGTTATCCCGAAGAAACACTGAGAGATCAAGGTTTTGTTTGTTTACATCAGATGTACTGGAGCTGTGAATAAATAGACTAACAGATATCTTAAAGTAGCAAGATAACGTGTAGTCATTGAACAGGGGTGAATAGCTATTGAATTGCAGTACATAATTCAATAAGGTTTGAGAATGGAAGAGCTGATCGTTAAATACATCGCCAAACACGGCTCACAGGGAATGTATGACGGGATAGAGAATGTTGCTGATAAGCCGTATGAGTGGGCTATGTCCCGGTTTGAAAATTATCCCCAAATGCCTAGAAATAAAAAAGGAAAAGTTGCAAATGCGCTTCAAGTTGTTTTTGCCTCATATAAAGTGACTAAGTGAAAACTAGATGAAATGGAGGGAGAAAATGCGCGGCTTCATTCTAGACTCAGTCACGGCTTAATTCCTACTAAAATGTACCAGGCTAGTGAAAAGATCTGGAAAGAGGAAAAGATCAGAATGCAGAAGGATATTGCATGTCTTAAAACTAACAATAGCATGCTTAGATCATCCGTTGAAACACTGTCCCGTGAGTTGGATGAAGCACAGGCTGCTTGTCAATTTATGATAAATAGTACAGTTGAGAAAAACACCTTTGAGAGATCTGTGGGTGCCATGCTTTGTAACAGAGTTTCAGGTTTTCAGGAAGTCGGTGATGGGGGTTGGGAGAGAGATCCTCTCACCCATTTAGCAGTAGTCAACACTCTGACTTCACAGTTAGATTTCCCATGGCACCAGTTCACTCCACTACTACCATGCATAATAGTGAAGAAGGGGAGGGGCCAATGACACACGATGGTCAGAGGGTTTAATCTAAACAAACTAGAAGCTGTGATTAAGAATATTGGAAAATTTGACCCCATCAAACAGAATCCTTTAGAGTTCTGGAAAAACCTGGAGCAATATTCAGATGTATACAACTTTACAGATGGTGACGCATGTGTGGTTCTGACTCTGTGTCTGCCCGATACTCTGTGCGGAGCCTTACATGAGAAAGTGAAGGTCAGAACTGCAAATACATTGGAAAGGAAACAGGGATTGCTTGAAGTTTTAGGAATGATGTCAGTTGACTGGGATAAAATAGCTGAGATGACCATGAGGAAAGGGGACCACCCAGTGGCATTTTCAGAACGGTTATTGGAGGCGTTTAAAACGTTCAGTGGTAATCCTGATATTACTCAGGATGATGTCAGCGTCAAATCTGCCCTACTTAGCAAGTGTGACCCACTCACTCATTCTGCTGTGGCAATGCATGTGACACATCTCTCCAAGTATAGTGACATTATTGCAAAAATGACACAGTTTTATAACATTAATGCTATTTCAAAGAAATCTTATCCCATGTCAGCAATAGGCATTATAAAGCCCTATCCGAATGGAGGTCGCAAGGTTTCCAGGATAAACGAGGGCCATGCTACTGGAGACAAAAAGGAGAGACCACCTCCTCCTAACCCTGATAACCCCCCAGTGTGCTATTCATGTGGCAAAGAGGGACACAATTCTAGGGAATGCAAAGTTTTTTCTAGGAGAACAGCTCCTAACATTGATCTTAACCAGTTACAGGCTGCGGTTAACAGACTGAGCAAGGAGAATGAGGTACTGTGTGCTCACATGGAGAAGCAGAGCTTTAAAGCCATGTCTTCTTCAGCATAGGGATTACAGGCCTCCATTTCACATGTAGCACAATGTCACAAGATAATCACAGTAGGCCAATCGTAAATGTCGCTGTTGGAGGCCGAAGCGATGATTGGTTAGTTGATTCTGGTGCTTCATTAACAATTCTTCATTCTGACAATCCCCTACACAATGGTAAAGACACAATAACTTTAGAAAGGTTTGACGGAACAATTTCTCTTGCATCCTAGACAGAAAATATGCCGTTCCAAACTGCCAAAGATGATTTCAAAGACAAAGCCTGGTGCAGTAGAAGTGGTGATGGTCACGATATATTAGGTTCAGACATTATGATTAAGCGTGGCTATATCATTGACTATGGCAACAATTGCATTTGGCGTAATCCTCAGAGTAAAGATAAGCTTGTGGAGATTTTTGATGTACATGTGATCAAAAAGGCCGAGGATTATGACTTACATACCTTGTTATCGCTGGAAGATTCTGAATGATCAGAACGATTGGATCAGATCAGAGGTGTTTTTGTTAATCCAAAGCAGGATTGTGGCTGTGTTGATACTAGTGTGATGGAAGTGAAGGTTCACGGAGGTGACCCACCCTCTCTCAGACAGTACAATTATCCAGATGCTGCAAAGCCTTATGTACAGTGTACTGTGGATTCTGTTAGAACAGAGTATTAACAGGCCTTCCGTTTTCAAATAAAGCTTTATTGAGAGATTTCACAAATCATTACATAGACTTATTGACATTTGTATGTCACAGTAGTTCGATACAGTTAAATCGCACACATGTATTAATTTACCACATATTTACACTTGTGGTCACATCAATTTATGCCATATTTACATTTACACCAATTTACCACATATTTACACCTCACATCTCTTCAAAAACACAATAAAGTCCATGGGTGTTTATTTTTTGTTATTCTGCCGTTTTTCTTTTGTCTTTGTAATTCACTCACAATCTGTTTAAAGACCCTCTCAGCAGGGATGTGGCACTGATTAATAATCATATTACACCTTGTTTTCCAGAGTTTATAATTGACGGTGCATATAACAAACCAGTAAATGTATTTTACTTTTTTTTTTTGGATGAAAAATTTCATACCTCATGGTTTTCTCACATATATTTATATCCAGTCCAATGTTTTTCAGTTTTTGCCATATTTCCGCTGAGCATGAGCAGTGTATTAAAAGGTGGTCAGTGGTTTCCTCCTCATTACCGTTATTAACAGGAAATTCTGTCATGGTAACAAAACAGCTCCATTTAACTATACACCGAACCGCTAATCTATTAACACTTATTAACCATACGACATCACCAACATGTTCTGTGATATCTTTTGTATTAATATTTTAATACACTGCTCACTTTCAGTTATTGTGAGGTGTTAATATTCTACCATACCTCCGTATTCATATTCAGTTCTTTTTTTATAAATACTTTTGCTGCATAAATGAACCCAGTCTATCCAAACAAAGTTTATTCATTGTGTCTAATTCTGTTTTCTTTTCATTAAAACTGTAATGTCATCTGCATAAGCAGTAATTTTAATTACTTTCCCGGTTGATGTTGTGACTCCTTGTATTCTCGGCTCGTTTTTAATCTTGTGTAATAAAGAACTGATTGTGATAATATAAAGTGCTGTGCTTAAAGGACAGCCCTGTTTTACCCCTCAGTCAATTTCAAAACATCAGTCAAACATCCGTTAACGTTGATCTTAGATTTTTTATACAGTGTTTTAATCATGTTAATAAACTTCTCCGGAAAGCCGTAATGGTCCATCACACACCATAAATATTCTCGCGATATTAGATCGAATGTTTTTTTTGGCCAAGCCCACAATAAAGAAATTTTTATCCGGTGCGTTTATAATAAGTTCTCTTGCTGCTCCCAAATTATCCCACATGTATCTGCCTTTAATCGCACACGTCTGCTCGATCTCTATTATTTTATTTGGCGTGTCATTCATCCGATTTACGATTATTTTAGTGATGATTTTATAGTCAAAATTCATTAAACTTAGGGTGATGTCAGCTAAAATGGGCCATCATGTAAAATGGGCCTGATAAGGTTGGAGCCTCATAGCCTTTTAAGTTTTTACAGCCAATCACAATAACGGATCTTACATTGTTTCAACAACACTAGTTGACAATAGTTTTGATTGGTCTAAGGTTCTTAAAGTGGGCGGGGCAGAGTGTTATATGAAGCATGTCAGAGAAATTGTATGGTAAGTGATCATAGCATAGTAAATATCATTCATTATTAATAATAGGGTGATAAAGCAATTATAAGTTACCAATGAAGCAAAAGCTCTATGAACAATGTTTTGAAAGACTCTGTCAAATACAATGTTTAAATTTAAAAAGAAACTTTGATTTTTGTAAAATAAGACATTTTAGATAGTGGCCCATTTTACCTTAACCAGCTAGATCAGTTTTGCTCTACCGGTGTGGTTGGGGAGGTGGGTAAACCCTGTGTATAGGTTACTGCTGAAACAAGAGACCAGGACAGTCCTTCAGCATTCAATGCAGCAGGAACATTTAGGGTGTGCTGCTGTCAGTGCAACTCATTATACCACGAGAGCTGTGGAGAAGATGTGCTTTCTATTAAATGAAATATATTTCCAGTGTTGTTGCTATGGCACACTGAACACAGTAGTGTCAATTTACTGTTAAAATGTGTTGTTATCTTTTTATATTGGCCCATTTAACTGAACAGCTGGCCCAATTTGCCTGAACATTGTGTTGTGGCTCAAGAAGATACATGCAGATACTCTAACCCTCATAATTTTAAAACAATGATACTTTTTCACATTTTAATATATATATATATATATATATATATATATATATATATATATATATATATAGAGAGAGAGAGAGAGAGACCCGTGGTAATTTACAAGAATATCATATTATGTATAGCTTATTTGATGGTATTACAAACCATTTATCAAAAAGTGGCCCATTTTAGCTGTCTTCACCCTATTGATCTCCAGTCATCAAGTTCGGTCGGGTCTCCTTTTTTATATATTAATGAAATTACACAACGGTAAAACAATTCATTTAAAGTTCCCTCCTGTAGTCCTTCATTATATAAATCACTTAAGAGATCTTACACACTTTATAAAATTCAGCTGGGAGTGTGTCAGGTCCCGGGCTTTTCCCCTCGTTTAACTGCAGAATTTCTTCTAATACATCCTCTTCCTTAATGGGGTTTTCTAAATGTTGTGTGTCTATATTTCTTAATGGTGAGCACGTCGTTAAAAAAATCTGTTTGTTTATTTTACTTGAGGCTGCTTGACATCTTTTTCTTATGATATCTCTTATCTTTCTTGTTATTAACAATATTGCCCAAATTGTCTCTAATCTAGTTCTATCAGCTCTCCTGCTCTTTAGCTCTTTTATAACTTTTTGTGGTTTCCTGTATAGTTTGTGTCAATATCCACCTGTAATTGCACTTTTAAAAACCATTCGTCATTTAATTGCCTTAGTTCCGATTTTATTTTATGTAAACAATCGTCATCGTCTATACATCTGTCTCTTAATAGACCTTGCCTTTCTCCATCATTAACCCTAATTGGGCCTGTCCTCAGACCAAACATGCTGTTGTAATTTAATAATTGATGAGCTAGCAAAGAAAGCTGCTGTGGAAGGAATAACATTTTCAGGTGTCACAGGGCTAAAATCAATTGCAGCTAACAACATTAGAGAACCGGTAGGCCTGAAAAGCACTCAGAGTGACCCTTCAGTGACAGAAGCAATCGGACCGAAGAGCAACCGACAAACTATTGTAGACGGTCTGTTTGCCGAGCATGATGCACAGGACAACATGTTAGTGTACAGATGTGGTGACACTCCAGTGTTGATTCCACCTGTAAGACTGCAGCATGATATTTTGTATCGTATCCACAATCAGAAGAAATCAAAGGGACAATTTATCTGGGTCTCAGAAATATGTGTATAATATCACCTAAAGTGACATTCACACAGTTATAGCACGAGAGCAGCAGTGGGACATCAAGAACCATCCCTGGACAAAAGGGCTCTGTGGCCGTAATTAGCATTCAGAAAGACATTTGTCTCGATAATCCTTTCACCTCACCATTTGGGGTCACACCTGTAACATCCGTACTGTGAGAAGAGAAAGTGCTCGAATCAAATGCTATCCTTAATTTACATTACATACAGAAAACCTGGTTTGAAACAGTATAAATGTCTGTGTTGATATTATTCGGCGTTCACTTTGACTCTCAAAGTGCTTCATGTACTTTGTCACTGCCACGCTGTAATAAAGTTATTCTTCTTTGAGATCTTCGACATCCACTTATTTTTAGGGTTAGGGTTAGGGTTAGGGTTTGGGTTAGGGTTAGGGTTCTCTACTCTCTCTCTCTCTCTCACATACTACTATAACTTTATAAGAATAATAAAAAGGAATATTAAGATATTATAAGGGTACTATCTTATAATAATAATATATATACTCTTTATAAAAAACAGAATAATAGGATATGTAGGACAGTAGAAAAGTAATATAATGATATGATGATATTATGAAGTAGGAAATACAGTAAACCGGATTTCAAGCAGTATAACTATATATAAAATAGAGATATAGAGCAAATATGAAAATAAATTATAAACTAGAAATGTAGGCTCGCAAGGAAGGCCTTAATGTTAAGAGAGAACCATGAGGAGCCATTTATAAGGGTGGCTGAGTCAAGCTGCCCCCCCGTGAGATAATAGTAAGACCGAGGTCACTCTAGATTGTTTTGTCTCTCCACTTTTGATTTTATGGGTTATTCAAATCCCTTGGTTTTGATTCTCTGGGTTATTAGAAATCCCTTGGTTTTGATTTTCTGGGTTATTGGAAATCCCTTGGTTTTGATTTTATGTGTAATTTGAAAACCCCTGGTTTTGATTCTATGTGTAAGTGGAATGGCCCTTTTCTGGAACATAAGAGTAATGTAGATGAGCTCTTTTTTAACCCTATTGGTAGTGATATCATAGTCTTCTTGAAACATATGGGTTATTTACTGTGTAAGTACAGTATAAATACTGGAGCTTAAGCTCAGGGTATCAGATCACTTCTGAGAATTCTCATCGGTGTGGATCTCGTGTAGTGGAACGGAACCAATAAAGCTGGACCCTTGCTTCTTCTCACTCACGGCTGGTGTTTTTTTTCTATCTCCAACTGGGCTCAGAGGTAGATGTGAGTATTGGCTTCTAAGTTGAATTTTAAGTGTTTTTGGGTAATAGGCTAAATTTGAGCCAGCACTTGTCCTCTTGAATCTTGTCCTGAAGCAACAAAAGTAAGAAATTCCAGAGTTCGTTCAGTATCAAATTTGGCAAATGCTTCCTATTTTTTCTTCAGCTGCAATCACATACTTCCTCAAGTCTGTAGAAGTTCAGTAGCATCATTTTTGGTGGTGCCCCGGAATAAATTATGTGAATCTGCATCAAATGACCAACAAAGCAATACTAGCGTGACTGGAATTTGTACTTTTTGGGTTTCTATCAATTAAGCAGAATATAGATATAAATTTCCCCAAAGAGGAAATGTTTCCACCATGGGTGCATAAAAAACAACAACAACACCATAATAAATGGTTAATTAATAATTATAATGGTCAGAAGATAGAAGTGGAAACCTTTATTTGTCAATTATACATTACAGCACAGTGAAATTCTCTTCCCAGCTTGTTAGGAAGTTGGGGTCAGAGTACAGGGTCAGCTGTGATTCGGTGACCCTGGAGCAGAGAGGGTTAAGGGCCTTGCTCAAGGCCTCAACAGTGGCAGCACTGGGGCTTATACAGAGCATTAACCTTTGAGCCACCACTGCCCACAATGTATTATTTTTATGTCAAAATAATACAATAAACAGTAATAATGCTGATGAGCTCTGTTTGTGTAAAATACCCAAAACCTACCTCTGTTTTAGGCGGCGTTGTGTGTTGTGCTGGATGGAGCATGACTGCCCTCCTGTGGCCAAACTCGGGAATGGCAATTTCCCAGAAGCGGTATTCTGTAATTTATCTTTTAATAATGGTGTTTATATGTTTGTAGTATTTAGC
This sequence comes from Ictalurus punctatus, assembly GCF_001660625.3. Lineage (NCBI taxonomy): Eukaryota > Metazoa > Chordata > Actinopteri > Siluriformes > Ictaluridae > Ictalurus > Ictalurus punctatus. The sequence continues at coordinate 2,887,797 of NC_030427.2, forward strand.
CATATTAATATTAATATCTCTCTCCTTTTTCCCCTTTAGGATAATTATTGATGAAACTCATATTTCATTCAGGGGGCACAGTGGAAAGTGCTCAGCACGTTCACCTCACACCTACGGGGCTGTTGGTTTGATTCTTGCCTCCATGTTCTCCGCATGCTTTGTTTCCTCCACGTACTCCGGTTTTCTCCCCAGTCAAAAGGCATGTGTTGTGGGCTGGTTGGCATCTCTATATTTTCCAAAGTGTGAGATTGTGCCCTGCAATGGGTTGGCACCATGTCCAGGGTGTCCCCTGCCTCATGCCTGAATCCCCTGGGATAGGCTCCAGGCTCCCCGTGACCTGTGTAGAATAAGCGGTACAGAGAATAGATGGATGGAAGCATGGAGATTTCATCCATTGCTCTGGATGGATCGTGACTGCCATCATGTGGCCCAGTTTAGGAAGTGCATGTTTCTATGATTTTTTTTAGAGCAGCGTTTCCCTACCTTTTTTCAGTCACGGCACCCTTTGAATATTTTCAAAAAATTTGTGCAGCCTACACAAACACTGATGCTAGACAGCGTTAAGCCTGGTTTATACTCGACATGTCCGGCAAAAATGATGTCATTGCGGAGTGTGCGGTCGAGAGTGTTGAGTGCGTGAGGCTTCATTTCTCATGGCGGTCTGCATGGCACCGGATCCGGAAATGAATGACTTGGAGGCGACTCTTGCCGGAAAGTACCATAGAGAGAGCCAGATGGCACAAAATTCATGGAAAGGTTTTTAAAATAGTGATTTGGATTTGCTTTGTACATACTGCTGAGATAATAAAGCCAAAACTGAAAGTTTTTTGGGGTGCACCATGTTTTCATTCATCAGTATCTTCACAAATAAACACAGTCACTACACTACACCATCAGACACAGTGATTACACCTCATTCTGCTGTCTTTATACGCAGAGACCTTTACACTGATGGTGAACATCCAGAGTGATCATTCTGTAATATCTTTCTTTTCTCTCTATACATAAAGAGATATTTACACTGATGGGAGAATATAATAATCACCTGGTTTTGTAAATGTGAGAAATGACATCTGCAGGAAGCTCGACTTTTTGATGTCTACAGTAATTGTTAACATTTACAAAATGAGCCTACAATAAATAATAAGTCTATTTAATGAAAGTGGAGGTCCATGTTTAATAAAAATCTAATAGAATGAATAAAATAAATTGAGGTTGTTTAGTTCAGTTTTATACATGTTCTCATATTTATAGCTGTGTGTTGTTGTAATGCGACAAGTGATAATGTCACGGTTTATTGGGTTTTATATGATTATTATTATTATTATATAATTTATTATTATTATTGTTATGAGTGTGTATCTGTCTTATTATTTCTGTGTCTGTGTTATTATTTCAGACATCAGATATTTCTCATCTATATTAAATGTTTTCTACACATTTGATCATTTTAGAAAATGTTTGAAGGATTTTTACACACACCCCTGCTCTCATCAGACAGAACCTCGATTGGGAAACACTGGGTTAGTTACTCGTCTGACCAATGTGTTTAACTTACTCTCCATCATCACTTTTATTCTGAGTAACATTCATTATTCACACAAAAACTACTTACATACCAATCCTCACTAATATCAGGATACTCGCTCTCATTAAGGGGAAAACCAGAAAAAATACATTTCTGCAAATATTTAAGGAAACTTACTCAGTGTATGAGTTCTGCTTCTTTATCTAATGATCTGCTGAGTGTTTCTACTTCCTGTTATTTTATTTTAGTTTATATATTTGTATAGAGCTCAGTAGAGAGACAATTGTTTGTGCACAGCTGAATGAAGCCACGAGATAATAAATGAAGGTAATGAAATGATAATGTGTGTGATGTAGATTTTACCAGACTTTTAATTCTGTTCTCTGTATTTGCAGCGTTTTCAGGCTTATACTTTCAGTATTTACAGGCCTTTGCTCGATGGATCAGAAAGCTGTATGATAACAAACCATATCTCTCTTTCTCTCTCTCTGTGTGTGTGTGTGTGTGTGTGTGTGTGTGTGTGTGTATTTATTACCCTACCTCACTGCCCCCCCCCCAGAATAAACAGGTAGACAGTGAAAGTGAAAGTCAGTCTCTATTTAGTGTGGAGAGGAAAATACACCATTTCAAAAGTAAAAACACAGTGAGTATCTACATCTAAAGCTATAATATATAAACACACTGATGTACACCAGAAGCAGAATAGTATTGTGGGTTTGTACTGAAGTTTGAATGTACACAGGTTGTTTTATGACTTGATACAGTGACTATTTCCTGTAAGTGAACTCTGTGCTGATACAGGGTTTGATTTAACATGCCGATGTTGCAGTGAAGTAAACGTGTGTCCTGCTGTAATCTGGAGAAGGAGACATGACCTCCAACATGAGTGTGTCTGGAGAACAGGACTTAAAGAGAGACGAGAGGTGAGTTACTTTTCCATTCACCAGCAATAAACACACACCGTCTCATGGAACAGATCTGTATCTCTAAACACTCACTAGTGTACAGAGGAACTAGACTTTGGTTTAAGGTGTTTAATAGCAGTGAATATATCACTGATCTGATCTAAGAACAGTTTAGAGAAATCATTCACTGAGAGAAGAGTAAAAAGGACTGTGCAATGTGGAGAAGAGCAGCGTAGCTTTGAGTTGGTGAATTCTACAGGCTTTAAGACCCAGCTGAGTCAGTTATCTGTGATTGGGACTCCTGACATCAGTGTAATTCCTGAGGTATGAGGTGTGTCTCCTGTTTGAATAAGTGTGCAGACTGGAGCTGAATTAAAAAGATGGAATTATTGGTGTTTAATGATGAACACATTGTGTAACAGTGCTGAGACAGCAGAGTATTAATTATTGCTGATATTTCTGTTTAATTCTAGAATGAAGGAGGGAAAGAGATCAGACTCACCAGAACCCAGCTGTGTGTCCATGAAGAGTGACGCGTCAATGGATTTTCCAAATCACTTCAGAGACGGAGCCAGTTCTCCTGATGTGAGGTCAGTACAGTGAGGTGTTTTACAGCAATGTTCCACCTGATCAAACTCACTGGTCTCATTCTGAAGCCCTTCATGATCTTTATCAGGTGTTGAAGCAGTAAAACACTAAACTGTGCAGTGCTGCAGCTCTCAGACTGGCAGTGAGGAAAACTGCTTTAAGAGTTCAGTTCAGCCTGCAGTCCCTGAGCTGGAGGGTCTGTGGTGCTACACAGCAACATTTACACCTGGGACATTAATGACTAGATGACTATTTTATTCATAAACATGTTAGTGTCAGTGAGAAATCCTGAAATCAGTGTATTGTGTTAAGAGGATAGTGTTATATATCAGTCTCTGTATTTATTAGTGTGTGTTGTGCAGCTATGAATACATATAGTCTATATCACATCATGTGTTTTATTTCTTCACAGACCACAACAGAAGAAATCAAACCTCAGCAGAAATCAGTTGGACTCCATATTCAAGGTGTGTGTCTTTTTAATGTGTGTAACTTGTGTGTGAATATGTTGCAGGTTTTTTTTTTTTTATTTAAGATCATGACAATTTACAGATTTAATAATGTGCAGCAGCATTATGGGTAATTGGACAGAATTTCAGCTGTAACTGTGGTAATAGAAAGAGACTTTTATTCTTTTCACAAAATAAAAGCATCTCTAAGTGTGTAACATTATAATATTTAGATGTGTTCCTGTGTGTTTCTAAGCAGGAGCTGGAACACAAAGTCATCACTCTGATAAAGATTGAGCTGAAGACATTTAGGAAGCTCCTGAGTCCAGATTACCCAGCATGCACTGAGAGGGAGGTGGAGGATGAGGAGGATCTGCACAGTGTCAGAGAGGTAGCGCTGAAGATCACACTGCACATCCTGAAGAACATGAACCACACAGATCTCGCTAACACACTGCACAACAGTAAGAGCTCTGAGTCATGGCTTTATTCCATCAGGTCCACTTTAGAGAAAGGAAATAGTTTTAGATAGGAACACTTTTAGTTTGAAGTTCGAGTTTAGTATCATGTACATCTGCTGCGTTTCTGTTCTGTTCGTGGTCCAGCTTGTGGTGACTCTGTACAATGGTCCTGTTCCTTCAGGAATATTTACTACATGAATCAGGAATGAACAGCAGCATTAGAATTTTACATTTAATCCTGTGTTCAGTGATTTTACATTAAAACATCTTATTACTTTGTTTATTAGAGTCTGTGGCCTCTGTGTATCAGACAAAGCTGAAATCCAGCCTGAGAGAGAAGTTTAAAAGAATTAATGAAGGAATCTCACAGCATGGAAGCTCAGCACTTCTGAATGAGATCTACACAGATCTCTACATCACAGAGGGTTGGAGTGGAGACGTCAATAATGAACATGAGGTGAGACAGATTGAGACAGCGTCCAGGAGACCAGCAGCACAGGAGACACCCATCAAATGTAATGATCTCTTTAAAGACAAGTCCATCAGAAGTGTGCTGACGAAAGGGGTTGCTGGAATTGGAAAAACAGTCTCGGTGCAGAAGTTCATTCTGGACTGGGCTGACGGAAAAGCAAATCAGGACGTCACCTTCATGTTTCCACTTCCCTTTCGAGAGCTGAATCTGATGAAGCAGAAACATCTCAGTCTGATGGATCTTCTTCATCACTTTTTCCCTGAAATGAGAAAACTAGAATTAATAGACTCCTACAAAGTGCTGTTGATCTTTGATGGTCTGGATGAGTGTCGACTTCCTCTAAATTTCCAGAAGAATGAGAGACTGTGTGATGTGACAGTGTCAGCCTCAGTGGATGTGCTGCTGACGAACCTCATCAAGGGGAATCTGCTTTTCTCTGCTCTCCTCTGGATAACCTCTCGACCAGGAGCAGCCAATCAGATCCCTCCTGAGTGTGCAGAAAAGGTAACAGAGGTACGAGGGTTCAGTGATCCTCAGAAAGAGGAGTACTTCAGGAAGAGGATCAGTGATCAGAGCCTGGCTGATAAAATCATCTTACACATGAAGTCTTCAAGAAGCCTCTACATTATGTGCCACATCCCAGTCTTCTGCTGGATCTCAGCCACTGTTCTAGAGAGAATGTTGGGTGAAGCAGAGAGTGGAGAGATCCCCAAGACTCTGACTCAAATGTTCACACACTTCCTGATCTTTCAGATCAAACACAAGGACCAAAAATACCATCAGAAATGTGACCCTGATCCTCAGCAGACCAGAGAGAGTATCCTGGCACTGGGAAAACTGGCTTTCCAACAGCTGGAGAAAGGAAACCTGATCTTCTATGAGGAAGACCTGAGAGAGTGTGGCATTGATGTGAGAGAAGTGTCAGTGTACTCAGGAGTGTGTACCCAAATCTTCAGAGAGCAGTTTGGGCTTCACCTGGGGAAGGTGTTCAGCTTTGTACATCTGAGTGTTCAGGAGTTTCTGGCTGCTTTATACACATTTCTCTCCTTCATCAGCAGAAATGTAACAGAACAACCAACCATTAATCTGTCTGATCTTCTCAACAAGTCAAACATGTCTGATATCCTCAAGAGTGCAGTGGACAAGGCCTTACAGAGTGAGAACGGACACCTGGACCTGTTCCTCCGTTTCCTTCTGGGTCTCTCACTGGAGTCCAATCAGACTCTCTTACGAGGGTTAATGCCACAGACAGGAAGCAGCTCTCACAGCAAACAGGAAACAGTCGAGTACATCAAGGAGAAGATCAGGGAGAATCCATCTCCAGAGAAATCCATCAATCTGTTCCACTGTCTGAATGAACTGAATGATCATTCTCTAGTGCAGGAAGTACAGACTTACCTGAACAGAGGAGGTTACAGTCGTCTCAGGGGAACCATACTCTCTCCTGCTCAGTGGTCAGCTCTGGTGTTTGTGTTACTGAACTCAGATCAGGAGCTGGATGAGTTTAATTTGAGTAAATATGACCGATCAGAGGAATGTCTTCTGAAGCTGCTGCCAGTGGTCAAAGCCTCCAGAAGAGCTGTGTGAGTATTTTTATTTATAAATGTATTACTGCATGGTTTATGATTTTAATGTAACACTGAACTGCACTGTTTGGATTAATGCTGGTTAATAATTACTCTAATCATCTTTAAACAAACCTCTGGTACTGTTAAAGAAGAGTTTCACTCTTTACACCAACACGTTACGTCTGCACTGAGGGCGGGGCCATGTGGACAAAACCTTCTATCACCATTTATTACCTTTTCTCTAAAACTGATGAAGAAATGATCTCTACAGAATAACTGCATGTATTCATCACTGTTTTCTGATCATTTTGTGATCTAAACACCAGTGAAAGGCACTTTTTCTTTTCTCCTTTCATTTGAAAGTTACATTGAACAGAACTTCACAAACGAGAAGAAGAAAAACAGAACACTGTCACCATGGGAACAATATGAATACAACATGTGACATTGGTGATATAGAGGATATAGGAAAATATCTATCCATAGACATGATTGATTATTCTATTTTCTGGTCCTATGATGTGTATCAACGTATCATATCGCCCAATCTGCACTGAGGGACACATGTGAGAGTGTCGTGGAAAACAATCTTTCCAACCTAAGTTAAAGACTTCAGAGACAGAGGGTTTGTAGATGCCAAAGGTCATCAAACTTTATTGAAACAACAAAGTGAGACAGTCTGCAGAAAGTCTGAATTAAACACACACACACACACACACGTCTTTATATACTTTTCTGAAGCAGTTTAATTATCCCTAGTCGGGGCATTAACCTCTTCTTTCTGAAAACAAACCAATCTCCATTGCCTTCATGAATTATTCATATCTATATGATACATTACATTTGTGGTGCATGCGTTGTTAGTTGGATTTTCTTATGGTTTTATTGGGACAAGGTCATTTTTTGCAGCGCATGCGCCTTGCGTTGAATTTTCTGAAAGGTTTCATCAGGACAGGATTTTTACCTTGTCCCAAAATTCACCCTTATGCCTTAATGACTTTCTGACTTTAGTCCCAGCCTGGTACACTTCATTCTGGAAGTCTGATCTGTTATTGTGACACTGGTATTGAAGCTTAAAGGGCCTTGATTGGAAACACAGTTCTGGTGAATGTCTAATTGCTCATTTATTGCCAGTATAAAGCTGCTTTAGACAAAACACACGGTTCTTCTAACTCCGTTTACACAGGACATACAGAGATACAGAAAAACACCTGATGTTCAGTAACACATAGACGTCTTCTAGCTCACTACACACTTACAACAGAACTTGATTAAAACTCTTCTGTGCTTTTTCACTTTCACACCGACCTTGTTTGGTTTGGACCGATCAGACTTTCTCTTTAGATTGGATCTGGTGTGGGATTAGTTTACAGGATGAAAGAGGATTGTCCTCGAGGACGGATTTCCAGTTAGCAAAAATATCATAATCCCTCTGTGCAGATCAAGGGATGCGTCCTGTTTACAACTTTAATCTCTAACAAAAAATGTGTGAATATTTACCATAAACAAACAAACAAACAAACAAATAAATAATGCATGCACTGTGTGAGACGGATTTCCAGTTACTCGTCAATTTACTCCACACACTCTCTCACACACACACACTCACTCACACACACACACACTCTCTCTGTCTCTCTCACACACACTCACACACACACACACAGACTCTCACACACACACAGACTTTTTTACATGTACGTCCCTTAAAAATGGTTTCCATTATTCAAACGAAAACCCTTCTGATTTCATTTCAATAATAATAATGATAATAATAATAATAATAATAATAATAATAATAATAATAATAATAATAATAGTAATGCTGATGTGGTGTCCTGTCCTCTGATTTGTGTGTGTGAGAGAAACACACTCACATTTCTGTTACATGGTAAAGAGTAAGTGTATTATGGCTGTGTGTGTTTGAGATCAGTGTTCTGATATTTCATCATTTCTCTTCCAGTCTGTGTTGGTGTGATCTGACAGAGGAAAGCTGTAGAGTTCTGTCCTCAGTTCTCTGATCAAACTCCTCCAGTCTGAGAGAACTGGACCTGAGTAACAATAACCTGCAGGATTCAGGAGTGAAGCTGCTCTCTGCTGGACTGGAGAATCCACACTGTACACTGGAGATACTGAGGTACACACACTCACTCACACACACACACACACACACACACACACACACACACACTGTACACTGGAGATACACACACACACACACACACTGTACACTGGAGATACACACACACACACACACATACACACACACTGTACACTGGAGATACACACACACACACACACACACACTGTACACTGGAGATACACACACACACACACACACACACTGTACACTGGAGATATACACACACACACACACACACACACACACACACACACACACACACTGTCACTGGAGATACTGAGGTACATGCACACATACACACACACACACACACACACACACACACACACACACACATACTCTCTCACACACACACACATACTCTCTCACACACACACCCACACAAACACACCTACTCTGTCTCACACACAAACACTCCCTTGTACTTCCCTTAAAAATGGTTTCAATTATTATAAAGCATTTATTCAAACAAAAACCCTTCTGTTTTCATTTCAATAATAATAATAATAATAATAATAATAATAATGTTGTGGATAAAAATGACATGAAATAAACATGAGGGAGACTTAGTATGAGTAATATGTAATTTTATTGATAATTCACAGGACTGGTGGGTGCATAATCTTGAGGAGAGCGGTGGGGGGGGGTGCGTCCTGGGGACATGGGATAGTCAGCGAAGGTGAAGTGAGAGGACCACTGAGAATGGGGCGGACTGACAGGTGAGAAGAGGGAAGAATGGTCGGGGCCCAGGTCAGAGAAGGTGACATCTTCCTCAGACTGAAAGCTGGCGGGGGGTTCTGGCTGGGTAGAGGCGTCAATACACATGTTCACGGAGCAGATTCTGTATCGGAGAGGGGGGGGGACCCCGCATTTCCATTTCCAGAGGGGGTGCTGCAAAGAAAGTTAAGTAGCACCACGATATCAGCAGTGAGATGCACAAGCTGATAATGAGTGTCCAGATCGAGATCCAGAACCAGATCCAGTAAAGGGGAGAAGAAGGAATGACAATGGGCACGTAGACACACAGAAGCGGTATTAAGCGGATATTGACGAATTGGATTCACACTTTAGAGATCTTTAAGAGTACTACACTATGGTTTATTAGTCGAAGAGTCAAAAAGAAGTATAAGAGCTGAGGAGTGCTAACACACACACACACACACCCCATTATAACTTTATAAGAATAATAAAAAGGAGTATTAAGATATTATAAGGGTAATATGAATGAATGAATGCCTTTTATTGTCACTATACAAATGTACAATGAAATTAAGAGCCACTCCTTTTTGTTCCGTGCACACATGTACATTCAATAAACAAGAAGAATAAATAGATAAATAAACAAGATAAACAAGATATTGGGGTGGATGGGGGAGGTACTATGAAATTCACAGTTTTGAGACACTATATACATATGCTGTGAACTCAGTACATGTATGTGTTTATAATGGTAATAGCTTTCGGGAAGAAACTATTCTTAAATCTACTAGTGCTTGTTTTGATGCACTTGTAACATCTCCCTGAGGGCAACAGATTGAACAGATCAAAGCCAGGGTGAGAACTGTCCTTAATGATGGGTTTTTCCTCTGCTGAGGCAACGGTAGGTGTAAATATCCATCAGGGAGGGGAGAGGGCAGCCAATGATCTTCTGTGCTGCTCTTACTACTCTCTGAAGCCTCTTCCTGTCTGCTGCGGTGCAGCTACTCTACCACACCGTGATACAGTATGTCAGCAGGCTCTCGACGGACGAGCGGTAGAAGATCAGCAGCAGATTGGAGTCCAGATTGTACTTCCTGAGAACCCTCAGGAAGTGTAGCCGCGTTTGAGCCTTCTTGATAACCGCTGTGATGTTGTCCGTCCAGGAGATGTCTGCAGAGATTAGGACACCAAGAAACCGGAAGGTGTGGACCCTCTCCACACACTCACCATTAATGAAAAGGGTGGCCAGCTCAGTGTTGTGTTTTCTGAAGTCTACAATGAGTTCCTTGGTTTTCTTGGTGTTTAGAGTCAGATTGTTCTTTGAACACCAGGCTGCCAAGTTTAGGACCTCCTCTCTGTAGGCTGCCTCATCTCCTTTTGAGATGAGTCCGACCACTGTGGTGTCGTCAGCAAACTTGATAAGATTATTGTTGTGGACTGGTCTACAGTCGTATGTGTAGAGACAGTACAGGAGGGGGCTCACCACACAGCCCTGTGGAGAACCTGTGCTCAACGTGCGAGTGGAGGAGAGGTGGGGTCCGGGTCTCACTGTCTGGGACCGGTTGGTGAGAAAGTCCTTTATCCAGGCACACGTGAGGTGGGGGAGGCCATGGGTGACCAATTTGGTGATGAGAATGTCAGGAATTATTGTATTAAAAGCCGAACAGTAATCCACAAAAAGCATCCGGACGTAGCTCTGTTGCTGCTCTAGATGTCTCAACACGTAGTGGACAGCTATGGCGATAGCATCCTCTGTGGATCTGTTCGCACGATAAGCGAATTGAAAAGGATCGAAATCTGGGGGGAGGTAGTCCTTCATGTGCTGAAGAACCAATCTCTCAAAGCCCTTCTTGATAACTGGAGTGAGGGCCACAGGACGATAATCATTCAGGCTAGTGGTGGGCGACTTCTTTGGCACTGGGATGATTATGGCTGATTTTAGGCAGGCCGGGATGACTGCTTGGGCCAGGGAGAGATTGAAAATTCTGGTAAAGATGTGGGCAAGCTGGTGGGCACATGATCTGAGCACCTTACCAGGTACACCGTCTGGGCCAGCAGCCTTCCTGGGGTTCACTGCCAGAAACATCCGTCTAACATCGTGTTCCCTCACAGTAAGTAGAGTGGTGCAGGAACCAGAAAGGAATGGAGGCAGGGCTGGACTGGTACGGGGGCCAGATGAGGGTGGAGGTGGGGCTGGAGCAGATGAGTGCTGTTGTTGTGATGTTTCAAAGCGAGCAAAGAAGCAATTTAGCTCTTCTGCCAGCATCGCACTCAGGTCTCCTGTTGTCGCCTCACGTTCTCTGTAGTTCGTGATGTTCTGTATGCCTTGCCACACCTCCCGTTTATTTTTTCTGGACAGGTGGGACTCTATGCCCCTCTTATAGGCCGCCTTAGTTTCCTTAATACCACCTTTCAGGTTGGCACGGGCAGCTCTGTACAGAGCTCTATTACCAGCTCTATTATTATTAATATCGTATAATAATAGAAAATTCTTTATAAAAAAACAGAATAGTAGGATATGTAGGACAATAGAAGGGTAATATAATGATATTATGAAGTAGGAAGTACATTAAACCATTTTTCAAGCAGTATAACTATATATAAAATAGAGATATAGAGCATATATGAAAATAAATTATAGACTAGAAATACAGGAAAAAGTAACTTACTCATACTTCAGATGGTGAAGATTCTTTCTCACAAGGAAGGCCTTAATTTTAAGAGAAAACCATGAGGAGGCATTTATAAGGGTAGCTGAGTCAAGCTGCCCCCCCTCCCCCCCATGCGAGATAATAGTGAGACCAAGGTCACTCGTTGTTTTGTCTCTCCACTTTTGAAGCTAATGGTAAATTTAAAAGCCCTGTTTTTTGAGCTAATGGTAAGTTGAATAGCCGTTTTTAGAACATAATAGTAATGTAGATTAGCTCTTTTTTAACCCTATTGGTATTGATATCATAGTCTTTTTGAAACATATTGGTTATTTACTGTGTAAATACAGTATAAATACTGGAGCTTAAGCTCAGGGTATCAGATCACTTCTGAGAATTCTCATCGGTGTGGATCTCGTGTGGTGGAACGGAACAATAAATCTGGACCCTTGCTTCTTCTCACTCACGGCTGGTGTCTTTTTTTCTATCTCCAACTGGGTTCAGAGGTAGATGTGAGTATTTGCTTCTATGTTGAATTTTAAGTGTTTTTGGGTAATAGGCTAAATTTGAGCCAGCAATAATGATAACAGTAATAATAATAATAATAATAATAATAATAATAATAATAATAATAATGCTGACGTGGTGTCCTGTTCTCTAATTTCTGTGTGAGAGAGAAACACACTCACATTTCTGTTACATGGTAAAGAGTGAGTGTATTATGGCTGTGTGTGTGTTTGAGG